>NW_025999390.1:3295000-3997500 GCF_019419815.1 Pyrus x bretschneideri | reverse complement strand
TTGCCTAAGGACTTCTTCCACAAGTGTGGTTTTTCCCACGCCGCCAATTCCGTACACCACGATCAGATCAGAACTGGGAGATCTCAATTCATCCATTATCTTCTCTAGAGTTGAAATCCTTGAATCAAAGGCTTCGTAATATTTGGTAGACACGGTACATACCTCTTGTGGGTGAACATCATATGAAACATTGGTGAAGCCTCCTTTTTGATAGAGTTCATCAGCAAACTGTTCCAATTTTTTTGACTTTCTGCTTAGCTGGTAACGAAGAATAAGATTAGGACAAAACCCATGGAGACAGTTCATCTTTGCTTGGATTTCATCTTTCCACATTTCGCCTGCCTCTTCGGTGATCTCATCCACTTGTTTCAGCCAGTTTCGTACCTCGCTTTCGATTCGTTTACCTTGTCTTTGAGCTTCATCAACCTTATGCTCCACCCCCTCTCTAGCAGAAGTTAATTTATCCACTTGAGTTAGTAGATTCTGAAGGCTGCTTCTGCAATGAGTAAGGTAGCCCACTCGGCGTATAGCTGGTTCAATTGCATACTCGGCAACTTTTCCAACAATTCCAGTAACAATCTCCATGCCTGTCGAATATATACGAATCAAGACATTGGTAAACATGATACAATATTGTTTGGTGTTAACTAGCCAGTACTAGCTTCATAGATATAACCAAATCTACTAGCTTCCTAGACATATTGAAAGTTTTTACGAGCATGATGCAGTTTTGATTGGCCAACAAACTCTCCAATCGAGAGAAGTAAAATACCATCTTGACAGAAAAATATAAATAAAAACCTAAAGTTAGGTTCTGTACATCATTATGAACACACACATAAAGTGTTCGTGTAGGAGAGAATACGTGTGAGAGAATGAGAGAATGCTTATAAGTAGGAAGTTTTAGATGTGGTAAAATTACAATACTATCCTTATTTTTTTAAATGAATAATTAAAAATCTCTTAATTAGTAGGGACATTTCAACCTTAGTATATATAATTTTTGAAAAATTTATCATTTCTAGGATTTCATTAAAACTAGATTTAACTCTTTTGTAAACATGAAAATTTTGTAGCAAACAAAATAATTGTATTGTATTAATTTGAAAGTAGGGTTACAATATCTTTACAACTTGGTCCTCTGATTCGATCTTCGAATGTAAGGTGTGTAGTGTTGTTGATCAATGGGTCACGATGACTTGATCTTGGATGATCAGATGCTGTAAGGTTTTGGCTCTTGGCAATGGAGGAACCGGCACATGTAGGGGTGTTTGGTGGTTCTTCACAGGTTTGACAAAGAACACGTAGGGTTTTCTGAGTTTTCTTAAGTGTTTGAGTGTATGGGGGGTATGAGTGCTTGAGAGCTTTAAAGTTTCAAAGTTTCAGCGTCTGGGCGTGAATGATTTTATGGACCTCTCCTTTTCTTGGAGCCTCATATTTATAGACCCTCCAAACTTTGCCTACGAATGGATTTGACCTTGATTGTAGGATTGATTAATTGAAAAAAAAACCAGGACTCAATTTGTGAGCCGGTTTGTGATTTGGCTCCATCAATTAATATTTGACTTAATTAAATTACAATCAAATAATTCCTTTCCGACAAGTGTTGACACGTGTACTTCTTGATAACTCGTCTGATTTTGATGAGTCGCATCCACATGTACAATTTGTAAAACACATGGCGCATGTCACGTAAGCCCTGGTATGTCAAAACTTTAATGTGTTGGTGAACATTTATTTCACTGAAATTTCGGTGTTTACATCTTTATCTTTAAAATAGGAAAAATGGACCAATTGGTGGCTTCACCACTATAGTCCACTCTTCTGGGAGTTGGGAAGATTCACACAGGCATTTCAACTCTCCTCTAGCCATCATCGTATGATTCACCAACATCAAGAATCAAACTCAAAACGTGCCGTATGGAATATGGGCCTGAAAATCATCCTCAACCACTAGGTCACCCCTCGGTGGTTCTAGCTTTAACTCTTTATCATTGTTGCTTCCAGCGCGTTACTCAACAGACGAGAGAAACCTAGGGGGTGGTGTACTTAGGGTGCTAGTTGGAATAATCTTTTCTGACTTTGAAATTAAAATTCTAAAATCTGAATCCGAATATTTTTTAAAGTTAGAATGCATTTAGAGAATCTGAAATTTTCTAACTACTGATGTTAAAATTTTCGCTTTTTTTTTTTTTTTTTTTTTTTTTTTTGAAAAATGCCAATTTTTAAAAGTTATTTACTAAAATTATGTATTTTGTTATCAACTTTTGTATTTTATTATTAGTTTTGGAAACATTTTGCTCATTGTTTTTTATATTAACCATATATTTATGTATTAAACAGGAAAATCAAGTATATTCCACAAAAATAAATAAATTTATAAATAAGCATATACAAAATATCAAGATATAACAATAAATTGCATATACGAAAAAATTTCAAGAATATTAAAAAACTTGTAAAATATATGAACTTTTCAAGTTATGTTATGAAAATTTCGAGATTACTCTAACCCTAAACATTCCGAAAATTCTAAGTTCGAAAATTGCGATCCTCTCCAATTCTGAAATTTGGAATAGAAATTGAAAACTTTGTTTCTTTGATCCGTTTAAAAATAACCTTTTTGGTGTACTAGTTCACCACTGTTTGAACATCTGGGAATATTTCTGCCGTTTGGAACATCTGGGAATTAATTTTTCTGTTGGTAATATCTTTTTTGTGGTACAAGCAACAAATCAAAGAGATCAAAGGTAGAAAGAATCCTAGTTAATATTTAACTTGTTTGGAGTGGGGTGAGGTTAATTAAATAAACAAAAACAAGATAATTAATGAAACAGATAAAACGGGACAAGAAAATGGAGCAAATTAAAAATAAATCTGAAAGACGTACCGCATTCTCTACTCTGTTTGCGAATGAGCTGGATAGTTTTGCTCTTCAAATTGCTTTGCTTCGAACAGAATATCTGATCCGCTTATTATCTCACCAAGACGAAGACGAAGACATCATATATACTAAAACCCGTAAGGGTTGGTCACTGTGGATGACCAGTGGATTTCCGATTTTGTCCTCGCCCATTCTTCTTTTATTTCAACTTTGCCCCTTTTGCTTTGCTGTCAGATTCCAAACTCGGGTGGCACTGTTTTAGGGCAGTGTGCTTCCCTTTTTGCCCCTGCTTGATTTGTTTAATTGCATTTGTGCCATGCTTCACACGTGTTGGTCATCGTGCTCCCTTCTTTTTGTTTTTACTCTTCCGGACTCTTCTGGTGTATTTTAACCCGGTGTCCAATAGAAGTCTCTCGACTTCTTCCTCAGAAATCGCAAAAATCCAAAAAGGAAAAAACTATGCTCTGCAACCGATTAGCGATTTCGATTTCACTTCGTGAGATCTGTTCGATCTTTGCTTCCTCATCTGTTCAATCTCTTCACCACGCCATCGTGCTCCCAATTTAGCCTTTGATAGGTGATTAAATCTCACTTCTTCTCAACTACCCAAAAGCCAAATATTTGATTTTTTTTTTTTTTTTTTGTGCTTTGTTACTTCTTTGTTGAAATTTGGTGGTGAAATGTCTTCTATTTTGTTCCGTCTCTTTTCCTTTTCATTTGCTCTCTCTCCATCTCTTCGTCTGTCTCTCCGTTTCAATTTTGATTCCGTCGTCTAGAAAGGCATTTTGGATTTTTTTGGCTGTTTTCCAGAAACCAATCGCGCCGTTTTAGGTGTGTTGCTTCATCCGCATCTTATTTTTTGTTTGGTTAGCAAGAAATTTTTTTTAATTGATTAGTGTAAAATTCAAGTCTTGCCGTTTTGTGCTGAGCGTTTTCTTAATTTTTTTCGTACTTTGTGTGTGGATGTTTGATCTGATTTCGTTTTTTGTTGCAAGAAACATTGGTCTTTGAATTTTAAGGTTTTATTGTACAAGCTTGCAAGCCCTTTCTGGGTGAGGTATATAATTTATATTTTTGTTCTTAAATCTTTTTCCAACAGAATTTTTAATTTTTTTTTTGGTCCTGTTTCGTTTTTGGTGGGATGATTAATTATTGGGGTTTCCTTTGTCTGTTTGGGTTTTTAGTATGGGTTGTGATTTGGTTGTTTTTTATTTCCAGGGAGAAGTGTTCATGGTTTATGAGTTTGGATTTTTCGTGTGGGTGTATGATTTGGTTGTTTTTTATTTCAGGAAACGTTGCCGTTCGAATTTTATGGTTTTTGTATAGAAGTTTGCAGGCCCCTTCTGATTAAGGTATATAATTTATGTTCCTCCTCTTATATCTTTTGTTGAACAAAATTTAAAATTTTTTTGGGTCGTGTTTAGTTTGCGGATCTATTTTCTGTAAAAAAAAAATTGGTGATAATTAATTTTGGTACAGAAAATTGGTGATAATTAATTTTGAGGTTGTGTTGTATATGGATTTTTAGTGTGGGTATATGATTTGGTTTTTTTATTTTCAGGAAGTAGTGGCCATCATTTTTTGCCGCTTTTGTATGTACGATTCCAGATGCGTGAGGTATAGAGTCTTTAAATTGCTCACCTTAAGTAGACAGCGGCGTGCATATGTAGTTTATCATTGAATAATCAACCTCTCATCACTAAATTATCGTTTAAGTTTGTTTTTAATTTAGTTCACAAATGAATCAACCAAGTTATCATGCCATATTGAAACGAAATTATAAAGCAATGTCGACCATATTTTGTTTGTTTTTTTTTTATTTTTTCATTCTTTTGAGATCTATTATTCATATATATCATAGATGATGAAGAATAAAAGAAATTAAATGCCGCTTTGGATGATAAGTTGATGTTGATGACAAGTACTATTGATGATACCCACCATTTCTCATCTGTTCTAATGCTGCAGGTATGTATATTATGTAACAAGTTCTCTATCAGTTTGTTAATATCCATAACCAATACAGGTTTTCAAACACTTACACAGGTTTGTATTTCAATGAAAAAATTCTAGGAAAAACAAAAGGAGGTTGAGCCCATCTACATAGGGAGTCGAAAGAAAAATTAAACTCAAAACTAGAGAATGAGAATGCGTCTGATGAAAAATAGGAAATGAACACATATAAGGTAATGTCACAAGGTGAGATTTTAGTATGAAATTTTCATTGTCATACTGATTAATGCTTTTAAACCAATTGGTATAGATTCTATTTGTAGTTTCTTTTGCTTGATCAATTTACATTACTTTTTTGAACCAAATGCAAGTTCCAATATTGCATTGATAACAAAATAAATTAATTGAAATTGAAGCTTTTTTTTATTGAGAAATCTCTTTTTGTTTAAATAGTGTTACAAGTTTTGTCTTTATTATTTTGCCAATAGGTGGACTTAAAAAGGATCAAGTATGTAGGGGAATGGTAGGATCAACATATCAAAGGTAGAGATTGACTCTTTCTCTCATGTTAAACTTATACTGTGACGTTTATTATTATTAAATTTTGGAAAAATAATTGCTTATCATAACCTTATCACAATACTAAATAACAGGGAGAGAGATGAAAAATAGAGAGGAATCTATTTGATTGTATGTTTACTTTGGAGATTTTGGATAACAGTCATGAATTATGGTCTTCGTGCATCTCTATTTTTTTTCTTCACGTTTTTGCATACTGTTTATAGCTAAATGATTTTTATTTGGGTCTTCCAAATTTTTAACTATTACTCTGAATCTCTGATGAAGTTTTATTAATTTTTTATTCATTGGTTTCAAGTATGGCCGTTGACTATGTGAATTTTAAGTTTTGCACAGTTAAAGAGACTAGATGGTAATGTTTCATTTCTCTCTTTCTCCCTTCTTATTTTCTCAGCCACGATTCTTAATAAGATACGACTGACTAAGAATTTGTTAATCATTTTAACACGTATGACATAAGATATTTACTTTTTATGATACATTTCTAATTTTTGCAAATTACTTACTTGATTTACTATTGTTATATGGTTGGCAGAATTTTATGTTAAGTGTGTCACTGTATTGTTGTAATAATTAAATTGGATGTAATATGAAGTGTTGACATAAAACTAGGCACAACTAATTATCTTTCACTTCTTGAGATACAATCATTGTTTGATTTAGCCTATAACTAATAAATCTTTAATTATAATTGGTTTTTTTTAGTTTACTTGGATCAGAACTGATAACCGTATAAAAAGGCAGTAAAAATTAAAGTCTGCCTGTTCTGATGACAACTGATAAATATACAGGTCTGCACGTATACTGGTTGATGAAAAGGTGAGCAATCATTACTTAATGATCTTAAGTAATAAACACTTGGTAGTGCTTATTGAAAATTTGTTAATTGTTTCAATGCATATGATCTAACGTTTTTGCTTTCTGTAATAAACACTATCTAGGATCTTTATTTTTTGGGTCAAAAACACTGTTTGGGATCTTTTTGTCATCTTTAGACATTGCTTGATTTTGTATTGTCAAATGATATATATTTTCATAATCATTGTGTAATCATTGTGTCTGTATATTATATGGATTTATTTTTTATAATATTCAGTGTTCTATTCTTTGTATTAGATCTTTTTATACTTAAAACAACTTTTTTAAAGTGTTAATTAAAATGGTTAATTGATAGTTAGTGTTTGCCTATGCATATTATTGCGTAGTATTTACTATGCACATGCATATTCATGTTATGCTATATGTAATGTTCACTGTTATTCACTTATTCACATGATATTTAACAATATTTTTTTCTTGCATTTTTTCCCATGCTGAATTGTCAAGCGACAATTCAATATAAATAAATGAATTTTGTTTCTTCACTGTTAATCTACTGATGCTAGGGATAATTTAAGCTTCTACATTCTTAACATTTTTCATATTTGACTTGCAGGATTAGTGTCAATGTACACCTTTCCGCAACTATTTGTTTTGTCTTTTTCCCTCACTCTGTATAATTTTAGTCAAATTGAACTACTTTTTAAAACTTGAGATTTAACTGAAGTGCCAAGAACTTAGTTAAATGAAAGTTTACTTTGGTTTGATGACATTTACATGATTATTAGGTCCACAATCATTGGATGCATTATCTTTTGTATGTTTTAATCATAATTTGTCATAAAATTTTCAATCCCGCAGCAACACGCGGGTCACACTTTCTAATATACAACTGTAAATGGCCGAGTCAATGGTACAAAGTGGGAACCACACTTAATTATTGGTGCTAACTTTTTTTTTTTTTTTTTTTTTGGGACAAACAATTATTGGTGCTAACTGTATAATGAAGTTAATTTTTCCCGAAAATCACAATAAAAAAAAATGGAAACTTTATAGTTTTCATGAGTATCATGTCGTTTGTTAAAAAAAAAATATAAAATATCCTGATCTGATTTTATGTTTTATTAATCAACCATTATAAACTTTATTTTTTGTGATCGCCATCAATAATCCAATGTCGACCGCAAACACTTATGTCATGCTTGTGCTGCTTATCCACCTTAAACGGGCGCTTTTGCCTCGTGATAGCTCCGTAGCTTCCGTAATCTGTCCCGTGCTAGACATTGAACATCGTAGCGTAAGCAAAACCACATATAACTCTATCTAAAATTAACAATTATGATTATAAATAAGAGGTTTGAGCATCGACTTTCTCAAACAACAAATTCCATACTTAATTATGACGAAACGTGATATATTGAACATAAAAAACCGAAAATAGCCTTACCCTAAAATCCTCTAGCAAAGTGGAATCATCCGGAATTGATAGACTTCAAAATTTATTATTGAATGATGAACAATAGCACTTTAATTAAAGAATTAACAAAATACCGAAAACATCCAAAAATCTTAAAACACCAAAAAAAAGTCCTAAAATCTTAAAATCCAGTGTTTTGGGCTAACAAATGATGATCTATGGGGGAAAATGCCCTTACGTTAGGGCGAACTCCCTCGTTGTTCTCTATGAGAAGGTGAATTACGGTGAAATGTGCTTGTAAATATCAAGAATTTTCTAAGTAAATTTGTGTAAAAAGAAAATTGTTATCAAACGAGCACTAAACTACAAGTAAAATTATATATACTTCACTAAGGTCAATTAGGAAAAATAAGCACTTCGCTAATTTGGATCATGTGAGACTCTTTTTTAGATAACTAAATCTTGTTTTGGTATACGACGAGATTTGGATCTTGCTTTCA
Source organism: Pyrus x bretschneideri (assembly GCF_019419815.1). NCBI lineage: Eukaryota > Viridiplantae > Streptophyta > Magnoliopsida > Rosales > Rosaceae > Pyrus > Pyrus x bretschneideri. Next base: position 3,989,348 of record NW_025999390.1, on the reverse strand, counting down.
CTAGGGTAAGTCTCTCTAAGAATTATTTAGAAATAATGTTCTTTAATTAAAACAGAACAAAAAACAAAGCAAAATGAAGCCAATGAAGAAGATTAAATGACCTAGCTTTGTCTCTTTTGGATCATGTGGAGAATGGAGACTTTAGCCTTGGAAGACAAAGCTAATTAGTAAGTTTGCTTCTTGTATTTAGTAACAATAATTGAAACCAACGTTCAAATCGTGGGATAGATAATATTAGTGAGCCATGTTGATAGCGGTTGGACTCGTTAACTAATTAATGAGTTGTGTTTTGTGCTAACTCTGTTAGTTGAAGAGGTTGTGTTCGTGCTTGATTTTTCTAGCTGTCAGTTTAACAAGTCGTATTTTGACAATAATCAAACATATGTTGTCTTACAAGCTATAAGAATGGGTCTGCATAGGATTGCGCTTAGACTCATTTCCAATCTTATCTAGTCTCGGTCACCATATGAGTCCGTAAGGTTCATGTGACTTTCTTAAGGTTCAAGTGTTGATGAGCCAAGGTAAACATGATTACAAACTGGTTAAGACTACTTTTAAATTTATTAAACACTTTCACATGGAGCGCAGCCAATATGAAGTCAGATAAAACCAAAATACAGAGAAATATTATGTTTGTATAAATTACGTTTTACTAATAACGTGATCGATCCGAGTTTTCATGCCAATAAAAAACAGAAAAATCTGAGGTATGGAGAAACGAATATTATGGTTTGATTCAGCCCAATATGACTGGTTTGGACCGAGTCCTACTAGCCTAACATGAGTTGACCCATATCCATTAACATTCTTATCAAACCAATTCAAAGAACTCAAGATTTTCGGCTGCCCTGATGACATTTCATAAATAAACCCCCATACCCACCTGCTTCAAGCAACCACCACAATTCATATATATTTAAAATAATTTTTTTATTATGTTTCGGTGTATCAAATACCCCGCAGTATACTAAAAAATCTTTTAAAACATGTAGGCGTAACCCACTACTTATCTTGTTTTATGAAGATGATGATGCATGCCAAGTAGTAGGTTGGAGTTCTAAAATTTTTAAGTCAACCATTAAGGTTTAATTAACTATAGCAAACCAACTACAAATTATTATTTATGGTAAACAAACCAATTTCTAAATTTAGTTAGTAAACAAAACAATAACTGAAGGCATTTCATCCAAAAATTAGAGGGATAGACATGAGAAGGTGGGGGGTGGGACTCCCATAAAGAAAGCTGCTCCCATAAGGAAAGCTGCAGAGGGGGAGAACTGGAAAGGAAGGAGACCCTCAGGCTCTCAGATCAAAGTGTCAGAAACCATTTGCAGAAAAGTTACAAAACGACATCAAAACAATCACTGCACCCCTGCTCCCCCTCTCCTCCCCGTGCCATGGTTCCAATCACACTACCACAATCTCTGGTACCGTGACATATGAGAGAAAAAAGCACATCACGTGGGTTTTTTTTTCTTATTTTTAACGAAAGATAAAAGCAATTTTAACGAAAAGTATTTATTTTAATAAAAAATTATATTTTTATATTAAAAAATTAATCTTTGTACTATTTATTTTACTCATTATTTTATCCTTATCGTTAAAATTAAAAGTTTTCAAATTATTTTCATTAGTTTTTCTAAAATAAAATGAAAAAAAAAATATATGATTTTGCAATACTCAATGTCACATTTGTTTAATTTGCTCGGGTGTTACTTTAATGTTATTAACACTAAATATTATGAGTGTTTTAGTTGTTAAATTTAACTTTCACAATTATTCGATCTTTTACTTTTAATGGTATTCATTCATTTTTTGTACTACATGACGCTGCGTACTATTCAAGAAAATTGTCTTCTTTGTTCAAAACGTGGTCACAAATTTCACAAGCTTCAAGAATTTGATTTGTACTTTACAAGAAATGTTGGAGTACTGTCACATATTCACGCATAATAAGTAGTATAATACAAATACCATTATAATTGAAAGTATAATATTACACGTACGGTAAGTGATTGATACACTGAGCATTGCAATTGTTACACGCTGAGAAAAATCACTTCTATTTTGGCTCGTAATTTGTTATTGCGATAATTAAGCAAGAATACGATGCGCCAATCTCGTTGCAGGGTGTGTTTATATATTGGAATATTGGACTTAATGCGATCATTGGGGTGTGTATGTTCTTCTTGAGCAACGTGCTGGTGTGATACTGGGAGAAAGAAAGGCAAAAGGATAATTATTATCTAAATATTGGTACCATGATGTCCTGCTTTTGCTTAATCTTCGCATCAAATAAATTAATCCACCCAACCACAACAAATGAATTAGTGGTAAGAACGCGAACTGAGACTCTCCAATAAGCAAAAGAAATATGTGAGGTTCAAAGTTAGATGCTCTGAGCTGATGAGTCAGCTTGACTTTGGTTACGAATAGGGTAAAATTTTATATAGTCTCTCCGAATAAAAAATAAGTAAATAATCGTGACTTACAACTATTGTCTTTTTTTTTATTTATAAAATAAATTAATTAATTAATTCACGCACAAATAATGCCTTAATTCATACACGTGATTATTAGACTTCAAATCACACTCTTTAAAAAAAAATTCAAGTGAAATTTGTTGACCCTTTCAGTATTTGTAGTAAAGTTTACATTGTATTTTGTACTCATTATAGTACATGCGGTATAAACAGATATTACAAACGTCAATAAGTTATATTTAAACTTGTTTTTTAAAAAATCTGAATAACATTATTCTTATCAAAAATAACCAAATGACACATTACGAAGCGAATTTTAACAACCCTAAAACAATAAATCAAGTAAGTAAAAAGGGTAAAGAGATCTATCTAATTCTAAAACACAAATGATTGCAATAGTGTTGGTCCGTTGGAGAGTAGTTTGTACTCATCCCCTCGTTGCCTTGGGCATGGTATCATGATTCAGAATGATTCATGTTAGTTGAACTAAACAAATAAAGAGGCCAACCAGGCAGCCAAGTCAGCAATCCACAACCACAGCACATGCTCTTCTCCTTCAGGGGGGCAGCTACCATTCCAGCCATATACTTCGAATTCAACATACTGTGGAATTTTGGATTTAATTCATTCAACAAGATTTCCCTCCCATTTAGATTCAATAGTAATCCAAGCAACAAAACTTCTCTCTAATTACATAATGCACACAAATTGTTAATATCTCAGTACATTATGTTAGCGTTTATGATATGAATGACATGTTAAAACTTAAATTTTTTAAGAAAGGACGTCCGTTGATATCAACACATTATCAATGATATGTCGACAATTAATTTTTAATGAACGAATCTCATTTGCATAACCACACTGATGCAAGAACATAACTAGATTAGCTAATCATGTAGTTTACCATGAACATTTTTAGATTGCAAATGCTAATGTGTGAGGCCTACAAGTCTGCAACAACTTTTGACTAGGCAGGCAAAATTTTATTATCCTTTCTGGACTAAACAAAGTCAGCAGATCGAAAAAGACAACTAAACCATACAAAAAATCTGATCATCTACTCATCCCACCTTGTAATATTTGTTTTTCCCTCCATCGTCACACCATTTTCATTGGGTTCTTTTGAACCCGAAAAATACAAAAAGATTCCGAATTTCTGAAAGAAAAAAACCCTTAAAAATCAGACAAGAGAGAGAGAGAGAGTGAAGAGAGAGAGAGAGAGAGAGAGAGTGAGAGGTTGGTTTCAAATATTCCACGACTGCTACAAATCACGTTCTGGGTTGTGATTTTCTTTCTAGGGTAAGTTCAAAAAACCCTGTCCCTCTTCGTTTGTCTCGCCCTTTTCAACTTCCTCAATGTTCTTTTCAAAGACTCGGTCTTTGCCTCCAAATCTATGCCCTTTAATTTCCAGTATTTTTATGGGTTTTTAACATTAAAAAACTCGGATTTGTTGGGTTTTGTTTGCAAATGTTGTTTCTTGTTCGGCATTGCCTATGCTGCTGTGGGGATCTACGTTGTTGCTTTCTGTTTCCGACCATTTTTTCATAGTAAAATCCGTACAACTCATAATTTTGTTGCTTGCATTTGTTTTTGTTTCTTCAATGACGGTGACATGTTGACATGTTTTGATGTTTTACTATTTCCAGGTGTGTGCAGACATGAAACAAATCACAGAGAAGTGAATTTTTTGCCCCAAGATTGTGCGTGAATCGAATCACAGGGGTCCAAGATTTGTGGAGAAGATGTTGTGTGCCTGTTCAGGAGAGCAATTCAAATTCGAGGAGCCGCCGCACTCGCCGGAGTCCCTTGCCACGAGGGACTTCTCGGCGAGTGGCCTTTCGTCTAGGACCGGCGACTGGGAGTCCAAATTTGAAGATATTCAAGTGGATGAAGCTGAATCCACTCTTAAAGAAGCTCTATCTTTGAATTATGAGGTGAGTGTGTGTGTTTCATTAATTGAAGTTCATGTTAGGAATACTAAAAGCTAAAACCCAAAAGCTAAACACCGAAATGGTTATCAAACGGGCCCTAAGATTGTCGATTGATGATTAATTGGTTTCCTTCTTCTACTTTTACTAGTGTTTAATATCGTCTTTTTCGATGGGCTTATAGGAAGCTAGAGCTTTGTTGGGGAGGCTTGAATTCCAAAGGGGGAATTTTGATGCTGCACTTCAGGTGTTTCAAGGTATTGAAATTAAAAATTTAACCCCGCGGATGGCCAAGGCTATCGTGGAGAGAACTAGGCAAAGAAAGCCGCGCACGAAAGGCGATAATGTGGTTCTTCCCAGTGTAATGTCAATGCACTCTGTGAGCCTACTTATTGAAGCAATATTACTCAAGGCAAAATCATTGGGAGAACTTGGAAGATATATGGGTATTTGCTTACACTTTTGTGTTGTAGTATAATTCAGCATTGGATTGAGATTGGTATATATTGCATCGACCAAGAACTTCCCAGTAAATTAGATTGCAATCAGATTATTATGATGAAATTTTGATTAGTATTGATTAGTTTGCATGTTTTTGTGCTGTCATATTCATCAGATGCTGCAAAGGAGTGCAAAGTTATTCTTGATACGGTTGAATCAGCTTTACCTAATGGAATGCTTCTTCAAGACATTGGCGAGGACTGCAAATTGCCAGACATGTTTCACAAAGCACTCGAGCTGCTCCCCAATTTATGGACAAAGGCAGGCTATCTTGACGAGGCTATTACTGCATATCGCCGAGCTCTAATCAAGCCATGGAATTTGGAACCGGAGAGGTTAGCTGCTATTCAGAAAAGCTTAGCTTGCACATTACTCTATGGCGGTGTTGAAGCAAACCTTCCCCCTCAGTTACAAATATGGGGCATAACTATGCCTAAAAATAATACAGAAGAAGCAATTCTGTTGTTGGTAATTCTTATGAAAAAGGTGGCTTTGCGAGAGATAAAGTGGGATCCAGAAATCATGGATCATCTGACTTATGCTCTTTCTGTTACCGGATTGTATGAATTATTAGCAGATCATGTGGAGCAGGCTCTTCCGGGATTATATAGACGAGCGGAGAGATGGTACTTTCTTGCTCTTTGTTATAGTGCCTGTGGAAAAAATGAAGTAGCCTTGAACCTTTTGAAGAAGGTTGCAGGCTGTTCGGAAGCAAAGAACAAGCCCCACTTTCCTTCTTTTCTGTTGGGAGCAAAATTGTGCTCACAAGATCCAATTCATGCTTGCGAAGGGATAGAATTTTCGCGTAAAGCTATTGACTTGGTGAATCATCAATGCGAGCATTTCATGGGTCAATGCCATAAATATCTTGGTGTTTGCTATGGCAGTGCAGCAAGGGCTTCTCTGTCGGATTCTGAAAGAGTGTATTTTCAAAGTGAATCGTTGAACTCTCTAAACCTTGCTGCTCTTAACGGGAAGGAGGATCCTGAGGTGTTGTTTAGTCTGGGCCTCGAAAATGCAGTGCAAAGAAATCTGGATGCAGCTTTCAGTAACGCAATGAAGTACTCGGATATGATGGCTGGCAGCTCAGGACAAGGTTGGAAGCTATTGGCGCTTACAGTTTCTGCAGAGCAGCGGTTCAAGGATGCTGAAACGATAGTTGATTTTGCTTTGGACGAAGCCGGAAGAGTGGATCAGTTAGAACTGCTCAGACTGAAAGCTGTGCTTCAAGTTGCTCAGGAACATCCAAAGCAAGCAATAGAAACCTACAGAATGTTGCTAACTGTTGTTCAAGCACAAAGGGATCAAAAAGCAAAAAACTCCGAGCAAGAGAAACCCTTTGATTCTGAGGTTTGTATTCTTTAATTCTAAACCCTTTGCAATATGCATAGTTGAAAGGCGGTATGCTTTTGCTTCTCTGTAAACATCTTGTTCTTCTCTGCTCTGCAGGCATTTGAGGAAAGCAATTTGGAAAAGGAAGCCTGGCGGGACTTGGCAACCGTTTATACAAAACTCGGTTTGTGGACTGATGCAGAAATATGCGTCAACAAAGCCAAGTTGATTGAATTCTATTCTCCCCATAGTTGGCATACAACAGGTACGATTTTTCCCCTCGTGAAATGTTTTCCTAGAGCATTAACATGCAAATAGGTTCATGTTTTTGTCCAATTTGTCGGCAGGTAAGTTCTTTGAAGCTCAATCGCAATACAAGGAAGCCCTGATTTCCTTCTCGGTCTCGTTGTCGATAGAGCCAGATTATGTTCCAAGCATCGTTTCGACTGCAGAAGTGTTGATGAAACTCGGTAGCCAGTCACTCCCTATAGCAAGAAGCTTTCTAATGAACGCGCTGCGATTAGAACCGACAAACCACGAGGCGTGGTTGAACCTCGGATTGATTTCAAAGAAGGAAGGATCGTTACAACAAGCAGCAGACTTTTTTCAAGCTGCGCACGAGCTTCAGCTTTCAGCTCCAGTTCGAAGCTTTGTGTAATAGTTAGTGGATTCCTAATTATTCGTGAGATTAGAGGTTACTTTTGTTCCACCGACCATTGCTTGGTATCAGATTCTTATGATTTGAATGTACATATCTATTCACTTCTTTTAGTTAAAACCTAATTTGTGTTTGCCACTGGATGGAGCAAACCATGAACAAAAACTGAAATATCAAAATAAAGGTTGTTGCACCAAAAAATGAACGGCCCTAAGAGATGCACAAAAGCAAGAATTTTGCGAGTGTAATTATTTTCTTGACATTCCATATGCAAAACAAATGACGAAATGAATGACGATCGATAACAGCAACTTTCTTTGGAGATCTGGAGTATTGTACTCGGCACAAGAGGAATTGGCAATCCACGAAACATACTGTATACGTATAAACACTGCAGACAAAGTGAAGATTAAATGCGAGAGAAACGAAAACAAAAATTGTGGAACTAAATGAGATTTCATCTCAACCTATACGCTATACCACATACAGATAATCCATCTATTGGAATTGAAATGAACTTATATGCAAAAAGTTCAAACCATCACAAGATTATAGTTTACGCAGAACTTATTGTGTTTTACTAGGTGGAACGTTCATTGACTTACAGTTGGGAGTTGATGGAGAGACAGACAAAAGGCCTCAACCCATTGACCACTGCATCCACAAGATCAACAAAAAACAGTCAAATATATGAACTATACAAGGTGGCAAATCAAAACCCCAGCACATCATATGAATAAGCTGCATCGTAGAGTGCCATCATAGCCCGTACTTTCACAGCATCATGCCTAATTAGCAAATAAGCGACAGAGATTGGCATAACCACTATCCGCCAGTCCTATGGTATTATTGAATACTTGGAAATTCAGTCAGTCATACGACTCATACCTTTAATACTGGTTCGCCTTTGTTAGAGCTGGCAGCTTGCTTTGCAGCCGCCTGCTGCTGTTGCTGTGCACGTGCAGCTCTTCCAGCTGCAGACTTTTCAAATTCTTCTTGCCTGCAATTTTGGTTGCAGTACATAAGTTTACGTAAATAGCAAAGAAAGAAACGAAACCATCATGTGGGCATGGAAGTAATGCAACCACGAAATGCAAATACTGTGCGATAACTGCCTAACTAAATGCAAATACTGTGCGATATCTGCCTAACTAAATGCAAATACGACCGTTGGCAGGCGTTATGATCAGCATTCACACTCTATACTTAGGTTTTGTTTGCAAGACTGCTTGTCCTCATAATTACAGTATTAATGCCAGCACATTTTTTATTTTTATTATTGAAACAAAGCAAATTGCACAACAAGCACGTATTGGACATAAAAAAAAAAAAAAAATCAAAATTTTGCAAGCAGAGACAATCCGATAGCAATTGTAAGTTGCAAAGAATTAAGGGAACTTTAACGAAAAGCCTGGTACTGTTTACTTTAACGAAAAACCACATTTTTACACTAAAATGCCAATCCTATACTATTCACTTTACCCTTTATTTTGTCCTTAACGTTATACCTCAAAGTTTTCAAGCCATTTTCATTAGTTTGCCTAAGAATTAACTATGGTAATGCATTTTCCTCTCTACCAAGGTCAACTCTGAATTCTGATCATCACTGCCATCCTATTTTTATCCCTATCCCATTTTCAAACTACTCTAATCTACGAGGAGCGGAATTTAAAATCGGGTGCCAATCAAGGCGAACTACCTAACCCACATCTGATTCTCTATCCCTTTTCAAATTAAAAGAAAAAAAAATCTGAACTTTATCACATGACAATTATAAATCAATCCAAAATCACATTTTTACATAAAAATTGGTTGCAACTAATATACAATCGACGATGCACAAAAACGAATTCAAATTTCCGATTTCACAAATTGAAAAATGATCGAATTAAATAAAAGAAGAATAGAAAACTGATCATACCTTCTCTGGGCGGCTTCGGCAGCTTTGGCAACAGCTTCCGCGGAGGCTACCCTTTCTTCTTCCTTTCTCTGTGCACTGTTGCCTCCATCGAAACAACACAGCAGCCCCATCTCTTTCCTCTCTCTCTCTCTCTCTCTCTTCAATCTGTGACTTCTGCTCGGATTGACTTCTAAATTCTGGGACATTTTTCTTTTGTTGGTAAATTTACTTATACTTCCCACCTGTATGGATAATTTGCCTCGTGCCACGTCATAAATTGAGGACAGTCTCGTCATTTGGTCTGCCTTACACGACGTCGTGTTTCGCATGGTGAGACTAAACGAGGCGTTTTACGGGTTGTGGCTCCTTCTTCCGCTCGCCCTGAGACTCTGTTTTGTTGCAGAAGCAAAACCCTAATTTTAAACAGCGATGAGCGCCAAGCCGTTGGATTCGCTGCCTCCGACCGAAACCCTAGAGATAGAGAATGGACTCTCGCTGGTGCCGCGGGTGAGGCTCAATCTCACGGTTTACTCGTCGACCGGAGTCGTGACGAAACCCGTCGACGAGTGGAAGATGAAGCGGACGCTCATCGACTTCCTCAAGAACTCGCTTTCCGTCCCCATCACCGTCCCCGAAGACGACCTCCAGATCCGGCGGCTCAGGGACCTCAAGAAGCGGAAGCGCGACGACCCCGTGGCTTTCGGCATTCTCGTGATTCGCGACCTAGGGTTTCTGAAAAAGGGCGGGAAGAGAAGTGACGTGGAAGAAGAAGAGGATGCGAAGGAGTTGGAGAGGAAGTTTCTGGAATGGAGAAAGTACATTGTTGAGAAAATGGACGGGATTGAGCTCAACATCGAAGGGGTTAAGTACAAGCTGAATGTTGTTGTTCCGGATTCGGATGATTTCGAGGGCACCAAGAAGGCTTGGGAGGAGTTCTACGCCTTCGGAAATCGGGGTTTGTAGTGATTGGGTTTGGGGGTTGGATTTTTTTATTGAATTTATGTGATCGGTTTGATAAAATTTGGTTGTTTTTTGGTTGCAGGGTTTTCAAGGGGGAAGCAAGAGCCGGATACGATAATAGTGAGGGGTGTTCCATCACGCTGGTTTGCAGAGCCGCGGGTTTCTTCCTCCAAGTTTTCAGTGCTGGTTACCCATACCATATTTTCTACATTTGGGAAGATAAGGCATGCCAATGTCTTTGTTTTAATACTCTATTTCTCGTTATCGTCTAGAAATCGCAATGTATTTGTTCTAATCTAATCTACTTTTTGAACTGCTTAGCTTTTCGTGTATTGTAATTTTGTTCCAAATGTTTGCCTAAACAAAATTGTTAGAACTGAGCTGAACATGTAAAACTACATAGTAGTCTTCAATTTTCCAAGCACTATAATGTGTTTGAATGGCCTTAATAGCTCGTGTGTGTTGTCATTAGCGTCCATGGTGTAATGGAACGGCTGTAGCTAATCATACATCATTCGTGTTGCTGCCTGTTTTTAACTACAATCTTTAGGAATCTTAATGTTGCTGAGGACGATGGTCTAGGTAAGGATGCAAATGAGGATGGCGATGACTTAATTTCTGGTCTCCACTGTAAGATTGTGGTTCAGTTTGAGACATACCAGGACTTCTATAATGCCTTCAAGGTGTTATGTGGCCGCTCGTTGCAGAAGGTATGCAGTTGGTTTTTGTTCATTATATTGTTATAGCTAGTATTGTCAATCAAGCGTTGAGATATCTTGCTGGTACCATAGAGTTAGCTGAGGCTAAAAGAAGCTGTAAGGAATTTTTTGTTTGGAATTATTGATCAGCTGTTTAATGTGCCTTTCTATGGAGCAGGAAGGATCTAAATTGAGGGCTGATTATGAGGTTACATGGGACAAGGACGGATTCTTCCGATTCTCGAGAAATCAACCAGAGCAGAACAGCAGTAGGATACGAGAATTGACAACGACACATCAGAGAAGTGAAGCTCCCCGGTACCAGCAACGCGTTTCTCAATTCAGTGCGGACCAGGCTCCCCGAAAGAGGTTTAAGGTTAGAAATTAAGTACCTTAATGAACAAGTAAAACAATTTGGTGATTTTTATGTTTCCTTTTTCAAGTTTTTAATCGCATTCTCTCCAAATGATGACATAAACGTTTCTGTATGTATACAGGAATAGGGGAAATTGATCTGAATTTTTTTTTCTGGAGCTGGAGCTGGGAGTTTGAAGTGTGTTAACTTGGTATAATTACGAAAGAAACAACTGAAGCACTCTTAGTGTTCAAAGATGTATTATCCTTTTGCAATTTCCTCAATTACTTTTCAGCCCCAAATTATCGTTCTTTCCTCCATGTATCGTCGGGGTGTTTTAACACTTCCGGCCCCAATATTTTGTGCTTTTTTCTTCTAATTTTTACTCATCTTCGTTTGGCACCGACTTATACTTATTATGCAGCAGCTCTACTTGTTTTACTGCACAAGTTCAAACAGTTTTTATTTTATTTTTTTTGAAGTGTTTCCTCAAAAGTTAAATTCCATGTCTAACTTCCCATTATTTAAAAAAACTGAAATATAAATATATTTTGTTCTTTTTCATTTGTCTAAAAGATCAATCTTTTGAAATTTACTCCGTCCGCATACATGACTATGAGTGTATTCAATTGGAATTTTGAGGGATTTTAATAAACTTATACATCTACGGATTTTGATGGAGCATTGATTTCTGGAGCATTGATTTCTAGATTTCATATAAAATTTTGGTTAAATTCTCTCAAATTCTCAAAGGATGAGGTGAGATTTGTGAATGCTTATGATGCAATACGAAACATTTCTAATTCTCTTGAATTCTTAAGACTTTTAAAGTTGTTTCATAATTAAAATGTTATAAATCTTTTTAAAATTTTAATTGAATACACTCAAATTCTCAGGAGCCGTGAGATTTGTGATTTCTAGGGTTTGGAGATGTTTAACTGTCAGAGAGGCTCGAATTTTCCATCTCACTGTAGGATTTGGTTATTATATTATTCGTATCATAGTTAAATTTTTGGCCTCATCATTTTTTTTTTTTTTTTGAACAAACGATATTATCCACACCAAGACGGTGGGAGTCCATATGTTTAATACTCATGTAAACATTGATAGAATTTGAGTTTCTGTCAAAATCTAAATAGATGGAGTTTGATTTTTTGTTAAATTTAATATTTTTCTGTAACATTTATATTAAATTATTTTTAAATCTGAATTTACCTTTTAAATTAAAAGGAAAAAAAAATTAGAATTCGTGTCAAAAGGAAAATTTACAATCTTTCAAAACCCACCCAAATCATCAGTATACATATTTCTTTAGGAAACTTTAATGAAAAATTTCCAGTATTGTTCATTTTAACGAAAAATAATATTTTTACATTAAAAAGTACTATTCATTTTACCCTTTTTTTTTTTTTTATTGTTAAAATTCAAAGTTTTTAAAATCTTTTCATTAGTTTTTCTTATTTTTTAAAGATAATAGTAGGTAGACTAAATTATTTAAATTAAATTTATAAACCAAAAGATGTGATTATTGATATTGAATTATTAGTTAAGTATTGATTAACATTGCTTTGTTAATTTGATTTAAAAATTTGATCGCCACATTATTTATTTGTTAATGATTAATTATAAAATTGTTGGTTTGAACCCACTCCCGATTCTATGGAGTCTCATCAACTCCAGCAGGCCAGTTAATTAAGCTCAACCTGCTCTATCGTTTTTTCCGGTGAAGTGTGTGACGGTATGCATGAAGTGGGGGATGTCGGAGGGGGTGGCGTGGGGAGGTAAGGGAAACGAAGACGGGGCGTTTCTGTTGGCATGCACGTAAAGTGTTCGATGGAAGTACTAAAACAAAAAAAAGAATCCCAAACCGAAATGGAAAAGAACTGCGACTAATATATTGGTGGGTCCAGCTACATTATCCCGCGCGAGGAATCCCAGTTCCAAAAGGAAAAGGATTAAAACAGAGACTGTAATTCAGACTTCGATCATCAAACTTGCATTCTTAAACATCCTAGAAAATCCTAGGTTTTCCAAAACCAAACATGGTCGCTGCCGCTGCTGATTGTTTGAAGAATCTGGAATACCTTTCCTTGGTTTCCAAGGTATTTTCGGAACTCGAGACACATGTGTCGTTGGGGGACAAAGTTGTGGCGGAGTTTGTAATTGACATGGGGCTTAAGTGCCAGACGGCAGATGAGTTCGATGACAAATTGAAGGAAAACGGTGTTAGCCTGAATTGTTTAGGGTTTATAAGGGAAGGGTTTCGAGGGTGATGGGCAGTGGCTGCTTCGTTCGGTTGAGTGGTTTTAGAGTGGAAAGAGGGTTTGGTTCATGTTTCGCAGATTACAAATCGGAGAATTAGTAATGCTAAGAACGTGGTGAGGAGGGATGAGGAGGTTTATGTTAAGGTGATTTCAATTTCGGGTCAGAAGCTGAGCCTGTCGATAAGGGATGTTGATCAGCATACCGAAAAGGATTTAGTTCCCTTGAAGAAGAAGAGATCGGAGGAGGATGACACTCCTAGGACAAACCCACAGGGGCCAAGGGACGGGCATGGAAGTAAGACTGGCCTCTCTGGGATTAGGATTATGGATGAGGATGATGCTGTCCCACCACGCCGGAGGGCATTGAAGAGAATGAGCTTGCCGGAGAGGTGGGAAGCAAAACAGTTGATTGCCGCGGGTGTTCTGAGTGTGACAGAGCATCCAATGTATGATGAGGAAACAGATGGCATGCTTTATCAATAAGAGGGAGCTGAGGAACAGACTGAGATTGATAACAATGAGGACCTGCCACAGTTTTTGCTTGGGGGTATTTTGGTGAGATGTCGCCCGTGAGAATCCAAAAGGGTCATTGAGGCGCGCAGCTGCACTTCAACCTGCACTCATTAAGGAGCGTAGGGAAGTGCACGATCAACAGCAGAGAGCATTGCTGGATTCTATCCCCAAGGATCTGAATCATCCCTGGGAAGATCCGATGCCAGAGAATGGCGAGAGGCATCTTGCGCAGCAGCTTAGAGGTGTTGGTTTGTCCTATGAAATGCCCGAGTGGAAGAAAGAGGCCTATGGGAAAACCATTAGTTTCGGGCAGAGATCAAATCTCTCCATTCAGGAACAGAGGCAGAGCTTGCCTATCTACAAGCTGAAGGAAAAACTGATCCAGGCGGTGATTGAAAATCAAGTGCTCATCGTCATTGGTGAGACCGGTTGTGGCAAGACAACACTGGTAACACAGTATATTGCAGAAGCGGGTTACATGACAAAGGGTAGGATTGGATGTACACAGCCACGTAGGGTGGCTGCGATGTCTGTGGCCAAGAGGAGTTTGGTTGTCGGTTGGGGGAGGAAGTTGGCTATTCCATTCGTTTCGAGGATTGCACTGGACCAGAAACAGTCATCAAGCACATGACAGACGGAATGCTGTTGAAGGAGATTTTGATTGATAAGGACCTTTCTCAATACTCTGTGGTCATGCTTGACGAAGCTCACGAGAGAACAGTCCACACAGACGTCCTTAATGGATTACTCAAGCCGCTATTGAAGCGAAGGCCAGATTTTCGCTTGATTGCCACCTCCGCTACTTTGGATGCGGAAAAGTTTTCAGAATATTTTTTCAAGAGTTGGACATTCCCTATCCCTGGAAGAACTTATCCTGGAAGGTATTTTACACGAATCAACCAGAAAGCGATTATCTTGATGCAGCTCTAATCACCGTCCTACAAATCCACTTATCCGAACCTGAAGACGACAGCCTTCTCTTCTTGACTGGACAAGAAGAGATTGATTTTGCATGCGAGTCTCTCCATGAGAGGATGAAAGGTCTTGGCAGAAACGTCCCCGAGTTGATTATTTTTACCGGTGTATAGTGCGCTTCCAAGTGAAATCCTGTCGAGGATATTTGATCCTACTCCACAAGGGAAGAGGAAAGTAGTTGTGGCTGCTAATATCGCTGAGACATCACTGACCATTGATGGGATATATTATGTGATCGATCCTGGTTTTGCAAAGCAAAATGTTTTTAACCCGAAGCTGGGGCTAGACTCATTGGTCATAACCCTGATTTCATAAGCATGATCCGCCAACCAGCGAAAAGGGAGAGCTGGTCGTACAGGCCCTGGGAAATGTTTCCGCCTCTACACCGAAAGCGCATACCTCAACGAGATGCTCCCTACTACAACTCCAGAATTTCAGAGGATAAGTCTTGGGTTTACTGCACTTACGATGAAAGCTATGGGGATAAATGATCTGTTGACTTTTGATTTTATTGATCCTCCTCCTCGCCAAGCTCTTGTTTCTGCCATAGAACAGCTGTACAAATTGGGGGCACTTGATGAGGAGGGGCTGCTGACTAAATTGGGTAGAAAAATGGCCGAGTTTCCTCTGGATCCACCTTTATCGAAGATGCTACTTACTAGCGTGGACCTCGGATGCAGCGATGAGATCTTGACCATCATTGCAATGATTCAGACAGGCAATATCTTTTACAGACCAAGAGAAAAGCAAGCCAAGGCAGATCAGAAGAGAGCCAAGTTTTTTCAGGCGGAGGGAGACCCTCTGACTTTACTCGCAGTCTATGAGGCTTGGAAAGCAAGTAATTTTTCGGGGCCATGGTGTTTCGAGAACTTTGTTCAGTCTCGCTCCTTGAGGCGGGCGCAGGATGTCAGAAAACAGCTTCTGAGCATTATGGATAAGTACAAACTCGATGTTCTGAGTGCAGGAAGGAATTTTACGAAGATCAGGAAGGCAATTCCAGCAGGGCTTTTCTTCCATGCTGCTAGAAAGGACCCGCAGGAGGCTTACAGAACCCTAACGGAGAACCAGCCGGTTTATATCCATCCAAGCAGTGCCCTTTTCCAGAGACAGCCGAATTGGGTCATCTACCATGAGCTGGTTATGACCACGAAGGAGTACATGCGCGAGGTGACAGTCATCAACCCCAAATGGCTCGTGGAACTGGCTCCCAGGTCCTTCAAATTTTCAGATCCTTCAAAGATGAGTAAGCGCCAGCGTCAAGAACGGATTGAACCGCTGTATGACAGATACAATGAGCCTAACTCTTGGCGTCTTAGCAGGCGCCGTGGCTGATATGTTTGTATTGAATTTTGGGATGTCTCATTTTTGTAACATGGTTAATAAATAACCATACAGTATATTTTCTACATTTGGGAAGATCAGGCATGTCAAAGTCATTGTTTTCTAACTCGATTTCTTATTGTCTTCTAAAAATGATTGTGTGCAATTTCGTTTCAAATGTTTGCTTAATCGATATTGCGATAATTGAGCTGAACATGTGTAACTGCATAGTAATCTTCAATATTCCATGTTGCCTTTGTTACTGCACGAGCGTTATAATGTGTTATATAGTTTCCCGTATGGGAATAGCTAATGTGTGTTCTCATTAGCGTCCATGGCGTAATGAATGGCCGTAGCTAATCATACTTCATTCTTGCTGCTCCCCTTTTTAATTACAACCCTTCGGAATCTTATTGTTGCTGAGGACGATGGTCTTGGTAAGGATGCGGACGAGGAGAGCGGGGACTTAATATCTGGTTTCTTATATGTGCACGATTTTCCTCACAGGAATGAAACCACTATTCATGTTGGCAGTAAGGCATTCGTGTTTTCTGTCATTGAGTAACATGGAATTAATGAAGATTCTGAAGCTGATCATATTCCTTCTTGTAAGCTAGCTAGCTGCCGATGCCCTTGGAAGGTTTATGTATGGGATATGGTTGTCGACCTGTAGGGAATAGTTATCACAAGCGCGAGCGAGGTGATACGTGGCCATGGAATTTCACAATGACCTTGTGAAAAATATGGCAACACCACTACAATATTAGCTTTAGGTGGTGGATATTAGAAAAATCATGTCGGATAAATTATATCCGACACATCATTTAATTAGTGGCGGATATTAGAAAATTTCTGTCGTTTATATCCGACATAAATTCATGGCGGATATTTAGTGGCGGATATCAGAAAAATATTGTCGGTTATATCCAACAGTATTTTTTAATCCTTTTTTTTTTTAATATTTTTTACAGATTTTGATGGTTTTTAAGTTAATGGTGACGGTCATAACCGACAGAAATTGATTATTTTATTATTTTACTTTCTGACGATTATTATTTTAGTCTTCTGGCGGTTATAACTGACAAAAATGAAAATTTTATTATTTTAAAATGTTATATTGATTAAAAATAAATAAATAAATAAACACATATTTTAAATTTTTTTTTTCACTCATGACCCTAAAGTCTAATGAACCCAATTCCCACGAGCCATAAATTTTATGAGAAAATAATAACAACAAACTACAATATGAAGCTCTATCATTTTTGTAATAAAGATTATGCTCCCTCACAGGCAAGCAACAAGATACAAGGAAATTCAAGCAATTTTTTTTAATGCGTCACAAAGCACATTGTCTAGCACATAAACACACATGAACATCTGATGTACTCTATCATGTCTGATTTTATTATTTTAAAATGTTATAATGATTAAAAATAAATAAATAAATAAACACATGTTTAAAATTTTCTTTTTTTCACTCATGGCCATGTCGGATATATCCGACACGAACAAACCAAAATTTTGGACGGCCGCCAAAATAATCTCTGAACGTTTTTTTTTTTTTTTTTTTTTTTTTTTTTGCAATTTTTTACACATGCTATTTCGGAGTATATACAAACATATTTGATGGTTGGATCGTTGAAACTAGTTTCGTAGAATGCAAATCCTATCAAATTGATAAATTTAACAAACACTTAAGAGTTATTGTTATACTTCCATTAAGTATAAAATATGATTTATCCACTTGTGTAAATATTTTAAATTGAAGATCGAATTTATTCATTGCATTCTTATAGGATCGAGGAGAGTAGCTACAAAAAATAATCAAAATCGAAGCTAAAATAACTGTTAAATTGTGATTTTTCATTTATAACCATTGAAAACTTTTATTCCGTTACCTAATCTTTGAATGTTTGTTTTTCACGATTTTTTACGTATGCGATCTTGGAGTGTGTACAAACAAGTTTGACGGTTGGATCATTGAAAAATGTTTCATAGAATGCGTATCACATCAAAACTGTAGATTAAACCAACACTTAGTTAATACTATACTTCCATTAAGTATAAAATAATATTTTGTGTTATCCACTAATGTAAATATTTTAAATTGAAGATCGAATTCGTTTATTGCACTTTTCATTTATAACCATTGAAAACTTTTGTTTTGTTACCTAAGCTCTGAACGTTTGTTTTTTGTATTTTTTACGTATGTGATCTCAGAGTGTGTACAAACAAGTTTGACAGTTAAATCATTGAAAAAAGTTTCGTAGAATGTATATCGCATCAAAACAGTAGATTAGATAAACACTTAAGAGCTAATGTTATACTTCCATTAAGTATAAAATAAGATTATATGGTATCCACTAGTGTAAATATTTTAAATTGAAGATCAAATTTATTCATTGCATGCTTATAGGGTCGAGGAGTATAGCTGTAAAAAATCATTAAAATCGGAGCTAAATAACCGTTAAATTGTGATTTTTCGTTTATAACCGTCGAAAACTTTTGTTTTGTTATGTAATATCTGAATGTTTGTTTTTTACGATTTTTTACGTATGCAATCTCGGAGTGTGTACAAATAAGTTTAACGGTTAGATCATTGAAAAAAGTTTCGTAGAATGTATATCGCATAAAAACAGTAGATTAAATAAACACTCAAGAGTTAATGTTATACTTCCATTAAGTATAAAATAAGATTTTGTGGTATCTACTAGTGTAAATATTTTAAATTGTAGATCAAATTTATTCATTGCATTCTTATAGGGTCGAGGAGTGTAGCTGTAAAAAATCATTAAAATCGGAGCTAAAATAACCATTAAATTGTGATTTTTCGTTTATAACCGTTGAAAACTTTTGTTCCGCTATGTAATATTTGAATGTTCGTTTTTTATGATTTTTTACGTATGCAATCTCGGAGTGTGTACAAATAAGTTTGACGATTGGATTGTTGAAAAAAGTTTCGTAGAATGCAAATCACATCAAAATGGTAGATTAAACAAACACTTAGAGTTATTATTATACTTCCATTATGTATAAAATAAGATTTTGTGGTATCCACTAGTGTAAATATTTTAAATTGAAGATCAAATTCATTCATTACATTCTTATAGGGTTGAGGAGCGTAGCTGTAAAAAAATCATCAAAACCAGAGCTAAAATAACCGTTAAATTGTGATTTTTCGTTCATAACCATCGAAACTTTTGTTCCGTTACGTAATCTCTAAATGTTTGTTTTTTGCGAATTTTTATGTATGCAATCTCGGAGTCTGTACAAATAAGTTTGATGGTTGGATCGCTGAAAAAAGTTTCATAGAATGCATATCGTGTTAAAATGGTAGATTAAACAATGACCTTTTCATTATACAATTATCTTTTTGTTTCCTTATTGCATATTTTACGTGGGTTATTATCTATTAAATCAAACAATTATTTATTTTCAACAAAAAAAAATTATTTATTTAATTTTTAAAAACGTATTCTATTTAAATACATATTATTTATTTATTAAACCAAACAATTATTATTTTATTTTTTAAAATCGTAACAAAATTTTGGGGGGAATTTTTCTGCCAATTTTTTTTTTGTCGGTTATAACCGACAGGAATGAAAATTTTCTGTCAGTTTTAAGCGACAGTAATGAAAACTTTCTGGGGTGGGGTTATACCCACATTCGGCCCCCACTCATCTCATTCATTTTTCTGAAACCCAACTCTTAACTCTCAGCACTCTCCTTCTCTCTAAGCTCCGAGTAAAGCCCTCGCCATTCCTCTCAATTCTGACCAAATCAACCCTCAAAAATCTGAACCCCGAACCCTTGGGACATGGGGAATCAACCTGCAGCATTGCATGTATCATTGGTGCATCACCGTGTGCTCTGCCATTAATGCTGAGAGCTTCAGCTCTCTCGAACTCCATCTTAGCTATGAATTATTTTCCCCTCTTAGTTGTGTGGTTCTAATCCATCTGTGATGAGTATTATGTCTAAAATCTCTAGGGTTTAATCTCTATTCTGAATCTGTGCATGCATGTCATCACAGCGACGAATTCCGTCGAATGTCGTTAAGTTCGAAGCTAGGTGGTGACTTTCTTCTTGGGATTTAGCTCAATTTAGACTTTCAATGTATTGTTGGGCTAATGTAAGCTTGAATTCGTGGGTTTAACCGACAGTCTTTGGAGTTAGAGGCTTTTGATGTATTGTGATGACTCTTGCTTCATTTCTTCTGATATTTTCTCTCTCTCTCTCTCTCGCTCTCTTCAAAATCCCACAACAGTCTTTGGAGTTGGAGGCTTTTGCCCTATTAGGGTTTTTTTACCAATAACTCAAAGAGCAGAAAGGTATTCCCTTTTCATATCTTCTCTCCCAATTTCTTTAGGGTTAATTTCGATTTTCTTATGTTATTTGCAGTGGTGCTTTTTAGGGTTTGACTATTTGATTTCACAACAATGGCAGGGCATGGTGAAGAACTTGCAACTGGCGCACCAGGAGCTCTCCATTATCATAGATCGCATCAACACTGTAAGTATTTCGATTTTCATTCGATTTTGGGAAGAGATTCAATTGAATGAGCAATGTTTGCTGTGATTGAGAGATTCTAATGGAATGTGAATGTGTGCAGGAAGAAACAAACGATGCTTTGATTGAATGATTCTAATGGAATGTGAATGTCTGATCTTGCTGTGAATATGAAAAATGCAGAAAGTGGTTGTTTATATTTTTTTTAATTATTAATATATTTTCTGTCGGTTTTATCCGACAAGAATGCTTTTATTTATTCCTATTAATAAATGCTCTGTCGATTATATCCGACAGAAGTTCTGTCAGTTTTAGTATTTTCTGTCGGTTTTAGCCGACAAAAATGCTCTTATTTATTCATTATTAATATATTTTCTGTCTGTTATATCCGACACAATTTCTATCGGTTTTAGAGTATTTCTGTCAGAAAATTCATTTCCTGATGCTGGCAATTCTGTCGCTTATTATATCCACCACTGAATCCATTTTCCGTCGGATTTTACTTAAAATCCAACAGTAATATACGTTTGTTGTCAGTTTTTAGACCACCAGTTATAGATAATTTTGTAGTAGTGCAAGCATCCAATAACCAGCTTAATTTCTGATCTCAAGGCCATATAGTATTTGCATTCCACTCTTTGGAAACAACCGTAAACCATGCCAAGCTTTTGAGAGGCAGCTTTGTGAGAATTTTCTTGGATTTCTCTCATGTCTCTAATTTTTCTGCTGAAGCGGAAGTCGAAGGAATAGCTTCTTTGGATTTGTTAGAGTGCCACTGCTGAAGCAGTAAAAGCCAAAGGTATAACTTCTTCTTTGTCTAAATATTTATCAGTTAAGTCATCAAAAGACTCTGGACTTTAGTATCATATAAGAGACATGAAATTTCTCATTTCCATGGTTTAGATTGATGAATTTGGATGATTTTTTTCCTTGTTTTAAGGGTGACGCTATTTCAAGTATATAAGTTTTGTGTCTAAATATTTTGTTGTTCTTTGTTGACATATAGTCCGTAGCAATCCTAAACTCTAGAACTTTTTCTTTTGAGACGAAATGGTAGTGATTTTATTATAAAATTAATAACTAATACAAATACCAAAAAGGACATTCGAAATAACATCAAAAAGGTCTTCAATCCAAATAAACTTTGACAAAACATAAATGGCCAACTTGGTCAAATTAATGGGCAAGGAATCTTAATGGTATTATTCCTATAAAGATGAGATAAAAAATTAAATTGCATTATCATACTGTAAGTGGGAGTTTTTGGTGTGACTTTCTTAGTTGGCTAGCTTCAATACTAAATTATTATTGATGACACATAATATATATGTGTGGCTTAGCCTGAATTTTCAACCTCTTAATTCTTTTTACCGTTAATAACATATCTTTTTTTTTTTGGTCAAGATACTATTAGTAACACATCTATTTAATACATTATAGCTCATTTTGTAAGGATGACGCTCTTTAAATACACAAAACTAAAAGATTTGGTGATGCATTTTAAAATACAAATGAAGTCATATAAAACAGTACGTTGGGCACATCTATTAGAGCGATGATCATAAGGATCCTCAAATCACATTCGTTCATCATACATCGTGCGATCAGAAATCATTGTAACTTTTTTTATTTAAACTGAATATAAACAATATTTGACGAAAACTGATCGCACGATGAACAGATGTAATTAGAGGATCCCTGAAATCCTTCTAAAGAGGATCCCGCAAGGATCCTCACTCCATCTATTAAATTGTGCGTCACAAGGCGTGTTGATTTAGGGAAGAAGATCCTCTCCTGAGCTCAGGATGGGGATCCTCCTGACCAACCTATCTGGGCCGTTCAAATTTAATCCAACGGTTACAATTATTATAACTTTTAAAAAACTCCCTGTTTAAAGCGTTGAATTAAATTTGAACGGCCCAGATGGACTGATCAAGAGATCCCTATCCTGAGCTTAGGAGAGGATCCTCTTCCTTGATTTAGTGTGTCTTCAAAAATTTATTTGATTTTTATATTCACCAAATATTCCAACACTGATTTTTTTAATTTATAAAAGCTTCCTGTACTTTAATTAATTTTAAATTAATCACACAGAAAAGTCTGATATCAACTATTTGCTTAATCATTGAATTTCATTGTATCCAAAACTGGAGCCATAAAAGTTCGATGGAAATTAATACAACTTTATGCGTCCGAATTCAATAAAAAATTAGAACTTCTTTGGTAAAGTTACAAATATAAAAAGAAGTACAAATACAACTTGCAAAGTGGAATCAAGTTGTTTTTTTTTTGTTGTAAAAAATCAAGTTGCTTAATCAAGTTGTTCTGTCTATGAACATCTTAATTTTTTTAACTCACAATTGATTATGTTCTTTTATTTTAAAATTAAAACGAAGAGGAGAGAGCAATATACAAACTGTATAATATACCTTTCACGTCATCACAAAATTTGGACCCAGATGCCTTCACTTGGAATTTGCTGATGCACCACATATAGAAGATAATATCCGGAAGGCGCAAGATTACCGGAAGCCGGCGTCGTCACCTGAACTTGGTACGTCATTGTCCCTACCTTTCTGACGGTCTTCGCTGCAAGAACCAGCAGCCTCTGATTCATTGAGAACGAATGTGTATTAAATTAAGGTGCCACCATCGTCACCGACACCAAATTTGTTGCCATGTTTCCCGTCAATGAAAACCGAATGAATAATTTTCTTCCGTAACTGATTTTAGCTTGTGATTTGGGATCAACAATTCTTGGACGCAACTTCGAGTTCTTAGCATCCAAATAATCAGGACTAAATGCCTGTAATCTCAATTATGTTGAGAATAGCTCGTGGGCTAACTCGTAATTTTCATGAGTGTTGCTACCTCCAACGAGTACCCTACCATCACGTAATAATACAGCAGTGGAATGGTACATTCGTGGTATGTTGGCAGGGCTTTGTTTTTCAAACCGCGACCCAACAGCGTTGTCTGGTCGGTACACAAGTCGTTCGAGCACAGGATTCTGTCCGAGTTCCCAACCTGCACTCCCAAAAGATGCTCCGTTGATGGTCACAACGGTGCCATCTGGGAGCAATAGCATGTCACTCATGACTCTAGCTTGAGGCATAGTCTCCACAACCAACTGCGGGTTCGGGTCGTTTATTTTGATCCGACCGCATGTGTTTAGAGCTTCCACAAAAATACCCTCTGTTGCCTGAATATAAGACCCTTTCGGAGCTCCACCTCAGCCTCAATAGATGGAGCCGTGAAGTTCCTTAACGGCAGCAAAACGGCTGACCCGGTGCTAGGGTACGACCTTGGGTCGCCGCCGGGTATTTGCGGATAGGTTTTAACCACGTTGTTCTTCGCATAATCAAACAAAATAGCTCGATTATTTGCGAAAATAAATAAATTCCCATCGACGTTGAGGAAAACAAAAGGATAACGATTGTTTTCTTCGTTGGGGTCGTCAGTCTGCACAAGGAAATGCAAGCTGTGGACATTGCTCGAAGACTCGGTCTTTGGATAAAACTCATATTTGAACGCCCGCCTTCCGCCGATGATGATTGGCGGCGTACCAACGGCTCACGCCTAAGGTATTCTCGTACTCCTTCCATTCACAACCCGTGCAGGGCTCGAAAACCCTAACGCGACGCTCTCCGTCTTTGAAGCCCCCGGTTTGGATCAAGTTGCCGTTGGGAGCTACCGAGCCGGAGGAACACCAAACGTCGGATTGAACCGTGAGAGGGCGAACCGTGTTGGTTTGGACGTCGTACTCGGCGGAGTGGGCGGTGCAGTCATTTCGGACGCATGTACCGTTCGCTAGTGACAAGCTGGATTTGCCGAAGTCGGTGCGGTCGAACATGATGACGCGGTCGTTGCGGAGGAGTTGCATGCGCATGGCGGAAATGCCCACGCTTTCCTGCAAGAGCTGCCTGCAGTGTGGGAGAAATGAAATAACAAGAGAACTAATAAAAAAATCATGAGATCAGAAACTCTACTAATTGGCTTCATTTTTTTCTCGTGTTTTTTTTAGTATTTTGAAGCTCTTAACTTTCTAAAATAACTTCATTCAAAACACATCCTTGCACGGAAAAAGCAACCGAGCAAGGTGAAAAACAAAAAACAATACAAAGAAAACCCCGGCAAAACAATCATTGGAGAGATGAAAGGGTTTGAATCTCTTAATTTGTGCTTCAACGCTACGTGAGTGATCTGCCTCAACTCTCAACCTGGACCTGTTTAAATATTGGGGTTTGAGCTGCACACATGTATTACAATCGCGTGGGACCGACAAGGTGCCCGGTAAGCGATAAGGATTGTTGTAGTTGAGAAGAGATTCGGACCCCGGCAAAACAATTATTGGAGAGATGAAAGGGTTTGAATCTATTAATTTGTGCTTCAACGCTATGTGAGTGATCTGCCTCAACTCCCAACCTGGACCTGTTTGAATATTGGGGTTTGAGCTACACACATGTATTACAATCGCGTGGGACCGACAAGGTGCCCGGTAAGCGATAAGGATTGTTGTAGTTGAGAAGAGACTATCGGATCAAATGATTTCAATTTTTTAAATTTCATTTAATGGTAAAAATTTATTATAATTTTTAAGAAGTCAAAACAAGTAGATTATTAGATAAAATTTCAAAGATCCGAATCATTTAATCCGGTAATTTTGGTAAAAGAGATTCGAAGATGACATTTTCTCGTAGTTGAAGCGCGCTTTCAACCTAATTAGTCTGATATTTCAGTTAGAATGCTAGCTAGTAAATCAAGCTGGCTAGAAGCCGCTGGATTGAGCTAGTGATGAGGGTAATTAAGTAGAGCGATGCAAAGTATAGAAGTTAATAGGGCGACAGGTTTATATATTAGAAAAAGGCGTTTTTTTATTTTAATCTTTCAAGAATATTAAAATTTAAAATAAACTTGATGTTAGATTATATATTGATTATAATATCTTGATGTGTACTTAATTTAAAATAATTAATATTTATTTAATGTCTCCCATTAAATATATTTAAATATTTATTAACATACAAATTTTAATTTATTTTTTGACCAAAAAAGAGTTTCTAATTTTTTAATTTTATTTAACATTATTCAAACTTGAAAGACTCAATTAATATACCTAAATGTTAGTACCAAAATGTATTATATTGAATTCATGTATTTAAATGTTAGTACCGAAATATATGTATCGAAATGTATTATATTGCATTAATGTACCTAAATGTGTGTACCAAACTGTATGCACTAAAATGTTAATACCGAAATGTATCATATGGAACTAATGTTGTCACATCCCGGCCCGAGGGGGACCACTTCCCGGGCCCGCTCCACCACCATAGCACGATATTGTCTGCTTTGGACCCCAACCATGCCCTCACGGTTTTGTTTCTGGGAGCTCACACGAGAACTTCCCAATGGATCACCCATCTTGGGAATGCTCTCGCGCACTACTCGCTTAACTTGGGAGTTCCCATGGAACCCGAAGCCAGTGAGCTCCCAAAAGGTCTTGTGCTAGGTAGGGATGTGAATATACATATAAGGATCACACCCCTGGGCGCTGTGGGATGTCACAATCCACCCCCCTTAGGGATCCGACGTCCTCGTCGGCACACACGCGACCAGGGTTAGGCTTTGATACCAAATTGTCACATCCCGACCCAGGGGGGACCACTTCCCGGGCCCGCTCCACCACCGTAGCACGATATTGTCCCCTTTGGGCCCCGACCACGCCCTCACGATTTTGTTTCTGGGAGCTCACACGAGAACTTCCCGATGGGTCACCCATCCTGTGAATGCTCTCGCGCACTACTCGCTTAACTTCGGAGTTCCCATGGAACCCGAAGGCAGTGAGCTCCCAAAAGGCCTCGTGCTAGGTATGGATGAGAATATACATATAAGGATCACACCCCTGGGTGATGTGGGATGTCACAAATGTACCTAAATGTTTGTATTGAAATGTATGTACCAAAATATGTGTACCTAAATATATGCACTGAAATGTATTATAATGAATTTAATGTACCTAAATGAATAAAACAGAGTACATCGAAATATATTGTATAACAAAAATTAGTTTATTAAAATGTTTACAACAAAATATATTACGATAAATGAAATGAAAATGAAAATTATAATGAAATAAAATTAATACATTAAAAATTAGGAAGAAAAAGAGAAATAATTAAAAATCAAAATGTAATTAATAAATAGAAAATTTCATTTTAATCCTTGGCAAAGATGATTTTTAGATTAAAGCCATGAGTAAGATCAAAATCTAATTTTAGTCCCTTGATACATTAATAACCTAATTTTTTAATTATTTCTCTTTTTCTTCCTAATTTTTAATGTATTAATTTTATTTCATTATAATTTTCATTTTCATTTCATTTATCGTAATATATTTTGTTGTAAACATTTAGATAAACTAATTTTTGTTATACAATATATTTCGATGTACTTTGTCTTCTTCATTTAGGTACATTAAATTCATTATAATATATTTCGATGCATATATTTAGGTACACATATTTCGGTACATACATTTCGATACAAACATTTAGGTACATTAATTCCATATAATACATTTCAGTGCATACAGTTTGGTACATACATTCAGGTACATTAATGTAATATGATACGTTTCAGTGCATATATTTCGGTACATATATTTCGGTACTAACATTTAAATACATTAGTTCAATATAATACATTTCGGTACTAACATTTAGGTACATTAATTAAGTCTTTCAAGTTTGAATAATGTTAAATAAAATTAATAAATTAGAAACTCTTTTTTGGTCAAAAAATAAATTATAATTTGTATGTTAATAAATATTTAAATATATTTAATGGGAGATATTAAATAAACATTAATTATTTTGAATTAAGGACACATAAAGGGATTATAATTAATATGTAATCTAACACCAAGTTTATTTTAAATTTCAATATTCTTGAAGGATTAAAGTTAAAAACATCATTAATGAGGTTATTAATGTATCAAGGGACTAAAATTAAATTTTGATCTTACTCATGATTTTAATCTAAAAATCATCTTTGTGTTAAAATAAAGTTTTCTATTTATATTTTAATCATATTTTTACTTTTAATTATATTATCTCATCTGGAACCTGAAGGCTGAAGGATGGGCCAGCAGAGTTTCAATTCCTATTTATTTCACTTTAACAAAGGACCTGAACATCCAGAAGCAAAAGCTTGAATAATACACGTGCAAAAAGAAAGAATCTTTTGGCATAAACAGCCACACTGATATCTTGTAATTATCTCATCCAGGAGATCCTCTTTTGTAAATAAAGATATCATGCGTTGAATGATTTACTTTTTGAAAACGTGATAAATATTTATTAAACAGATGATACTATCAGAATATGTCTTAGTTACAACTTGCAAAATATAATCCCTTATATTTAGGGTGTTATCCACTTTTTTACTAGTGTGCATAATATTTCTTGCAGTCAAATATATCTATTATACTATTTGATTGCCACTTTTTCGATTGATCTTCAGTTTTATTTTTCAACGTACTTATGGACGAGTAAACTACCTGTTGACTATAGTTGACTGTCAACTCATATGCCATCTCACCATAGTTAATCTGTTAGAAGTCTGTTATAACAGTATCGAGTCAGGTGCAATGGTTATAATAGTTAGTTTGTTAATAAGCTTTTGTTTAGAGTTTATGAAAGCTCTCTGAGCTATATATACAGAATGTACAACTCATTGTAATTATTCAGTAAAAATAACAAAGTTCCAAATTCTTCATTTCGTCTTCTACAAGATATCATCTCTGGTTTCTTTATCAAGAAAGCTAATAAAAATGGCGTGAAAGTTTTGAGTTTTAACAAGGACAAAATAAATAGTAAAGTAAATAGTACCATGATTGACTTTTTAGTGTAAAAATGTGATTTTTCGTTAAAGTGAACAGTACTGAGAGTTTTTCGTTAAAGCTCTCTTCTTTATGTCGTTAACAGTACCTTCCTTCATGCCATATATATTGTGTGGTTACGGTTAAGTTACGTCAACATTCTGCTAAACAAACCAATATTTTATTTGTGTGGTTACGGTTAAGTTACGTCAACATGTTATATTACTATTCATTTTTATCTTATTATCTTTATAAAAAAAATAATATAAAATATTAACGTGGTTTAACCGTGACCACACAAAACAGGAGGGCACGGGAGTGCAAACAATCCTTGTCCCTAAACAAAAGCAACATTCTGCTAAACAAACCAATATTTTTCAGGGATATTTTTTCCCTATTAGGTTACTTTGATGATTATGGGGAAAATTAGAATCTTCTACCGTTTATTTATATCATTTAAATTAAATATCTATGTTTTTTTTAAATTTGATTAAAATGTTTTGATCAATAACCATATCAAGCCAAATTACATGTCATTATATATTTTTTAAAATTAAAATAATTTTTGAATTTATCATTTTATTTGCATGATACACTTTTCCTTATTTAATAGAGATATTAGTAATTAAACTATATTTTCGCCTCTCCAGATATGTTTTTTCAATCACAGTTTTTTTTTTTTTTTTTTTGTTATGCAAACATTTAATATTATTTCTTTTTCCAAATGGTTTTATTTTTCCTTCAAATAGTCGGTGATCAACATAAAAGCTCTGTGTAAATTTTTCAAATTTTTTGTGATTTTTTTTTTGCTGTTTTTTTTAAGTATAGTTGTTGACGAATTATTATTAGGTACAATACATTACGTATATATTATCTGCAGATACGTTTGAATTTACAAAAATCATTCATTGGTACGTTTATTTGTAATTTTGGTACATATGATTTGATACATATTGTTAATATTGGTACATTATTTTTATTTTGGTACGTTTAATTTTGTACTCATTGTGTATTGGTACGTTTATATTATTCTCAATCATATTTTCTCTTAACGTACTAAAAGAAAAACTTATTTCGGTATGTTTGATTTTGTGGGATTTAAAAATATTTTAAACTATTTTGGAAAGAAAATATCTTAAATTGTAGATAATTATTGCTAAATTGTAGCATTATTGTTACACCACAATCTGTAATGTCTACCTAAACATCCGAATCAAAATGTGATGGCCATAACCCAAAGTGTAATGAAGCCAAAAAGTAAAAACGAAAAATAAAAACTTCTCTTATACAAGTAATTATTACAAAATCCTTAAAGAGTACAAAAATGGTGGAGGAAAGAAAAGTATTGGCTTATTATATTAACACCTCACAAATTGTTGAATAAATCTTACATGCTTAATACACCCTACATTTACTTTTTCAATTAAAAATTATCTTTATACACCCCACATACCTAGGCCTGGCAAACGGGTCGTGTCTATCGTGTTCGTGTCGTTTTCGTGTAACACCTGTTATCTTAACGGGTCGTGTCGTGTCACACCCGTTATCTTAACGGGTCCTTAACAGGTCGTGTCACTTTACCCAACGGGTAAAGTGACCCGACCCGTTATGACCCGTTAAGAAAAAAATATTTTTTTTTTAAATTTGCACATACCACACATTGCCACGTAAATATTACTTCAAAATATTAAAACATTTCTCGTTCAAGTACTATATTTACGCTAAAAAATAAAAGCCTAATAAAGAAATAATACATACACTACTAATCTATTACAAATATTAAATGTGCAAGGATAAAGAGTTTTTGTTTTTAAGATAAGATTTTGTGGTATTCACTTGTGTAAATATTTTAAATTGAAGATCGAATTCATTCATTGTATTCATATAGGGTCAAGGAGTGTAGTTATAAAAAATCATCAAAATCGGAGTTAAAATAACCGTTAAATCGTGATTTTTCGTTTATAACCGTTGAAAAGCTTTGTCCCGTTACTTGATCTTTGAATGTTTTTTTTTTTGTGATTTTTTGCTGATATGATCTCCAAGCATATACAAACAATTTTGACGGTTTGGATCGTTGAAATTAGTTTTGGAGAATTCGTAAAACGATAGATTGACTAACACTTAGAGTTTATTTATACTTTCATTAAGTATAACATAAGATTTTGTGGTATCCACTTGTGTAAATATTTTAAATTGAAGATCGAATTCATTCATTGTATTCATATAGGGTCAAGGAGTGTAGTTATAAAAAATCATCAAAATCAGAGTTAAAATAACCGTTAAATCGTGATTTTTCGTTTATAACCGTTGAAAAGCTTTGTCCCGTTACTTGATCTCTAACTGTTTTTTTTCTTGTGATTTTTTGCTGATGTGATCTCCAAGCATATACAAACAATTTTGACGGTTTGGATCGTTGAAATTAGTTTTGGAGAATTCGTAAAACGATAGATTGACTAACACTTAGAGTTTATTTATACTTTTATTAAGTATAACATAAGATTTTGTGGTATTCACTTGTATAAATATTTTAAATTGAAGATCGAATTCATTCATTGTATTCATATAGGGTCAAGGAGTGTAGTTATAAAAAATCATCAAAATCGGAGTTAAAATAACCGTTAAATCGTGATTTTTCGTTTATAACCGTTGAAAAGCTTTGTCCCGTTACTTGATCTCTGAATGTTTTTTTTTGTGATTTTTTGCTGATATGATCTCCAAGCATATACAAACAATTTTAACGGTTTGGATCGTTGAAATTAGTTTTGGAGAATTCGTAAAACGATAGATTGACTAACACTTAGAGTTTATTTATACTTTCATTAAGTATAACATAAGATTTTGTGGTATCCACTTGTGTAAATATTTTAAATTGAAGATCGAATTCATTCATTGTATTCATATAGGGTCAAGGAGTGTAGTTATAAAAAATCATCAAAATCGGAGTTAAAATAACCGTTAAATCGTGATTTTTCGTTTATAACCGTTGAAAAGCTTTGTCCCGTTACTTGATCTCTGAATGTTTTTTTTTTTGTGATTTTTTGTTGATATGATCTCCAAGCATATACAAACAATTTTGACGGTTTGGATCATTGAAATTAGTTTTGGAGAATTCGTAAAACGATAGATTGACTAACACTTAGAGTTTATTTATACTTTCATTAAGTATAACATAAGATTTTGTGGTATCCACTTGTGTAAATATTTTAAATTGAAGATCGAATTCATTCATTGTATTCATATAGGGTCAATCAGTGTAGTTATAAAAAATCATCAAAATCGGAGTTAAAATAACCGTTAAATCGTGATTTTTCGTTTATAACCGTTGAAAAGCTTTGTCTCGTTACTTGATCTCTGAATGTTTTTTTTTTGTGATTTTTTGCTGATGTGATCTCCAAGCATATACAAACAATTTTGATGGTTTGGATCGTTGAAATTAGTTATGGAGAATTCGTAAAACGATAGATTGACTAACACTTAGAGTTTATTTATACTTTCATTAAGTATAACATAAGATTTTGTGGTATCCACTTGCGTAAATATTTTAAATTGAAGATCGAATTCATTCATTGTATTCATATAGGGTCAATGAGTGTAGTTATAAAAAATCATCAAAATCGGAGTTAAAATAACCGTTAAATAGTGAGATATGTCATGACAGTCATGTGTGTGATAAAAAGTTAATAACTTAAAAAAAAAAAAAAAAATTTCTCACCACTTCTATTAATTTTCATTTTGCCTCTCTTTTTTGTTACCTTTTCAACTTTTTCTTATCATTTTCACTTTTCCCTCCAACATCTTTCCCTAATTCCCTCACTTTTTTGTTTTATTTTCAACTTTTCTTAACATTTTCATTTTCCCTCCATTTTTTTTTCAAAAAGGGCGGCAAGTTGGCAAATGGCAATGGCAAAAAATTGATTATTGAAATTTGAATGGAAACAAATCACATCTGACGCATCAAATTTCAATGGATGCAAAATCATGCAAATATGCAATGCATGATCATGCATATTAAATTATTAATTATTAATTATTATAGTTTTTATAAAATTTAATATATATATATATATAATTATTATAGATAGACTTAATATTTTGGGGGTATAATTATTATAGTATATATAATTATTATAATTATTATAAATTTTATAGTTAATTTAATATATATATATATATATTTATTATAATTTTTAGGGTTATAAAATTGTAAAATTAATGTATATAATTATTACAGTATTTTTTTAGTGTTATAAAATTATAAAAATAATATTCTGCTTATCGTGTATCGTGTTACCCACGTGTATACCCGAACCAACCCGTTATCTTAACAGGTGCTTATCGGGTTACCTGATAAGACCCGATTCGTTATCGTGTCGACCCAAACACCTGTTAATTTCGTGTCGTGTCGTGTCGGGTTATCGGGTCGTGTCAGAAATTGCCAGGCCTACACATACCTCTTCATAATACTCACTCCTACATTATCAAAACACACATAATATTTCTATATACACCCCAATTTCTTGAAATTTTATAATACTCATTTTTTGTTTTGATGGATTGAATCTAGATACCATGCTGCTCCCAGGCTAATTACTTATGTGATTGACTTGTTTTTCGTTTCCAGCTTGATAGCATATTATCATTAACAACTTTGGACGCCAACACTTATCTTAGTTTTTTTTTTTTTTTTTTTAATCTTTGTGCAGATTGGAAAATCCTATGTCACTTCCAAACTCAAGATCTTATGTAACTTTTCTATAACAAAAAAACATAAAAAAGAATTATCGAAAGTTTCAAGCTGTTGGTATTGCAATTCACAGAGCTGTTTTAAGGGCATAAGTTCTGAAGTTTTTCGACATATTAAATGCCGGGATGTGATATAATGTGTGGTTGGAGGGAAAATAATTTCTTGCAGTCACAGTGACCAATAGCATTGGCATATTCATAAACATTTTGTTAGGGTTTTCTCAATCAATGTGTTTGTAATTTCAATAGTTAGGATTTTGTTCAATAATGGAGGGTGTGATGGTTTTGATAAGAAGATAAATAATATGTTAAAAGTGATGTGGGGTGTATTTAAAAATTTCTTATTTTTTTTAAACTTAATAAGGTCAAAATTATCATTGCATAATAGAATACATAAGTAATTTAATATTAAATTTTTTGTGAGGTGGATTCAATAGGATGCTAATAAAAAAATCCAAAAATATTATTATAATGATGATGCTGAAAAGATAAAAGGGTATGTTTGTAGAAAAAGGAAATTGTGGTAAGGAGAGCCGGATTGACGGCAGTGCGGAAGGATCCCACTTCCTAATTTAAAACTTCACAGAAATCTAACAAAAAAAACACGGATTCTCACAATTTAGTCTTCTTAAAAAAGTTTCGTTCTCAAAATTTACTAAACTTTACTCTAAAACCTACCCTTAACATTCTATGTCACTAGCTCAAAACAATACAACCTATCGGGTTTCAAAAAAAAAAAAAAAAACAATACAACCTATCTGCTCTTCTACGAGTAATTATTACCACAATTCTTTCAAAGAACAAAATGATGGAGGAAAAAAAAGTATTAATATAATGATGATCTTGTTGAAAAGATCGAAGAGTCATGATGATGTTTGTAGAAGGAAATTGTGGTATGGAGAGACGGATTGACGACAGTGGGGAAGTATCCCACTTACTAATTTAAAACTTCACATAAATCTAACAAAAAAAAAACATGGGTTCTTACTATTATTATGAAAATAAATTGAATCTAATCAACTTTTTTTTCTTTTTTTTTTTAGAATTATCTCTATGGATAAGAATGTAATCAAAATACTAGATTATAGGAATTTTGTTATAATATCATGTGCATATAACACCAAAATTATGACAAATTTTTTTTTTTAATCAAATCACTAGAAGGCATGGATGTTTGATATAAAAAATTTAAAACTAAAGCGCCTATATTAAAAGATTCCATGATTATGTATACGGTTGATGAAAGATCAACGAGAATTTGTTTGATACGGTTTGTGACACACCTCGATGGAGATCAGGGCATGCTGGCCGTCACGTGGAAGTGACGTAACCATGTGCACAATGCGGAAGCTAATAAAATAGTAATGTAAATAGTACGCATAAATAAAAACTAGCATACATAAGGTAATAGAACAAGTGCTAGCGTAAGTGAGACACGAGTTCAGAGCAATAAGCCTAAGCAGTCCAAAAGAAAACGACGCAACGACAGTACACCCGAAAGTGGTCCTACGCTGGTGATCGTCTGTCAGATATGCCGGGAAAGCCCTCTGGAAAACCACCAAACGTGCTAGCCAACTAGAACCTAGAAGGGCGTAAAAGAAAAGCGTGAGTGGGCAAAAACAAAGCTTCTCGAAAACCATTTAATAAATAAGTTCTAACCCCTCGCCGTAAAACCTGTATACTTCCCAGAAAATAGATATACGTATATATACCAATCATGCTCAAGAATATGCTATGCCAAAACCTCAAAATGAAATGCAAGTGCTCAGGTAAAATCATATCAACATCATATAAACTGTCAGCCGGAGTCACCTAACGTGACCTGTACGGCTGAATCTAGAGCTCAAGTCTTAATCTCACTATCTGGACCTGCACACGAGTCGGAACCACCTAAGGTGGTCTGTACGACAGGCCTGGGTGTAATACATATAAACGCTCAAGCGCTACGATCACGTGAAGGCTGGCGAATAATCGCGAGTCACCTACGAGTTGGAACCACCTAAAGTGGTCTGTACGACAGGACTGTGCACCTAACTTGGATCCAAGCTGAGCGTGTGGTGTGGGAGGTGAACATCACGTGAAGGACTGTGCCCTACTCTGGGCGGGAGCACTAACACCGGGGGTGCAGGTTATGAGCTCTCTACGCGTCTCAAATCACTACTAAACGTAAATATGAATTACCACTCACCTGGCACTTACCTGTCCGTCCACAGCACCAATACATATATAAATGCAACTAATCATGCATAATAACCGGCAATATAAAAATGGCATATAACCAACGAACATTTAATTCAATTTCTGGGAAAATATAAGTATATAGGTATATACGGAAAACCAAAAGCCCACTCACTGGTAAGTGGAAGGGTCGTAACCCCCTGCCTCGAGTGACCACGCTCGTCCTCGGGATACGTCTCACCTATATGCGAAACAACTATAAAAACGTTAATTTTAAAGCATATATCCACCCTTTAGAAATAACTTCTCATACATTGCTCAAATGGGGTGTATGAATACACCAACATGATCTACTCAACCTCAAGAACATCTCCATATTTTTAAAATAATTTTTCACCGTCGCATGCGCCCCCACGCGCCGGCCACGCGCAGGCACGTGCCTGGCACGCTGACGGTATCAACTGACGCCGTTAGGAATATTCCGTTATTCCTAACGGTAATTGTCAACGGCGTCAGGAATATTTCGTCAGATTTGACGGAATATTCCGTCGTCTTCTCCAACGAGCCTCCGGCGCCGTCGCCAGCGTCAGAAAACTGGGAATTTTTCAAATCGTCATATCTTCTTCGTTTTTCAACCAAATTTCACAAAATTGGTACCAAAATGAAGCTTACAACGAGAGGAACACAATCATACCACTTTCAAGTGCTAAAAACCACTAAATCTCACCTGGAAAATCACCCCAACTCCGGCCAACTTCGAAACTCGTGATCCCGACATCCAAAACCTTCAAACGAACCATCCCAAGCCTCCTAGGGACCTCACCAAGCTTCCTACAAGCTTGAAATTTCCTAAAACGTGAGAAATTACGTGTGCATGAACAGTACCAAAATCGGGCATCGTGAGTTCGACGTGAAAACGAAGGTATTCTTACCTGAAATGGGTATGGTTGGATTCCTACGAGCTTCACGAGTCTAAATATGTGCTTGGATTCTTCGATCTGTGAAGGTTAAATGGGTGTGTGGGTGTGTCCGTACGTTTCAAAGGAAATAGGAAGGAATGGGGCTCGGGACAGGGTGCAGGAATAGGGAGGAAAGGTAGTGGTGTGTGGGAAGGTGTGTGTGGCCTACAACATGCCAACCAAACTCAAAAACAACCAATAAACGTAAAGAAATCGAACTAGGGGCAATTTTGTCTTTTCACATGTACGTTGTAATATTTCTGGGACGGGCTGTCACAGTTTGTCAACACATATACATAATACATATGATACAATCTTCTACTAAATTTATAATGTATTTGTCATCTCAGAATGGGATCGTGAATAAAAAACAGCTCGACTTAATTGGTATATATAATTATGATTGTTGACATGGGATAGCATCGTCAAGGTTCCTCAATTATTACATATGATTTTTTCAGTCAAAACATTTATTTTTCTTACTTGCCAATCATTTTCTTGATGTTTCTAATATTTTCAATACCTGATTTCTTCTTTTTTTTTTTTTTCTTCATTCTCATTATACAATGTCTTCGTAATGATCACCGTATACTTTTTAGTACAATTTTTAATGACTAACTCTGCAAAAATTTGATTAAACAAAAAATTATTTAACCATTCGATTAACATCGTCAAAATTT
Source organism: Pyrus x bretschneideri (assembly GCF_019419815.1). Lineage (NCBI taxonomy): Eukaryota > Viridiplantae > Streptophyta > Magnoliopsida > Rosales > Rosaceae > Pyrus > Pyrus x bretschneideri. The sequence continues at coordinate 3,952,501 of NW_025999390.1, read as the reverse complement.
TATTATTTAAGTGAATAATAGGGTTAATTACACTAACACACCCTGAGGTTTATTATGTTTTCATAAAACCCCCTCACATTTGAAACATAACACGAATACCCCTTAAGGTTCTAATTCACTTTCACAAAACCCCTTCAGGGCTAACATCACCTTAAAATAATTTCTTAAAGACAAATTTGCCCCATTATTAATTACTTTAAAAAATAGAAAAGGCTTTTTAAAAATACATATAATAATAACCAATATAAAGAAAATAGATTTTTTTTTGTTGGACTTCAAAAACATACATTAACCATAAAAAAATAAAATAAAATAAATGAAAATAGAAAGCCACCTATGCATCTTTGGTTCTTTCTCGCATTTTTTTTCTTTCTGTTCTTGTCCTTAAATCGCCACCTCCTCCATCTCTTCGTCAACCTCCTTCACTCCTTGTTCACCCAAACTGAAACCAATTTCAATGAGAAAACGATATGGGAGGAAGCCTTGATTTCAAACATGGAGAAGAGTACCTGATTTGGCTTCTTGGAAGAAATTACCCGACCACATTCATACTCTAAAACTCCCAAAGGATTTAACAGGAGAAAGTTTTGTTCTGCTAGGGTTTTTCCAATTAAGAAAAGAGGATTGGGATATGAATTAACAGTGTAGAGGAAGAAGGTGACAAGATTTCTTCAATTTTCTTTTATTTCCTTTTATTATTTAATGTAAGATTTTAATTTTAATTTTTATTCTATTTATTTATCAAGGATTTTTCATAAAGTAATTAATAATTAGGGCAAAATTGTCTTTAAGAAATTATTTTAAGGTGATGTTAGCCCTAAAGGGGTTATGTGAAAGTGAATTAGAACCTCAAGGGGTGTTAGTGTTATGTTTCAACCGTGAGGGGGTTTTGTGAAAACATGATAAACCTCAGAGGGTGTTAGTGTAATTAACCCAAAGTTTTCCTTAATGTTCACAGGACATACTTCACAAAAATAAAAAAATTGCATTTTTCACAAAAAAAATGTGAGTTAACACTCACGGTTTTAGTCGGTTTTTACAAATTCGTAGATAAATCGTTGTTCAAACTATTTATTTTCACCTATGCCGCACCATGAAGTTTTGAAAATTAAAGTAAGACTTTCTGTTAATATTTTTGAGAGTGGAACCCCATTTTAACAATGTCTTGGGCTTCACTACTATATTTTTCACTTATTTGCTTAGTTTTCGACTTAAATATTATACTAAGCACACTTTCATTGCTCACCAAACCGTAAAAGAACTTCCAAATGTCTTATAAAGTTTTCTTTTATGCTCATGGAAAATATTTCGTGAAATAATTTTTTTTGAAGTTTTAACAAAAAAAAAAAGTGGGTATTAGGTGGGCTTGACGCACACAAAACGAGACAGACAATGTGCACGCAAAACGAGGCAAACCAAGGCGAACGGAAAAGGAGACGGGCCTTGCTCATCGAAAACATTGGCGGGCTTCTGGCATGCAAAAGAGACTATATCTATCGCACATAAAATGAGGCTAGATTTGCCGCGCAAACTAAGGCCACTTGGGGCACACAAAATGAGATGAGCCGACGCATGAAAAATGGGGATATAAATCTAAATCAAAAGGTATTTGAATCTACATAAAGTAAAGTAAGAAGAAAAGAAAATTCAATATAAAGAGCAAAAAATAAATAAATGAAATATAAAAGGATACGATCAGTACTTATCTATCGATTTTCTATCGGATCTATCGCCAGCTTGTTAGCAATAGTTCTTATTACGACTTGCTACCTTCATACCGAATCCCCCTTTTCAATTTTTTCTTTTTATTTTTTTTGTTTTTTATTTTTATTTTTTTGCTTATGTTTGTTTTATTTCTCTTACCATAACAACAAACTATCAAATTCATATTCTTCAAAATATATTTTTCCGTGCAAAATCTATTATAATACATATTTACAACAATTTAAAACCTAAATTTAAAGATATTTGAATTTAATAGTGGTTACTCAAATAAAGTAATGTACAAAGAAAAAACTTAAAGGAAAAAACAAAAAAGCACAAAATAAATAAAAAAATTGGAATTGGGAAAGATCGGTACCATGCTATTCCTCGTCTAGTCGTATTTAAAACCGTTCAATCTATTTATTTTCACTTTCGCCTCACCGTGAAGTTTTGAAAATTAATGTAAGACTTTCCATTGAGATTCTTGAGGGTAAAACCCTATTGTCAGTTTTTACAAATTCGTACATAAATCGTCGTTCAAACTATTTATTTTCACCTTCGCCTCACCGTGAAGTTTGAAAATTATAGTGATACTTTCCGTTATATTCTTGAGGGTGGAACCCTATTTTAACAATGTTTTGGACCTCACTACTATATTTTCACTTATTTTTTTGGGTAAATTACACAAAACTACTTCAAGTATTAGGCCAATCATAGTTTCATACACTATCTTTAAAACATTTTAATGTCATACCTCATCTTACGAATTTGTTACAATATCAGACATCCGTAAGGTTTTCTGTAAATTTCTCTAATAAATGTTGATGTGGCTTGAAACGGGCCTCACTTCCTATTCCAACTTGATTAAAAAATTAACTAAATATTAAAAAAAATTAAAAATCAAATCATTTAAATATTTTATAAAACAAATATGGGACCCACCCCTTATCCTCTTCACACTTCTTCCCTACTCCCGTCTTCCCCCAACCCAACACCAAAACCACCCTACCGCAGCACTCATCTGCCAATCACCACCCAGCTCAAACTCGTATCTTGCCTCCAATCCCAAATGGTTCTCGCCATCATCCCCGCCTCTTCTCCCAAACCCCAAACCAAAACCCAGAAAAACCTAAGCACAGCTACCTCCCGCCCCCTGGGCCAAAACCCACAAACCCTTGAGCAAAGCCCGAAGCTTTCTTCAAAACAGGGGAATTTGAAATTTAGGACCGGAGGCGAGGCGGAGACTGGGACCGTGGACGACGACAATGGTGGTGGAGACTGAGGCCTAGGGAGACGGCGGTGGCGGTATTGTGGACATTGCTATGGGGATAATTAGTGCTAAGAAATTGAAATTTAGGGTTAAGGTTAGGGTTTGGGTGGAATTGGGGTATTTTTTGAAATTGGTTACAAGGATTAATTTGGTGAGGGTGATGGGTGTGTAGGAAGAGGGGGAGGGGGATGAGCACCATGAGAGGAAGGTGGAGATGGAGGAAGAGATGACGGCGGTGGGGTTTTGGTTTTGGTGGTAAAGGAAGGTTGGGGGACACGAGTGGATGGGGAATAAGGGGTGGTAGGTTTGTAGGGATGGGTCCCCCATTTAAAAAAATTATTAAATGATTTTATTAGTTTTAAATATTTAATTAAATTTTTAATAGGAAGTGGGCCCCGACTCAAGCCGCATCAGCAGTTAACTGAGGAATTAACAGACAAACTGACAGAAGGTATGACATTGCAACAAATTAGAAGATAAGGTATGACATTGAAATATTTAAAGATGGGGTATGGAACTGTGATTGGCCCAATAGTTGAGGTAGTTTTGTGTAATTTGCCTTTTTTTTTTTCGACTTAAATAGTCTACTAAATATACATATGTTAAACCGTAAATCCGCTTCCAAATGCTTTATAAATTTTCCTTAATGCTCACGAAAAATATATTGCAAAAATAAAAAATTTGCGTTTTTGACAAAAAAACATGGGATAACACTCACGCTTTTAAGTTAGTTTTTACAAATTTGTACATTAATCGTCGTTCAAACTATTTATTTTCACCTTCGCCTCACCGTGAAGTTTGAAAATTATAGTAATATTTTTCTTTATATTCTTGAGAGGGGAACCCCATTTTAACAATGTTTTGCGCCTCACTACTGTAAGATCCCACATTGCCCAGAGGAGTGATCCTTATATGTATATTCCCATCCCTACCTAGCACGAGGCCTTTTGGGAGCTCACTGGCTTTGGTTCCGTCGGAACTCCGAAGTTAAGCGAGTAGCGCGAGAAAGCAATCCCAAGATATGTAACCCACTGGGAAGTTATCGTGTAAGTTCCCAAAAACAAAACTGTGAAGGTGTGGTCAGGGCCTCAAACGGACAATATCGTGCTACGGTGGAGTCGAGCCCAGGTTGTGGTGGAGCTCGAGCGGGGATGTGACAATTTGGTATCAAAGCCTAAACCTAGCTGTGGTGTGCCGACAAGGACGTCGGGCCCCTAAGGGAGGTGGATTGTAAGATCCCACATCACCCAGGGGAATGATCCTTATATGTATATTCCCATCCCTACCTAGCATGAGGCCTTTTGGGAGCTCATTGGCTTCGGGTTTCATCAGAACTCAGAAGTTAAACGAGTAGCGCGCGAGAGCAATCCCAAGATGGGTGACCCACTGGGAAGTTCTCATGTGAGTTCCCAGAAACAAAACCGTGAGGGCGTGGTTAGGGCCCAAAGCAGACAATATCGTGCTACGGTGGAGTCGAGCTCCGGTTGTGGTGGGGGCCTGGGTCATGATGTGACAACTACTATATATTTCTGCTTATTTTTTAAGTTTTCGACTTAAATAACCTACTAAATATACATTTGGTGCTCAATAAATCGTAAATCCGCTTCCAAATGCCTTATAAAATTTTTCTTAATGCTCACGGAAAATGTTTCACGAAAATAAAAAACTTGCGTTTTTTGACAAAAACATGAGTTAACACTCACATTTTTTAGTTGGTTTTTACAAATTCATACATAAATCGCAGTTCTAACAATTTATTTTCATATTCGCTTCAATGTGAAGTTAGAAAATTAAAGTAATACTTTCCGTTAATATTCTTGAGTGTGGAACCTAATTTAACAATGTTTTGGGCCTCACTACTATATTTTTTACTTATTTTTTTAATTTTTGACTTAAATAACCTAATAAATATACATTTGTTGCTCAATAAATCACAAATCCACTGCCAAATGCCATATAATTTTTTCTTAATGCTCACGGAAAATATTTTGCGAAAATACAAAATTTGCTTTTTTTGACAAAAAACGTGGGTTAGCATTCACGGTTTATTGTCAGTTTTTACAAATTCGTACATAAATCATCATTCAAACTATTTATTTTCACCTAAGCCTATTCGAAATGATCTTTTAATTTATTGACTTCAAAAAGCTTTCTTTTCTTTTTCTTTTTAATGATTTTACCAAGTCACGAAATAGAATTATAGATAGAAAATTAGTCGATTTTGCAAATTCGTTCATAAATCATTATTCAATCTATTTATTTTCACATTCACCTACTATTTATTTTCACCCTCGCCTCACCTTGAAGTTTTTATAAATTCGTATATAAATTGTCGTACAAAATATTTATTTTCACCATCACCTCACCTTGAAGTTTGAAAATTAAAGTAATACTTTCCATTAATATTGTTGAGGGTGGAACCCTATTTTAACAATGTTTTAAACCTCACTACTATATTTTCATTATTTTTGTAGTTCGACTTAAATAGTCTGTCGCACGCAAAAATAGACTGGATCTGTCGCACACAAAATGAGGCTGGATCTGCCGCACAAACTAAGGCCACTTGGGGCACACAAAATGAGGTAAGCCGGGTACGAAAAATGGGGATATAAATCTAAATCAAAAGGTATTTGAATCTACATAAAGTAAAGTAAGAAGAAAAGAAAATTCAATAAAAAAAAAAGCAAAAAATAAATAAATGAAATAGAAAAGGATACGATCAGTTCCGGACTACCTATTGTCCAATGATCTGTCGCCAGGGTGTTAGCAACAGTTCTTAGTACGACATGCTACCTTCATACCGAATCTCCCTTTTCAATTTTTTCTTTTCTTTATTTATTTATTTTTTCTTATGTTTGTTTTATTTCTCTTACCATAACAACAAACTATCAAACTCATATTCTTCAAAATATATTTTTTCGTGCAAAATCTATTATCTATTATAATACATATTTACAACGATTTAAAACCTAAATTTAAAGATATTTGAATTTAATAGTGGTTACTCAAATAAAGTAACGGACGAAGAAAAAACTCAAAGGAAAAAACAAAAAAGCAGAAAATAAATAAAAAAAATTGGAATTGGGAAAGATCGGTACCACGCTATTCCTCGCCTAGTCGTATTTAAATCTGTTCAATCTATTTATTTTCACCTTCGCCTCACCGTGAAGTTTTGAAAATTAACATAAGACTTTCCGTTGAGATTCTTGAGGGTAAAACCTTATTTTTGGGTCTCACTAATATATTTTCACTTTTTATTTTTTATTTTTCAGCTTAAATATTCTACTAAATATATATTTGTTGTTCAATACATTGTAAATCCACTTCCACATTCCTTACAAAGTTTTCCATTATTGTCACGGAAAATATTTTGTGAAAATAAAAAATTTGCGTCTTTGACAAAAAAACGTGGGTTACTCACGTTTTTAATCCGTTTTGCAAATTCGTACATAAATCATAGTACAATCTACTTCTTTTCACCTTCGCCTCACCATGAGGTTTTGAAAATTAAGGTAAGATGTTCCGTTGATATTCTTGAGGGTTGAACCCGATTTTAACAATGTTTTGAGCCTCACAACTACAGTTTTCACTCTTTTTTTTTTTTTTTTGCTTTTGCCGTTAAATATTCTACTAAATAGACATTTATTTCTCAAAAACCATAAAACCGCTTCAAAATGTGTTATAAATTTTCTTTATTGCTCATGAAAAATATTTCACAAAAATAAAAACTTTGCATTTTTGACAAAAAAAACGTGGGTTAAGACTTATGGTTTTTAGTTGGCTTTTACAAACTCGTACATAAATCATCGTTCAAACTATTTATTTTCACCTTTGACTCACCGTGAAGTTTGAAAATTAAAGTAATACTTTCCGTTAATATTGTTGAGGGTGGAACCCATTCAACAATGTTTTGGGCCTCACTATTATATTTTTCACTAATTTATTTAGTTTTTGACTTAAATAGTCTACAAAATATACAATTGTTGCTCAATAAATCGGAAATCTACTTCCAAATGCCTTATAAAATTTTGCTTGATGCTCACTGAAAATATTTCGCGAAAAAAGTCTACTAAATATATATTTGTTGGTCAAGATATCATATATCCACTTCTATATGCCTTATAAAATTTTCATTAATAATGCTCACGAAAAATATTTTGCGAAAATAAAAAATTTGCAATTTTGACAAAAAACGTGGGTTAACACTCATGGTTTTTAGTCAGTTTTAAAAATTCGTACATAAATTGCCGTTCAAACTATTTCTTTTCACTTCGCCTCATCTTGATGTTTGAAAATTAGAATAATACTTTCCGTTATATTCTTGAGGGTGGAACCCCATTTTAACAATGTTTTGGACCTCAATACTATATTTTTCACTTTTTTTTTTGTTTTTGACTTAAATAGTCTATTAAATATACATTTGTTGCTCAATAAATCGTAAATTTGCTTCCAACTACCTTATAAATTTTCCTTAATGCTTACCGAAAAATATTTCAAGAAAATAAAATATTTTCATTTTTGACAAAAAACATGGGTTAACGCTCACGGTTCTTAGTGGGTTTTTACAAATTCGTACATAAATCGTCGTTCAAACTATTTATTTTCACCTTCGCCTAATCGTGAAGATTGAAAATTATAGTAATACTTTTTGTTATATTCTTAAGGGTGGAACCCCATTTTAACAATGTTTTGGGCCTCACTACTACACATTTCACTCAATTTTTTAGTTTTCGACTTAAATAGTCTTCTAAATTTCTTATAAATTTTCCCTAACGCTCGTGGAAAATATTTCGCGAAAATAAAAAATTTCATTTTGACAAAAAAGTGGGTTAACACTCACGATTTTTACTCAGTTTTTACAAATTCATACATAAAACGTCGTTCAAACTCTTTATTTTCACCTTCACCTCACAATGAAGTTTGAAAATTACAGTAATACTTTTCGTTAATATAGTTGACAGTGCACCCTATTTTAACAATGTCTTGGGCCTCACTACTATATTTTTCACTTATTGTTTTAGTTTTCAACTTAAATAGTCTACTAAATATATATTTGTTGCTCAATAAATCGCAAATGCACTGCCAACTGCCTTACAAATTTTCCTTAATGCTGACGGAAAATATTTCACCAAAAAAAAAAATTACATTTTTGACAAAAAAAACGTGGGTCACTCATGGTTTTTAGTCAGTTTCCACAAATTCGTAAATAAATCGTCCTTAAAACTATTTATTTTCACCTTCGCCTTATCATGAGATTTGAAAATTATAGTAATACTTTTGTTAAATTCTTGATGGTGGAACCCGATTTTAACAATGTTTTGGGCCTTACTATTATATTTTTCTCTTTTTTTTTTCGATTTAAATAGTCTACTAAATATACAATTGTTGCTCAATAAATTGCAAAACCACTTTCAAATGCCTTATAAATTTTGCTTAATGCTCACATAAAATATTTTGCGAAAATAAAAAATTTGCATTTTTGACAAAACAATGTAGGTTAATTGTGACATCCCACATCGCCCGGGGAAGTGATCCTTATATGTATATTCCCATCTCTACCTAGCACAAGGCCTTTTGGGAGCTCACTGGCTTCGGGTTCCGTGGGAACTTCAAAGTTAAGCGAGAAGGGGGTTAGAGCAATCCCATGATGGGTGACCCACTGGGAAGTTGCTCGTGAGTTCCCAAAAACAAAACTGTGAGGGAATGGCAAGCCCAAAGTGGACAATATCGTGCTACGGTGGTGGAGCGGGCCCGGGAAATGAACCACCCCAGGCCGGGATATGACAATTGGTATCAGAGCCTAACCCTGGTCGTAGTGTGCTGACGAGGACGTTGGGCCCCTAAGGGGGGTAGATTGTGACATCCCACATCGTCCAGGGGAGTGATCCTTATATGTATATTCCCATCTCTACCTAGCACAAGGCCCTTTGGGAGTTCACTGGCTTCGGGTTCCGTGGGAACTTCGAAGTTAAGCGAGAAGGGGGCTAGAGCCCGGGCCAGGATGTGACAAATTGGTATCAGAGCCTAACCCTGGTCGTGGTGTGCCGACGAGGATTTCGAGCCCCTAAGGGGGGTGGATTGTGACATCCCACATCGCCCAGGGGAGTGATCCTTATATGTATATTCCCATCTTTACCTAGCACAAAGCCTTTTGGGAGCTCACTGGCTTCGGGTTCCGTTGGAACTTCGAAGTTAAGCGAGAAGGGGGCTAGAGCAATCCCATGATGGGTGACCCACTGGGAAGTTGCTCATGAGTTCCCAAAAACAAAACCGTGAAGGAATGGTAAGCCCAAAGCGGACAAATATCGTGCTACGGTGGTGGAGCGGGCCTGGGAAGTGAACCGCCCCGGGTCGGGATGTGACATTAACACTCACAGTTTTTTGTCGACTTTTATAAATTCGTACATAAATCGTCGTTCAAACTATTTATTTTCACCGTCGCCTCACTGTGAAGTTTGAAAAATAAAGTAATACTTTCCGTTAATATTTTGGAGGGAGGAACCCAATTTTAACAATGTTTTGGGCCTTACTACTATATTTTCCACTTAATTTTTTAGTTTTCGCTTAAATAGTCTACTAAATATTCCATTTGTTGCTTGATAAATCGTAAATCCGCTGCCAATTACCTTATAAAATTTTCCTTAATGCTCACAAATATTTCAAAAAATAAATATTTGCATTTTTTTTATAGAAAACGTGGGTTAATACTCATAGTTTTTAGTCGATTTCTACAAATTTGAACATAAATCGTCGTTCAGGCTATTTATTTTCAACTTCACCTAATCGTGAAGTTTGAAAATTATAGTAATACTTCTTGTTATGTTCTTGAGGGTGGAACCCCATTCTAACAATGTTTTGGACCTCACTACTACAGTTTTCACTCATTTTTTTTAGTTTTCGACTTAAATAGTCTACTAAATATGCCCAATAAATTGTAAATCCACTTCCAAATGCCTTATAAAATTTCCTTAATGCTCATGGAAAATATTTCGTTCACACCGACAATTTGTACTCTGTTTTTACAAATTTGTACATAAATCATCGTTCAAACTCTTTATTTTTACATTTGCCTCACTGTGAAGTTTGAAAATTAAAATAATACTTTCTGTTAATATTGTTGAGGGTGGAACCCCATTTTAACAATATTTTGGGCCTCACTACTACATTTTTCACCCATTTTTTAGTTTTGGACTTAAATAGTCTACTAAATATGCATTTGTTGCTTAATAAATCGTAAATACATATGCCTTATAAAATTTTCCTCAATGCTCACAAAAAACATTTTGCGAAAATAAAACATTTGCATTTTTGACAAAATAACATGGGTCAAACTATTTCTTTTAAACTTCGCCTCACCATGATGTTTGAAAATTATAGTAATACTTTCCGTTATATTCTTGAGGGTGCAGCCCAATTTTAACAATATTTTGGCACTACTATATTTTCACTCTTTTTTTTGTTTTCAACTTAAATAGTCTACTAAATATACATTTGTTGCTAAAAAAATCTTAAGTCTGCTTCCAGCTGCCTTATAAATTTGCCTTAATGCTCACGGAAATTATTTCACAAAGTATAATATTTGCATTAAAAAAAGGTTAACACTCACGGTTTTTTGTCGGTTTTTACAAATTTGTACATAAATCGTCGTTCAAACGCCTAACCGTGAAGTTTGAAAATTATAGTAATACTTTCTGTTATATTCTTAAGGGTGGAACTCCATTTTAACAATATTTTAGGCCTCCCTACTACACTTTTCACTCATTTTTTTAGTTTTCGACTTAAATAGTCTACTAAATATGCACAATAAATCGTATATCCGCTTCTAAATGCCTTATAAATTTTTCTTAATGCTCGTGAAAAATATTTCGCAAAAAAAAAAAAATTTGCAATTTTGACAAAAAGTGGGTTAACACTCACTTTTTTGTTAGTTTTTAAAATTCATACATAAATCAGTCGTTCAAACTCTTTATTTTCACCTTCGCTTCACTGTGAAGTTTGAAAATTAAAGTAATACTTTATGTTAATATTGTTGAAGGCAGAACCCCATTTTAATAATATTTTTTCCTTCACTACTATATTTTTCACTATTCATTTAGTTTTCGACTTAAATAGTCTACTAAATATACATTTGTTGATCAATAAATCAGAAATCTGCTTCAAAATGCCTTATAAAATATTCCTTAATGCTCACGGAAAATATTTCGTGATTTTTTTTTATTTTTGCGTTTTTGACAAAAAATGTGAGTTAACACCTATGGTCTTTAGTTAGTTTTTACAAAGTCGTATATAAATCGTCGTTCAAACAATTTATTTTCACATTTGCCCACCTTGAAGTTTGAAAACTAAAGTAATACTTTCCGTTAATATTTTAGAGGGTGGAACCCAATTTTAACAATGTTTTGGGCTTCACTACTATATGTTTCACTTATTTTTTTAGTTTTCGACTTAAATAGTCTACTAAATATACATATGTTTTGGGCTTCACTACTATATGTTTCACGAGAACAAAAAAATTGCATTTTTGACAAAAAAAACGTGGGTTAAAACGCACGATTTTTATAAATTCGTACATAAATTGTCGTTCAAACTATTTATTTTCACCCTCGCCTCACCGTGAAGTTTGAAAATTAAAGTAATACTTTCCGTTAATATTCTTGAGGGTGGAACCATATTTTAACAATGTTTTAAGCCTCACTATTATATTTTTCATATTTTTTTAGGTCGACTTAAATACTCTACTAAATATACATTTGGTGCCCAATAAATCGTAAATCCACTTCCAAATGCCTTATAAAATTTTCCTTTATACTCACGGAAAATATTTCACTAAAATAAAAAATTTGCATTTTTGAAAAAAAAAAAATGTGTGTTACACTCACGGGTTTTAATCGGTTTTTACAAATTCGTACATAAATCGTCGTTTAAACAACTTATTTTCAGATTCGCTTCAACGTGAAGTTAGAAAATTAAAGTAATACTTTCCGTTAGTATTCTTGAGGGTGGAACCCTATTTTAACAATGTTTTAGGTGTCACATCCCAGGCCCGGGGCGGACCACTTCCCGGGCCCGCACACTACCGTAGCACGATATTGTCCTGCTTTGGGCTTACCATTCCCTCACGGTTTTGTTTTTGGGAACTCACGAGCAACTTCCCAGTGGGTCACCCATCATGGGATTGCTCAAGCCCCATTCTCGCTTAACTTCGAAGTTCCAACGGAACCCGAAGCCAGTGAGCTCCCAAAAGGCCTCGTGCTAGGTAAGGATGGGAATATACATATAAGGATCACTCCCCTGGGCGATGTGGGATGTCACAATCCACCCCCCTTAGGGGTCCGACATCCTCGTCGGCACACACGCGGCCAGGGTTAGGCTCTGATACCAAATTGTCACATCTCGGCCCGGGGCGGACCACTTCCCGAGCCCGCTCCACTACCGTAGCACGATATTGTCCGTTTTGGGCTTACCATTCCCTCACGGTTTTGTTTTTGGGAACTCACGAGCAACTTCCCAGTGGCTCACCCATCATGGGATTGCTCAAGCCCCCTTCTCGCTTAACTTCGGAGTTCCAACGGAACCCGAAGCCAGTGAGCTCCCAAAAGGCCTCGTGCTAGGTAAGAATGGGAATATACATATAAGGATCACTCCCCTGGGCGATGTGGGATGTCACATTGGGCCTCATATTTTTCACTTATTATTTTAGTTTTCGACTTAAATAGTCTACTAGGTGTACAATTGTTGCTCAACAAATCGTAAATCCGCTTCCAAATGCCTTATAATTTTTTTCTTAATGCTGAAGGAAAATATTTTGCGAAAATAAAAAATTTGTGTTTTTGACAAAAAACGTGGGTTAACACTCACGGTTTATTGTCAATTTTTACAAATTTGTACATAAATTGTCGTTCAAACTATTTATTTTCACCTTCACCTCACCGTGAAGTTTGAAAATTATAGTAATACTTTCTGCTATATTCTTGAGGGTGGAATCCCATTTTAACAATGTTTTGAGCCTCACTACTATATTTTCACTTATTTTTTTGGGTAAATTACACAAAACTACTTTAACTATTTGGCCAATCATAGTTTCATACCCTCTTCGAATCTTTCACTATGCATCTTTGGATCTTTCTCTCAATTTTTTTTTCTTTCTGTTCTTGTCCTCAAATCACCACCCCTATCTTTTCGTCAACCTCTTTCACTCCTTGTTCACCCAAACTGAAACCAATTTCGACGAGAAAACGATATGGAAGAAAGCCTTGATTTCAAAAATGGAGAAAAGTACCTGATTTGGCTTCTTGGAAGAAATTACTCGACCACATTTATACTCTGAAACTCCCAAAGGATTTAACAGAAGAAAGATTTGTTCTGCTAGTGTCACATCCTGGACTGGGGGGGACCACTTTCCCAGGCCCGCTCCACCACCGTAGCACGATATTGTCCACTTTGGGCTTACCATTCCCTCACGGTTTTGTTTTTGGGAACTCACGAGCAACTTCCCAGTGGGTCACCCATCATGGGATTGCTCTAACCCCATTCTCGCTTAACTTCAGAGTTCCTACGAAACCCGAAGCCAGTGAGCTCCCAAAAGGCCTCGTGCTACCGGGGGGACCACTTCCCGGGCCCGCTCCACCACTGTAGCACGATATTGTCCGCTTTAGGCTTACCATTCCCTCACAGTTTTATTTTTGGGAACTCACGAGCAACTTCTCAGTGGGTCACCCATCATGAGATTGCTCTAACCCTTTTCTCGTTTAACTTCAAAGTTCCTACGGAACCCAAAGCCAGTGAGCTCCCAAAAGGCCTCGTGCTATGTAGGGATGGGAATATACATTTAAGGATCACTTCCCTGGGCGATGTGGGATGTTACAATCCACTTGCTTAGGGGCCCGACGTCCTCGTCGGCACACCACGGCCAGGGTTAGGCTCTGATACCAAATTGTCACATCTCGGACCAGGAGGGCCACTTCCCGGGCTCGCTCCACCACCGTAGCACGATATTGTTCGCTTTGGGTTTACCATTCCCTCACGGTTTTGTTTTTGGGAACTCACGAGCAACTTCCCAGTGGGTCACCCATCATGGGATTGCTCTAGCCCCCTTCTCGCTTAACTTCGGAGTTCCTACGGAACCCGAAGCCAATGAGCTCCCAAAAGGCCTCGTGCTAGGTAGGGATGAGAATATACATTTAAGGATCACTCCCCTGGGCGATATGGGATGTTACAGCTAGCATTCTTCCAATTAAGAAAAGAGGATTGGGAAATGAATTAACAGCGTAGAGGAAGAAGGTAACAAAATTTCTTCAATTTTCTTTTATTTCCTTTTATTGTTTAATGTAAGATTTTAATTTGAATTTTTATTCTATTTATTTATAAAGGATTTTTCATAAAGTAATTAATAATTAGGGCAAAATTGTCTTTAAGAAATTATTTTAAGGTGATGTTAGCCCTAAATGGGTTATGTGAAAGTGAATTAGAACCTCAAGGGGTGTTAGTGTTATGTTTCAAATGTGAGGAGGTTTTGTGAAAACACGATAAATCTCAAGGGGTGTTAGTGTAATTAACCCGTGAATAATATGATTTATCTATTAATTTGATAATCTATTTAGAATATAATTAACTAAACCGGAATCTTCTCCATAATTGTAAAAATTTAATTTCTAAGAGAATTGTTATTGGTACTAACTCTAATTGTGCACTCCTAACTTTTTATATTTAGAAAGAAAATACTCTTATAATGAGTGTACGATTGGATTATTGGAGTGCTAATAACAGTTTTCATTTTTTAATTGTAGTATTTATTTTGGATTTCTTATGTCTAACCCTATATAGATTGTAACTGTTGTTATTTATTAATTCAAGGAGTCATATTTCTACATAACAGATTCATTGCTAAACCATTTTAAATTTGATTGATTCTTAGTAGGATTGATCCTAAAATGCTGACCTAAAAATAAACAATTCAAATTATCGTGTAAAATTGCAAAATGAGAAAGAGTGGCGAAAATAAGAATCAGAATGTTTAAATAAGGGGGTTTCTAGCTTTCCTGTCTAATTAATTGACGTATCAACCAAACGTTTTTAGTTCAGTTTTAGACACCGGACCATGCGTGCTTGTTAACCACCAAACTGTACGAGTCAAACCTTTGATGCATGAACATGGAAGCGTTTGAGGGAATAAATCAGTTTGCATACCAGCAGGAGACATAACCATGTCTGTTGGAGAGACAAATATAATATTGCAAGAAATATTATTTGACAAGGACCTTGTTTAGCCTAAAGACTTTTTGGACAGGGATTGGATTTCACATTAATTTACAGAAAGCGGAATAAACTGCTAACCACTTGGCAAACTTGGACACGAGATGGAGTTGGGTTTTTCTTGCTTTTGGGAATCCTCCGAAATATAATGAGAAGAATAAATATAGTAGGTGTTTCTCTATCCGACATCTAATAAGAGTGTTTGACTAAAATGAGTTGTTAAGAGGCTATACTTATACTAATTTTTGCACAATTCCTGAATTTTTGTGGGTCTTTTTACTATTTCGGCTATTTGAAAAGCTCGAAATGAGTGTATTTTTGAGGGTCACTCAGTCTATTTTTATCGTCTTTGCATGTCTATCAATCATGGGATCGTTCATGTTGGGAAGTTTATTCCTGGATATTCTCAGGATTTTGATGCTCGTATCATTCTTCTCTAGGAATCCAACCTATCCCTCCCAAGGTGCCAACTATTCTTTTTGTATTTTGGTCTTCTCCTTGGTTTCCTTGGATTAAACTTAATACAGATGGTTTGTCTAAAGGAAATCTTGGTCCTGCTGCTTGTGGAGGATTTTTTCGGGATTGCCATTGCCATGGTCAGTTTCTTGTGATTTATACCAAGGGATTGGTCATTACGACTCTTTTTATGCATAATTATCGGTAGTTATTATTGGTGTAGAGTTTGCATATCAATAGGGTTGGCATTGTCTTTGACTAGAAAGTGACTATTTTAGTCTTATTTCTGCTCTCCAATCGATGATGACTTTCTATGCCTCTCACATATATTACGAAGGAAATGTAGTTGCAAACAATTTTGCTAACATAGGCTTGTATTCTACAACTTTAGTATGACATGATTCCCCTCCGATGACAGTTTGTGCTGCTTTATTTTCAGACTATGTTGGCTTTCCTAGCTTCCGCTTCTCAGATTAAAGTGCAACTCGATATACAGGTTTATCTCACATTCTTGTTTTTTTTCTTAACCTTGTGATATTCATGGCTCTGTTTTGCAGGTTTAGACCTTTAGGTTCAGCTTTAGAGGGGTTAGGTGTCATTTCCCACCCCCTCCCTCTTTTCCTTTACTTCTACAAGGGTAAGGTTTATATAATTATATCCCCCCTTCCTTTCATGTATTTTTTAATCTTTTTTTCTTGTATTATGAGAGGTTAGGTTTATACCCCCTGACTAGGTGCATCCTTTTTTTTTCGATATCAATAAAATTTCCCTCATACCGTCGAGGTTTTCTAAAATATATATATATATATATATATATTCGTAATAAATTTCATACATATCTGTTAAATTAAAAATTAAAAAAAAAACCCTTAATGGTTCTGATTATGATGCTTGTACGATGAAGATATGTTAATTATAGGTGGGGGACAAGTTAGCTCTCCCATACTGGAGTAGGATTGACTTTGTGGTTTTCTGAAGAAGCAAAAAAAATTTTATCATGAAAAAAACACATGTATTATCCATTTCAAAATTACAGTATACAACCCGAATAACCACCTTTAGAGGTAATTCCAAAATGGTTTCAGACTTTTAAAACATTTCAAATAACTATCTAACGTTTTTAAAATTAGATATTTGTTAGGTCACTAGTGTTAAGTGAAGACCTTGACAAGTATTGAAGTGACATATCACTCTCACGTCATTTATAAAGCTCTAAATCTCCAAACATATCCCTTTTAACTAGAATGACTTGTTAGTAAAAATTAACTCTAAAATGACTTGTTAGTAAAAATTAACTTCAATATTTGTCTATAGTATCACTTAACATTAATGACATCGTCAATTAACAGTTGCAAGGTCATCACTTAATACCAGTGACCTAACGAGTATCTGTTGACCAATTTGGAATCGCCTCTAAAAATTTGGTTGTTATTCGTACTTAACCCAAAAACTTTTAATGTTGTCCACATCATTACAGCCCAATAGCCCCATAAGGCATACGGCCCATATTTTAATAAATTAATATTTATTTATTACTCATGCGCATTTCCAAACCAAAACCAATAGACGTCCATGGTTTTAAACTACAAATTTACCAAGTCAGTGTGGATAATTGTTTTTCACATGGACGACTTACTTGTCCCACTTAGGACTAACGAATTTTTGCAGTTTCAAAATCATACTCTAAAGGTTATATATGAAAAAAATATTCAAAAAATTATTAGTCTAAAGATCATATATTCAAAAAATTATTTAATTTCGAAATATTTTAGCCATTCATATGCATAAAACAAATGAATGGTTCAATGATGATGTTACTTATTACTAAAACAGTTGATTGGTGTAATACGTATAAATGACTAAACCATCTCCAATAATGTTTTTTTTTTTTCATATAATATTTAGATAATAATAAAGAGAATAAACGGTACCGATTATGATGTTTGGACGATAAACGTTAATCATAAGTGGGAGACATACCGGTAGTGTCACAAGCATAATCCTGCTGTGTGCAAAGTCGCAAAGTCTTTGGCGAATGGTCTTAACCCCCTATAATAAGAAAGATTTTTGGATTAGTGATAAACCGTTGGTTTCAATGGACACCAATATTAGCTAGAGTCAGGCCGGGAAATAGTCCGTAAAAAGCTTCAAGACAAAGTTCCCGCCGGTGTAAAACGTGTACTGCTATGACCCGACTTTCGTTTTTTTTTTCTTTTTAAATCGAAACTACGTGATCTGGTCTTGCATCTCTAGGTTTCTTGCATTTCATGGAAACCAATTAAGCATCGTTTTTTCGCCGTTTCTACTTGATGGAAATGCTGAATGTTGTGCTGGACTCATCTGTTTTGAACAAATTGTGCAAATTGTTGGTTTAGTGTCAGCAAAAACTATAGAGAAATATTAATTTAGGAAGTATATTAGGCCGGGGTACCGGATCTTTTCAAGAATTATGTATTAAATTTTTTTGTAGGTCATCCTATCGCTCAAATTATTGAACGTGTTTTACTCTCAAATGTCCAGTCAACTGCTACGCTTCAACAGATTAGAGAATTAGCTATTTCTGAATTCGAGTGGCATTTGAACCCTAACAGCCACTCATCTGCTAATTCTTAAACATCTATATTTTTAGGATAGAGCTAACACCACACGCTTTACATTGGAATTTGAGACTGGATGTGATTGGAATTAAGTCTAACGACCCAATCTTAAGAGTCTTGCATCTTATCAGATGGGACTTGTAAGATGTTAGTTTTTATCCAATTTCATAAGTCCAGTTTCAATATTTTAAGTTCATTTCAGTCTAGACCAAGCCATCAAACGAGCCATCATTCTTGATTTAGCTTTTGTTCTGAGAAAATTGTGGTGAATAACTTGAGCATAAAACCAAAAATCTATCAAGACCAAAACATATACTTAACCACATATATCGTGGAATTACAAGGCAAACTTCACTAATCACATCTTACAACAAGACATCTCCAGACTAATCTCGTACTAATCATCATAATTTACATTTAGAAACAGTCAAAATACAGGGCTTGAATTTTTAGGTTTCAACCCAAGGTGATACACGTAACCAAAAACAGAACCTTGTCTGAACATACAGGGCAGCCAAATCTTGACCGAGTAAAAAATAAAAGAGGAAATATGAAAGAAAGAACCAAGGAATATACGGAGAAAATTCACAAGTCAATAGCATCACTGCGGTCACCAACTTTTCCGGTGACCGTGTTGTTGTGATCGAGGCGTACTGTAGGCCGCCGTGTTGTTACTCTTTGGAGAAGACAATGATCCATGATTATTATTATGATTATTGTCACTCAATCTTCTACTATGGTCTTTCTTCTTTGATGCTCTTTTTGTCTCGGAATTGCTTTCTTTCAAATTCGGCAATGCGTACCAGCCGATAGACGTGCACAGAATCGCAAACGACCGCCCGAACACCGCCAGCAGCACCAAAATGAACACCACAACCACCGGCAAATAGTAAGAAGGCCTTCTCCACATACCCAAGTTCATTCCTTTGAAGTTCAATGACGAACGCACCCTCTTATCATTCTTTGGTGGTTGCTGAGCTGCTACTTCTTTTATGGGCGTGGAGGGCTCAACGGTAAACTTATCCAAACTTCCCGAATTACGCGTTGCATGCTTTTCTTTCACCAGCTGAGTTTTGGTTTTCTCTTTGTGGTCTTCTTTCTTGTTGTCCTTCAACTTGATCACGATCGGGACGGGAGGGGAGTCCTCCTTCGAGTCCTTGAACACGAAGCGGACGAAGGATATGTCTTGCGGAGGCGTTTGCGCGTAAATCTTCTGCCGCTTCTCTTCTAGATCGGCTAAGAGCGCAGAGAACTTGTCGAGGCCTCGACTCGAATAGGGGTTCTTGCTAGTCCTTGCTTGCTTCTCCTTGATCTTCTCGGCGTGGAGCAAGGACTCGAAATGTTTACGGGTTCATCTTGAACGTCTTCCGAGTGGAAGAATCCGCAGCTGAAAGGGCTTAACATTTCAATAAATTCAAGGGACTAAAGATGAAATGATTGTCAAACGAGCCTGAGTTTTTGAGTTTTGGTATTTGAGTATAGAGTGATTTGGTTTGATCGGAAGCAAAGAGAGATTATATATATATAAAGGGTTGTTTTGCTGTGAATGATGTGATCTGCTGAGGAGAGAGATCCAAAACGAACCTCTAGTCAAAGGAATGGTTTGACAAAAGCAAAATGCCACGGAAGCTTCTGCTACCCACATGGATTTTGGGGCGGGTTTGACTTCTTGGAGAGGAAGGAAATAATGCCACATATACACGTCTGAGATTATTTTTTGCAAATACGCAGACTGGATGTTTGGACAGAGAAAATGGTAAGAAAATATTATATAAAATTTAGTTAATTACATGGTTTGGTCAGGATGCTTTGCTTGGGAAGTGGGTTGAAATTTGAATTGGTCCAAATTTACAGGAAAACATTTTTAGTCGTAAAATATTGAGTGGCGCAGGTATTTGTGAAAATCATAAACGAGTAAGATAATTTCTTCTAGAAGGAGCACCTGGTCCACTAGGACCATGAACTATTGGTTGAAAATGCCGTGGAAGTCTGGCATGTATGGCATAACAGTATTTACCTTTATTATTTGTGTCGTTGATATTTTAATTTATTGAGAATGAGAATTAAATTCAGTATAATTAAATAATTTTAACTTATGTCATTTAGTACTACGATCTAATAGTATTTTTATTTATTTGTAAGTGAGATGTTTTAGGTCCGATTCTTGCCAAAGGCGAATTTGAACCACATTATTGCTAGCTCATTGTGAAGCTAAGTATCTCCCTTAATGTAGATAATATTGTTTGTCAAATAATAATAATAATAATAATTTTAATCCTAATTGTTCCCATGTTTGTCAAAAAATAATAATAATAATTTTAATCCTAATTTTTCCTATGTTTACTAACGCATATGGAATCGAAAAAGAAACACCCTTAAAATCTACCGTGCAATACTTGAAAATTAGAAATCAAATTACACGACTAGTTCATCTTGTCTCATCTTTTACTTTCTAAGCTCTACAATTCTTACTTCTCCCATTCACGTTAAGTAAACTTGCCACGAATTCAATTTCCCTCCCATTTATAGCTCTAAGATGAAACACATGAATCTAATTTTCGTGTATATGAAACAAACATTAGACGTCAAACGATTTTAAATCTTGTATTACTTGTATAATTTTGTTAGTTACAAAAGTGAAAAAAAAAAAAAAAAATCTAATGTATGCAAATTAATTTTGTGTGGATGTTTATCCATAATTTTCCCGGTCATTTTTCAATAACTTGTGGATTACTAAGATTAAATAGAACATCGTGTATGCCTTGACGTATTTGATTACGTTTCATAGCAATGCTAGGAGTAGGAGCAAAGCAATAATTGCAGTTATTTTAGTAAGTAATACGATATTAGCAAATCACTAATCTAAATGATTCGTCACTGCTGGTCCATTCCATGCTATACCAAATCTAAGATCCCTGAAGAAAGACCATAAATCAATATTATAATTTGTGAAAGCACAACTTGCGAAGCACGCAATATTATTTGAAGTGAAATCTCAAGATTATTGTAAATGTAATACGTCTTAATCATGTTTGTTAGTACTAACAGGATAACAATCGCAGCCTCAATCTTATTGTTGAAAAAACGAGAGGCAATAAAATTAGTATATGCTTTCGTCATAGTTGTGTGTAGTTGGTTGAACTATTGAAGGATATTTAAAATAGTTCGACTTGTATAAATCAGATACGATGTATCTTTTCAATGAATTCAATAATTAAATGTCTTTTTATAGACATCATTTGTCCGAAATAATAAATAAATAAAATTTTAAAAAATACCCTGACCAATTGCCAAGGCATTACGTTACAATAGGATAAGCTAAACTCAAATATATGTCATTATTATTTTTAGAAGAAAATATCTTATGTCGGAAAATTTGGTCCCATTGCTGCTTAATTCGAATATACTTTTGGTTTTATATAATATTTGTTTGAATTTAATTATAAAATATATCATTATATGTGCAATTCATAATAATCATTCCCGTCTCATTCCATCTAGAATAGAAATTCTTACAACCTACTCACCAAGTGTCCCTACACCCACCCAAGTCTTCATTTTGGAGCGGGGCAGTTTTTCCACTTGAAAACCGGGGCCCCAACTTCGTCACCCTCAGACATTTATGTCAACAACACTTCAACCATGTTAAGGGCTTCCAGAAGCCTTCAACATCTACAGAAATGAAGGCATTTTCTTCACTTCACACAAGCAGACTTCCTGTGTGTGCTCCCGCGACTTTTACATAAACAAACTTGACATCCACTGGCTACTATAGTATACGTCGACAAAAGCCAGCATGATTATTGAGTTCTTAAACAGATCATCGACATAAAAACTCAATCTACGCCGTTAAACCACAGTTTTGTTATCAAACCCACATCATCATATGCTCAATCTCTTTTGTAAACAGTTCTACGCAAGTAACATATTTGTATAAATAATCCGGCATGACTAAACAGTATATAAATCATACAAAAATAGTCACTTTAGCGGGGAGTTGCCTGATCTTGTCGGCATAAAGTATCCATGACGTTGAGAATTCTTCGGATCTGAAGTCAGTGAGGGAACAGTCATGAACTTCTGAAGCATACGACCAACAAACTAAGATGGACTAGACAAGCATCATTCTCTCATACATACATATTATCAGTCTCCCGGCTGTTCATTGTCGTCGTCAAAAGTTTCATCATCTTTCATGTACTTCTCTTGCACTGCTGCAACTGTGAGCTACTTTGTTAAGCGAAACAGAAAATGTCATTTCTTGATAATGCAGATTCTGATGTGGCTAAAGGACAATTCCAAATACTTAGTAGTATAATTCACAAGTATCTTGACAAGATAAAGAGCTACCCGCAAACTTTTTATTGTAGAATCAAAATAAAAAGGATATCTGTAATAATCCCAATCAACAGGACCGACTGCAATCTTGCTGAATTCTACTGCACTCGCGTCTATACCAGCAAAAATGTACCCATTGCTCTTGTCTATCAGTTTAACTAGATTCCCTACACTCTCTTTATCCTGAAAAGTAGCAAGTGAGAACACGAAGCATAAAAAATTCAAGAGGTCGGGTGTAAAGTGGATAGGGACTGGCATGCCTGGATATCTAAGGTTGCAAAATTGACAAGACTGTAATCTTCAACTACTTCACAAAGCTCCTTAGTAAGCTTTCTGCAATATAAACAAGAAACATTTTCGTTATTAAAAAAAATTAAAAAACAAAAGCCAAGGCAAGATTTTCATAGTCTTTTCCCATAAGATCATAAATAATCAAACCTGTACTTAGCTGAACGAGGATCCTGATCAAGCTTGTACTGAAGATAAGATAAATCCTCTACATCTGTGAAGAAATCAAGGTTGAAAGCTGCAGAGATTAAAAAGAAAACAGTAATATGAGTCAGATATCTCAAATGTGATGCATAAGGAAAAATGAAAAAAAAAAATATATCAAAAGAACAAGCCATGACCATACCTAGCTTTCCGTAACTCTCTATTAGATCAATCTTAGACAAGACATTTATGTGAGGGAGTTCCATATGAAGCATGGTTGATAAAGAGAGAATCAATGTGCTAACATACTTTCCAGGATCACTGCAAAGATGGGCATCAACCAAATGCACAGCGGTCAACTGCATCAAATCAGGAAGCCATCAAGATAACAATCCAAAGGTGCATCCACTATCATGGTCCAAGTGAATGGTGCAATCTACAAATATACAGAAGATTAAAATCATACCCTGAGGTTTAACTTCTTTACGAGCTTCATGATAACATTCTTGGCGTTGGAGTGAAGAAAGAATAGTTCCACTTGGCCGGGGAGATCAAAGAGAATATAATGATCTGCAACGTTCATAACAAAGTTAGGCAGCAGCATGGCACTATTACAAACTAGATGAACACTAACATTCAATTCCTTTCAAACGTGCTATTATGATGTATAAGTTATACCCGAAAAAAGGAAAAAACAAGCTGATTTTGCTTTCAAACAATGGTTATGTTTTCCAGAGGTTTCATTTTCATTTATATATTTAGGCATCATTGGTCAAACCTTTAAGTTTAATACCGAACTATCATAAGATCCAATTGGAAACTGTTTCTTGCAATAAAATGCAACTACATGTACAGAAGTCCTCCCACCAGCCAACACATGAATACCCTCTGAAAAGCTGTACAAGCGTACAGTGTTTCATCTAAACAACATGAAAAACACAATTGCAAAAAGTTCAAGAATCAATAATATAGCATGGAAAGATCACGATGAGACTGGACATCTAAATATGGAAGGGAAGGAAATAACCGCGATTACCATCCCCTCGGGTAAACAAAAAAAGGATTATCATGATATCAATGTCCAGAGCCTGAACATTCTAACCAAGTAAAGCAAGGCAGAACACACCAACCTTTCATAAGAGGTTTCAACTTCGCCTCCAACCAGTCAATATTCTTCTCTAGATAATCCATGCAATATACAAGACCTGGATGAACATTACAAAAGAAACTTCAGAAGTTGCAGCCCAGATAAAGCATCATTTGTTGAGTCTAACAAAAGGGCATGCTTCAGCACCAACTAATGGGTTAGTCGTAACTCAAGAGGATCTCCGCAAAAAATAAACAGGAATACGTGATTATAAACCATCTGATGCACAACACCTTTTCAAACTTTACATGTTTTCATCTTGATCAAGTACATCCACAAAAAAAGGTATCAAGTGACTTTATGTTTTATGGTATAGAAGCTCTTTGACATGCAGTTGTTAACTGTCGTGCTGTCTATCTCGCGGGTATTTTAGAACCTTTTACTCCATTTGGCTCACTCCCAAACTAGAAATAAAGGAAGAGCTTTTACAGTAAACGGAAATCGTCCTTAAAATGCTTAAATAACAAAAATAAGTCAGTAACCATTGTTCCTACCATCTAACTTCTCCAAATGTCACCTATTTTCGAAAGAAAAATTCTCGAGTCCCATAACTTCCTATCTTTCCATCGTTTTCCTTCTTCATTCCCGAACCAAACAATTTCTACTCTTTAATTTACCCAAGTATTGAACTTTTATAGATTCAATAAAGAACAGTAAGAGCTCACCTCCATTGGGACCAAGAGAGTGCTCCACCATCACATCACTGAGCTTTATAAGATCCTCAATGTTCACAGCACATTCATACCTAAATTCACGTAAAGGCTCAACATTCTACATAGGGATGAATTGCAACACTGCAATTACGAACAACAAAACACTAAAAAACTGAAAAAATTACGGCAATGCATCGTTGGCAGGATCCAAATTGACAACTGCAACTTTCCTGCGAGCCGAAAACGATGAAATGGTCGATGCAAACATTAAGACAGATTTAAAAACAAAAACCGAAGCCATGGAAAAACTTGAAAACCCATAAATCAGAGTGAAATTCTTTACCTTCCGATGAGCTGGAGGAACTGAGACATACCATTGCAGTAAGTGGTCTTCCCTGACCCGGGCGGGCCGATCACCACTTGCCCAAAAACCATTTTTGGGTTATAGGGTAAAGCCGTCGGAAAATCGAGAGAAGTGATTGTTCAGGGCGATGCAATCGAAGAATCGCGAGGGTTAGGGTTTTAGGGGCGGTAACTGAGGGAGCGAGTCGGCGGCAAAAAGGCCAACGGGGGTAGAAAAATTAGTAAAAGTAAATAATAAAAAGGGGCATTCCGAGAATCGAACTCGGGACCTCTCGCACCCAAAGCGAGAATCATACCACTAGACCAAATGCCCACCTTGTTATTACCCGGGGGGTTAAACATTTTATTAATTATAGATGAAAGAACATGTAAAACATACCCGTGGATAAAAGATATCCCATTGGCTGCGGGGCCCATGGTTCTCTCTCTTGGACTTTTGAGTCCCTTGGTCACAATTCGGACGAGCTTTATGTCATCTCACTTTCATTCACATGGGATGAGGTCCTACTCTGGAACAGAAGGTCAATTAAGTTGATGTTAATAATTCTATATTATTCTTATTAACAAAACGTATCTAACATATTATCGGTATTCTTCTTTTTATGATATCAATTCACATAAAATGTTATGGATAAAAAATTTCTGACATTCCTAGTGATTTTGGGCTAGCCATTAAATCAAGGGAGTTTTAACGAAAAGTCTGAGGTATTGTTCACTTTAACGAAAAATCACATTTTTACACTAAAAAGTCAAACCTGGTACTATTCACTTTACCCTTTATTTTGTCTTTAGCGTTAAAACTCAAAGTTTTCAAGCTCCTTCCATTAGTTTTCCTTTAAATCAATGTTTGAACTAATAGATGGAGGGGGACCATATTATAGCTCACATTAGGCAAAAGCAAAAATTCCAATGTGGGACTCCCACAAATTTGCATGGATGGAGTTTGGAATAAGATTTGTCATCATGATCGAGTGTGGTGAAAGATAAAAAGAAGACTAGTTTAGTGCCTCCATCATTTCAAACTCATGTGCAATGTTTGAAATCGAAGCTAAGGCATGTTTTCCTTCTCTATACTTAAATTCGAAAGTCTTAATTTAAAATAGATTATAACATAAACTCGAATGAAACAAAAACTAGGCAACTCGGAGGATTGAGCAATTCTAACCATCTACACACAATTCGGATTATATGAAAATGTTTTTTTGAGCAAAACGGTACTATGATATGTCGATAGATTGTCGATCAAAATGCTCTATTAAGTATGGTTGAGACAATTTCACTCAAAAGATTCAACCTTAATTCAGAGGCCATATCCATCTTTATAAAAATAAATAATATTTGTCTACTCTAAAAATGAGTAGGATTCCTACTCAAAATTGTTTGTTGTTGATTCATAGAATTTCATGTTGCGATTATAACCGTTCAAATTATAAAGATCGCATATGCAAAAAAATCAATTAAAACTAAGTCTCTGAACTGTATAAAAAAAATGAACGGAATTGGTAAAAATCATTACGACTCATCTGTGTATTTGTTATAATAGAGTTTCGACTAAACGACATTAGTTTTAATTCATTTTTCGCAAAGATGATATTTGTAGAGTGTTTCATGATATGAATGGCTCTAACCCATCAACACAAAATCTTATAATTTGAACACAAAGAGTTTTAAGTAGAAGTTCTTACTCATCCTAAGTAGCCAAATATTGTTATGTAGAAAGAGTGCAATCATGGAGTAAAAAATTATCTTTGAGAATATAAGCATGCAATGCAAGCCAACTAGGCAAGCAAATGAGATGATGAAGAAGTGCTGGCATTTGATGGCATGGAGGCATCAAACTTGGGAGAAAAGTCACTAATTTGATGCTTCTAAGTTCAATTTTTTCAAAAAGGGGTTTTTAGGTGTTAACCCAATATCCATCCGTACATGTATCCCAGTTACTAGTGTCGCACTCCAAATTTAGCTTCCAACTTAATTAATAAAAGCAAAACAAACCAACTTATTAATTAGTAGTAATTTTTTCTGAACTAATTAACCCTCTTTACACAACACCACCAAACTAATCAACTAAGAGCTTGGTTAGAAGTGTTTTTGTAATGGTTGTAAGCGTTTCTGATACTTAAAAATGTTTTTGGAACCAATATTTAGTAAACATGCAAATGAATTTTGAAAAAAAAAAAAAAAAACACTTAAAATGCTTTCTAAAAAAAAAAACATCATATGTTCCATACATCTATGATCTATATTACATATTTACAAATGCAACACTCGTTCAATAAAATATTTATCATGTTGTGTCTTTGATTACGTGAGTTTCTTTTCAAAAATTCATTAGAAAAAATAAAATCAAATGCATGGTTTAGAGGGCAAGGAAGGAAGATAATTAAGAAAGAATATCTAGAGAGAGCGGTAGGTAGGTGCTTTGGAAGTGGGACAACATGATTGCTAATTGCTGCTAAACTTTAATCATATTCATCCCAACAGTATGACAGTTGTGCTTCTCTTTTGGTCTCTGAATTCCCATTCCCCACTCCAACCCTAATCATCTCTCTCATTCCATTTCTCACATCTCCCCTCCTTCTTCTTATTCTCAGAGAGAGAGACAGAGAGAGAGAGAGAGAGTGGAGAAATGGCATTTGCAGGAACAACTCAGAAGTGCATGGCTTGTGACAAGACAGTGTATCTGGTGGACAAGCTCACAGCTGATAACCGAATCTACCACAAAGCCTGCTTCCGATGCCACCACTGCAGGGGAACCCTCAAGGTTCGTTAACTTACGCTGCTCTAAAACTAAAAACGAAATGGTTGTCAAACGACTCTTAAAATCTATGTTTTTCATTTTTGGGGGACGGAATGTTGAATTGAAGCAAAATCTAGCAAAACCGGTCTCATATTGCTTGCACTAAAACAATTACTGCAATAATTAAGAGTTGTTTTCGGCGTACTTTTCGATCTGATAGATGTTCTTTCTTGTTTAAAGTAAACTCTGCTTTGTGGTGCTTAATGCTTATCATGAACAAGTTTTTTTTAACATTGAAATTTCAGAAATTTCAATTTTCACCTGCATCTTAATGTTATAAGATCATAGATTAAACCCGAAAATTTGATATGTGAATTGTTCAAATGCAAGAACAGAACTAGAGTTTACTGATTGACAAACTTATCTTCTATTATATATAACACCAAAGAGTGAACAATTAGTCAGAAATCGGACTCCGGTCATTTGATTCTACCAGTTGTTCCAGCATTGTTCTATCCCGGAATCATCTTACATCGACTTTGATTTTTAATCTTCATCTGTAAGTCGTTAAAGAATGATTCCGATATAGAAGATTAAATAACTACTTTTGCATTTTTGGTTTTCATAAACAACTCCATTTACAAATTGATGAATTCGCAGCTTAGCAACTACAATTCCTTTGAGGGAGTACTCTACTGCAGGCCACATTTTGATCAGCTCTTCAAAAGAACCGGCAGTCTTGACAAAAGTTTTGAAGGTAAAATCAAAATCCCGCTTCAATAACTAACCTTCCCTTCTCTTCATCGCTCAAGTTGATCAACTTATGTTTCAATTTCCTTTCTCAGGGACACCAAAAATTGTGAAACCAGAGAGACCTGTTGATAATGAGGTATATTCGTCCGAAAACCTTTAAATGCTTGCCTATGGATCACACAAGTTTTTAACATCTGCTGATCATCATCTGTCGATGGTCTCGATGGTAAATTGTTTTACAGAAACCTGCAGTAGCGAAGGCTTCAAGCATGTTTGGTGGAACCAGAGAAAAGTGCTTTGGCTGCAGGAATACCGTCTATCCAACAGAAAAGGTGTCAGTGAACGGAACTCCTTACCACAAGATGTGTTTCAAATGCACACATGGAGGGTGTACAATCAGCCCATCGAACTACATTGCACATGAGGGCCGGCTCTACTGCAAGCACCATCACACCCAACTCATCAAGGAGAAGGGAAACTTGAGCCAGCTTGAGGGTGACAATGAGAAGATGGCCGTGGATGAGAATGCCAGAGAAGTTGCTGCTGAAATATGATTCGAAGACAACGGATGACTCTATTTGCAATCGCCTTAGCATCCGTTCTTTAAGGCCGGCGCGGTGTTGCTGTCCCTCATACCTTATCATTTTCCTGCAAGACAGATGAATCTTAAGTATTAATTGAAGCGTGTGGGTTCATTCATTTGTTGTGTTTAGTTTCCTGTGAGGTTTGTGAATGCTCAAATGAGATGCCAAATCCTATATTTTCAATCTAAACCCTATTGTTTTCATGCTAATCTTTTCTAATCCTAAATTAAATATCGAATAAAATACTACAAGTCACAATTGACACATATTCTAAACTAATTAATTTGTTGTTTGTTTGAGAGTTGTTCTTTTATGCGGAACCAAGCTTGAATCCGTTTCCTCCTCGTGCTTATTTAGAAAACACAAAATGCTCATTTATCACTAGTTTTAATTGTTTGTCCTGGAATATAAATGGGAACAACAACGGCGGAGTTTGGACTTGCAAATCTTCTCTACTGGTAAAGGATGACGATTCGCATGTTTTGAAAGCAATAAAACATGCACACGTGGGCGTGCCCACACTCGCTAGAACCGATATGCTCTTCTATGCACTCAAGTTCGAATCTTCGTTCCCACATCTTAGATGGCTTGTGTCAAAAGAAAACAATAAAACTGGACTACAAATTCAGATATGAGCCAACTGATTATTGAACATCTCATTAGATGATTCTACAAGAGAAAATCTGAAATGCGAATAAATTCAGTCATCGGAATTCTGACTGCAGTTTAATTCTGTACAAAAATAAACAAAAAAAAATGAAACATTCCGAAAGGAGTACATTCGTCACGACAAAGGATCCACGGTATCAAGAAGACAACCATTTTTGACAACATGCTTCAAGTCTCTGATAAAACTATCTTGAAGCGATCCAAACCCAAATGTTCCATCCCCATACTGCCAAATCCTTCCATGTGCATGAGGTGGGTTAGGCCCGACCCAGTCCGGAAGAGCTAGATCATGACTGAAGTTTATGCGCAGAATGCGGGAGACCCCTTCATTTCCTGTGAGAGGGAGATGCTGATGAGTGTGATCCTCTGCTGCACTTGGTCGAAGATGTACACGACTGGTGTACAAATTTTGTTCCTCTGGGGAAATTGGAGACTCAATAAAAGTAGGGTTCGCTGCCCAAAACACTGGTTGCTTACTGATAAAACGCATTATATGGCATAAATTCTCCGACGGGCTGCACACCTTTTGGCAGGAAATGCCCCCGATGTTATCATATGCAACAAGGTAAAATCCCAAGGCCATGTCATCATAAATTCCCTGCAGTTGGAAGATGATGAGAGGGTTAGTTGACTAGTTGTGCTATAATTGAAAACTCATCTGAATCCACCATCTTGTAATGGCACATTATAAGCAAAGAGCGAAAAGAGACTTCTAAACCAGTTAGTTAAAGCACACTGATCCGACTTTCCTAACTCAGCAACGAGACTTCTCAACAGTCCCGTGTTTTTTTGTTACACTCCGTAGTTCGGAAATTCTACTCAAATTGATTGATGCAGCCAGATCTTCGCTCGCAATTCTCATACATAACAACAATTCAATGAAGCAATAACACTGTCAGAAACACATTCAACGGAAATTCTTGGAGAGAACAGTCCTATTCCGTTTCGGAATAAATTTGGATGCTAAATCTAAATTCCAAAATACAAACTAGATACAATGCAGTCCTCCAACAATCAACAAACACTTCACAAAGGCGAAATCGAGATCAAACTGTTAGTGCGTTTGTCTACATAAAAATGGCACAACATCTCTTGAGGCAATAACAATCTTCTATTCAAACTTTCAGCTGAAAAATGCCAGTACAAAGAGAGAAAAGGAACCTTCCAAAGGCCCTGCAAAGGCCTAGCCGTCGTCGGCGAGCAATCTACAATCTTGACATAATGCTGAGGCTCCAGCTTCCTCCTTGCCTGCCTTTGCTTCTCTCTCCTCCTCTGCCTCCTGGAAGCTCTATCCGCACCCGGGCTGGTACGGTTCGCAAGGTACTGATATATCTCCACCACCGCCTGGTCTGGTGAGGTCCCCGGAGAGCCACTACTCTCGGCGGCTCCAATCACATCCTCGTCGACCACGCTGCCGTTTACGCGGCCAGTCCCTGAGCTCAAACGTCTCCGAGCCCCAAAGCTTGTATCTTCCTCCACAACAAAATAGGTCTTCCCCACCAATCTCACATTCACCGGAACCAATTCGCTCTCCGGAAACTTGAACCGGTCGGAATCCGCGAAATCTTCCAAAATCTCGGGCCGGCCTTCAGGGTCCAGAAAGTTCACGACTTGCCCCTCCGGCGAGAGGCTCATCCACAAAAACGGCGCCTTTACGACGCCGTACGTGCCGTCCTTGGCCGGAGATACTCGGAACCCCGTCACGAACGACGGGCCCCACTCGAAAAAAATCAACAGCGGCGATGTCGTGAAGCCGCCCTGGCGCCAGAACCCAATCAGATTCTCCCAATCGCTGAGGGTCTGGTAGAGATTCCTGTACGTGATTTTCCCATTTCCCCATTTCTTGATCCGGGTCTTGGATCCCCACCTGCGATCGCACATGTTGAACCAGAGCTTGCCGTCGGATTTGCATAGCGAATCGAACCGTTTCGATGTGCAGGCGAAGCTGGCGACCTCGGGAGGCGTGAGGAAGGAGAGGATGCAGAGCTGTACGTCCTCGGGGAAGTCGGAGAAGTCAATGGCGCAAGCCGATTCGTCAATTGCGAGACTTAGGTCTTTGATTGTCGTCATTTTCGGATTTGGAAACTTGGGGCTGGTTTTCTTGGGAAAGTTGTGAATTTTCTGGGAAAATAGTTGGGAATTTTCAGGGGAGAATTGGTGGGAAATATGGGTGTTAGGAAAAGGAAATGAGAAAGTGTTGTGTTGGATTGGATTTGCGAGATTCTTCGGCAAGAAGGAATATTCTCTTTCTTCAACCTGCTGCGGCACAGAAGCTTCGAAGACCACCACGTTCCGGTGCCAGTAAATTGACAGCGTTTGTTAGGGTACAAGTGTAATTTAGCAGCTCGAGTCATATGTGGTACTTTTGAACAGAGACCGGCCTGGAGATTTGAGGGTTCAGGGTTCTATACGAAAGTGAATTGAAGGCCCAAAAAAGTATTAAAAATTTAATTTTTTTAATTTTTTATGTTTAAAATAATAATTTTATTTTTCAATTGAGCTTGTATAAATTCTAATAGCACAAACAAATTTAACAAATAAACAAGTGAAAAAGTGACGTATTGTTTTTCCTTAACTATTTAGAGGGTCAAGATTTGAATTTTCATGTTATTGTGTAGAAGTTTTATATTATTTTGTGAAAGCTTATGCATTTAATATAAAAATATAAACTGAAAAAAAAGATGGAGATGAGTTTCAAACTCATCCCCTAAGCTGATGTAAAGAAGCAATAATTCCATTTGCGCTAAGACTCAAGTTTGTAATATTCTACACATACTACTATATATACGTAAATACATACAAAATTGAAAAATCAGGGATCCTTTCGATTTGGGGGTCATGTGCGATAGCACCACTTGCATCCCCTCAGGGCCCGCCCTGCTCTTGAAACGTGGAGGCCCGACGGCCCAAGCAGCCCAACAAGTCCAACCACGCACGCATGGCGTGATATGAGTAGGTTGACGGAGAAAACCAATCAAACAACATGTTCGTTTAGATGAAGACACTAAGTGTCATACAAGGGAATTTATACAGCACATATATACTGTTATGCTAATGGTCCGTTTAAATGCTAAAAATAGAAAGATATGTAGAAATAAATTAACATATGTTATTGTATTATTGAAACGAGACCATGTACACGAATCATTCTCTCGGTGAGGCGGGGTGGGTGGACCGAAATCCAAAGAGCAGGGCTAGTTGTGGTATTTTCCTATCTTATGTTGAACAACACATTATCTGATTGTTCAAACTTAAGAATTTATCAACTTTACGAGAGAAAGATAAATCATATGTACTCAGATGTAAGGATAAGTGCTTCAAACAAATTGAATTACATGTCTCATCCAAGCATGTTGCCCAAAGCATTCTCTCAAGCCACATGACACAACTCATTCCTTCATATGGGCAAAGCCATAACAGAGCCACTCAAAACTCGTCACAGTAACATTGTAAGGCGGTATTTGGCTATTATCCTCGAATCAGTGTCTTAGCGATCAAAGCACCCCATGCGCAATAGACATAGATCATAAACAATGGCCGAAGTGATCACAATACACAAAAGTAATCAAATCCAACGACATCAAAAGCTCTCAAATGTCATTAGTACTTGATCTGGACCGTCGATAGTCCTTCACCCCACCATCCATCCCTGAGCTCCCACCACCCGTCCGATCCTTAGACCCTCTCCGCTTAAGCTTCCCATCCCCACCGTCAAAAACTTTCTCCAACAACTCCTGAACCGAGTCAGGACCCAGATAACCCTTCCCCTGCAACAACCCCGAGAACGAGTTCACGAACTCGGTGTATGCCGGAATCACCAGCTTAACGGTAGCCGCCCTAATCTGCTCCCGCAAGTCAACGTCCGGAATTACACAGAATCCCCTGTGGCTCTTCGAAATGTCGTCCAAGCCCTTCATGAACGCCTCGATTTTCACCCTCACCAGCCCCGCCTTCGCTTCCTTGCTCTGCTGCTCCTCCAAATCGTCCCTCTCCAGAATCCTAACCAGCGGAGCCCACGATTGCTTCTGGTACAAGTAAGCGGATTCCTCGGCGACAACCTTGTAGTTGTTCCTCAAGTAGCCGTCTCCCAACAGCTTCCCGAGCTCCGTGTTTCTCGTCCTCATGTAAATGTACCAGTACGTGTTCATGCAGAACACGTGTGGCATGTGAATTGAAATGCCGATTTTGTCCCCTTCCCTGCTATTGTTGTTGTAGCCGGAACGTTTCGACTCCACGTTTCTCTGCAGAGCTTCCATGATGTTGCAAATGGCGTCTTTGAGTAGATTCTCGTCAGTTTCTGGTTTCGACAAGATCCCGGCTTTCCAGATTTGCTCCGTTCTGAGAACTTTCGCCATGGGGACGCTGTAATTTTCAGTTGCTAAGTATTTCAAGTAGTTCACTGCGTACCTGTTGAAGGATGTAAAAAGTCGCACGTCAAATGCAAGTTGGAAACATAACATTGAAGCATTGGTGCTTAAT
Organism: Pyrus x bretschneideri; assembly: GCF_019419815.1. NCBI lineage: Eukaryota > Viridiplantae > Streptophyta > Magnoliopsida > Rosales > Rosaceae > Pyrus > Pyrus x bretschneideri. Next base: position 3,918,064 of record NW_025999390.1, on the reverse strand, counting down.
TTATGATTGGAGCTCTTGCCTCTAAATTTTAAATCGATTAAAACTGATATCAGCATTTGATAAAATGTAGAGCATTGGTCCTTCAAGCCAACTTCGTGAGAACTTTCGTCAAAATTAAGCACGTAAAATGCGGGTGAGTCTTTTTAAAGAGCAAATCGGAGAAATGAATGTGCATGCATGTTGCCTTCTTAAATTTGATCACATTCTAATGAAATTGAGGTTTAATAACCAATATGCTACATATTTTTATCAAACTCATGTACTAATTTTAATGGATTTTAATTCAAAAGCTAAAGCTTCAATTTTATCATAGTTCAAGAACAAATCCTTTAGTTTACTGCCGCCAATCCGTCTCCCTAAAATTTTGACGTACCTTACTATTTTCGGCACCGAACCGTCTGGTGGTGGAGGCAATCCATCAGAATTGTCTTCAATTTGAAGCCCAAATTCCCAAAAAACTTTACTGGAAGCATGAACAAGAAGCTTCTCCAGCTCCCTGAATCTTGTACAAAAGTCGGTCCCCGATTCGCCATCAAAAACCTCTGAGAATCCAGGCTTCAGCTTCTCTAGGGAATCAAACATGTCAAGGAGCTTGAACAACTTCTGTGGTTCTTTGCTGCTTTGGGCAACGCCTTCGCCAAACCGGAAGAACACCGCCATGATTTTGCCTGCGATTTTGGCGAAGCATTCTGGCCATATCAGTCCTTCCATTATTCCTCCTAGGACTTGTTCGCAGAGTTTCTTCTCCGATACGAGCACTGCTTTGACTGCGAGCTCGAAGTGCTGGATCCAGAGGGTTATGGCTGTCTCCAAGCTCTCCCATGGTATTTCATCTATTTCTTCTGGTGTGTGGGTTTTTAGGTAATCAGGGTTTAGCCTCATTAGTGCTTTGGCCACCCTTTTGTACCTCACCTGTTGAACGACAACAAGCATAACAATTAGAAATAAAAAATAAAAAAGTTAAGAGTTTTTGTTTTTTGAAGTGGACTATTTCAATTTTAATTGCACTAATATTGTGATCACTGATTGATTAACTTATAAATTTAGCGCTTATTAAATCAGAGAACAGTTGAACATAATAAGTTTTACAAGTCTCTTTAAGAGGCCGGTGAGACTATAAAACCATCTTAAACGCAATCTCAATCATTTTCGGTCTCAAAAAGTATCAATAACATGTAATAGTACTAGAAATTCAATATCAGAGGTCACATTTTGTACGACCCTATCCCTCGGAATAATAGCTAGGGATGCTGCTCACCCTAATAGATGGATAACAAATCACATAATTAACAAAAAAAAAAAAAAAAAAAAAAAAAAAACATTTCTACAAGTGAGGAAAAAAAAACCATTATAATGAAGTTACCTTAACATAAATATCGATGCATATATCCAAGCAATCATCGGCAGCTAGGGTTTGTGAAATCCTTCTCAAAAGTTCAACCTCCAACTCAGTCCCCAAACCCGAACCCACGATAGCCATCTCATCGCTCCGATCATCTTTATCCGACGCAGCATGCAAATCCACCACATTCCGATGCCTAATCTGCTCCAATATACTCTCATACTCGTCCTGCAAATTCAACAGCGCCTCATCAAGCAATCCTTCAAACCTCATGGCGTCAACCTCCGTCTCGTACAGCGACTTGAGAGTCACCAGCGTCTCCCTCAGCCGGTGCGTTCTGTACTGGTCCGTGGCCTTCGTCCGGCTCAAAAACTCCACCACCTCCTGCAGCCTCTGAATCACCGGCTCACCCTCTTCACAAATGCAGTTAATCGCAATTTTCAACTGGTCCACGTAGTCCACGTACTTGACAAGCTTCTTGAGCCGTTTCTTCATTGACTTCTCGCTCAACAACTTCTCCGAGAGATCCAAGAGCTTATCCTGGATTGTCTCAGAGAGCTTGAAGTTGTGAAGAAGCGCCAAAGCTGGCGCGACAGCTCGGTTGATTCTGGTTTCCAAGGCTTTCGAGGCCATGGCTAGCGATTGTAAAGGAGCTACTCTTCTAGACGTAGTTAGAAGCGTTTCGTCTATTGCTTCAAACTTGTTGTCCATCTTTTCAAGATTTTCTTCCATTTCCGCCGTCGCTCGTAGGAGAGTTTTCAAATCGGAACATGTTAGCTCAAGATCGGAGAGCCTTGAATCGGCTGATTTGTAATTAGACGCCATTATTGTTAACTGCAATCAAAGTTTAATGGCTTTTTTGTGTTGTGTCTCTGTGTGTTTATACGATCGTTTATGACGAAAATGATGTGTTTGTGGAGGCACAAAAGGACAAGGAAGTAAAATCAACTCGATGCAAACTAGGAAGAACAAATGGCATTTGTGTGTTGGAAACGGACAAATGGGTAATTCTGGAAGAGTAACGGAGGGGAGTACTCAGCCGGTTGAGAATTTATTCGGCGTACCAAATCGTTGTTTGTAATGTACTATTTTACATGTTATTTGTTATAATATGATAAAAGAAGGGAATTTTAACGAAAATTTTCTTTTACTATTCATTTAATGAAAAATCACATTTTTACACTGAAAATTGAATCCTAGTACTATTCACTTTACCCTTTATTTTGTCTTTATTGTTAAAATTTAAAAATTTCAAACCATTTTCATTAATTTTCTTATAAAAGAAATCATTAATTTGTCGTACTTTTAAAATATATTAGTTAAAAATAATATATGCAAAATAAGAATATTATGTAAAGAAGTACTGTACACAATAAATCTTTTTAGTCACTAAAAAATTGTGTGCATGCCAATATACTGTCACCTATTTAGCATCTTATAGCATAAATGAACGACCTAATTTATGTCTTATTTTTCAATAAAAAATAAATATCCCGTATGGAGATGTGGGGGCGTAAAAAAGAAAAGAGATGGATGGGGTTTCTCTCGCTTTTGGCATAGCGGGCCCCCAGCGGGAGGCCCGCACGTCAGGCTATTAGCTCAGTGATAGAGCACGCCCCTGATAATTGCGTTGTTGTGCTTGGACTATGAGAGCTCTCAACCGCATGGATAGTTCAATGTGCTCATTATCGCCTGACCCTTAGATGTGGATCATCCAAAGCACATTATTATGGCGTACTTTTCCTGTTCAAACCGGAGTTTGAAGTTTTAATTGAAATTAAATAATAACGTCGCGTATCTAAATTTTTTGTACACCAAATAATCCGGCCGGTGGATGGAAGAATGAATCCAAACGACGATAGTGACTGTTGAATACAAAGTTATACTAAAGGTACGGGCCATACAGCTATGGCAAGCCAGGTCCATGTTCACATTAAAATCATGCCATTTGGGCTTCTGCCGAATTAAAACTCTTTTTTTGATGCATAAAGATTAATAATTAGGAACATGTGATTTGCTTATATTCCGGTTTGAAACATATTTTGTGAGCTAAATTTTGAAAACCTTTTATCTTTCAAATTCTTTTCTTCTCAAACACAGCTTTAAAATGAATCATTAGATTACTCTCATTTTTCTGTCAGAAACATATACAATTCTTGACTCTGCTACGTCAACATTGAGATAAGGCCACATCACTAACAACATGTACAAATTACCAATTAAAACTAACACATTACTATACACATGTTTTTTAGGAACTAAATGATAATTTTCTGTTTCAGATGTCAAAGTACAATTCGATACTAAATTCAAAGGCAAATGAATAATTTTTGTTTTTTTTATAAATATAGGTGGTACTATTACACATCAATGATTGACTTATCCCCTTTCTCATGTAGTTCTGGTAATAACTCATGAGACGATAATGTACTTTTGATTATCAAATGATACACTAATGAATAGCCCCAAAAATCTATTTGTGGGAGTTCGAACTCAATTCCACCCGATGCTTTTGAGCAAGGGCAAGGGCCATTCAATTGACCAAAACGCCCTTGGCAGCCTAATATTGGAGGGCAAGTGGTGGGCCACACACAGCCCGGCCAAAAGCATGCGTAAGAAGGAAAGGGATCTTATTCGGATCCAAAAGAATTGAGTTCAAGGATTAAATTATTTGGATCATTGAAATTTAATTCAACGGCTATAATTATTATAACTTTAGAAAAGCCCCCAGTTTATAGCCTTTAGATCTAATTTTAATAATCCAAATTGCACAAACACAAAGGGAGCATTTTTGCTCACCATTATAAACTATAGTGTATGCTCGCTATATACATAATCAATTGACTCGGTGTCCTTTCAGTTAACCTTAGTTAATTTTTTTCAAAATTGAAATATTGTGAAAGTTAACTCGAGTAAGGTAAAAGAATACGTGTCAATTAATTGGGCTGGGCTTTACTTGTCGAACCGGTGGGATTGCTGTTGGACCAACCTTGCGCTTGGCAAATAAATAAATGATCAAATAAAAAGAAAAGCAAAAATGAAAAATGGGAGAGTTCCCACAGTGAGTACGTGGCATAATTATGGCGCAAAAGGACCAACTCTAGGAACCTTCTGGTAGTAATTCCATCAAGCATTCGTAGTCACGCGATTTGGCTTCGTCAAGGAACCCATTGTTGCGCTTTCGCCTGAGAAGAACCTCGAAGTTTTTCGCTCCCAGAAAAAATGGCGAGACCTCTACGACACGGCTTCAACATCGCCCGAGCGCACGTGCTTTCGCGGCCGCGATGGGCGTCGTCGCAGTCAGCGGAGGCACTGGTGGAGGTCAAAGTCCCCGACATAGGCATGATATCCGGAATCCCCGAACAGCATCTCCGACGAAGGGTCAGCTCTTCAATTACTCGTCGTTTTTAAAAATTTAATAATATCCTTTTTAATTTGAAAATTTGTTTTATTTTTCAAAATTTTGAGAAATTTAATCCTGGATTTGGGTGTGATTAGGTTATAATCTATTCGCCTGCTCGAACTGCGACCCAACAAGGTTCTGGGAAAGTCGGGAAATGGAAAATTAATTTTCTTTCGACACAAAAGTACGTACATTGATATCTTAATCATGTTTTGCATGCATAATTATATGATGTGTATAGTTAATTTCATCGATTTTACATAATTAATTGTGTATCTATAGTATAGTTAGCTCAGCTGTGTTGTGCTTCTTTGAAATTTTATGAGCAGTGTTGGTTGATCTGGAATTCCATTATTGGATGCTAATTGTTGAAGAATGTAAACATTCCCAATTGGAAAATTGACGAAATGAAACACAATATGAAAACTAACTGCACCGAGAGCTTTTGCGATAAAACCCCACACCTGCCATGGCGGTGAAGAGGGAATATGCAAGTTGCGGATAATATTGCTGTAGATTTGTAGTTGCCCGGGGGGTTTCGTCTCTCGGAAATCTTGACACTAGTGATAGCAATTTTCATTGAAATTTTTGCAGGTGGGAAAACCCATTGATGGGCTGGACATCTACAGGTGATCCGTACGCTAATGTTGGTGAGGCAGGACTGACTTTTGAGAGTGAAGAAGCTGCAAAGGCATTTGCTGAGAAACATGGCTGGGATTATACGGTCTGTGCATCTTTAAGTTTTGATCTTTCCGTGATGATAGTACTTCAAAGTGTTTTAGATTTTCTGACCGTTTTAGATATGTTATGTTGGAAAAAATGAACTTTTTTGTCCAACTTGAAAGTAGAAGATGGGTTACTCGTTGCGAAACCTATTCCATCCAATCCCCAATGTTAGATTACGAGGGATGGATCAGTTTCCTTGTATAATCCCTTATATCACCTCAAAATAAAAACCCATTTACCTCCACCTGGTAACGGACCTTGAATTTTATGAGTTATCCAGTCCAATCCTAGGCACGAAATGATCGTAATGTTCCACAATTTTTTTGTATGGAATTGAATATCTTGTGTGGAAATTGACCAAAATTATGCACGTTCTTGACACAATGAACCGTATTTGCAGGTCAGGAAGCGTCACACACCACTTTTGAAGGTTTGAAATTCTCCTACCAACTTATTTGAAGATGAAATAACTAGTTTCTCCAATTGGATCTCAGAACACTTAAAGTATCATCTAAATCTTATGACCATTTGTAGGCTAAGGCATATGCAGACAACTTCAAGTGGAAGGGCCCTGATAAGAGCGAGAAGACTGCAGCTGATGCTGCAAACATCTGAGAACGTTATTTCCTCCCCCAGAATGTCCCTACCTACACCTGCTAATGCCACTGTGCGCAGTACTTCAGACCAATAGCGCAAATAATGGCGTCAAGTCGCGGGTGTAGGTAACTCTCTCGTTCAATGCTATCAGTACTTATTCTTGTGTGTTTAGTACTTGTGTGTGATTGCTGGATTGGAAATTAATTTGAGATGAACAAATTTTTTTCTCTCTTAGAAAAGCTGGCCAAACTCTACATATACTTCTTCTTGCTATATGCATACATAGAACAGATATATAGTAGACACTTTAGGTGCATTCTTTCCCCTAGTGAGCTAGCTACACTACTTCTCATAATTACAGTGCAAATTTTCAAGGACTTGAACTGGAGGACTGACAACCCTCCCTGCTGTGGGTGTGGAACCTCCATTCAAAGAGGTAGTCCTTGGACTCACAGTACAGCTTCGTCACGTCGCAGAATGTATTGACCGCGTTCTTGTTTATCTCGTTCCCCCACTCAATCCTCACCCAGCACGAAAACCCGTTTGAAGAAACGGGCACCCCTGAATCTGAAAGCTGCAGACTGACCTCCCCGCTGATCCTCTTGCCTCCGAACCGCCCATCTCCGGCCACCATGGCGTCAAGCCATGGACACTCTGGCTGTCCCACCATCTCCTTGTAGGCAGCGTTTGCCATCCTCACTTTGTTGCGCGAGTCTGATAAGATTACCGGCAGGGCTTCAGACTCCATCTCCTCTTCAACGTCCTCTGCTTTCTTAGGAGCTTGCGCTGCCGGAATTAGGCTCGGGTCTGCGCTGATGCATCCGACACTTATGCTGGAACCCACCGGTCGAATTGGCTGCGGCTCTATGACATTGGTATTTGTTGGTGGAGGTGCAGGGGAATTCCCCTGTAGTTGCTTGAGCAGATCTTTTTCTTCTGGGATTTCAGCAGCCACGGTGTTCAAATCAATCAAATTCTCCTCTCCTCCTCCGCAGGTTTTGATCAATTCGAGTTCTGCCGGAACCACTGCTGGGTTTGTAGCAATGGGGACCGACGACGGAGGGATATATGGCAGAAGAGGCAGAGTCATCAAAGCGGCGGTGTTGTCGGTGTCGAGGCTAGTCGGAATCGGAAGCTTCGAAAGCGCACGAGTAAAACCGTCCAATCTCAGATTTTTCACCGGAGATTGCACATGACAAGGAGTGGAGAATCTTAGCATGTGATGACTCCTCTGCCTCTTAAAGGTGGTGGGAGAGAGAGCGGTTCGACCTCGCTTTCGAGTCCTGGTGGGTCTGGCCTGCAACTGCGGCCAGAGGTTTCTAAGGTAAGGAGAGTCCCTGATTTTCTGAGACATGGACGGGTTATCGCCTGCTGGGTTTGCTGTTATCTCAGGTTTCGGCGCTATGGGCCTGTACCTGGACATAATCTCAGCGGTTTTTTCCGTGTCGGTGTAGGGGTTCAACGTCTTGATCATGTTATGGCGGTAGGCGGTTCTCTTTGCTAACGCCGGCCTACAAGCTGTTCGGTAATGACGGTGGTGGTGACGGCGGTAGGGAGGCAAAAGAGTGAGTGCTGGGAGAAATGTAGAGGAAGGAGGAAGGGATTTGAGAGGAGGAGGTTGGTAGGGGGTTTTTAGAGAGGGATTGGAGTTCTTAAGAGTGAGACTTGGACCAATCAGAGACGGGCAACATGAAGGGAAGAGTAAGAAGAGATTGACACTTGGAATTGTACGGTGGGTACGTGTTTGTGAGCGCTCACAGAAAATATGTCCATGTAGGCAAAAATTCTTCGGTGCCCTGGTACTCCGATTATTTTAATCTTTATATTTTAATTTTAATTGCAAACAAATATTTAAAATATGTGGATACCGGGTAATCTAGGGTTAGGAGGATCTTGCCGGACCCTCTAATCACATTTGTTCATTGTACATCATGCGATCAGAAATTATTATAAATTATTTTAGTGAAAAACCATCTCTAAGGTGAGGACATTTCTCTATTAATGAAGAAATCAACGGAGAGCGTCGACAAGGAAGAGGGGTCGATTGTGTGAAATGGGGGAATGAGCCCTCGTGAGTGAGGTGAGGATGAGGTGAGTGAGCTTTAAATGGGATGAGATCCATTACTTTGTAACTTGGTGAAATTTATTTTTCAACTTATTATACCATGACATGTGTGTGTGTGTATATATATAATTAATTAATTATTAATAAAACGGTTCGGTTTGGTTCCGGTCGATTCTTGTTCATTCAAAACCGTCGGAATCAGTTTGAACGGTTCGATTTGGTTTTTGACTCAAAGTTTACTTTTCCGATCAACACGGTTTTTTTCTATTTTTTTTTCCATATAGTTCGATGTGGTTTTACGATTTGACGGTTTTTATGCCCACCCCTAGGTGGAGATGCAAAAGGTAATTACTGTTCATTAAAGTTAGTTACTGTTTACTGGAGGCTATTCAATAGGAAGTTGCCTTAAGGGGCCTTGATACGCCGGAGTTGCTATTATGTAAGAGAGGCGGGTTGGACCCTTCGATCTGGGGAGGGCTCCCAAGCCAATTCGGATGTATCACAAATAAATAAATGGCCTACAGTGGACGTAGTTGTGTTTACAAGCAAACTACTATATATCCTTGTGTTCATTTCATTTCAACTTATATTTCAAGCCTACCAAAGGTTTCATACTTTAATTTGTTAACCTTCAAGTTTTGAGCGTTAACACAATACTTAGAAGTTAGGACTGCCTCCTTTTATCTATTTTTGATTATGATTAACGTATCTTTATTGTCTATATTTCATGATTCAAATAGTTCATTCAATATCACAATTACAGATTAAAAAAGTTTAAAAATTTATTAGTAATCCACATACATTGAACAAATTGATGATTTTGGTAATAATTAAAATTTCGCAATGAACCTTAAATGGTAAACTTAACAAACAAATGGTTTTGGTTACGACAGATATGCATTGAGAACTCGTCAATCACAACTAGTGCGGATAAACATTCTACCTAATTTTTGTCCTTAAGGGGGCGTTTGTTTGCCCTCACTAAGTTGGACTGGACTGGACTAGCTATTAGTCCAATACTGTGTTTGTTCCATGCTGGGACTAACATTAATGAGACTAAAGGGGACTAGCATGGACAAAACCCTTCACTAAGAGGTCTTAGCGAGACCCCCCAATAACCATGGGACTAGCTAAGACTATCCTCTCTTTCTCGTCCTTGTCATGCTCAACGACCACTCCCGACAAACTCCTCATCATCTCCGGTCACCTAGATCAATCATTAACTTTCCGACTCTCTTTCAGATCCATTTCACAACCAACTTTCATATAAAATATACCAAATTGAAGCTGGGAGTGACAAGATTACGATTTTACCTGAATCGAGGCCAAAATATGGTCGAATGTGGCCGGAAAATGGCCTGGAAGTCTCGGCCTGTTTGGGCTTCTTCAAATCCATGACAGATTCGAGCATTCAAAACTAAGATCTCGGTCTAGGGATGGTGATGAATTTTTGGCGGTGCTAACTTCATCCAATTTAACGAGGGTTGGCCGGAAAACACATTGGGAAACCTGCAACTCGTCGGGAAAATTGGAGCCGTGAGGTTCCATTCGAACAACGCATTGCTAGAGAGGGAGGGAGGACAGAGAAATAGAGATTGGAATCAATAAGGAGTTTGACCAGGAATGAGAAAGAGACATGAATTGAGAGGTCTAAGAGGAAAAAAAAAAGGGAGAGGGTGGGACGATGAGAGAAGAGGAAAAGAGTGGGACGGAAATGGTAGGAAAAGATGAAGAAAAAGATAAGGTCATAATAAAATATTAATAATTTATATATTAAATAATATAATATTAGAATTTGTTATTATCCAGCTTCTTAGTCCAATACTGCACCAAACGCTTCACTAAGTTAGTCCAATTTAGTCTAGTCTAAGCCAGTCCAGCTTAGTCCTTGAAGCTAATCCAGTCCGGGATAATCCGGCGCAACAAACGCCCCCTAAAAGTCTTATTTGACGATGAGGACTGAAGTTGTCACACGTTATGTTAGTTTCACGACGGAAATGGACAAAAATGACCTTCAATTTGACGGAGATGTGAGGGTATAAATGACAATTTACTAAAATTGCAAATGTCGAGAGAGAGAATAAGAAAAAAGGATTAGTTCCCTCAAAAAAAAAAAAAAATAAAAAAAAGGATTGGAAATTGCCATTATTTTTCTTGAAACGATGAAATAATGATGAAATAGACTTTTGTCTTTGTTTTGGGATTGGCTCATTCATTTGAATCATTTCTTTAGTGAACTTGTGGAGCGAAAAATCGCCCCATTTCGGAGTATTCAAAAATGGAGGTCACCAAATTCAAGAGGCCCCAATCTTTGCTCGCCAACTACGTCACCATCAACGACCTCAAGGAGCGCTGGCTCCGAGACCAGGAACGAAAACAGAAGGAGGAAGAAGGACGGCAAGAGGAGAAGAAACGACAGGAAGAGGAGAAAAAACGACGACAAGAGGAGAAGGAACAGCGAGAAGAAGAGCTCCGGCAGCGGAAGCTCCGAGAAGAGGAGGAAAAACGACGACAAGAGGAGAAGGAACGGCGAGAAGAAGAGCTCCAGCAGCGGAAGCTCCGAGAAGAGGAGGCGAAGCAGAAGAAACAAAAGCCGTCGTTTGGAAACCCGAAACCGGTTCCAAGCCTAGGTATGGTCGTAATCGGGGACAGTGTCGGCCGGTTAATCGGATCGTTTCGGGGCGCGAGGGTACTGTGCTGGAGGGGAAAAAAAGGGAGGAAGAAGAGCCGAAGGATAACGCCATCGTTAAGAGAACCGAAGCGGATGACAAGCCGAAGAATCGCGGTAATCGGGCACAGTTTCGGCCGGTTAATCGGAGCGTTTCGGAATGTGAGGGTGCTGAGCTGGAGGGAAAAAGAAGCGAGGAAGGAGAGCCGAAGGAAAACGGCGTCGTTTGGAGAACCGGAACCGGTAATAATCCGAGAAATGGGACACAGTTTCGGACGGTGAATCGAAGTGGCCGGGCGCCCTTGTTGGAGGGGAAAAGAAGCGTGGAAGAAGAGGCGAAGCAAAATGCCGTAGTCCAAAGAACCCAAACCGATAACAAGTCCAGGAATGGGAGTGATAGGGGACAGTTTCGGCCGGTTAATAGGGGTGGTCGGGCACCCTCGCTGGAGGGGAAAAGAAGCGAGAAAGAAGAGCTCAAGCAAAACGCTCTTGTTCAGAGAACCGAAACCGCTAACAAGCCCAGGAACCCAAGTGATCGGGGACAGCTTCGGCTTGTTAATCGGGGTGATCAGGGTACCCTCGCTGGAGGGGAAAAGAAGCGAGCAAGACGAGCTGAAGCAAACTGCCGTCGTTCAGGGAACCAAAATCGATAACAAGCCGAGGAATCGAAGTGAATGGGCACAGTATCGGCCTGTTAATCGGGGCGATCGGGCACCCTCGCTGGAGGGGAAAAGAAGCGAGCAAGAAGAGCTGAAGCAAAACGCCCTTGTTCAGAGAACCAAAATCGATAACAAGCCGAGGAACGGGGGTCGTCGGGCACAGTTTCGGCCGGTTAATCGTGGTGGCTCGGAGCGTGAGGCTGCTGAGCTGGAGGGGAATGGAAGCGAGGAAGAACAGCCGAAGCAAAGCGACGTCGTTCAGAGAACCGAAACCGATATCAAGCCGTGGAATCGGAGTGATCGGGGGCAGTTTCGGCCGGTTAATCTGGGGGTTTCGGAGCTCGAGGTCGCTGAGCTGGAGGGGAAGAAAATCGAGAAACCAGAGGAGAAGAAGAAAAGGAAGAAGAAGAAGAAGCAGAAGGGTAACAGGAAGTGGAAGAAGAATGCTAGGGAAGAGAAGGAGGAGGTGACTGAGAAGGAAGGTGGAGTGGATGCGCATACAGCAAGTGCCGAGAAGGAAAGCGATCGGGCGACTGGAAGGTAGAAAAGGGAGTAGGAATAGAAATTGAAACTGAAATTAGGGCAAAGAGCGTGAATGTGGGTCCGGTGACGGAGATGGTGCCCAAATTTGGGGGTTTATCGGTGGATGGTGAGGCCGGAAAGGGGATGATCAGCTGAGGAGGTGGACTGGAGCTGGTGGCCGCGGTAATGGTGAAATTAGGGGCTATGGTAAGAGAGATGGCCGCTTTGATTTGCAGAGACAGAGAGGATCTGGGTTTAGGGTTTGGGTTAAGAAAGGGGAGGTTGCTGACGGCAATGGAGGCGGAGTTTAGAGCTTGGAGGGGAGTGATGCTGTTTCTGGTGAGTCAAAATTCACTGTGTGTTTAAGCAATGCCTTTGTTTTATTGTGTGCTATGGATGTTAGCTATTTTATCATTGCCTATTTAACTGAGTTTAGATATAGGGAATGCAAGATTTGAACAACAAAAGGTTTTGGTATGCTGAGAATCATAATGTATCATGAACTAGAGTATTTCGAAGTTACAATGTTGTGGGAAAAGGTTGTCTTCGTGTCTGATAAGATTAGGAACAATAGCGATTGATAGTCTGAGCGAAGATTTGATGCATAGCAATGATCAAAAGTTAAAAACTTAGTAGGAGAATTACAAATGTCATTAGAAGATTTGACTTGAGGAGAACACGCGGGGTAATATCAGGGTCAGCCGGTATTCTTGTAGGTTACCAGAAGGGAAGTATAGGCACTGCTGGACACGGTTGATGGTATTATTGTTATTTCGTTTCTTGATTCAAATTTCCCTTCAATTAATACTGGAAGTCAGAAATATAAGTTGAGCTGCACGCAAGCAGATATTGATGATTAGAGGAATTTACGAACCTTAAACTAGGATTTAAAAGGTTGAAATTATTGACAACCCACCGAAGTTGTGGAATGTAAAATAGTTTGATTCATCATTTCCACGAGGAGTTTAGCAGACAATATTTCATGCGTACCATTCCCTCTTCATGAACATACTTTACCCGAAGGCAACATTGTTCCGTTTAGAATTGCAGCTTTAAGAATAAGGGTACAAATATTTCTTGTCGGATTGAAGGAATTTGGAATAATATACTTGTCGGAACAATGTCTATCGAATGAAGTATTGGAACATCGACAACCATATATAGCTTACATGGATCAAGCAATATATCAATAAAGTTAGTGTAAAAAGGATTCATATTCTTTTATGTTCCTGTCGAGAATAACGGCGTTTCCAACAAATGAAGGTACAGGGAGATTATGTGAAGAGAGAAAAGATGGTAAACCATGAGTAAATTTTCTTTTTCAGGATTGCTCTGCAGGTCCGAGTGGAACATGTTTGAATGCAAGTTCACTGAAGTTGGCTGGGAGACGAGAAAGAATTATCCAACACAGAGCGGGCGAAACAGATCTGAACCGGAACTTGTCACGCTGATGCAGTGGTTTGGTTGATGACTTGTAAATGCACCGGAAAACATTCATATTTCGGTTTGTTGATTGATCTAATCATTATCCGGGTACTTTTACTTGATTATTGATCGTGATTTTGGGTGGAACTAATCGTGATCTCGGCATTTGAATTTCATATATGAAAAGATGGTGATGTTCTGTTATCAAAATGTGTTGGTGTAAGACTTTCATTAAAATCTCCATGTTTTCTATGCTCTTTCTCCTCCCTCTGATTCTTGTGTATCTGATCATTTTTAAATACACAATCATTCTATGATTTCCGCTTTAATCATTGTAAATCAGGATTTATTTTCGGTTTTTTAGGAAACTGAGGTCCGGAATTAGTACGGAAGTGATTTCCGCACATCAAATGCCCTCTTGCACACTCTAATTGAGGTTGAAAAAGAGAGCAAGTGTGAGCGGAAATCATTTCCTAATTCATATTCAATGGAAGTATCTTATAGTTACTTAGAATCGTCTCAATAAAATGACCTGTCCAAACCATTGAAGCAAATTTTATTCAATTTTTCACTAAAACAAAATCGTTTTTCAGTTTTGAAATCATCAAGTTTAAGACCATGTACTTTATGAACAAAATCTGAATTTTTGTTCGACCAAATACTAATTACCACATAAGATTTGAAATTTTCAAATATTATTGGTTAATTAAAATTTGAAACGGTCGACTTACTGGTTATATTCCCGCGCAATAAAAGGGTGTGCCACTTATCTCCCTTCCTACTTTCTAGCACTCTAGCCTCTCTTTGGTTCTCCACCCTCCTCCGTCAACCCCCTCAACTAGCAAAAAACATGGCCCAAAACGGGGGCGGCGGTAACAATAACAACAGTAATGGCGGTGGTGGTACTAATAACAGCAACGGTGGTGGGGGAAACAACAACAATGATAATGGTGGCGCCCGTGGTGGAGGTAACAACAGCACCAACAATAATAATGTTGGTTGCCGTGGCGGTGGCAACAACAATAACAATAATGGTGGTGGTGGTAACGGCGGCAGTGGTAACAATAACAACAATAATGGTGGTGGCCGTGGTGGCGGTAACAATACCAATAATGGTGGCGGTTGTAACAATAACAACAATAATGGTGGTGGCCGTGGTGGCAGTAACAGTACCAATAACGATGGTGGTAACGGCAACCGTGGTAACAATAATAATGGTGGCCGTGGTGGCGGTAACAATACCAATAATGGCAACGGTAGGAACAACAACAACAGTAATGGTGGTGGCAACAAGGAGGCAGAGGAGTTGCAGCCTCACCCGGTGAAAGAGCAGCTACCCGGTGTTCAGTATTGTGTCAACAGCCCTCCGCCGTGGCGTTAGTATACTAATCCTCGCTTATTACTATAATTACAATCTTGATTACTTGGGTTTCGGAATAATTATTAGCCAAAGTTCTGAATCTTCAAACTTTGACGGTTTTTGCAGCGGAAGCTGTGATGCTGGGTTTCCAGCATTATCTGTTGACTCTTGGTATTACTGTCTTCATCCCAACTATGTTTGTTACTCAAATGGGCGGAGGCAATGTAAGGATTTCATTACTAAGTTTCACTTTCTTTTTCTCGGTCATGTTTTCGTGATCGATGTAGTCTGGCAAGTGGCAATGGACCGGACATCCGTTCTTTGTTGTTGATACAATTCCAACAGGAAAGTGATTTCCAGACATCCCTTTCTCTTCTGCACACCACGATTTATTTCTGACCTTCGGAATGAAGAGACATAAATAGCAGAAGTACGCAGAAGGAGGAAAAGGGTGTACAGAAATCATTTGTTTTCCGACCATATCAGTCACATTGATTCTTTAACAAAGAATGGATTCGTCAACTTATTCATTCCTTTTTTCCCCACAGATTGAGAAGCCAGAGTTGTGCAGACCATGCTGTTTGTTTCAGGGTTGAACACATTGTTGCAATCTCTGTTTGGTACCAGGCTTCCTACAGTGGTGGTGGGTTCATATACATATATAATCCCCACAACTTCAATAATCCTAGCCAATAGATATAAGGCGTTCACAGATCCTCATGAGGTCAGGCTTCAGCTTAATAATTTTGGTTTTTGAAATATTAATTTCCTATCTCAATTTCTTGACTTGGCCTTCTTGATGAACTTTTCAGAGGTTTTCGGAGACAATGAGAGGTATACAAGGCGCTCTAATCATCACTTCCTGTTTTCAGATGATTGTGGGTTTCCTGGGGCTGTGGAGAAACGTTGTAAGGTTAGTCGTTCTGAACTGGAATGTTTTCGATTTTTTGGTTTTGGAGTCATTCATGAACTTCTCAAACTAGTGGTACTGTAGATGTTTGATAATTTGAATTTCTTGTGACCCAAGTTTCTTGACTTACTGATTTAGGTTTCTTAGCCCTCTTTCGGTTGTCCCATTCATAACTTTTGCCGGACTCGGGATCTACAATCTTGGTTTCCCTCTGGTAAAAAGCTCTTGATCCTCCATTATTTGCTCATATGATGTTTATTAGTTTTAATCCATCTGGTAAAAAAAAGCTCTGTTCTCCTTCTAGTTGGCGAGGTGTGTTGAACTTGGGCTTCCAGAGTTGATCATCATGGTTTTCATCTCACAGGCAAGTTTTCGATACCACAAGTATACGAAATCATAAGACAAGTCTTTTTCCTGGAGTTTTCTCATTCAAGTCTTACGCATTGCAGTTTCTTTCTCGTTTCATACATACAAAGAAGCAAATCTGCCACAGATTTTCCGTGCTGTTCTCTGTTGCAATTGCATGGCTGTTTGCGCAAATTCTAACCTCAAGTGGAGTGTATAACAACACACCAACAAGTACTCAGATTAGTTGCCGCACTGATCGTTCTGGCCTCATTGGTGCAGCTCCCTGGTGAGCTTTTGTAATGCAAACTGCAATTATCGACCAGTAATTCCTTTCCTTTGTTGAATATTTTGAAAACAATACATCTTGTCCTTTTTTTTTTTGTTATGATATGCAGGATATATATTCCGTATCCATTTCAATGGGGGAGCCCGACTTTTAATGCTGGAGAAGTTTTTGCAATGATAGCTGCTTCTTTTGTTTCGATCTTTGAGGTTCACATCGATCTCTTGTAGCTCAAATTATATGTAATAGTTAGCAAACTGCAATGAATCAGTAGAGAAAACTGCCTTTTCAAAGCCTATCACAAATATTATTTACCAAATATGTTTATACTGATAATTTACCTTCAATGCCTGCAGTCCTCTGGTACATTTTTTGCTACTGCAAGATACGGAAGTGCCACGCCCGTACCTCCTTCTGTCACAGGCCGCGGCGTTGGCTGGCTGGTACGACATCTTTAGCTGTTGTTTTTTAGTTTAGAATGTCGACCCTCGTTGATTCTAGGCACTTTTGAATTTCAGGGTGTAGGAGTGCTACTTAATGGGATGTTTGGTTCTCCAACTGGCACTACTGCATCAGTGTAATGAGCTGAATCCTCGTATTAGTTTGAGTGAAAAATTCGATCAAATTTATCCTTTCAGACTTTATGTCTTTATAAATGTGTAAAAATGCGGCAAGATCCTACCCTTACGATTCTTACTTCACCAAATTTATCTCCTCATTAGCGCTCGTAATTTTCTGCTTAGGGAAAACGCTGGTTTATTAGCATTGACAAGAGTTGGAAGTCGAAGAGTCGTCCAAATATCAGCTGGTTTCATGATTTTCTTCTCTATATTTGGTATGCTGCCAATCACACAGCATAACTGCACGATTTTATTCTTCATCAGTATCCCACCAGAAAAACTCCCTTGGAACATGTATTAATCTCCCTCCTGACGTGATACGCAAGGGAAGAAACAGGCAATTGTTTCATACAGCATGCTGCATGGAAGTTCCTCTCGTATGCTACATGTTTCTCATGTTGCCTAATGGTGCTCTTTTGAATCAGGAAAATTTGGAGCACTTTTCGCTTCTATTCCAACACCGATCATAGCAGCTCTTTCTTGTGTCTTATTTGGCTACGTTGGTAAGTCTATCTGTTCTTTAGACATCTGATTTTTCCAATGTCAGATTCCAGTGCCTTAACATTTCAATGTCACTTGCAGCTTCTGCAGGCCTTGGTTTTCTCCAATTTTGCAACCTCAACAGCTTCAGAACGAAATTCGTGCTAGGCTTCTCTTTCTTCATGGGAATTTCAGTACCACAATACTTCCGAGAGTACAGGTCCGACCATACTCAAAGCGGGCCTAGATGGGTGAGAAAATACATTTTTAATTCAGTGTTTTTCCCGATTTCAATTTTAGTAACCACGGTTCTAGTTTTGTCAATTCGGTCACTGTACTTGATTTCGTGTGAATCAAGTCCAACATGCTAACTTCCGCCTAATTTTTTCGGTTCATTTACTTTCAGTTAGAGGACATGGTGAATGTGATCTTCATGTCCCACACAACGGTAGCTGCACTTGTTGCCCTAATCTTAGATTGCTCTTTGTCCCGTGACAACGATGCAGCTCGAAAAGACAGCAGTTTAAACTGGTGGGAGAGGTTCGGTTTATATGGTTCAGATGTTAGGAACGATGAGTTCTACAAACTGCCCTGTAGATTGGACAAGTTCTTCCCATCCTTTTGAGTCCATAAAACTACTGCCTCAAATAAAAGCCAAGTGCAAAATGCATTGAAATATCGAGAGATTCTCTATGTAGGACGTCCATAGAGCCGAACAGTTGTCGACATGACTGCTTAGTTTTGTAATCAAAATTTTGGACTCGATTATTTACTTTTGATATATAGCAGTTTTTGGTACTATTTCAAACTCTACATTAAATAAGGAAATAGAAATTGTGTGTACTTTGGTTAGTAAAAGCAACTTATATGAAACAGATTCACCATGATTGTGGTGTTTCGGTTCAATAATACATTGTCATAAAATAAACATACTTACGACAATGCATTATTGGACCGAGACGCCACCAGTGAACTCCTTCCAATCCTTCTCTTTGGTTAGCAGTTTCATGTCATGGTTGTGGCTAGACAATTGACAATTTGATCACGCAATATTTGCTGAGCTGGTGTAGATATCAGATGGCAGAACTTGCAAGTTGTAAAGGTTGTCAGGATTGATGATTTGGGGGCCAAATAATATGTTAGGTCAATGGAAGGGTCTTTTCTAGGGCTTTTTTGTTGGGTTTGGCTTTGGGGTATTTTTCCTTCTTCTGAGTTTACACGTTCGAAATTTGGTGAAAACCAAATCAAGGTCTAGTTGTTAAAAGAATATGTCTGTCACCATTTGACTTGATTGGCGGCACCGGTTGGAATTTATACAAAGAGATAGTCTACTTATATAAAATCATCCAATTCATTTTCTAACTAAGATTCTCCTCCATGTATACATTGCTTATCGTGTACAAAATCCTCTAGAAACTAAAATCTGCCGTATTGGTTTCTATTCAAATTTTGAGTGTTCTTGTCTATTTCTTTGATTGTTTGTGATTTGTCTTAGGAGTGTATAAAATTTTGACAAACAATATGCGTAAGGTCAGGCTTCATTTTATCCACGAGGCTTATTCACGTATTTCTTTTGCACATTGGATGTGGGGGCAAATAGAATCTGGAAGATCGCATATTTATATGCATTTAAACAATCTTTAAGCTTTTATCATAGCCATAACCCACATGTTCACAGTTTTTTTTTCAATTTATAAACATTACCGATACAAATATCGATAGTCATCAACACAACTCCCCATCGTTTAACGAAGGGAAAATGTCCTCCACAGAAAATTTCTAGCTAGCTCTTGTTGAACCGGCGTATATCTCCTTTTGTTGTGAATATCTTTCTCACCACAGGACAGGCCTAAGTTTTGTAACCAGAGAGAGATACAAAGGGATGTCCCACTTTAACCTAGTTGAAGAGTAGTACTCTTTTGCTGTTGCAGGCGATAGTACTGGCATAAAATTTGGATTGGATCATCCAGGTAGCTGTTATCCACATAACACATGATTGCGCAATTTGGGCGACTGTTTTTTGAACGTGACTTATGGAATGAATGACAAATCAAATCTCTGATATGAAAGAGAAAAAACACAAAGCATAGCAAATCTAAAACCGTCGAACCGTTTCATATGTGCAAGGGTTTGAAATGGATCTTGTTCGGATTTACTTATTTATGTCTGTGTCGTGTTCATTGGTAAATTAATACCTCATACTTCTAAAAAAATTGAGTGTTATCATTTTATTCAATAATATTTGTTGAACTGTGTCGATTGGTTTACCGTGTACATGTCGAATCTTATATTCATACAAATTTTGAGTCGCATAAGCTCTCCGACACTTCCGCTCATGCAAAGACGAAAAGGATTTGTTTGAAACTTGCAATGAGTTGTGTGATGTGTGTCCCTTCTGGTGCCCAGAAACAATTAAGTTCATGGTCCCTTGAAACAGGTTTTTGTTTTCTTGAAATAATTTGCAAAATATGGCTCTCGGTGGCATTATTCATCAGCCTGAGTTGTGATCCCATGTGGCCTCATACGTGGGATGTGACAAGTATATTCTTGGTCACCAGCTAATTAAGCTACGCACATTTATATATGGCTCCAAATAAGTGCCGTCTATCTAATTCTAGACTACATCCTCATAAGAAATTAAAGGAATTAAAAAAAAAAAAAGGATTTATTTTTTGGAGAATCAAATGGAAATTGCATTCATAATCTGGTCACAAAGATGTAAGTGCGATTTTGATGCAAAAGACACTAGAAAAATTAATCAACAACGTTTAGAATACAAGATCTTCCTCGAGCCACAACTACAGTCACAAAAAGGTAATACAAATTTGTGGCTAAAAATCCTCAAACTCCAATCATTTCTTTCACTCATTAGCAAGCCAAATTAAATTAGTGGGGGCAGAGACGAACAAATAAATCAAGAGATGAAGCCATTATTATTCACCCTTTGAATTTGGTCAAAAAGGCCAAGAAATGGGCGGTTTTGTTACCATTCTTCTCCAGAAAGACAAAAATCCAAGAGAAAGGGAGGTTTGACTTTCATTTTCTTGATGCAGACTTTGGGATTGTTATGTTTAGGCCTTGAAAGTGAGAGAAGGTGAACTTGTCTTTTTGGGTGTTTGATTATATATATTGTAGAGTCCTTTTCCATTGAGGGATCTTTGTAGAACTCATTTCACATCGTATTTTGACGATTTACCTATTCATCTTTTAGGTTTGTAGGACTTATTCCATATCGAATTTTAACGATCTAACTATTCATCTTTAATTTAGGTCTCCCTTTAAAGATAATCTCTACAAAAAAAATCACCGAAATTTAAAACTACTTTAGGTCTTCCATTCCACACACATACACTGTGGGTGTAGGTCGGTGGTGCGATATTTATACAACTCACAGTGGATATTGCTTTAGCTAAACTAGTACTAGCAACTGGCATTGTTTGACATTTTCATATATTTGTAGGGGACCATGTTAATTGGCAAAAGCTCAAGCTGCAGGGCAAGAGAGCCCATACCATTCCTCTCTAGTTTCATTAGATATTCCACCAAGGAGCTAACAAAACTAGGGTTTGGTTCCGTTGATATTTATCTAACAAAATTAGATATTTCTCCAACAAATCTTTGGTTCATGTGAGGATATATATGCATTGACGACTTGTCTCGCATCCAAAAATTTGGAAACTTTAAAAGGGCTTATTATTATTAGGAATTGGTCTACTCCTCTCACTGCTGTTTGTGGTAAGACTTTTGAGTTTCTCCCTCAATGCCTGGGTTTGAGTTTCCATAGCCACTTGTTGGAGCTAAATCTACTCTTTAACACTCGCAACATGTTATGGGACTATTTGCAAAGTTCAAAAACTTCGCAAGAACTTATTAGAAATTGGGTTACCCCGTTATTACTTTCAGCAAATAAAACTTTTGTGTTCTTGCTCAATGCCTTGGTTTGAGTCTCCATAGGCTCTCGTTAGGGCTAAACTTACTATTCAACGCCCGAGCACACTATTGGGACTCAAGCATCGGTCTGTACGCATATCCATTTTCGAACAGAAAATAAACAATGAATTAATGTAATCAATCTTATTCACACACCTAACCAGAAATATTCACCCGAAATATACTCAAGAAAGTACATGGAAAATTTTGAGGAGGAAACTAATGGCACTGGACCCGATAAAACAAGGACGGGAAAAAAGCCAAAAAACCAAATTGATCATCGACTGTGTTTTCGTACATAAATTGTGGAGGATGAATTAAGTAAGGTCCACAAGCAATAAAAAGGGCATGTGCTCATCAAGTAAGAAATTTGGATCCTTCTAAATAGTCACATTTCAAATCATTGATTCATGTCACATTCACATTGTCACCATATTTGATTTTCCATCGGAGATATATGGAATTAACTTCACATGATTCCATTTAATAAGTGTTATCAACTGTCTTTCGACTGGTCAACCCTTTATTCGATCAGAGACGTTAGAAATTCTAACGTTTGGTTTTTAAGGTAGAGAAATTCTAATGTCTGACTATCTAGACCAAGTTACTTATACGATCTTATGCACAAAATAACAACCATTTATTTTGACTCAAACCAACCTCACGTTGGTCATATACCTAATCAAGTGTGTTGTCATATACGGCTAACAGACACAGGAGCTTCTCCTTTATTATTCGATCATTTCTTTGTAATTTAGGCACTTTTCACATACAAAAGGGGTGAGAATTGTAGAGTTTCAAAGGGTGTCATTTAGCCCTTCTTCTATCTTGTAAAAACCTCCTAACTTGGGTCAAATTAAAACTCACATTTCGAATTTTTACAGCAGAAAAACAAACATTCACAAATGATGATCTCAACTAAAGTTAATCCGAAAGATTCAGCACAAATATATGTGACATATTATTGATTTTTCTGTTTTGTTCTTGCATTATTTTTCAACCAGACAAAAAAAGGGTTGGCCAATGGGAATTATTATATCCCAGCAGGGCCCCAACAAGATACATAATGGATGTATTCGACCAGATTTTCTACCTTCTAAAGAAAAAAGGGTTCTGTCGTCAATCAAATTCAGCAAATATTCAATTCTGCTTCTTCACAAACTGATTAGTTATTTGGGTTTTTAAATAATAAAAAAAAAATTATTGTTATTAAATCATGGAGAATTATTGTCAAGCACCAATGTCTTATTTAGTGTGGATGTCTTTGAAGACTTGGGTCCTCAAATCAAATGAAATGTAGGTAAAAAACCAAACGAGTCAAGGATATTTTTGTTATATATGTACATTAATTAAGGTCGGTTGTATGAATTTTAAAATGCTACTGTGCTTGATTTTGCGCTAAGTCTTCCGTTAGTTCTAAATACTCCATGTTTTTTTCTTTCTTAAAGTCTCTTTTCAAGTCTTCCTAAGTTTTCCTCTACCCATTTTACTCTGAGCTTCTGTGTCATAATCGCATTTTTTAACCAGAGCATCATAAATGTTTTATATGTATTGAACTCTAAACCAACATGGGCGCAGCAGGAAATTTTTTAATTTCAATTTCCTCTCTCTTGCTAGATTCTCTAGCAAAAACCATCTATGGACAAGTTAATTATATGTCCTTTCACTCCTGCTCTACAATATTTGGGGCATCTAAATAAAAATGAGTTGAATAATTTACTAAATTCAAGATATTTTGAAGAAAAAAATGAATATATTAAATATATACAAGATATTCTTTTATTTTTTTATTCTTTAAGCCATAAATAAATAAGAGTGTGTTTGAGAGAACGAGTGTACATATTTGATGTATACAATCTTGTTTATTTATGCAATAGGTAAAATAAGAACACATTTATTCTCTAAACCCTTATGCCTTTAACATATCTTGAATCTTATGAGTTATTCAACTCAAATCAATCATGGACGCAATGAGCCCTTGGAGTCTTGGATGTCAAAACAGGGTAACAAACAATCCATGGCACCAAACAATTTTGTGAGTTATCCAATTTAATGTAGTCTAGGCTCGTTTTGAAGTGCTAATCCTTAAAAAAGCAAGTGAATTATGGAAAAACACTTGAAGTACTTACTTCATGCAATAAGCACATAACTTGTGCTTCTTGCAGAAAGCACTTAAAGTACTTTTGGAACCTCAAAATAAATTTTCACCAAAAATACTTCAAGTTATTTTATAAGCACTTCCAAACAATCATTTGACATCAAATGAGCTATTAGAGTCTTGGACAACAAGGTAAAAATAATGAAATACGATATTAAATAAGTGGTCACCATCTAATATACTTTAATTATTTGTTCAACTCTTCCACTTCATAGAGTAGTGGTTAGGAAGGAAGGTTTAGGCAATAGGGGAAAAAAAGGCAAAAAACAAGTAAATAGCGAGATATGTCTCTCTTTTGATCAAAAAAGTAGAAACAAGCTGTTTATTGCTAAAATTGTACATAAAATTATAACCACTTCCCTCATCACAACACTTTACCAATTGACATTGTTTCCTCTCTTCCTCTCCCTCCCCCACACACACTCACAACCAACTGGCAAATTTGATTCACCCACAAAGAGATAAAATAACAAGGCCAAAAGATAGAGCAAAGGACACATGCAGTCTAGGATTTGAATGTGATTTGTTTGGTTTTTTTCCTCCCTCCCTCCCTCTCAACTGCGTTTATATAAACAACCACAACCACAATAACTTTGACAGAAAAAGAAAAGAAAAGAAAAGAAACGAAGGGGAGATTGCCAGAGCAACAGCTAATTGTACTACTGCAAAATACACACTTTCTTCGTTTTTTGGAGCCTCAATAACAGCACCCTGTTAGAAATACCGCTCGAAGTTAAGTGTGAAAGTCCGTTTTGGGCCGAGGAGAGTGGAGATGAATATATCACCATCACAATGCAATAGTGGATGTGAATCTGGATGGACAAGTTACTTGGATCAGTCCTCTTATCTTTCTCAAAGTCAGGTCCAAAAGCCTGGGGGTTTTGCTGATTATGTGCAGACAAAAGAAGAAGAAGAAGAAGAGGAAGAGGATCTTTCAATGGTTTCTGATGCTTCTTCTGGACCTCCACATTACCACGACTTTGACGAAGACTGCGTGTACGAAAACGGATCTTCTTTTTCGGTTTCGTGGGGTTCCAAATTAGGAAAGAAAAGCAAGAAGAAGAGCAAAGGAAATGGCAGCAGAGAGCTCCACCTTGATGACACCGCCAGCTCCCCAGTCCTCAACTATTCCAAGGCAAAAATTAATAGCAACATGTTTGCATAAATGTATATATTTGTTTTTCGGGTCGATGTGTTTATAAATGTGCTCTTATTTTACAGAAGAAGTTGAGTACTAATTTCTCAAAAGATGAATCTTCAATGCAGAATGTATTGGGTTACTCTGAGGGTTTTTCTGCAACACACAAGAAGGTTCTTTCTTTGTACTTTTTCGTAATTCGGGTTTTTTGTTATCTGCTTCTGTTCTCTAAAGAATGTGGTGCAAATGTTGAATTCTTTCAGGGAAAATCTGCATTGCTGCAGCACTTTGGTTTCTTGAAGTCATCTCTAGCCAAAAGCCCAGCTTCACAAAAACCAGGTAAAACCAAAAACCTATAATTTTGCTTACCATTTCAAATATATTTCTCCGTGTATTTCTCTTATATCTCTAACCACAAACTAAAAACGAAATGGTTATCATACATGTGATTTGCAAGGTGAAAGTTGGGAGTGATATATATAATGAGGACAGGAATGAAGTATCTCATTTCATCTGATGCAGTTGTGGAGAGAAGAGATCGGGAAACAAACAATGTAAAAGCTAAAACGCAATTAGATTTAGATCCCGTGGGATCTTGTTCCTTGCTTTTTTGCTACCTTCTTTCCAATAAATTTCATTTTATTTCTTCTTGTCAACGCAGTGGGAAACAACGTGAGGAACATAAAAAAATATTAGTAAATTATCGCCCTATTGATCTCTTATTTCTCCCACGTATTCATTTTACATGCATTAAATTCAGCTGCCGCCTAGATTAGACAAAAAAAAAAAAAGCATATTAAGGAACGAAAAATACTTGCTTCTTTTTGTCCTACAAAATTTTACAGTGTAAGTCACTTCAGTACGTATGTCAGCCAATAATTTATAAAATAAAGAAGAATGACTCGTTAACTCTACCGAACCAATCAACATTTCTAAAAGGACGCGATGTGTTAAAATAATATATAATATTAAGAATAAGTGACCTATAAAGTGTTTGCTTCTCAATAATCCCATGGCTTTGGGTTAAACAAGGGTGTAGGGAACAAAGCTAGTTATAGAAAGAGTTGTGGTCCACTCAAGACCAAAGAGTGAACCTGCACTTTCCATTTATAAACAGATGAGATGAGATGACCATTTGCACCCACACACTATGATTAAGCATTTCAAACCAAAAAAAAAAAAAAGCCAAAGCCAAAGCAAGAGGAGCAATAATGGTTCAACTTTATTCTTCTACTCCAGCTTGCCAGCCTGGCTCACAACAACTTTTAGGTGGGTGAATTTGGAGAGAATCTCTCATGCGTCCAATGCACAATCTCAGTAACATCTTCTTTGTTTTTTATTGGTAAAAACTAATTGCTAATAGAAGAGGGACAAAAAATTAATAAGAGATAGCTATCTGATATCTTAGGTCCACGAGAGATTTCTCTCGTAAATTTGGCAATGCAATTTTAAAGCCAACAAAGATATAAGAAAAAAGATAATTTGTTGATGAAATGGAACCAAAAGGTAAGCTTCATTTGCAACCAAAAGGGGCACCCCACCACATTGTGATAGCTACCCTCTAAGCATATGATACTCATTTGATAATATTGGTGCAACTATTGAATTTGTTTTGGCAGATTTTTCCCTTGACAATGATTTTATTGAAAGGTTGCCATCCTCAAATTTAGTAGTCCACATCTTGGGAAAGGACTTTGACCTAATTTTTATTGAAAATTTTAAAGGCCAATACCACTTTGCTCCCTATTTAATCAGTCATTCTTTTTTTAGTTTTATTTTTTTCGATTTTCATTTTCATTCTGAAATGTTAAACGATGATTTGAACTGTCTATTTTCTAGGTCACTCTAAAGTTCAACTTTTAAAAAATCCACCAAATATGAATTGTCTAATCATCTAAAAAATCCACCAAATATTAATCGGTCATTCTCTCTTTAGTTTTACTTTCTTGATTCTCACTTTCATCCTGAAATGTTATACGATGATTTGAACTGTTTATTTTCTAGATCACCCTTTAAATAACCATGTTATTCAGTTGAAAATGAAACTTAATTGAATGGTTACATGATTTTAATTTGATTGATTTTTTGCATAATTAATTTTTAAAGTTGGAACTTGAAAAGCCTACTGTTTTGACCGTCGTGCAACATTACAGAAGAAAAAAGAGAACTGAAAATTTCCAACTAAAATGGTCGATCCCTCTTGTTGTCACCACTAGATGAGTTTACATTTCGACATTAGTGTTTCACCTTATTTATTAGCGTTGGATGAGTTTAAATTTTGAGATATATGAAGTAAATAAACAGAAATTTCAAAATTTAAACTCATCAAATGATAAATATGATAGTAAACATTACAACCAACGATAAACTAAAATGCACCCCTCTTAAATTGTTGTGCGTATTCTCAAAGTGGCAAAATGCCGCGTTAAATTCCAAAAACTCCAGAAATTCTTGGGTAGGGACGATTGGCATGGCTGTCCGACCAGCACCCCTCTTCCATTGGTATGCGTACTCTCAGGTCCCATCCCCCTTGTTTCGGGTTAATTCGAACCGTGGAATTTCTACGGACGCCAAAACCTTATCAACGCAGGGTGAGACCGGCAAGGAAAAACAGCTCGATGAAATTGACCGTGTAAAACTCAGAACGAGAAGAGCAAATTCGTCGGCCGAAAAGCAAAATTTGGCATAACATCTCATCATGTCACCGTTCACTAGCAAGGATAACTTTCCAGTTTCTTCAATAAATGGAACCTACAAATATACATTTTATAGTCTCTCTTAAAAATGCAAAAGATAAGAAATCATACTGCTCCAAAGCCTACAAGGAACCGAAAGGACGTACCCATCAAATGCACAAACCTAAAAGAATCGTAAGACAAACTTCTTTAAACTGGTTAACAAGAACAAAATTTTGAAGAGTAAAATTACACAACATGCTTTAGCCCTTCGTAACCAAAGAGAAGAAACGATGGCAAAATATAAGAGAGATCGAATGCCACATTTGATCGCTCTCTCACTCTCTCAAAGGCTAAACCATCCATGACATTATGTCCCGTAAACATGTTTGTGTACAGGTGCAGAGTCCAACGATTTAACCACTTCCATCCACGGTTTGTCTATCATCAACAGAGAACTATTCGAAAGATGACCCAAAAATAAAGCTGGACTTGGGAACCAAATAAAATCAAAATTCTTCATAGCCATAAGTCTACTCTCAGTTTCACTGTCTGTCAATTTACGTTTTAGAATCTTCTTAATCGAATTACTATGCAAATTCATCGATGTCGGATTCTGACCGTTTGGCATGCCACTTTCATCGTCTGGATCAATGGGCTTCCCAAAATCAATCCAGCACATTGCCCTAAAGCATAAGATAACCTCAAAATTAGTTATATCAAAACCTTGAAATTAGTTATATCATAAAAACTGATATCCCCAAAATCTACTATAAGCTGCACTACTCATCAAGGAGATCGCAAGAAAAACCATGGGACATGCGAGTCGGTCAAAATGGTAACATTTACACAGTTAAATATCACTAACTGACTTAGCTCTAGAATGGGTATGGCATTCCAATGCCATCCCCTTAGACACGACTCCGGCATATGGTAACACCACCTTCATGTCCTAGGGCAGGTCTACCGTTTATTGTAAAATCCTCACAACGTAAAATCTAATGCCTAAACTGGACTAGGGTTCAACCAAAGATTGTGTTACCTCTGGATACCAACATAACAAGGGCTTATCTTTCATTTTTTCACATTAGCAACTTCCAAGGTTTTGAGCTCTATAACATGCGCAAATCACACCTCATTCATACACAGAGAAAAAGGAGCGCACCTGGCACTGTAAACAATAACAGCAGATGAACTTGTGGAGGGTGGGAAAGAGAGCCCAATAACTTCGCCTGGAAATTCTTGGAATTTCTTTGGTAGACAATACGTATGCTGCCTCGACCAGTTTCCCAGTTCTCTCTCCTCAACATCCAATGCATATACATGATTTGAAGAGGTTGTGATTACAAGCACATTGTTGTTTCGCGGAGAAAAACCACCAGCTGTCACAGATGCGCCATTTAGTCTTGAAATGAACCAGTGCTGCCTGTTTTACATGACAAAAAAGAGTTATAATAGAAAATTGGTCCAGGTCCTAGTAAAAAATAAAAAAGATATTTATTATCAATCATAGGCACCGACCAGAAAAAGAGACACCAAGTATAGTTTCATACCTTTGTATCTCCAGATTAAATACATAAATATCTCCAAAGCAGTTGATGGCAGCCAACCACTGCCCATCACAACTGGTGAACAGTTTTGTTATGGGAGGCTCACTAGGTGGTAATTCTTGATCCTGCAAATCGCGACAAGGGGTGAACCTGTGCACTAGTTCTTCTCTGCTCACATCCACAACCTATATCATGTGAGGCAAGTCAAGGAATGGAAGCCACATAACATTAAATGAATATGCAGGTTTTGTCCCTATCAAATCAATGTGTTTTACAGGTTAAACTGTCCATCATGTCTCAAATGATCAATCTCTTTACAGTCAAACCCCCAAGAAAAAAAAAAGAAAAAATTATTTGAAACAATAGATGAAATAGAGCAACAAGAAGAAAACAGCTTACATATATTCTTCTATCATGCCCAGCTATCATCAAGCGAGAAGAATCAGAACTAAAAACCATGGAATGGGCAAATGGTAGTTTCTGTGGAAGCTGTCTTTTATTAACAGTCAGTGCACTTTTGCCAACTTTATTCTTCTTCAGTTCATATAGGCTAGGTTTCACATGGTCAGAATATGCAAAAAGCACCCCCGTATTAGAAATTGTGCTGCAAATGATCTTCCGATATGCCTTACTCTTGACTCGAACCAAAAGATCTGTTGAGGCTTGGCCCCATTTGGAGACAGGAGCTATCTTGGAAAAGGTGCCACTTTGTGCACGTACAAGAAGAATATCCACCCAACTAGAAGCTTGTACAAGAAGCAATGACTGTTTGGATGTTCTATTAAGCACCAGTTGAATTGGTAGTCTCTGAGGCGCAGGGCAGATATCATGAGGTTTAAACTGTGTGAACTCCTTAACAGGATATGCGATTAACTTTGTGTCATCACCAGCAGATATAAGCATGGGAACACCCAAATGTGCCCATTTACGATAACTAAACTCATTAATATTATTAGGCGTTATCTTACGACGTTCTTTACGGTGTATTTTTATACCTTCATCTGGCAAGGGATCTGCAAATTAGAGAATGACTTGATTTAAGAATTGGAAAATAGTTGAGACGTAACAAAGAGCATAAACAAACATTGATCCAATTGAACACAAACAAGCATAAACTAATGAATCTTTTTATGTGTGAAAAGGAAAAGATTAAATAACAGCAAAAACAAGGAAAAACAATCAATCATGCATAAGATATGGGCAAACCTTCTCTGCTGATCGGTACAGCCACTGTCAAAGCCCTAACATCGTGTGTATGAGCTTTTACAAGACCAACATAGATCCATTTCTTCAAAACCTCAGAAGAAGACTTGTCATCACTAGATCCCACCGTCGCACTAGAGAGCTTATAAAGAATAACCTGACAAAAGTAAATAGTGAACCATTGAGGTTATAGTAGTCGATCAGCAAGTTGGACAAGTGAATATTACTGGATAAAATTATCAAATTCAAAACCATAAAAAAATAAAAAATAAAAAAAAATAAAAATAAAGACTTTCAACAATAAAGAATTATTAGCATGAATATATACCTATCCTTTCACAAGTGAGTTTGATGTCTCTAACTTACATCCATTTTTATTCAGTTAGTTCAAGATGTTAGAGAAAATAAGAAACTGTTCTTGTTACTACTCATAAGTTTATAACTACCACCACAGAATTTCACTTCAACGCAATAAGAAATGATTGAACAAATCCAATTACGGCATTAAAACAGTCTAATGGTACCGTATGCAACATAAGATACAGGGTTCAAACAATGCACAACAAAAGAAAGAGAAATGAATGCATATGTTGCTACAACTGAAGTGATTTATAATTTCCTCACAATCTGGAAAGACATATCAAATTTGTGATTCCTAAAACAATTAGCAGAATAACAATCCAGAACTACCAATGATTTTTGTCTCCAAAACATAACCTGTACCTGACCATCAGAACCAGCAGAAAACACCCTATTATGGCTGGGGGCTGCTGCCAGAGCATTTACATCACCTTCGTGGTACGAATGTGCCTGCAATAGAGTTCCATGCTGACTGTCCCAAAACTGAACACTGCCAGTACTGTCTGCACTGACAAGGTTCCCACACCTGGTGTAAAGAAAGAACTCAATTTTCAAAAAGGTAGTTCAGCAGCTAATAAACACCACTAGATGCGACAAACTGAAAAATCAATTTGAAGCTGCAGAAAATAATAAAGATGTGCCTCGTTTTTACCTCAGAGAAAGTAACGACCAAACACAAAGTTCAGGTCCACTTCCCAGACCTCCAAGCCCAACTGTAATCCTATAGATTTCATGGCCCAATTTAGCATCCCAGCATCTTATCATCCTGCCCAATGAAAAAAAAAAATCATCAAATGCATGACAGAAATGACAATAATATAACACATTAATTTATACAAGTTCACAACAAGTAAGCTGCTGTCAATGTTCATACATACCCATCACTACTCCCCGAATATATAAATTTAGTATCAGGACTCCATGTCACACTCAAGACACGTCCTGAAATATAGAACATCACACATCAAAATGGAAACTTACAAAGAGAATTAAATATGGAAGAGAAACAAAACTACAAGAACGAGAAGGACGTTGAAGAGTAGATATCTCACCACTGACCCTAGGCAACGATCTAGTGTAAACAAACTCATCTGTTTTAGTAATACTGTATATTCGCACACAACCATCATCACAAGCTAATGCCACAAGCTGGTTCTCAACAATGGATTGTTCATTAATCTCAGTGGAGTCGGAATCATTTTCGCTATCGCTTGTTTCTGGATCACCCCCCTCGGTACTATTAGCTTTTAAACACCCATTTCCAATAGGGTAGTCCTTCGATTCTATATCACAACTACAAGGTGCAACAGCCATTTGCCAGATCGAGACTCCAATAGAATCCAACACAGTCTGCGAATGAAATTCAATATTTAGTCACAGCATCTGATAATTCATCACAGTAAGTGCTTCGAGAACTAAAAATTAAGAAGAATTATGAAAGTTTTAGTAACTATAAATGTTCATTGACTGTTTGCAAAAAATTTGCCTTTCAAGCCAAAAATTGAAAATGCTCAATTTAGCTTCATTACAACCATAAAAGCATACCTTCTGCTTCAAATGGAAAAGATCCCACTGCAAAACTGAACCATTGATGCTCGAGGAAAACAACCGTCCACAAGGCAATCCTTTCGAGCCGGCACGACACCAAATAAGCGACGATACTCTCGATTCAGGATCGCCATGAATCGTCTAAGCACAAAACAAAACATTGATATTTCAGCCTTTAAATTAAGCTAAGCTATCAATTATTGAAGATAATCAATTTGATAGCTACACATATGTATATATAGAAAGAGAGCTCGCGGCTGTAATTGTACCAGTTGACAGTGCCAGCCAACGGAGCCGGGGGAGACGAGCCAAATCTCGAGGGAGCCGTCCTGGCGAGCAGCGGCGACTTGGGAGTCGTCGACGCTGGTGGCTAGGGCAACCAAGGGAGAGGGCTTCCAATCGACTGAGCTGGTCCTGTAAGCTTCAGACATGTTCGTCTGAGACTCTAAGTTCCGGAAGCGCCCCTGCAAATGATTAGGGTTAGGGTTTGGTGTGTCTGCGAGTGACTCCGAGAGTGAAGGGAGAGTGATGGAGGTGCGAGGGCATGAGAGAGAGAAGACGAAGAAGGCGGAATGAAGCTAGGTTTTTGTTCGAGGGTTTAAGCGCGGCGCGGGTTGGGTTGAATGA
The DNA here is from genome assembly GCF_019419815.1 of Pyrus x bretschneideri. Taxonomy (NCBI): domain Eukaryota; kingdom Viridiplantae; phylum Streptophyta; class Magnoliopsida; order Rosales; family Rosaceae; genus Pyrus; species Pyrus x bretschneideri. Next base: position 3,885,467 of record NW_025999390.1, on the reverse strand, counting down.
TAGGTCTTTGTTATTGGGACGTGTGAACCGGATCGGACCGGTTTAATTGTGGTGCATGTGTGTATTTATAGGTCAAGTTAGAGGCGAATCAAAAGGCCCATTGCGGATTGGTCCACGCTGTTGAAAACGTGGCCTTTGATGGAATGAAAGCTCCGGCCCACCACTTTTACATATGTCAAGGTATGGAACGCTACTCTTGATTCCAAATTATCCCTTTACTTTACCTTCTAGAGATTTTTTTAGAGATTTTTTTAAAGTGTAACTGGAACACGAATCGGCATACCATATGTTAATCAAGTTCAGCAATACTGAATCTGTATTTAATTATATTAGGACACTAATATATCAACTTATGTTTCAAATATATGAAAAAACTGATATATTTGCTTGTGTTCCGTGTACAAAAAACAATCTCAATTTACTTTTATGTAAAAGAAAAAATAAGCTCAACATAATAAGAGATGACGTTGAGTGGACCAACTGAATGATTAGCGCTTGATAAATTTTATAGCATGCCTAAAACCATGATTATTCCTATGATTTAATTCAATTTAGAATGGGTTGCATCAAGAGGTTCAATTAAATTTGAGTTTGTTGAGTTGTTGAATGTATTGGAAACGTGAATATTGGAGTTTTTTTTTTTATTTGATCAAGAATATTGGAGTTAGGCCAATACATTAATTTTACATTTCGGCATGAGTAGACTTGACAAATAGATTGTGTTTGCTTTGTTCGTGTCGTATTCGTGTAATATCCAGTATTTTAATGGATTATGTCATGTTAAACATATTGTTTTAATGGGTTCTTAATAAGCGATCTAATATTTACCCGACTCGTTAAACAGTTGATTGGGAACATGTTATTCTCGTGACGAGTTAATGAGTCATGCAAGAGCCTAATGTGACCTGGCAAACAGGTCGTATTTGTGTCATACTCGTTATTTCAACGAATTTTTAATGAATTATTAACGGATGACTTGATAACGATCCGATTTATTAACTTGTAAACCTAAAATCATTTACTTTCGTATAAATTTAACGGGACGCGTAAAAAATTATGAAGATATGCATATCATTCGATAATAGAGGTCAATAAATTTTTGTTGTCAACAAAAATCAGTAAAAACAAATTCTCTCTTTAAGCAATATCAATTCCGCTTGTCGATGCGAGAACGCGTAAAGTAGAGAAACCATTTATTTCAAGCGGGCCACGATCCAGATCCGAAATTCGGCCTAATTCCGGCTAAAAACCAAAAGCGTGAGTCTTGTGGGTCAAATGCCTTTGCGAATTGAGAAACGTAGAGGCCACAAGCCAAAACGACGACGTTGCTTAAGCGCAACGCCTCACTCCAAAATTTCCCCTTTCTCATCAGATCTCTCACCCATTACTCGTCCAGTGGCTGATACGAAACACAGAAACTCCAGTGGCTGATACGAAACACAGAAACTTGAAGAGGTAGAGGAAGAGGTAGAGGAAGTGCCAAAGGCTCCGATCGCGTCCAAGTTCTTCGTCGTCCCTCAATGGAGGACGCTTACGCTCGATCCGTCACCGAGGTAGTTCAGTAACTCAGTAATTCAGTAATCCAGTAATCCATCGGTTTTACCAGCTTCCAAATTCGAAGTCTGTGTGTTTAGATAAAAAAAATTCGAATTTTTGAAGTCGAATAATTGAATTCTTTGGAAATTGGAAGCTTCTGTTGCAGCGTTTCCATGGGAATGTGGCGTTTTTTAGTTCCGGTTATGTCATTGATTAATTCACTACTCCATTTTGTTACCCTTGTATTATTGGTTAGGTGTTGGATTTCTTCGGCGTGGACCCGAAGAAGGGCCTCAATGACTCACAGGTATGGTAAAGTTTGTTGCTTTCGGAGCGAAAGCTGTGAAATTTGTACTGTTTTATTGGCCATTTAGTTTACCTACTCTCAAGGTTTGAAATGTTATGCTGTTCGCAGGTTGCGCAACATGCAAGACTCTACGGCAAAAATGGTATGTTTTCTCTGCTCCTAGCACGAGTGGGTATGCGTTTTCCAGTTCGGTTGTTGTGTCCTCCAGACTAGAGTGCTGGATTTGGTATTGTTTGTCTAGTTCTAATGTGGTTTCTCTTGGATTGCATGATTGGAATATTGTATGCAGTGCTTCCGGAAGAGAAAAGTAAGTACACCACACGTTCCTTTCCCCTTACGCTCTCCATCTTGCATAAGCAAGTTTTTGCGACGTTTCTTTCATTGATTGCACGAGTACATTCTCGTTTATGTCTTCTCAAAATTTCCCTACTCTTTCCAGTACTAAATGAAGCACAAGTTCCAGATGGAATTAATTTTTCTCTTCATTGTACCGTATAAACTGTTATTTGAATGTGTTTTTTAGCGGTCAATGGCTTGTGTACCACCAATAATTTGTTAATACTCCCTAGTTCAAAAAGTGTAGAAAACCACAGTTATGAATCTGATCGCTTTGGAAGAGTAGCTAGCTGGTTTTGGTGAGTTTTGTGAGAATGAAGAATTTAGGGAGTCTAAATACAAAACTTTTTTTACTGGATTCATATTCCAGGAGCATGCTACTGGTTTGATGTAAATTTCTGTTAACACTAGTTTTCACAAATCAAGATCATGCATTTTATGCCTGTTATGAATACTATCTATATTCCATATGCAGGGGCTTCATTCTGGAAATTGGTTTTGAAACAGTTTGATGATTTGCTTGTAAAGATATTGATTGTTGCGGCACTTGTTTCATTTATTCTGGCTTTGATTAATGGAGATACGGGCTTAACAGCATTTTTGGAGCCTTCGGTAAGATATGATAATTTTCTGCTTTGTTAAACTGATTGCTTATTACTATCATTATTTTTCAAAGTATGAGTTGAGTTCATCTTTTAGGAGTAATCTATTAGCCGAAGCAAAAAAAAAAAAAAGAGGATATGCATTTTCTTCCTTAATACAATTTATGTTTCCTTAGAAAATAAAGAGGGAAAGATGCTATGCATGTTAGACTGTCAGTTTAGACTGGCCAGAAAAGAAGAAAAAGTTTAGTTATCGATGCCTTGTCTTGGTGTTTTCTTTTTCCTCCTACTTTTACTTTCAATGTCTAGATGTGATCCTTATTCCTTAGTGTTTGATTTGCACTCAGCTATTCTCTCTTCTAGTACTAATTTTTTCCACCTATAAGTCTTTAATGCATGTCCTTTTTTTGAAGTATTGAAACATACATTGTTCGAAATTTGTTGAGCACTTGAAACTTAACAAGTTAAGGCTTTGAATGTTGTGATATTTGATAACTGTTTTTTATGTTTGTTGTTGATTAAGCACGAGGGATACAACTTGGTCTTAATAAAGATTTTATTGTATGAAATTAATGGGGCATAGGTTATTCTCATGATATTGGCCGCAAATGCTGCAGTAGGAGTGATTACAGAAACCAATGCGGAAAAGGCTCTTGAGGTAAATTTTACATCTATAGTATTTCAGAACTTCCATAAAAACCAGAAAACATCTTGAAAGACTACCATTTCAAGTGGATCTTTTCTTTCATGCAGAAACCAAGCTCCTTTTTCTAAACTCATTCTACTAAAACTTCAAATTGTGTTCAATTTGTTGATTGACTGTTAGCACTTGATCTATTTATCATTGCCCTTTCCCAAGTACCTATTTCTACCTTTTCCTATGCATGAGCGCTTTTCTGTTGCACGTTGTAGAAGATGAATGCATGAATCCCTAGGTAACCTTCTTTTTGTTCTGTGATGTAGGACAGAGTAGGGCGGCAGAAATTAGATTGTATAGCGGAAGCAAAAACTCATAGAACTTAAATTAAAACAACGATCAAGGATAACTGGAATCACTCCAGTGGCCTCTCACTCATTCTTGGCCTCACACCAAAAATTGGAATTTGGAATCACTCCAAATAAACTCTTGTCGCAGGAGATTTAACTCAAACTTTTATTCATAAACTCATCTGTCCTCTATGAGGTACAACCGTACAAGGAGGGGTTTCTTAGTTCCCTATTTTATTCATCGCGTGACCTGAGCGGTACCTTAAATCTAATACAAATAGGAAAATAAACTTATAGGAAAGAAATCCTAATCCAAAATAGAATAGGAAATTAACCAAATCCTTTTAGAAATGGGAAACTCTAATTAAACTAGGAAAATAAGAATAAATTTCTGCTCCAAAAGGATTAATCCAGTCCTAGTGGAAATTGGATTGTCTTCTTTCTCCTCTTTATCTCTTCCAGCAATAAACCCTAAACCTTGACGTTCATGTCCTCATCTTTCTGGAAATTCATTCATTAGTCCTTAACTTCAGCTTGTTCTGATTCCTTATTTTTACCCTTGACATTGTAGGAGCTACGTGCATACCAAGCTGATATCGCGACTGTGCTGCGGAATGGTAAAAAATTATTTTATGAAGTGACTTGACCATGCTAAATGCTGTTTGCACTTTGATGTTATGATTTCATGTTTCTAAGTCTTCTTTTGTATTGTAAGCATTTCTTTCTAGAGCTTAAATTGTGAAAATCAGATCATAAGAAGTGTAAGGTAGTACACCCTTTTGTTATGAGGGTGCTGGTGGAGATCTCATCAGTCTGGAAAAGACACTTGATAGCTAGTATTTATTATTGTTGGTTCTTTTGGGATGCTTTGCTTTTGTAATTACTCGTGACTCCTTGCCTGGATCTTGGGGATAAAATGAGAAATTGATGGAACATTGTTAATCACGCTGGAAAAAGGAAGATAATTGCTAACTGTGTACAACTTAAAGCTTTTGGGAGTAGTGGGTGGCCAAAATCTCATGAACATCATATCAAATTGCTTGATGCATTGCTTGTACTGTACTGACAATTGTGTCATCCTTTACCACTCAAAGTTGACGTAAAAGTAACTCCTTGCAGGTTGCTTTTCCATACTTCCAGCAACAGAGCTTGTCCCAGGTGATGTTGTAGAAGTGGCTGGTAAGTTGCTTTGAGCATGCAGAATTGGTTTACTACTGTGGTTACTCGTGGATACTGAATTTATTTATTTATTTTTTGGATTCTGAATTTTTTTCGGTTGGGCAAAACGTATAGTGGGAGGCAAAATTCCAGCTGATATGAGAATGATTGAGATGCTAAGTAATCAATTACGTGTTGATCAGGCAATTCTTACAGGTACATCTGCTTTATGTACTGAATATAGTAAATCAAAACAGTACTTGTTATATCGTTGATGGATATTTGTCATTATTGTCTTTGTAATTTGCATGAATCTTCACTGTCAAAGTATTATGATTTAGCACATGCTAGATCAATGTATTTGAAAACTTCTGTTTGATGATGGCAGGTGAGAGTTGCTCTGTTGAAAAAGAGCTTGAATCCACTACTGCAACAAATGCTGTGTATCAAGACAAGACAAGTATTCTTTTCTCGGTAAAATTTATGTGTTTATTGAAGCTAATATGCTGGATCCAATTTCTCTATTTTATATACTTAACGGAATGTGTTGACCAAGTTTTCTATTTCTTTATGTCGTACTATTGTTCTGTTTTGGATGGAGTTTCTTGAAAGGGTATCCGTTACAAAGCAATGATTATCTTCCTGCATATCTTGATCGCCAGGGTACAGTAGTCGTGGCTGGTAGGGCTAGAGCTGTCGTAGTAGGAGTTGGAACACAGACTGCTATGGGCGGCATACACGATTCAATGTTACGAACAGAAGATGTAAGCACTCTAAATTCAGATTGTTCTCAGTAGTTTATCTCTATGTGCTCTTACCCTGTCAATGGCTTGGAATCTTGCCTTAAATTCTAAATTTCTTTCTAGCACTGAATTTAGCAAAACTTTTTGTCTACTTCCATTTGACTGCCTAGTTCGATGAAGTGTGGTTCTGCTTCTCTATATGTTTCTCTCTTCCTACCTGAAACATCAGTAGCGAAATAATGGAAGGAGTCACAACATAGAGCATAGTGTTGGGTTTTTTCCAGTCCATGATGAGTTGTCCTGCTTCTATAAGGAATTATAGTCTTAGAGGATTAAATTGTTTTCCCAATTGGAGTTGTTTTCGCAATTGGAGTTAGTTTCTCAATTGGAGAAGGATTCATAACTAGATTCCAATTAGGATTAGTAATCCTTATTGAAGAAGACCTTTATTATGTCTATAGAAAGGGGCTATTGTACTAGTTTTGAGGGGGGAGCAAAACAATAAATTGTATACCACTCAAGGGATTAGAGTGAGAGAATATTGTAAGGTGTGTGCGAGAGAAAAGAAAAGAGATAGTGCATTTCTTGTTCTTGTTCTTTCAGATTTTTCGTCAAGTCCTAGTTCTAGAGATTTGGCAAGATTATTGGTTGTACTCATTATTGATATAGTGAAAGATTGCTGTTGCTGTCCCGTGGACGTAGGCACATATTGCCGAACCACGTAAATTCTTGGTGTTATTTATCTTGGTTATTTGTTTTCGATTTCCGGAGTTTGTTCTATTTTTCCCATTCTTAAGTGCGATATTCTCAACACATAGTGCTCAAATATCTTTGCTCCACCAAGACCATTTTTCTAGTTCACCATTATGATTGACACAGCGCTTTATGAAATTACGTCCTTTCTTCACTGCTCCTTTTTTTCTTCTGAAACTCAGACAGGAAAGAAAATTGAAAGAAAGATCCTTTGTTGAATTTATAGTTTCTATATAGATGACCAGAGCTTTCAATTATTCAATTATATGGCTGTTTGCAGGAAGCTACACCATTGAAAAAGAAGCTGGATGAATTTGGTACTTTCTTGGCCAAGGTAATTCTCCAAGTTTTTGTTTGGTCATTACTCTCTAGTATTGCTTTAATATGCATTTCTTAACTTTCATTGCTTTCTCAGGTTATTGCTGGCATATGCGTACTGGTATGGATTGTAAATATTGGTCACTTTCGTGACCCTGCTCATGGTGGGTTCTTGCGTGGTGCAATTCATTACTTCAAGGTATTTTCTTATTAAATTTATTGATCATTTACTTACAAAGAAAATTCTTTTGGGTTTTTCGAATTCTTTTTAATTTTTATTCATCACATTTCTGTTTCAAGGCCTTATTTACTGGTTCTTACTCATCTTTCCTGATTTAATGTTTACGAACCATTCTCTTGTGCCCACTAAGATTGCAGTCGCACTTGCAGTTGCAGCAATCCCAGAAGGACTTCCAGCTGTTGTTACAACGTGAGTGCTTGAACTTTTACTTGCGTATAGAAATGACAAAGGCGTTATACTGCAATCTCTGATGCTTTTCTTTATCATGGACTTTCTTTGATTTTTTTTTTTTTTTTCTAGTTGTTTGGCTCTTGGAACAAAACGAATGGCTCGATTGAATGCCATTGTAAGGTCTTTGCCATCTGTTGAGACTTTAGGCTGCACTACAGTAATCTGCAGTGACAAAACTGGAACCCTGACAACCAATATGATGTCTGTCTCGAAGGTGATTATCTCATGACCTTGCCATAGTAAACAGTTGAATAGGACTTTCCTGATCTTTTTGGTTTCCTAAATTGCTGTAAATAGCCAGGAACATAACTTGTCACTTCATAAATTTATTGGCATGTAAGCTTTTGCTATGGTTTGTGGCTTTTTTTAGTCTTTATTTATTACTTGTGCTTGAGAACTTGTAATAACTTACCTCCTAAGGATGCAACACATGCATATATATATATATATATATGTGCATGAAATACATACATACATATGTAGTGGGAGAAGCAGAGGCCCAGATGTGCACATCATGTCCGTATTTAAAGGCACACCGGATAAAGACAAGGAATTTATGAGTTATGTAACATTTGACTGCTTGAAGTTTCAATCTGTCAGATGTTTATTGTCATGTGAAATTGTATTTGTTGATTTTACAAGTCATCGCTCCAATCAAAAGATTACTTTGCTCTCTAGGTTTCAATATTACAATAGCCTGGGATTTGATACAACTTGTTTACCTGATTTAAAATCTTTTGAGTGTTACTTTCAAACTTGATTCGCTTCCTATAATTTGGTGCTTGGCGTAATTATGTTTCTTTCAAATGATTATTCACCCATTTCTATTCTTATCTCTCCAGGTTTGTGTGCTTCATACTGTACAGCATGCTCCTGTTATTTCCGAATACAGTGTCAGTGGGACAACATATGCACCGGAAGGCATTATTTTTGACAGTACTGGGCATCAGGTAGGTTACTTTTGCAAATTGATAAGCGGCTGAAAGTAAAAAAAAAGAACCTTGATGCTTCATATAAACATGTGACCTGATTGGGAGCTTTGTTTCATATTCTAGTGTAAATGATTTGCTTGCAACTGTATATATATTATGTATGTGTGTATATATTATATAACGACAAACTCCAGGATTATATCATGGCCAATCCCCTACCTGGCATAAGTTTTTTAATGCTTCATTCAGGTTCCATTATAGTTTGCACTGATTTGAAGTGTTATCTATTTTTCAGCTTGAACTTCCAGCTCAGACGCCTTGTCTTCTTCACATAGCAATGTGTTCAGCACTATGCAATGAGTCTATCCTGCAATATAATCCTGATAAGGGCAACTATGAAAAAATTGGCGAGTCAACTGAAGTAGCCCTCCGTGTTCTTGCAGAGAAGGTTCATTTATGTACTCATACTCTTTTCTAAAGTCTGAAGATTTGCAAATAACTGAAGTTTTTGATTCTTATTTTCTTCCCCTTCTTTCTCTATTTTGTTGGTCATGCAGTTATTCAAGGTATGCACTTTTAAGTTCTTAACCTAATTTCTTTCACTGCCAGATTGGTCTTCCTGGCTTTGATTCTATGCCTTCTTCTCTGAATATGCTGAGCAAGCATGAACGTGCATCTTACTGTAATCACTACTGGGAGGACCATTTTAAAAAGGTTAGTTTTCTGATCCTTCCGCCCTCACATCATGCCCCAAATATAGAAAGAGATTAAATTGTTAAACTAATAGATCAAGAGAAACATATAGCTTATTAATAGGTATATTGTATGGCTTCCAAAAATTCAGTATTTTAGTTTTTAGTCTGAAGCTTTTATATAATTTATTTTTTCTACTTTATATTATAGTTTTATGATATGAAATATGTACCATCTTCTTTTATGTTTCTACAAAAAATAAACCTGCTGAAGAATTATGATGTTTTATGCTGTTCTACCTCCTTACCAAACAACTCGGACTAATTTGTTATTCTACTTGTTAGTTTGTCTTCTTGTGTACTTCTGCATATTTTTATTTGATTCTCATGTTGTCTGCTATAACTACTTGACTTTGTCTTGACTTCTGGCTGCAAAATCATCGGTTGGTGTTTATGCTTATGCATATATGTTTTTGTTCTTCAAGTTTTATATCATAAGCAGTAACGGTGGAACTATCTACTTGAAAAAGACAAAAAGAAATGCTCTGGCAAAAAAATTCTAATTCTAACTTGCCATTTTTGTCGCAGTAATTTTTTTTTGTTTTGCTTATTGGTTTAATATATTACTTGCAGATTTCTGTTGCAGATTTTACTCGTGACCGGAAGATGATGAGTGTCCTTTGCAGCCGAAACCAGTTGCAAATTATGTTTTCAAAAGGTGCTCCGGAGAGTATTATTTCTAGATGCACAAGTATTCTGTGCAATGATGATGGTTCTGCTATACCACTAACCACTAGTATTCGGGCTGAGCTGGAATCAAGGTTCCGTAGGTTAGGAATATTTTCTTCATCGTTATACTCTCTCTCTCTCTCTTTCTAAGGCATACGTGGTTAGCGTCGTAATATATATTTTTTTGGTCAGTTTTGCAGGGAAGGAAACACTAAGATGCTTGGCCCTGGCCTTTAAGCGGATGCCCATGGGTCTGCAGAGTCTCGCCCATAATGATGAGAATGAACTAACATTCATTGGGTTGGTATGCTTTCTTTTCAAAATAGAAAGTCAAGTTTGTTTGGTTGCTGTGCCAAATACATGATTTTATTTTTACTTTGCAAGACATGAACTTTGTCTCTTCATGTCCATTAGCTCAATTATTTACGTTGTATACATTTTCCTTGCTTTGTTTCTTTTGAAGGTTGGAATGCTTGATCCACCAAGAGAAGAAGTGAGAAACGCGATGCTTTCATGCATGACTGCTGGCATACGCGTTATAGTTGTAACTGGGGATAACAAGGTAGGTCTGTCCTTTTATGTATGGATGTAGGACACATATGGTTAGAACACGAACACTCCGGCTGATTTTGGCATGATTTCAGTCAACAGCTGAATCACTTTGCCGCAAGATAGGGGCTTTTGATCACTTAGAAGATCTTGCTGGACACTCCTACACTGCGACTGAGTTTGACGAATTACCAGCATTGCAGAAAACTCTGGCATTGCAACGCATGGCACTATTCACTAGGTATACTGGTTGCATCCACGCTGTATGTTCATTTTCTGTGGAAGATTAGATATTTACCATTTGTTCCATCTTTTTTAATCAGTTTTTTAAACAAATTTTCTCTTTCTATTTCTTGAGCAATTGTTCATTTTTTTTGTTCCTCCTCTGATTTGTTAGGGTTGAACCTTCTCATAAAAGGATGCTGGTTGAAGCCTTGCGACACCAAAACGAAGTGGTACACCCTCTATAGCTTTATCTCTGGATGCTGAATCATTGTATAGATGCAATAGCTTCATTTTAGCATAGGAATGATGTTTTGCTCCCTCAAAATTTGTAAACAAAGAAACTTTTACATTTGTTTAGACCTTTTCATGCTTAGTCATCTTACTGTCATACTTTTTCATGCTTACTGCCATACTCTTCTTTACTTTCCTGAAACTTTAGTGTGCTTGTTAGGTGGCAATGACTGGTGATGGTGTTAACGATGCACCTGCACTTAAAAAGGCAGATATTGGAATTGCCATGGGTTCAGGAACAGCTGTTGCCAAGGTAGACGGGATACATACTGTTTTCACTCATGTCACTGTGAAACCAACTTCTATACTTTTGGTCCCTAGAGCTATTCTTGGTTTCATTATCATTTTGTAGTATTACTTTACTCTTCTCACCGCTGCTATTTTGTCTTTATCAGAGTGCTTCAGATATGGTTTTGGCTGACGACAATTTCGCTACTATTGTTGCGGTGTGCCTCTCTTTCTCCATTTTCTTTTTCATATTATTTTTGCAAGTATTCTATTTTTACTACTTGTCAGCAATGAGGACTTTCACCTTACATTCAAAAGCATTTCTCTGCCATTTAACTTAATTACTGGTTAATCCTTGGCAGGCTATTGCAGAGGGAAGGGCTATATACAACAACACGAAGCAATTCATCAGATATATGATCTCTTCAAATATTGGTGAAGTAGTTTGTATATTTGTGGCAGCTGTACTTGGCATACCTGATACTCTGGCCCCTGTAAGTCCTTTTATGTACGAATTGTGATATTTCATTTTCCAACCCTTTATATTTGAGAAGTGTAATGTCTTCTGCGTCTTTTATTTTCATGTCCTTAATACTTTATGAAAACTTTTTCCAGGTCCAGCTGCTCTGGGTCAACTTAGTTACTGATGGATTGCCTGCCACTGCTATTGGTTTTAATAAGCAAGATTCTGATGTGATGAAGGTTAAACCTCGGAAGGTATTGCATAAATTAAATCTGCTATCAGTATTCTGGCTTTTTCTTTTTTCTTCCTCCTTTTATCCGTCTGTAACACTAGTTGCCTAAAAGTGGCTGAATGAGAAATGGTATTGAGTTTTTTTTTTTTTTTTTTTTTTTTTTTTCCCTTTCCGCTGGGGAGATCAATAATAATATCAAGGACAAATTTGGACTTTTATTTTGTTTCATTAGGTCATATATATGTTTCATCCATTAATGTTATTATCTTAATATCATAAAACTAGTCCTCCAGCAGTTGAGAGAAGTTCTAGTTTTCGCATAACGTCACTTTTAACTTTTATCTGTGTGTAGGTCAATGAAGCAGTTGTTTCTGGATGGCTGTTTTTTCGTTATTTGGTAATCGGAGGTATGCATAAATCATATTAGATATGGCTCCCAGTGAAATTGATGCCCCATCCGCGTGTACTGGTTTGGTTTACCTAGTAGCTATAATTAAAAGCTGTAAAGCCCTGTAGTGCATCTCTTTTACATTATTTTTTCGATATGAAGCAATGTTAAGCCTTACAATAGTCAGCAATTTAATCTCTTTCATAAGCTTATATTTGAACAAATGAATTGGTATCACTTATATAATGGCCTTTTGGTCCCTACTGGTTACACTCCTTTCCATTATGAATCAATTGAGAAAATCAGTTCTTAGTCTTCTGACAATTAGTAAAAAAAACTTAAGACATAACACAAAGCCATTTACTGTATATAACATGATTGATCCTATTTGTTTGGATTTTTTTGTGGCGTGAATTTAAGTTTACATTACGGTAAATTTGTTTGTTTATTTTCTCCATGCAAATCAAATGAAGGTGTATGAATTGCAGCTTATGTTGGGGTTGCCACGGTTGCGGGATTTATATGGTGGTTTGTTTACTCTGATAGTGGTCCTCAACTGCCATATTCTGAATTGGTAAGATCATACAGGCTCTGAAATTCTGCAGTTTCTAAAGTCATTGTCCAGTTGGTTTCTACAGTTTGTATGACATACGTATAATTACTAATTTACTACCTACATAGAAATGTCTGTAGACTAGACGCTTATAATATCCTCCATTATGTATAAACTGGGTTCTCACTTTTTTAGTTATTTGATTCCAGATGAATTTTGACTCATGCTCAACAAGGGAGACAACTTATCCATGCAGTATATTTGATGATCGCCATCCATCAACTGTATCCATGACTGTGCTTGTGGTGGTTGAAATGTTCAACGCCTTGAATAATCTCAGCGAAAATCAGTCTCTTGTGTAAGCAACTAAGCATATACGTAGATATTAACATCACAGTTTACTTTCTAATGATTAAGTTATTTCATTTTTACATTTTGGTTGGAGACTAGACTGGCGTTAGCACTGACTTTCTCTCGTTTCCAGTGTTATCCCTCCATGGAGTAACTTGTGGCTTGTTGGTTCAATTATTCTAACAATGATCCTTCACATACTAATATTATACGTCCATCCGCTCTCTATTCTTTTCTCCGTAAGTAGTCTTCTTCCTTCTCGTGTTTGACAGTTTCTTTTATCTTTTTTTTATAAACGAACATTACTGATGCTCCCGTAATATTTTGTGCTGTAGGTTACGCCATTATCTTGGGCTGACTGGACTGTTGTGCTATACCTTTCATTTCCCGTATGCAATTTACCTTTCAGAGTGTCGTATGTTTTGATTCCCTCTTCCCACTGCTCATTGTCAATACTCATTCAAGCTTTCATTTGTGATCTGATTTTAGGTTATTATCATCGATGAAGTGCTGAAGTTCTTCTCAAGAAGTTCCACTGGTAAATCATCTTTGTTTTTTGAAGTCTTGTCATTTTTTATTTCGGCGCAGAGTGTTTATCTCCTTTGTCTATAACATGTGTGAATAATGTTAGCTCGGGTTATATTCGTGTAACAATATTGCTGTCTCATAGACTTTGATGGCCGTTGCTCCTGTTGTAGGCATGCGATGGTTCAATTTCCGGTGGAGGAGGCCTGATTTACTGCCAAAAAGGGAATCGCGTGACAAATAGAAACGGAGTTATGTGATCCGAATTCTTTGAGACACCGAGACTGGGAAAGAAGCCCATGTTTGTGCCATCCTTCAACACAAAGGAAGAACTGCGCAGTCCCGATGGCTACTCACTTATGTACATACTTTCTCGACATAGAGGAGTGAAAAACGTTTGAGAAGTCTGAAAAATATCCCAGAAACGACGTGTCACTACAGATAGCAAAGATGTCCCGTTAGTCATTCGCCATTAACTTTGACAAACTTGTTTCCTTATACGACCATATTATGGACCATTTGTGTTCAATGTTAATGTCGTTTTCTCATACAAGCAATAATTTATTTTCATCTAAATTGACCCACCATAGCGTTTATAGTGCCAAAATTGACCTAGTATTTTATTTTTCTTTTACCTATATTTTACACTAAAAGAATTGTTTAGCTTAGATTTGTTTGGGGTACAAGTGGAAATAAAATTGTTACATTTTTAGCACATTAAATATTTAGTTTTTAGTAAAAATAGTGGCGACGTTGTATATAATAGAGGAAGGTAACTAGTATTCCTCATTTGAAAAATAGAAAAATTATCTAGACAGTTAATATTTTCTTAAAATCTGGATATTAAGCTTCATAAATACGGATTGAGATTCTCTGCAGATCTCACTGTTAATTCCGATTGCGTGTAAGTTTTCTTCTCAATTTATAGAGGTTCCTCGTATAACCACTTTGTATACATAGTCGAACATTCTTCAGGCTTGTACTCAGGAGCTGTGTGCCCCGCCCCCTGCACATGCAAAATTATAATCAAACAAGAAAGCCAAAATTTAAAAAGACTCAATTTGAATCAAATCTTCCTTTGAAATTCAGAAAATTGGATCGAAAACTATTTCTTGCCTTCACGGTAGCATAGGTCATCCTGTTTGAATAAGTCCTCGTATACCTACATCGTACATCCCCAAGGCAAAAGTTGATTAGCAAACTCAAACCCAATCGAAACCTAAAATTAAGATGCCCCAAGTTCGATTCTCTTTCCATCAATATCGCTCGTATCAGAAATATATACGTACCCCGCGACTTGGCCTTTGACAAACCATGGTCTCCAGTCATTAACTATGGAATAATTTAAGGATCTAATCCATGCTTGTGTAGCCATGAAGGGCACCATCATATCATGGTCGCCGCTGAAATAATTAACAAAATCAAAGAAATTGAAGTTAAAAAATATTTAAACATTATATAAACGCGGAGTTCATGCATGGAAAATATATATATGGAGATGTTAATTAAATTTAAATTCCTCATCACCTGTATATTAAAGAGCGATAATAGCCTTGAGCACTAAGCTTTGCATGAAACTGAATGCTGGTGTGAATGTCATACTCGTAAGGCCTATCGTAGCTGCATCTCTGCCATCTCCTTATACTTCCCTGCACTGCGTACTTTCAAAATATCTCTTTTTCGATTTTCTTTCATTAAACAAATGAGTTCAAAAATCTCCTGTGTAACTCTATCACTCGATCCTCACAGGGAAACGACACTATTTTTTCGTAAATTTTATAGTTAGTCGTTTCCTTAAAGTAATAAAGGGTCCATTAACCCTCTCTTTTCTCAACCATCTTATAAATTTGAGCCTCCGGTTCTATACATATATGATTTTATTTTTTTATAAACCTATAACATTATTGACCTAAATGCACAATTAAATGAGCACTAAAGAGCGGGAATGTACTCTAAGTCTGTAAGCACACAATAGCATGGGTTGGCCAATTGCAATGAGGATAGTCCTACATCTGTCACCACTTAGTTGTGCACCCGGTAAGCTAACTTTCTAGTTCTGCCCCTGATTGATCTCAATACATATTTTACCAATTTACATATTGTTCAGTATTCATCTCGATCGTATATACATATACCTTCCGTATGTGAAGGGCTTCACGGACGTACTGATCATTCGTCCAATATTCAGAAAGCAAATATCCGTAACTCTGCATGCACAGAAACACTTAATTGTGAATTTGTGATCTCCCTTAGCTAGTAATGTCTGGTCGACCAACTTTTTGCGCAAAATCGAGAGCTTGTATTCAAGAAATGTTCCTTATCAACAAGTATTAGGTCAAGAAAATTAGCAGAAAGCGACGAAGGGGGTTACCCGACATTCTAATGTAGGAGGAGGAGTTGATTCTGAGAACACATTGTAGTCCTTGTTACTCAGATATCTTCTTTTATCAATCATATGTAGCGGAGGTTTCGGAGAAACAAGTTCGCAGTTCCATTCCAAAATATGCACCAAATTTATTTGTGCAATGCACTGCAGTACATGAAAAACATGAGATCAAAACTAGGAAGCAAGACGGTTAAGAAAGATTAATTTTCGGGTAATTACACCATACAGTATGATAAGCCTGCTTATGTTTCAAACACTCTGCGTTTCTGGGGTCTATGGTTTGATATTCTCCTCCGCAACTTCTTTCCAAGGACTGCATTATATGAATTTTAGCTCATTAATTATTAAAAAGTACTTTTAATAGGTTGATTAATTGGTGATTAAATATGAGATCAAATTAGTACGTACCTCAAATAGGTCATCAGGAATAAGTCCCATCCCATGAGCAAATGTGATTTGTGAGTTGCGTTCGTCTTGTGGCACTGTTAATGGGTTCCCTAGTATATAACCCTGAAAAAATGAGCATGGATCACAACTTAGAAGTTAAAACTACACTACTACTGCTACGACTACCGATTCGATTTTTCCGTCGTAATTATTTCACTGACATGGATTGTGACACAAGCTTCCAACACAAAATAGACAGTTAGCACGAATATACAAGTATATATTGTTATAAACCTGCAGATTTATGGCGGGTATGACTCCTTCTTGATTGCCTGCAGTACGTACCAACTATCAAGTTAGCTATATCAAACTAACTGCAGATACACACACACACACACACACACACACACATATATATATATATACATATTAAGCTAATTAGCAATTATTTGCATACCATCTGAGATTAACTGAGCAAGAACAGGAAGAGGAATGCCGGAATATGATTCGCCACCAACAAAGAAAGGATTCGACATGAACTCTGGGTGATCAACAAGCCACTACAAAGTGCAATTGAACAACATTTCATAACAAAAGGAAAATGGAGAACTAAAATTAACTGAACTTATTACAACTACTCCTTTATACCAAAAAGCTACCATAATTAACGGCAAGTGGCAACTATGTCTGTTTCTTTTCGCCACTGACGATTTAATGACTCTCTAAGCTGATACGAAAATGTTGCTGCTTAAGTACTATTAGGTGGGAATCATGATACAGAAGTATTTAAAATGATGTTTAAGACCCCAATTAAGTTTGTATTAATATTTCTTATTACCTTCCTTAAGAATTGGAGGGCATGCCCAACTTGTTCCGAATCACTTGGCTGAGAAGCAAACGAACTTCTTGCATAGGAAAATCCAGTCCCCACCGGGGAATCTACGAAAATTATGCTAGATACCTGTCATTCGAGATCAAAATGCCATTCGGAAAACAAAGGTTTAATTCCGTGTTTAAATTCGGTCATGTAAAACAAGTAAAGGAGTAATTTAATTTTCTTGTTTATATTCGTAAGATGATGATGTTAATATTATCACCTTTGTCCATGCGTATGGATTTAAGGTTAATGTAGGCAAACTCCCATTGTACTGCTCAATGTTAAAATTTAATGGACCTTCAAAATGCAGAAAAAGGTCAATGATTGATGTGAGAGTAACAAAGTACAACTAAAGAGGTCTTATGCTCATAAGCACTTGTACTAAAAACGTCTGTATTAAAATTCTAGTTCATTTATCATTCATAAGCACTTTTAACTAGCGATTTTGGTTATCTTATAACGGTTTTGAGCCATTCCTAAAGCACTTTCGAACAAACCAAATAAACCTTTAAGGAAGAGGACTAGCTAGTTGTTAACTTATTAATTATTGTTAATAATTTATATGGATTCTCTCATTCTCTTAAATATGGCCTAATGAGCAATAATGTTGATTGGCTGTGTTAATTAACAGTTTACGTACCTATTTCATACAAAAGGGCAGTGAGGGAAGAGCAACCAGGACCACCAGTTAGCCAAAGCATTAGAGGATCCTCTTCAGGTTTCCTTTCTGTCTTGACAAAGTAGTAGAAGAGCTGCACCTCCTCTTCTTCCCCCACTCCCACGTACCTAACAATCGACATAAACGTAAAGTTATACGCGAACGCGCTTACTTGAATTAGGAGATACTAAACACACAATAAATCGTATACGAACTACAATTTAAAACTTGTTTATTGTCTGTTTAGCGTCCTTCTAACTTTGCAATTTATTAAAACTTTGTAACCAGTTGTATAATCACTTACAGAGTGAGATTTGTACCCGGTTTCGAGTTCAAAAGGAAGAGGTCCCTGGAATCCGGGAAGAAATTTAACCAACTGTGAGTTAGAGACTGGAAGCATCTGTGAGCAAACATTTGAAAGAGGTAGGAGTAGAAGCAGAAGTAGAAGCAGCTGCAGACCACGGCAAGAAGAAGAAAGTCCTGCCATGCGACGTGACATCATTAACTGGTACTAATCCTAGTTCTGTGTGTGTGTGTGTGTATTCTCTCTGTGTGTGCGCATATATATACACTACATATATATATATATGAAGTGTTATACTGTGAACGTGCGGTGTTACGGTGACTCGGAGAATACAGCGGCCTAAAGCGCATGAGTTTGGGATAAGACAACGACAAGTGAGAAATTGAAGGCCCGTGGCTTTTGGTAGTAATTGAAGCCACGACAAATTAGTTAATTGATTACAAACAAGAAAAATTAACTTTGTATTTTAGGAAATATGCAGGCATAAAACTTGTAAAATATATATCCTGAAAATCGGTGAGAAAAATAGAGCAGATCCTTCGACGCGTGAAATCGCATTCCCTCCGCTTGTTTCCTACTCCCCCTCTCCCTCCTCGCATCATTTGCCAAACCCTCCTCGACCGCATCTTCAACTCCACCTACGGTCCTACCCCTTCACCAACTTCCTCCCTCCCCGCGTGGCCCCTCTCCTCCGCCGCTATTCACACTTGAATTTCTCTCTCTACAAAACAAACTACAATTTGGAATTGAAGGCTTCTTGATCAATCGCAGAAGCAGAAATTCGGAAACAAAAGGAAACATGGCCGCTATATTTTGTTATAAATATTTACATATCCTTTTACTTTTCATACTCCTACTGATTTCCAATCGTCGGATCGAGTGAATTGAAAAAGATCAAAGAACATAAATTAACAAGAGTGAAAAATAAAAAGTACTATATACATAGCAACATCCTTCTATTATTTATAAGACATTATATGTAAGCGTCTCTAGTTTTATTAGTTAACTCAAGTTTGAACTATGTTTTTCACGACAAAAAAAATAGGGTAAATTACACTTGCATACCTTAGGTTTGGGGTCTATTTAAATTCTTTACAACATCTTTAAAACATTTCACTTTCATACCTTAAGTACCATTTTATTTCAAAATAATACCTCCGTTACATTTTCCATCCATTGATCCGTTAAGTGCTGATGTAGCTGCCACATATATGCCACATGGTTGCCAAATGTCTGCCACGAGGCAAAAATAATAATTTTTTTTTTTTAAACTTGAATTTTCTCAACAAAAAAAAAAAAATACCGAAACCTGTCTTCTCCCCGCAACCCCCAAACCCATCTCCCCCATCTTCATCTTCTTCCCTACAACCCAGAAAGAAGAAGAAGAAGAAGAAGAAAAAAAAAAAAAAAACCCCCGTCTTCCACCCCCCTCTTCCCCTCTTTTCTCCCCCATCTTCATCTTCTTCCCCGACCCCCTACCTGCAACCCAGAAAAAAGAAAAAAAAACCCCGTCTTTCCCCCCTCTTCACCTCTCTTCTCCCCCATCTTCATCTTCTTCCCCCGACCCCCCTACCTGCAACCCAGAAAAAAAAAAAAAAAAAAAAAAAAAAAACCCAAATTCTGTCTCACCATCGCCGGGTTCGTGGAATGGATGTGGATTTAAGGAGTTTGTGGTGTGTGGGGGTGGGGGTGGGGGGGGGGGGGGTGTAGAGAAGGGAAGAGGATGGATGCAAAGGGAGGGAGGGTCGCGGGTTGGGGGTGAGGTGCGCAGGGAGGTCGCAAGTGGGGGAGATGCAGGCGCCCCGGGGGGGGGGGGGGAGGATGCGGGTGGGGTGGGGGGGGATTATTCTGGGTTTTTGGTTTTGAGGGGACAACGGGGATTGGGGGGATGACGGGATGGTTAACTTCAGTTTTTTTTTTTTTTTAATTAATATATTTAGAAGATTTAGGGTTTTTTTTTTTAAATTAAAAAATTGTTTTTTTTGCCACAGGGCACACATTTGGCAGCTACGTTAGCGCTTAACGGATCAATGGATAAAAAATGTAAAGGATGTATTATTTTGAAATAACATAGTACTTAAGGTATGAAAGTGAAATGTTTTGAAGATGTTGTAAGGAATTTAAATAGACCCCAAACCTGAGGTATCAAAGTGTAATTTACCCAAAAAAATAAGTTTGAACTATGTTTTGACAAAAATACTTCAAATTAAAGAATGGACCAAATTTGCCATTCGGGTTTAAGCGAGTTGGGCGGGTGTCTACCTCATTGTATCTAAGTTCAAATCCGGCTCTCCCTTGTATCATAGTAGTTATAAAATAATTTGTTGTAAACATAAAATGAAGCACATTCCTTGTACGTCGATTGTCGGAGATGGGGATGGAAAACCAAAATTTGAAGGGGAAGCTTTCTTCCATATGCAATACTATGGTTTTAGGGACAATAACAGAAATCCAGCCAGACATCGATGTATAGTGTATTGTCTATTTAAGTGACTCATCTTCACCCGTTAAATTCTCTCGAATCCTTCAACGCACTTCCAGCCGTTACCTTCAGTATATGTCATACATTGATGTAGTTTATGTAACCCGTACCTTCTTTGACTGTCTCTCTACGCATACACAAATCATGAATCATGATCAGACATTTTGACAAGAATCAACCACCACTTCATTTTCAGGCGAGGGAGAAACCAGTGTATCAGCAACCATTTACATCGCCACAGCCTCATCTTTTCTCGTCCTCGACTTTCAATTTCTGCCGTTACAGTAAAGAATCTCTGTTAAGATGGACCTTGATGGCCAATTTCAGTTACAATATTGTCACTGAAATTATTCAGAGCTGATGAAACATAAAAAAACAATATTCACCTTTGTAGCTCGTCCAAAGATGTTCGTGTAGAGCTTAGCATCCCTCTTGTCGCTTTCAACTTGAAGTCGTTTCAAGTTCTTCTCAATCAGCTTGACCTCCCTGGAAAATTGAAAAAGAAAACTAATCATATAATGCTTCACGGAGTACATCGGGAATACGGGATTACAAAGATCAGTTTCTCAGTTACCTGTTATGAGGATCAACCTCAAGAGCTTTCTTGATGTCTAATTCAGCCAAGACCAAATCTGCAATTTCCATATACGCTTGTGCCCGTCTGTACAAGGCTTTTACATTGTGGAACTCGATATCTAGTACCTGTACAAGATCGAATTCAGAAAATATGATGAGATTTGCCTCAACATTATCTCTGAACATTGAGAGATGTGTAGAACGGTAGTCTTGCTAGAAGAAGCTGAGACTTTGTCATCATGTTTTTCTTTCTGTGTACAGCTTACCTTTGAACATAGCTTGATCGCTTCCTGAAAGTCATTTAGTTTTAGGCTACATGCTGCACCGTTCAACCAACATAACATTCGCAGTGCTCTTGCCAGCTTCGACTCATCATCCCCAAAGTTTCCATCTTCACTAACATAATCAGCAGCCTGAGAGGAGGAAAGCAGCAAATAAATATGAATTTAGTTCAAATAGAACCAAACTACGGTTAGTTTGGGAATAAAAATTCGCATTCCGTTACCTTATCATATTTTTTCCCTGCTTGCTGATGCTTTCCCTTTTTAAAGAGAAGGTTGCCTTCCTCTTTCTTCTTTCCTGCTGCCTCAAGTCTCTCTTGATTGCTCATTTCCCATGGTGCTTTTTCCTATTCATTAAAGAAAACTAGAGAGTAATAATTGAGAAAGCAATGGTTGCGAGAGAAATTAAGAAAATATGTGCCTTCTAGCTTATGCTGTATATATGATGAGTAAGGACACCAAATTACCAAATTATGTTTTTAGGAAGTTTAGGAAATATGAATATCTTAGAAAATTATCATTGCAAATTCCACAAGTTCATCAAAATGGTCATTACCCTGATAAAATCTAACATTTCAACTTCAAAGAAGACATTCGAACATGGTGGTACAACAGCCAGGTCCCGCCTTACTTCAACGCTTCCAAATCCAAAATCAGGATGTATAGTAAGTATTGCCAGCTCTCCCTTTTTCATTGTTGCAACTGCTCGGTCTAAACCAGCAATCACTTGTTCTACAGATAGTAAGATGCAGATATTAGCCACAACTACTTTTGAGCTTTCTTCTTGTGATTATCAGGCAAAAAGATGCAAATAACAGAAAAAAGAGATGCAATGGAGTAACTGACCTTCATCTATGATAAACTCCAAAGGCTGCTCTCCATCTACTCCCCTTTTGTCAAAGACAGTGCCGTCTTCAAGCCTAGCTATATAGCTAACTGCAACAGTTGGACATTGTATAGCAGTTTTAAGTTAACTGTGATTGTCATAGGTTAATTATATGTTTCAAATGCAAGGAATTACAAGCCTAGCTACACTTATGTCGTGATTCTAGTAATATTGCTATAAAAATGGGCATCTCAATAAACTTACCAGTAACACTTGCACCTTCATTAGCAGTCCATGCGCCTTCCCCTTCTTTCAAGATCTTCTTTAGTACTTTGGCATCACCTGTAATGTCAATAACAGGCTTGAAAGACACCAACTCCGTGTCAATATTGAGCACAGAACTTGGAGGGATAGAAGTAAACCCCTCATTCGCATCCCTCCCCTCCTCCCCAAAGGCATCTACAATTATTTAAAATATTTCATGGTTAAAAGGTTCAATTTTTTCTTCTCTAAAATAGCAGTGTGATAACAAGAATACAAAGACATACACCGAGGTTGAACAATTAATTTGGCCTTCTCTCCCCTTCTCATTGTCTTGATTGCTTTCGGCAATGCTGGACAAAAATGACCTGAAACACACGCAGATAACCGAGTTATTCAATTATCACAATTCGGCACATCTCAAACAGGGTTGCCTTTCCACATTGAAACCACACAAAAATTACCATCTTTCACATAGAATTCAATTCCTTCTTCTGGCGTTTCTGCAACAACAGTGCCATCAGCCAACGCCACACGATACTTGACTGCATTAGCAACAAAAGGTCCAATAAAAACATTAAAATTGAGGTTTGCAGTAATTACATGCTTACATAATGAGGAATCAAATTACCAAGAACTTCATCCAGATCACCAGGCAGCTCGTTCCTCTCTCCTTTCTCCACAATCTTCTTAATAATCCCACCATCTTTGCTCAAATCCACCACCCTAATCCATGAAACGAGCTCAACTTCAAATCGAACAGCAGCATTGTCATAGCCCAACTCAGCAGGTAATGTGAATAATGCAATCTCTCCCTTTTTCATAGTCACGACTGCATAATCCAAACCCTTCACCACTCGGCCCTCACCGAGCTTAATAGTGAGAGGATCGTCTCCATCTCTAGTGGACTTGATCTTCGTCCCATCAAGCAAAGTCCCAACATAGTGCACTAAATCCAAATTTCCACAATCAGTTTTCTCTAAAATATTATGAATTGAGATAAGAAATGTCTAAGGGCGGCCTGTTTGAAGTCTAAAAGCAATTTTAGATGATCAAAAGCGCATCTAACAATGTTTAGAGCCTGTTTGGCACTGCTTCTGCAATGGTTAAAGGTGCTTTTTGGTAACAAATTGTGCTTCTGACTAGCCAGAAAAACTTAAGAAGCGCCTCCAACTGCTTCTTCAGGATTCAGGAAGCGCTTGAATTTTTAATGAAAATTTCAACATGCTTCCTAGAAAAGGATTACCAAACAAGCCCTTAGCAGAAAATGCAGTACTTCTCGATTGTACAAGCAGCAGGTATGGCTTTTATCAAATTTCAACATGCTTTTATCACAAGTGCTTTTAGCAAAAGCGCTTTCTGGAGAAACACTTACCAGTGGCTTCGTCGCCGAACTCAGGGGCATCGTAGCCATGGCCGCGCTGGAGGAGCTTCTTCTTGATGCCGGAGCTACCGAGCTCTCTCTCTTCGCCGACTTCGAGAGGCGGTGCCGATTCGATCACCTCGCCGGGTTCCTCGTCGAGGTCGTTCTCGATGTCCGACAGGTTTGTGCCTTTCTCAACCTCCATGGTAAAATCTGGACTCCGAACGACGGTCGCACGGGAAACTGTGAGTTAGAGTAGTGTGGCTCGGCGGTGGGTCGGTTATGTGGCGGTACGGGAACGGTCGTTGATTTGATTTCGTGGCAAATGGAAAGGATAAATGTAAGGGCGTTTTAGTAAATTTAGGCTAGGGTGATTTTGGACGACAAATCTGACTCAAAAACGACACGAATACAAAATAACAAGATTTAGGTTGTTAGCGATGGTACTTGTCATTATGAACGTGAACGTGTCTCGGTTACGTGAAATAACTTTTTATAACTTCTAACTTTGTTTGAAAACTATTGCGTTTTCAATTTAAAAAATAATAATAATAAAAACACTGAAATGGAATCGTATGATAACTACTTTATCTTTTGTTTTCAGTTTTCAAATTTCATATTTTCCCAAACGCAATGAAAAATTAAAAAAAAAACTATATAACTACGCCTATCATAAGATTTGATAAAATTACAATGATATAGAAATTACTCATTTAAATTCACATTAAAAAGACATGTTTAACTCTTTTTTCAAATGACAAGTTTAACTCTTTTAGTTTATGTGAGCACGCACTTTATTTAATTTGTGACAAGTAAACTAATTAATCATATGTTATGTTCAGATTAACTTAATTAACAACCATAAATTAACCTTAATCGTATTAGTGTGGAATTGGAGAAGAGATAAAGCCACCCAGCAAACCGAATTGCCACCTCAAAAGCTATGAGCCCAAAACTGGAGTTTAAGTCCAAAAACACTGCGATGTAATGCTCAGCAATATATTCTGGTGGGCCAAAAGCCCACAGAAATTTTGTGAAGCTACGTGACGATTTAAATGAAGTGGACATCACAAGAAATCTCCAGAGCATTAAATAAAATTTTGGTTTATCCAAAGCTTTAAATGATATGTATGACTTTGTGAAAATATCAATTGTCATTGGCTTCCATTTCTTCGTCGCATTAGACCACATGCGTGTGTCCATACTATCATGTATTTGGTGTAACTATTGCTCGATTACATGAGAATTTTAACAAAAAAATTCTGGTTTTATTCATTTTAATGAAAAATTATATTTTTACAATAAAAAATCAATCATGATACTATTCACTTCATCCTTTATTTTGTACTTATCGTTAAAACTCAAAATTTTCAAACTCTTTTCATTAGTTTTCCTCTATTACATTATTATTAAAATATAAATTTTTCAATCACGTATATTATAATACATCCTCCATAATTGTTAACTGTATATCTTGATTGAATTTTACGGTACAGAAAACTACTTGCTTTATCTCTTTCAAATTTTAAAGTACCAAAAATGTAAGTAATTTTGTTACTCACCTACAATAAAATAAAATAAAAACAATTTAGTGTTCGTGCTGCATGTAATAGAAAGTCAACTTTCAAATTGGTCTTCTTTTTTTTTTTTTTTTAATTACATTGTATGAATTTGAAATTGGACGTAAATCTGAAAGGACAAAATGTAATTCTACTTCTTTTTTTCCTTTGCAACCAGAACAACTAAAACACCTAATTAAGCAATAACCCTAGTTTTCCTTTTCTCATAATTTTGCTTGTATTTGCAGCAAAGCATATTTAACAATCCTCAAAAAGGTCTTATGTATACATCCGAAAAGGAAAGGAAAATGCATATATACAAAACAAAACCGCTTCAATCATGACAGCGCTTCTAAATTGAATCAAAACCACAAAAGAATTGTCCGTCCTCTTGTAATTTGTTGGCTTCACTGTACAACTAAATATCAGCAGGTCTTGAATTCGACTGATTGGATGCGTTCGATCAACAATCAAACCGCAAAAGCACTTTTCTTTCTAACAGCATAGCTTCTGCTTCTAGGGTACAATTCACCCTCGACACCAGCAGCACCTTCATCAAAATCCTCAGGCGCATCCTCATCAATCCTCCCCATGGCCACGGTGCACTTTGGCAAAACAGCCCGATTATACGATCCGATTTTCGATCCCATAACTGATCGCATAGTCGTGGTTGTAGCCGATCGCTTCATGTGCTCTTGCATGATCATGTTCACGTCCATCCTTTCCTCGTAGTTCCTTGCTGACGCAGCCCTAATAAGCTCTGAATAATCATCATCTTCCCTTGACCTAGAAGAAGTTGTCTTAACGCTGTAGCTCTTGGGCAGGCCTCGACCGCGATTACCACTAAATCCTCCAGGGGTACCGCCGTAGGTCAATCTGCCGCCCACGTCCGTGATGCTGCCGACGTAACAGTTCTTGGCCTTGCTCAGAGCTCTGATGGGCACCGTGATGATTTTCATGAACATGTTCTGGTTATTCACCTTGGTCTTCCTCATGTTGTGCACAAATTAAGTGACACCAAAACTACTGTAGGCTATTCGTTGGAGGACCCGAAATTTTCCGCTGCGAAAATCAGGTTTATGAGGTTTATGGAGAAAAATATCAGAAAAAGGAGGAGGAGGGGGAGGAGGAGGAGGAGGGGTGTGATGTGAGGAAATATGGATTTTATATAAATTGGTTGTGTAGAGGGGTCAGCTAGAAATTAATAACATCTTTGAAACTTGAGCAGCATATGAAGAAGAAGGTGGTGAGTTTCGACTTTTCAAAGCCCACGAGATCGGGGAATTAAATAAAATTCAAAATAAAGAAATTTATAGATAAGAACAAAGAGCTGATGTGGGTGAGTTCAACTTGTTGAAAAGATAAATTAGGCCAAAATTGAGAAATAAGGTTTAAGTTTATTACTTTTTCCACATTACACTTCTTAATTATTTATTTTTTTATCTTACGTTTGTGCTTGGTGAATATATAATTTTTAAACATTCTTTTTCCCTCTATGAACAAGTTTTATTTATTTAATTAATTAAATATAAATAAATAAAATCAGGAGATAGTAGCTCAGTGGTCAAGTTCAAAACCAACTACACCCTCATTTCTTGCAAAAATAAGTTTTATTATTCATTTTTGGCAATTCTGTGTGTAAATGATAATCAACTTAATAAAAAAATTAATTCGGTCAAATTCAATTCTAGTAGTGTTCTCATCAGCAATGCCGTGCAGACATTTGACTCTGTCACAGTATGGACTGGTTCTCTCTTACATTACGTGATTATACGACTTACACCCTAAAAAGTAAAAACTCACCTTTTATTCTACTGGATGATATCTATCCATGAAATATTCAACATAAAGGCAATACATAGGCCGGTCGGCCAACATATTTATTGAATTTGTGGGCGCTTATTGTATGTATTTTATCATTATCATATTATACACATGAATTAGTAAATCACGTAATTATATCTGGACTAACTTTAATACTTACAAGTACTTATTGTAATCAAGTCTATAATCTACAGTATAGGATTAGGGTCTATATATCCATAGAAGCGTTACGCACTAGGGCTGTTTCCAAAGACTGGCTGGCCAACATATTTATTTTATTCTCTATATAAAGAGAGAAGACAGATTTAATGAAACATTACTAATGCTAACAAAACCCTTCCCTTCTTACAACTTTCAAAACAAACAATTTTTAAAAAAAACAAGATCAAAGTGGAAAAAATAAAAATAAAAATTTAAAAAAAAATGAAGGAAACAAACCCCATCCCACGTAAAGATGTTAATGACCTTTTCAATGAATTTATTTTACATAAAAATTTGAAAATTAAGGTTTTTTTTTTAAATAAGAATTAAATATCCAAAATAAGTAAATAAAATATAAAAAAGCCAATTTACTGGCGCCCATTGTTTGTGGGTACTCGTTCATGTATTGTGTGTTTCTCAAAAAATAGCTTACATTATTGCAAGCAGTAGTCACATTTGTAATTAGCATGCGCACCAAAGTTTGACTTTTAAAATATCATGCGACAAGTCTTGTTTGTATTTTATAACGTGGCAAGTTTCCTAAATACTTGAGAAAATTATTACGTAATTAGAAGAATTCAAGGCCCAAAATTTCACAATTCGTACCAAATATCGGCAGGAAAGCACAATATAACTGGCTCAAAATAAGATTTAGGTATAACTCCACTCGAAAGTCAACAATCACTGCCTAAACATAAACTTCAACTATAAGCACACTGTTTTTTTGTTCAATGCATAAGCACATTGTATTAATACGTCACAACGCGCCAAATGTTGTTAACTTTCATGTATTATAATAAAAATTAATAACTTGACTAATATGTTATGAGTTTAATGCATGTATAATATTAACGAGTAGATACACATGTTATATTATTAATAAGTGACACTATTTGGTAGTATGACCCTCATACTGAAAAGTTTACTTCTGGGGTGATCGACGAAAAATTCTTTATAATGAGTTATTCTATCTTATTTGAAAATCATAGCTCAGTCTCAATATGAAAAAAAAAAATCAAAGCAATGAAATTAACAAAGAAAACTTTATGCATATGTGTTAAATTATGATTTGTGTGCAAGTAAGCATTGCTAACGCTTAGATTGGTAAGGTTAACATTAGTGGTTTTTAGGAGGCTTTAGGATGTGAATACCAAGGGGTTTTGGGTTTAGTAATAATGCTTTTATTTTTTTTTTTTTTTTGGTCAAATGATAGATTTGTTAGATTAGATGTTAGATTAAGGAGCTGAACTCACGCCGTAGTACAAATACAACATTTCTCTCCACCACTATAGTAGAGGGCTATTGTGGTAGAAATTAGTAGTAATGTTGACATAAAGATATATAGTGATACGCCCATAATCGGCCACGTTCATTATGGTATTGTTGAATACTTGCATAGCGTTACAGATGTTATATGAAAGAGAAAAGGAAGCCTTGGGCCTAATACATAGGAAAGAGGTCTGGTTGAGGAGGTGGGGTGCAGGTCTCACTACTCCAAGGCCTCTGGTGGATCGTTTAAGGATAGGGAACAATACTACTAAGTTTAGGGTTGTCTGATGAACTCTCCTTTCCAGGTTTTCCTTCTTCTCTTATATAGAAGCAAGTGTGCTGGCGACTGCCCTTCGATTAGATCATGACGTCATCCTCTGCTTTCACGTAAGATTTGGAGGATGAGGATCCTCTCCAGTTCCTCAACTCTTTGTAAGGATTATGGGGATCATCAAATCTCATCAAATCATATCTGTTTACTGTATATCGTGCGGTCAATTTTCGTCAGATACTATTCATATTTAATTTTAAGTAAAAATATTTAAAATGACT
Source organism: Pyrus x bretschneideri (assembly GCF_019419815.1). Classification (NCBI taxonomy): domain Eukaryota; kingdom Viridiplantae; phylum Streptophyta; class Magnoliopsida; order Rosales; family Rosaceae; genus Pyrus; species Pyrus x bretschneideri. The sequence goes on along the minus strand of NW_025999390.1, from coordinate 3,856,291 downwards.
TCTGATCGCACCATGTACGATAAACAGACACGATTTAAGGATCTCAGGATCTTCATTCGATTTGGAGCCCTTCATCTGTCTATTGCTGTCTTCTCTTCGTGACACCTGGATAGTAGTCAGTGGCGGATTAAAGGCAGTGACTGGGCTCGGTCTCGGTTTGCTTCTGGTCGGTTGCACATGCTAAATGTGATGCCTAGTGTGAGTTTTCCCTCCAAAGCCTGTCATGGGCGTAGGTTTGGGCTTTTCATCTGTCTTGGGTCCGTTTGTTGGACGTGAGTTTTTGTACATTTTTACAATGAGCCACTGCAAAAGGACTCTGTGTTACAAGCGCGACTCCTAATTAATGAATCCATGACACATTTACGTAAGGGTAATTGGAATAAAAAAGAGAATTGAATTCTGATTATAGAGTATTCTGGTGTTTACTAAATTTTAAGAAATCCAAAAAGTGGTGGAGCCCACACGAAACAAGGAATCCAATTCCTAAAATTGGAGGAAAGGGATTCCCAAGTTTTGTGAGGTATCCCTGAGGGTAAGAGAATCGGGAATGCATCTTTTATTCCTATTATGCCCTGACTTGTTTCTTATTATCCCAACATTGCCCTTCATTTGACACTCATTATGTCATTTTTAATAAATAAAAAAAAACCTATTTATATATTTTTATATAGATAATTTTATTATATCAATTTATTTAATTAATTAGTATGAAAATAATTTATTTATGTAAGGGCAATTTAGTCATCAACTTAATTTTTATTCCGATTGAAGTGAATTAGTAAACAACTTATATGTACTCAACATCATTCTTGCCATCTTTAATAAATAAATAAAAGCTATTTATATATGCTTATATAGATGAATTTTATTATATAAATTTAATTAAGAATTTATATTAATTAATTAGTATGAAAATAATTTATTTATGTAAGGGCAATATAGTAATCAACCTAGTTTTCATTCCGATTGAAGTGAATTAGTAAACAGCTTATATGGACTCAACATCATTCCTACTCCGATTCCAGACAGTTTTAGTAAACAACTTCAACAAGAATCTGATTCTGATTCCACCTCATTTCAATTCCTCTCAATCCAATTTCTCCTCAATCTAATTCCTCTCAATTTGATTACGGATTAATAAACGCGCCACTAGTTCGACTATAGTTTTTGAAATCTATGTACAAATGATATTTCAAATTTGTTTAAACTTGGTAAAAGGGATACGAACTAGTTTGAACTAGTATGCCTAATTTTAATAGTAAAAAGAGAGGAAAAGAAAAATCATCTAAAATTTCAGTGCAAGAAAAATTGAACTTAAGATTTTTAATCTGACACACACACTTTTTTAAACTTTTTTCAGACCCCTCTTTGTTATTAGCCATCGGATTGAAAAATCAAATAAAACTAATAGCTAAAATTCAACGCAAGCGTATAAGAGACTAAAAATAGTGATGTATCATGCCCCACTATAAATATCTTTATCTATGCGCCCAAACAAGATGAATATGCATGCATTACGTATCTCATTCTTAACCACAAACTTGTAGCAGAGCAAGATACTTGCACATTATCTACAACCCAAGGTCCCAAACATGATGACAGCCAAATCCAAAACATCAGATCAGAGAACCAAATCATGAAGCCATCACCAGGATTGAAACTGTTGCTGGTGTTCTCATCAATGGTTTTGATGCTGTATAAGTGTCAGGCAGGAACTACCAACCTCCACCCTCTGATCTTAATACCTGGGAATGGTGGGAACCAGCTGGAAGCCCGGTTAACCAACGAGTACAAGCCCTCCGGTCTGTTATGCAACCGTTGGTACCCGTTTCAGAAGAAGAAGGACGGCTGGTTCAGGACTGTGGTTCGACCCGACCGTCCTCATTGCTCCGTTCACCAGCTGTTTTGCTCAGCGGATGACGCTTTATTACGACGCAGTTTCGGATGATTACCACAATGCCCCTGGGGTCCAGACTAGGGTCCCTCACTTTGGTTCCACTGAGTCACTTCTCTACCTTGATCCCCGTCTCAAGTAAGCTATAACTTCGTGTTGTTTCATAACTAGGTGCCCTTCTGCATTTTTTACAGCAAATGGTTTTAAGAACTGATGAATTTATACTTGTTTGAAGGTTTAGAATCTAAAGAATGATTGATTGGTTACTTAGATTGACGGTCTAATAATATAACATCTTAGATATAAGATACTATAGTTTAGGAAAATTGCTAAGATGAAACCACTTAGGTTGTTGCGGGTGTGCACAAATAACACTAGAAAGTTTATTAGTCATAATTTACCGTCCAAAAGTTTATTTGTCATAATTTACCGTCCAGACTCAACTTTAAATGTGAATGTACATTATCTAATCCCACTGAAACACATTATTTGTCATGTAAGTGGAAATTTTCGTCATTCCATGACTCATAAACGTTTGAAAATAAGAATAGCGTTTATTAAAGCTCGTGGGAACAACAAAAACAAAATAACTTCAACACAACAATTTTGTTGTCCCGATTAGCTTTAATCAACACAGTTATTAACCTAAACATTTAAAATCATGGAGTGGCGAAAATTTACCTAAAAATTACTCATGTATGCGCTATGCGGTACATTCACACTAAAAATAGTCTTTAAGTGGTAAATTTGGCAAAACATAATTTTATAGGAGGTTATGTTTTAGAATTATGTTTTAAAAACATAACCTCCCATAGAATTCTATGGGAGGTAACTACTGCAAGTGGCCTAATAGTTCTTGCCTAGTTGGGTGTGCTCCCAACCTAGGCTTCGAACCCCGAAGCTGTCAAAGTGGCCAGACCCTGTGCTGCAATGCACAATTGGAGCAATTCACATGCACCGGAGGGATTAGTCTTGGGCCTAAGCCTTTGGGATACCCTTGACTAAGTCAAAAAAAAAAAATTCTATGGGAGGTGTATACACACCCTTAAGAATCTAGATGGTATATATTTATGCAAATTAAAATTAGTTGTGTTTGCACTAATAGTGGCTAGCTATATATATATATAGGCACATCACAGGATACATGGCACCATTAGTGGAATCATTGGAGAAGATTGGATATGTCAATGATGAAACCCTATTCGGAGCTCCATACGATTTTCGATATGGTTTGGCACCAGAAGGCCACCCATGCCGCGTCGGCTCCAAGTTTTTACAAGACCTAACACATTTGGTAGAAAATGCAAGCACTTCCAATGGAGGAAAGCCAGTCATACTTGTGTCACACAGCTTAGGTGGCCTCTTTGCTCTCCAACTCCTTAACCGAAACCCGCTGTCTTGGCGGCGACAATTCATCAAACACTTGGTTGCACTCTGCGCGCCGTGGGGTGGCACTGTGGATGAAATGCTTACGTTTGCTTCAGGAAACACTCTAGGAGTCCCGTTGGTGGATCCGTTGCTGGTAAGGGGGGAGCAAAGGAGCTCAGAGAGCAACCTTTGGCTGATGCCGAATCCTGAAATATTCGGTCCAAAAAACCTGCTTGTGATCACCCCAAATGCAACATATTCGGCCTCTGATGTTCCCCGATTTCTTGACGACATTGGATTTCGAGAAGGTGTTCATCCTTATAAAACTAGGGTTTTGGGTTTAATGGAGGAGCTGGTAGCTCCTGGGGTGCCTATTACTTGTGTTGTTGGAAGTGGTGTGAAGACGGCAGAGACTTTGTTTATGGAAGTAACAGTTTCGATGAGCAGCCTGAGATTGTTTACGGGGATGGAGATGGGACTGTGAACATGGTGAGCCTGTTGGCACATGAATCTCTGTGGTCCGATACGAAAAATCAAACTCTGAAAACGATCAGAGTTCCGGGAGTGTCTCATACAGCAATGCTCAAAGATGAAGATGCACTTGATGAAATAGTAAGGGAAATTTCTGGTATTAATTCCCAGTTAAGTTTTGTTGAGAATGTAAGCGTTCAATGAATGGATGGCTATGTGGGGATGCTAGCTATTCTTCTCTTCGGACATCACCACTCCATCGCCTTCAACTGGCCAAGAACATGGAATATTGAAATTGATGGAGTTGGACGACCTGGAGCAATTATTCACAAGGCAAGAGATTGCTGCAATCATTCAGGCAATAACATTTTTAATGTAAAAACTGAATTTATAACTATTTTACTCAATTCCGTTGACACGAGATAAAAGTATGAATTATTTGTCTATTAAACTAAATTCACATGAATACTGACCGAAGAAACAACTAAATTCAAAGGCTTACAAGTTACAATTGAAGAGCAGTCTGCATTACTAATATCACAAATCTGGCAACGAAAGTGCACTACTGTCTTTTAGAGTCTTGCGCGCACGCCAAGATACATCAGAAGCTGTCTTTGATGTTCCCATCTGTAAATTTGAGGAAAGAAATAAGGTCCTTAGTAGATTAAGCAAGTCCTGATATCGGATTACAAACTAGAACAAAACGATAGTGTCGTTCACAGAATCACAATTCATTTGCTTAATTATGTCCAAGAAAACAATCTGGAAAAAGAAAAGTAGCCTTCTTGTTACAAAAGGAAATTGTAGTTTTTCTAGATTCTAGAGATGCTTGCATAAGCCAGAGGAAATCTCACCTTGGTCTCCATAAGCCAGAAATCTCGCCACAAGCTTGAATCTTGGTCGTAAGTCTGTAGTGCAGAAAAATACAACTTCCGGGCATTTTCAAGACCAGTTTTATCACCATTTGATTGCAAGGTTTGTTTCCAATTCAATGCAGGTCCTATATAGAACTAGCCCAGGGCGTGGTAAGCCTGTAAAGCTGAAATTCAACTTATGCAAGCTTAGACACTTCTTTGTAGGCAAACTGCATAATCTAAGATGAAATATAATAATGGAAGAAAGGGCCTACCGCTTATACATCTCTCTAGCATGTGCAATTCCATCTTTTTGAAGAACAAAATTAACAATAACAGAAGAGAGGGAAAATCCTTCGTCACTGCCACGATATTCAATTAACGATGTAACAGCAACCTCAACCAACATGTCAAAATAATGTTTTTGAATGGCAAAGAATTTAAGGGCCTGCAATATGGGGTAACATTAAAACTGTTCTCACCAAGATAATTGGTAATTTCTCACAGTTGGTAATTACAGTCATAGTTGGAGTTCATCAAATTGAAGGGTATGGATAACATACCATTACCCACAAGCTCTCAGCTTCTGAAATGGACAGTCTTGTCAAACCATCTTTTACAAGTTCAAAGATCGATAGCAGCTTATCTTTGCTCGGAGAAATAAGATCCCTTGGTAAGTGCTTCATTTCAATCGAGGCCCATAATACCCGTACCTTTGCCGAATTTGGAAATTTTCCGCAACAAAGATTTTGTGCCAGTTTCCGAGCTTCATCCACTCTTCCAAGTTGCAAATAAAATGAGATATGCTCACAGCCAAGTTCCTCATTAGTGCACCCGATTGTATCAGCCTTTTGGTAAAGGCCCAAAAGACGTGAAATATAACTAGCAGATTGACTGTCTAGAGAAGGCTTGTTGTCTCCTATTAGAAGAGCTACAGTACCCATCAGAAACTTTGCATAGTGCTTGAACATTATGGCTGAAGGCAAAACTTTTATGGCATCCTCATAGACCTACCCACAGCATGACATCCATTTTATTCGTCAAATAATTATAGATAGGGACATAAGATATATACACACGGAATAAGATATATACAAACGGAATCTAATTCAGTTTCAAAACAAAGCATAGGTGTTGACCAATTACTCAATAGAAGACTAAATAAACAATTCCAGTAGTACAGGATTTGGTCAGTGATGCATGCATTTAGTACCTGAATGGCTTTTCCAATACGAGAAAATGTGATTTCTTCACTCATCTCCTCCTGTGTACTTGCAGGACTGTATTCGAATTTAGCAAGCCAATCCCAATACTCTGGTTCTGTTGAGAAGTCTCTCTTCATGTCACTTAGTACTTCCTCACGCATTTCCCCAGACTTAGCCAAGTTGATAGGTTCCAAGATCTCCAAAAACCGCTTTCTCAGGGTAAAGCTAGAGGGAAGAGCTTTAACTGCTTCACTGTATATGGTTTTTATCACGCCAAAACCTACCTCTTCTAACTTATCAACTTTCTTTGTTGACTTGCTTTCTTGGATATCTGACCCTTCATTATTATCATCATTTTCTCTTTCTTCATTGAGAGGCATGTATAAATCTTTGTTTTCACTTTTCCATTGTTGCTCATCAGCACTAATCTTATCACGAACCAGACTACCCTCATCCTCTCCAAGAGCAACCTTCCGAGCCTTTAGTTTATTAAGGAATGTGAGTTCCATCCGGAGATACTCTATCCAAAGATCTTCTGAATTTTTGCAAAATCTCAACCCCTGTAGCATTGTATTACGGGCAGCTTCGACATTTGAGTAGTTATCGAATTCCCAAGCAGCTTTATATATCCAAACAGATGGCTGCTTGGAATGAAACCCGATTACCTTATTCAAGACCTACAGAACAATCCCAAATCTGAAATAAAAATAAATCTACAGAAACAAGTTTGAATGCAGTAATCAACACTGAACTTTTTAAGTTAAATTCACTCGGTAACAAGAACCGTTAACAATTACCTCCTTGATCCTACCATTTCGTCGCTCTTTACAAAAGTCTAGGTAGCGAAACCAGAGTTCAAGATCGCCAGTGAACCTGGTGACAGCAAGCCTATAAATATCAAGAATCCTCCTGACACCAGCAAAGTCCGAAACTGACTTCCTCTTCCTCTTTTTCTTCATCTTCGTCTCCTCGTTATCTTCCCGCTCAGGCAACTTTGCCTTTTTCCTCAAGCGCCTCAGCTTGTCGACCTTAGTCTCGTAGTCAATGTAGGCAAGGTAGTCCTCCTTGAGTGGGCTCGGCCGCTTGAGCCGGAATTCAAAATTGCGACGCTGCTTGACAATCTCAGCAAGCTCACGTCTCGTGAATAGTTCCTCCTTCTCCAGGTCGTCCAACTCCGGGAGCATACGCTCCATCCGGTATTGGACCACATCCGCCATTTTTTCTTACAGCTGACAGAGTCGACTTCCGGAATCCAACTGGGAATATAAATTCATATCAATGAAATCTTGCTGACAAATAACAATATCTCAAATCTGCTTTCTCACAATGAAAATTGGTAACAAACAAAGTGGCAGCTTCGTAAAATTGTCGAGCTACATGTCGGTTTACTACAATAAGCATCCTATCCAGAACCCCCAAATTCAAAACCCTAATTTTAAAAACACAATTTCAATTCCCAGAACTTAAATCTTACTGTCTAAGTTTAACTAAGTGAGTGGACTACCAGAATCGAACCCAAAATTTACAGTCCCTAAAATGAATTTCAAAAACTTTAAAGTAATTTACAATCTTTAGCCTAAACTGGAAAGAATCAGTCGCTCATAAACCACCAAAAAAAAAATCAAATTTCTTGGTCAGAGATAAGAAAATGAATGCAATGAGCTGAGAAAATTACATAAGTACCTGTTAGCTGCACAGAGACTGCAATGGAACCGAGTGCTGCTGAGTGCTGAGGTAGAAAATCGATCGAGAAGACAAGCCTAGGGATTGAGCTTTTTTTTCATTTAATGAAATTTTTTTTTTAGGGTTTTAGGGGTTTAAGCGACGTAGGAGACGTGGGCTAAAGTTGGCTTCAGTAGGCTTAACATCAAAAGAATTTGGTTGATTTCTTTTTTTTTTTTTTTTTTTTTGAGTGATAAACGGGGCTAAAGCCCAAAAAACAAACTAGATATAATGCATGATGCAGTTTCATTACGACTCATGAAATCTCGACACTCCAATATGATATTTGCCAGAAAAAAGACTTGGAATAAAAACTTTAAGATAATACATGGAATAATTGGAGTTAACGGACTTGGCACAAAATCGAAGATTTATACAGCCTTTCACTTAGTAGGATAAAATTTTGTTATTATTGTTGCTTTACGTTACCATTTTAAAACAGTGTTCGACAATCTACATAGTCTATTTTTAAAATTACTCTTTTAATATTCATTTCTGAAAAATAAATCAACCAAATTCTTTTACGATAAAGAGATAAAGTTTTCTACATTTTTTTAGTGATGATAGACTCACCCCATTGTCCTATTACTACACCCACATTATAATTTCACCCACCATAAAATTTTAAAAAATTAAAATATTATTTCTCCACCCACCATTATTCTTAAAATAACCTCTAATGTATAATTTTTTAAAGAATAATATTAATATGTTTTTTTTTTTTTTAACTTCATGCTTAGCCGCACTAGAACCTCCTCCCACCCCCATCAAAAACCAAAACCTTTTATCCTACTTGGCGGCATCTCCTTTGGAAATATAGAGAAACCAAAGGGGAAGGGAGAGAGAAGCACAGGGGAGTTTTCCAATACAGAGGCAGATTGTTCCAAATCAATTTATTCCAACTGGAATTGGGTCTTATTCAATTTTAAAAGTCTGAATTGTCATCGTTGTTCGTTAATGAGGAAAAAGAGGAGATGATGGAGGTGGTAGTACCATAATTGAAAGGGAGAGTGGGGTGGTGTTTGTTGCTAGGGAGGGTAATGGATGATTGGTGGTTTTAGTTGCACTCTTTTGTTTTTTTTTTTTTTTTGCTCGATATGCAAATAACTTAGCTCTAATTCCACGATGGAATTTAATAATCAACCCAAACCCTGCAAATAACTTAACTTTAATACTTAATATAAAAATTTTAACTAGTCCAAAGTGGGTGTATCTACCACTATAATTGTATCTTATGAGTTCAACCAACATTTAGATGAATAAAATTCACAAATTTATTTGGTGCATGTACCACAATTCTTTCAAGAAGTGGGGATCATATCGATGGACTCAATAAACTGACGATAGGTCAAGTGTTGAACAAAAGGGTTATTTTTTGCTCATCACCTTAAGTGGTGGTAATACTCACAATTCTATTTATGTTTGTTCATTACACATATACCAAAATTTAAACTTATCTAGCAATAATAAATAGTTAATGACCATCATCATAACTTCAAAACTGTGAGCAAAGCTTTTTGCGGAATAAAATGCACAAATTATCTGTGCAAGTGCACAAGTTATTGATTAAAAAACATGCTAATATTTTGTATTTCCTAATACATATGTAGACAATAAAATAATTGACATAAATAAATGAAATTTATATCATGAACTAAGTTTATGATCAACTGTTAATAATCCACTTGCATTTCCTAATACGGTAGGATTACAGTTTAGTGATGTCTTCTTTTTGTTGTTTTTTTTTATACGTATAAGTGCAAGATTTTAAGTTTAAATTTTGTGAATGATGAGTTTGTTATTAATTTTTTAATATTTCTCTTTACATATAAGTGTAAAGAAATGCCGCTAATTAATTAAAAATAAATAACTTAAGTGTGTGAATTAAGTGATTTTGTAATTATATTTTATTTGAATTTGGTATACGCTAATGGAGCGAGTGAGTGAGCTATGTCTCGTAATTGACTAACCATAATAATATGGTTCAAATGCAGCTTTGATGAGAAATGAACCTAAAAGTCATTTACAATAAAATAAGGGAATTGTTATTAGCACTTAAAAATCTCATTATGCACTCTAAAATTTCTATATTAAGAAAAAAAATATACTTTTAAGAAATATAGAATGAAATTTTAAAATGTTAATAACACTTTTTTAAAATAAAATATTATTAGATAGTATCACCAAATGTATACGTATAAATAAAAGCATAGAAGTTCGGGGGAGGACTGGAACCCCGTGGGGCGGGACCCACCAGAGCGTGGCTTTCATAAAGTGGCAGACTGCGAGCTCAGTTTCGTTTGACCGATCCTGATTCCTTGTGCGGTCTAAAGATTTGCAATTTACAATTTCGTCCAAAACAAATTAAAAGGAAAATTTTGTTATCATTTTTTGGAGTCCTCGATCGGCAATTTTTGGCATTCCGGTGTCCGGTTTGATCACTTTCAAGTCTTTTGGGAGGATGCAGAGAGTGCGTATTCTCAAGCACTTGCTTTATCTCGGCCAATCACCTGTTCCCACATGGCCATGGGAACTGTGCGTCCCGAGGCCCAGACACTTTTCTCTGTATTAAGCCACAATTAATTATTAATTAATTATTGTGTGTAACTGTGTTTGTGCAGTATTATTGTTTAAAGGTGGATCAGAGTGAAGACTGGGAAGTAGAGATTTGACCAATAATATTCTTTTTTTTGTTATGTTTTTATTTTATTTTTTGGTCTATATTTGTTTTTATTTAATTTTTGGTCTAATATTCTTTTTCTTCTTTACAGTACATAATGAACAGTCTTAATGTTGTGGTGGATCCAGAAAGATCTTCTTTGGATTCTCTTTATAAAGATTTTGGAGATTTACAAATTATGTCCCTTCATTATATATTGTACGGTCAGTTTTCGTCATACATTATTTATATTTAATTTTAAATAAAAGTATTTAAAATGATTTCTAGATGCACGATGTATAATGAACATACACGATTTAAGAATCCCCATGTGGTTTTGCTTATTACATTTAGTGTACTGTAATGTTTTCTTAGTACACTAAAAATTCTCTTTTAACTACAAAGCTTTTTTGGTTTCAATCTTCAAACACAAAAAGACTTTGAATAGTTTTATTCTAATCCCTGAACGGCTGAACCCTAAATTTTTCATTCTATACATAAATATTGTTTGGGCGAAATTAAAGAAGGATTAGATGAATAATAGTTTATGAAACATAACTTAATTTATCAACATTTGCACACCACCAACTTATTTTCTTATTTGTTCTTTCAAATTCGAATAACAACTAACGTGACAACAACTAAATTAAAGAAAAATATAAAATGAAATTCATATGAAAAACATGAACAAGTAAAACCCACTTAATAAATTTGATGAGGCATTTAATATTTCTATAATTTAATAAAACTACTGAAGTTAATACATTGGCTATTATCTTAAAATATTTCTCCAACCATTCCATCCACCCACTACTTTTTCTTAAACTTTTATATGGGTTCCTCCAACAATTTTATGTATGTTTTTTTTAGGGTTCCTCCAAAAATTGTATGTATATATATTCTTTAAACAACTAATATTAGTTTAGGCAAATGCTGGTCATAGGTGGTTGGATCTGACCATGGGAGACATACCTAACATGACAAGATTATAGTTGTGGAGAAGAATAACTTAACTACTCTTTAGGATTTTATGTTATCACGTGTTTTAAATTTTTCACATAATATTATATAATTTATTGGAGATATTGTTATTTTAAAGTTTTTGTTTCATACAAGTTATTTTTTATGGACAACTTTAAATGCTCTTTTACTTTTAGGGTTGATATGTGGTTGCTTAATTTTTTTAAAAAAGTTGTTCCTTAAAAAAACTGGGACATTAATTGTGTTTGGTAAATGACTTCAAAACAGTAGAAAGCAGAAGTAATTCTGTTTTTTTTCATTAGAGGTTGTGAACAATACCAATTAATGAAACTTTCATATTGACAATGATATTCCCATCTTTTTTTTGCTAAAAGAATTTTGATCACTATAGCTTAAGAAACACTTATTTACTTTTGTTTTATGGCTGTTTATTCTCAAACCACAGTAGAAACTGCAACCACGAACTAGACTTTGGTAGTTTATCTGTATTTTAGTGGTATTAAAAATAAAAGTTATAAAAAAGGTGTATTATGAATATGTAGTTTATCAGTCAAACACACTTTATATTCCAGTCAAAAGGAGCCTTTATCCTAACTTGCATCGGTTGCATAATTACGTTGAATATCAATAATACCAAAAAATAAAATAAAAATAAAACACAAAATATCATCAGATATGTCATAGTACTGTGACTGTAGCTATGACTGCACGTGTGGTGCACAGTCGCTCAAACCTGAACTTGCCGCCACCGGCTATACCCGGTCGCCCTCGCATACAAATCCATAATTTTCTTTCAAAAAATTAATAAAAATAAACAAATTTTTGGGGGTTTTCGTCACCTGCCCCCACAAGAAGACCAGCAGGAGCAGTGGGGGAGACTGTGCGGAAGAAGGTAGCTTTAATTTTTTTTTTTTTTCTCCCTCCCGTCTTTTTCCTCACTCGCTATCAATGGTCTGCTTCTGAGCATTTTTTTTCTTGTAAATTTCAATTCTTTCTGGGAATTTGATTTATATTTTTAATTTTTGGGTCATTTGGGTTGAGTGGTATGAGTGAGTTTGGTATCTTTTTATTGCTTTTGATAGCTTTTTCCCTGATCTGGGGGGTTTATTTATGATTTCGAACTTTTTATTGAGCTTGAAGAGGAAGTGAGTGAGTGAGTGAGTGAGTAGAGAGAGAGAGCTTTGGTATTGGAGAAGGAAGATTACTAGTGCTACTAGTTGATGATTTTGCTTGATTTGGTGATGAGAAAATGATGGGGTTGTGGTAGTGGTGGTGGAGGAGGAGAAGGAAGGTGGGCCTTTTGAGTTTTGACCATAGAAAAAAGAGATCAGATAAAGCAGGAAAAATTGGGAGAGGAAGAGGAAGAAATTAAAAGAGATCCCCTTTGCATTTTGATGGTCTTTGTTGCTTGTATTTGTCAATGAGAAGGTTTAGCCAAAGAGAGTAAAGGACAGAGAGAAACTCTTCCTTCCTTTCTTTCACTTCCACACTTCTCTCTCTAGATTTTCTTTGCCGCACGCTTCTTAATCTCATGATGGGACAGATTGGTCTTCGAGTTGAATCCTTGTTTTCTGGTGTTTGTGGGTTTTGGGGGTGTTGAAGTTCAAATCTCAAATACCGAGTTGTTGTTTTGTGTGATTTTGTTCTTGGTCTGAGGAAAAAGGGGTTTTGAAATTGCTTATGTACCATCCATCCGGGTGGAAAAGAAGTTGTGGGGGGATGAAGTTTGATGCAGGCAGTGGTGGGCAGGTTCTAGATCTGGAAACCGCGGTGAAAGATGGGATTTTGGGCGGCGGAGGCGGGTTAATTTGCGGTGGCGGAGTCGGTGTTGTGGCGGAGAAGTTGGATCTGAAGAAGATGATTGAGGAGCTGGAGTCCATTGAGATTCCTTCAGTGTTCATCTGCCCGATTTCGTTGGAGCCAATGCAGGATCCGGTGACCCTTTGCACGGGTCAGACCTACGAGAGATCGAACATTCTCAGATGGTTCTCTTTGGGGCACTACACTTGCCCCACAACAATGCAGGAGCTTTGGGATGATTCAGTCACGCCAAATAACACCCTTCACCAGTTGATTTGCAGCTGGTTTTCGCAGAAGTACGTCGCGATGAAGAAGCGGTCAGAGGACGTGCAGGGGAGGGTTCTGGAGATTTTGGAGACATTGAAGAAGGTTAAGGGCCAAGCCAGAGTTCAAGGTCTCAAGGAGCTCAGAAGGGTAGTGGCAGCTCATGCTTCCGCTCAGAACACAGTGGTGGACAACGGGGGTGTTGCTTTGATCTCCTCTCTGTTGGGTCCTTTCACTTCGCACGCCGTTGGGTCGGAAGCAATTGGGACTCTTGTGAATTTGGAGCTCAGTTCAGAGTCCAGGACGAGTCTGATGCAACCTGCAAAGGTTTCGTTGATGGTTGATATGTTGAACGAGGGATCGATTGAGACGAAGATCAATTGCACGAAATTGATTGAGGTTTTGATGGAGGGCAAGGATTTGGAGGCGGAAAATGTCTCAAGCTTACGTCTTGTGGTTGGATTGTTGAGATTGGTCAAGGATAAAAGGAACCCTAATGGGGTTTTGCCTGGTCTCAGTTTGCTCAAGACAATTTGTTCCCACGAATCGGTCAGGAACTCGGTTGTGAGCGTTGGGGCAGTTCCTCAATTGATTGAGCTCTTGCCCGGTTTGAATCACGAGTGTTTGGAGATAGCCCTTCATGTCCTAGAAGTTTTGTCAACACTTCCCGAGGGAAGGCAGGCTTTGAAAGATTGTCCCAAAACAATCCCCAGTGTAGTTAGACTACTGATGAAGGTTTCAGAAAGCTGCACTCAGCTCGCATTATCGATCTTGGGGGCGGTCTGCAAGCTCGCGCCAGACGAATGCGCTTCGCTTGCGGTAGAGGCGGGTTTGGCAGCCAAGCTGCTGCTTGTAATTCAAAGTGGTTGCAATCCTGTATTGAAGCAAAGAGCTGCTGAGCTCTTGAAGTTGTGTAGTCTAAATTACACCGCTACACTATTCATTTCGAAATGTAAGCTTACTAGAACAATACAATGAAGTAAAAAATGGCACTTTGTTGATATACATTCTCTCAATTTTTCTCTGTCCCAATGGATAAAAGGAGCCGCAGAGCTTGTTTGGGATCCAAGAAAATTCAAGACAAAAGGTCCTATGGTGTTTCTGAGGTACCCATCTTTCTTGTGTATACTTCAACATCTTTGATTTGGATCGATTGTTTCCGCCACCAGAAGAAACATCATAATGTGGGTCAATTTGGGCAATGTAATTCCATTTTCTGGTAAATATGATACGCTGATCCATCCGGGTGCCAGTCGGACCCAAGATTTGCTGATCCTCAGTTGTACTACAAAGCCGACAAGCTCGAAGCGGACGGGCACTCTGTTGCAGTTTTCGAATTTGTAATTCCACTGTCTATATCAGCTGGCAGTTTTGAGCTGAGTTTGCCAATAACCCTCAGCAAGTTTGAATCCAAATGGAGTTAATATTTTTGTCTCTCACAGGCAAATTGTTTGTTCTTTTTTTTTTTTTTCAATTTCCAGAATAGGGCAGTTTTTATTTTATTTTTTATCATGTCTCTGTAAAGAAGTTGAGTGAAGGTGAAAGCTTCTGTCATGAGCTCTGAACTGTCAACTGTAGTTGATGTTGCTTGCCTGCACTGCCTAATTGATTCTCATACTTTTCCCATCATGTGTTTTGAATTTCCATTCACTTATATTCCACCTATTTATGTTTGACACTGTACCGTTCTAAGTTGGAGTAGTTCAATTCTAAATTCCAGCAACGAAAGAGATAAACATAAGGAGATATACAATCGAGAATATCTAATAATCTTCTCCTTAAATGACTCCTGATCTCGTTATAAGAGAGTTAGACACTAAGAGATATACAACCATAGTAGAAAAATTTTAGTAGAGCAGCTTGAACTTGGTCAGACCTAGGTTGTGACCACGTGCATTGGGAAAAAGTACCTATACAATGCCGGATGATACCCAAATACATAGTCAGAGAATATTCAAAGTAGTACCTACACGAGGGCGGCGGATGATACCCAAACACAAAGAAAAACGTTTTCCTGCGAGAGTGTTTGACCATTCGAACTATCAGGTTGACGTATCAAAGTTTTTACCACAAGAGAGTTACAAATCTTTTTTTTCACCTTGGATAACTTGAGATCTGATAGGTGAGAGATGGGTGGGAGGGACATAGATCTTCTCCAGACCTCATTATTTGGAGCCCAAGGAACAGAGACCGCCCAAATTGATCGTAATCTCTATTAATTCATTTCGCTGGTTCATCTCACACAAATCAAGACTTTAGATCTCTTTTTCTCTCACAGGACGGTCCGAATTCCATCATCCTTAGGTTTTGAACTATGAGGTTAGGAGAAGATTCAAATTCGGATGGGAGGAAAGGGAGGATTTTGGGTTTTGCTTGTTTTGTTTGCCATTCATTTATTGTACGGGAATTGAATGGCAAGGAAGAGAAAAAGTGAACAATGTCTTACTCTCTGGAAAAAGCTGGTACAGCAGAAAAGAAACACAGGAGGTTTCTTGTTTCGTACGTGAATGGAAAAAGTTAAAACGACAAAGGGGTATAAAAATTGACTGAGCTTTTAATTACTCATCATTCACATTTCATCATCGATCACCAAAGTAATTGGACCATCATAGTATTAAAAATAAAATCCAATGAAATTCAGTGGACAATATAAATTAAGAAATATCAGAGAAAATTAGCCAAACATTAATCCCAAAGTCCTATCAGTAATCATTGATCATCGTCTTAAAGATGAAATTTGCAGTGCAGGGTCCCAACAGCTAACATTCCATTTTAGGGTGAAAAATATTTTGCTGTTGAACGAAGAGTTGAAATCCGATTATAAATGAACAAGTGTCTAATTATATTTTTCATTTCAATTATTAAGATACGTGTTTATTTATGATTGGTTTGCTCTTCTTTTAACATTAAAGAAGGGTTATTCTTTATCTAGGTTTCCAAAGTTTCAATATTTTTTTTATAGCTAAAGTTTTTGTATTGCTGTAAAAATATTTATAGTGTAGAATGTAGATTCCTGGAAATTTTTATCAGTTCAAAAATCAAACTATAAAAAACGGAACTTGACTGGTTTTTTTATTTTTTATTTTTTATTTTTTTTATAACCATAAAATGGATTTTTGAATGACTAAATTTGGAAATCTATACAATATAAGAAATTGTTCTTAACACTCTAAAATATTTATCACACCATAAGTTCATAATAAGTTTTACAAAGTGTTGTTTAAGGATTCGTTTGTGATTCCTTGTGTACAAAACATGTTTACTCATAAGAGTTTATGTTAAAAATGGTTTCATTATAAACACGTTCAAATTTTTACTGAAAACTCAAATACATCCTAAAAAACACACTTGAAAGTGTTTCTTAAATAAGTATTTAGCACCCAAAAACACTTCTAATTTTTTTCTATCAAACGCAGTCAGAATCCCCTTTAGTTGTAAAACAACGTTTTTAAACTTTCCAGAAGCAATCTCAAACGGACCTCAAATTGTGTGTTACATGCTTTAGAACTTTAGTCTGCTCGCCTGCTCAGAATTAACTTTGTTGAAACTTAGATGTCGAAGGGTGGGGTTTGAAGGGCCCTCACATTTCACTTTTGCTGTCACGAACGGGTGCACATGGACACTTCTTCCTTTTGGGCCCTTTGGTAATGAAAAGAAATTTGTCCAAATTTTGGAGTGGAGTGGAGTGGAGTGGGGGAAAAGAGGGTTGAAACCTTGTCTACTTGAAAAGGAGAGACGACGACATTGACAACCCAAAACTCCTTTTGCGACAGTTGCAACATCTAGCATCTTTGAATGGATATACATTAACAATAATGTAGCCAAAAATAAAAAAGAATTGAGTATTTAAAATCCTAACTTTTTAGTATTATTTTTAGATTGGTCTCGATATTTTTAAATATTTCAAACAAGTATCTAATCTATTAAAAATGTCACATTCGTTAAGCATTTGTTAAAAATCAGCTAAATCAACTAGTCATTAAAGTATAGCCTCTACCAACTAACGGTAACCACCACCCCAATTAGGCCATCACCTTTAAACCTAACGCAAAACCACCAACTCAACCTGCCAACATTGAGACGAAGGTCAAGCAAATTGTTGAAATAATATGGACTTCTTATGTAACTTTTACTTACTTGGGATGAAACTTGTAACATTTTCATGACTTGGCTTCTCATACAGGAACTTAACGAAATTTGTTATTTTTGATAAACAAAACATTTTTTTCTCATTTTTTTTTCAAATAAAGAAAAATAATGTTACTCAAAGCAACTCATCAATACCTTCATCTTTTTTGTTATTTTGTCAAGCAACTTCCCTGTCTGGACCCATCAATTATCTGTTATTTATTTATTTTATATAGCATTATAAACATTCGGTATGTATATGCAAATTCAATTAGACTCTTTTATAGTCATAAAATTCAGTTGTAATATAGAATTAGTTTCGTTGCAAGTGGCCCTTTACCATAGTGATGGAAATGCATTGAGCTTTTGCATGACAACATGATTCAAACTCCAGTTGGTGACTAATCTAACATCGAATTTAACAAAATATATCGTTTGACAAAAAATATAAATAAAAGTAGTTTCTCGAGATAGCACGCTATGTGAACTTGTAACACCAGAATCCCTCGTGACAGACAGTGAACTTAAGTCGTATTTGGGTTTTTTAAGTTGGAACTCTTTTATTGCATTAAGCCCAAAATGCATTTAATTCATGGGCTTCAAGCTTGGAAAGTAAAGTTTCATTCACCTTTCTACTGGCCCATGAAAATTCTTAATAAGAAAAACTAATGAAAATGATTTGAAAGCTTTGAGTTTTAATCAAAAGAATAAAAAGTTGTTGTGAGTGAAAAATATCACAAGTGATATTTTAGTATAAAAATATCTTTAACGTTAAAAGTGAACAGTATTATGAGTATTTCGTTACGACACCCTTCTTAATATAATTTCATCCTAATCATACGACGTGTCGTTCTTAGGCACTTTTCGAGCTCCATATGATTGAATAAATCATATCCGGATCTACCTAAATCTTCTCGTGCCGGACAAAATAATTCGGTTGTTTTCACCCGGGAACATGCACACGTGTCGCTATCCCATATGCTCCACGAACATCGACGACGGCAGTTCAAAACACACCGGAACTCTTCCCCGCACTTTCCCGAACCTTTTTCGAACGTCCCATTTCCTTCTTTTTTTTTTTTTTTTTTTTTCAAATCCGTCACTTTTTTCTTCCACTCCAAAAAAAAAAAAAAATGTCATGGCTCGCTCGCTCTCTCGCTGACTCTCTCCGGCTCGACGAGGACGGCGACACCGAGAACGACGTCGTACCCAACGAATCAGCAATCCCAACCACCGCCGACAACGACGTCGTTCGAAGAAGCGAAATTGAATCTTCAGATAAGGAGAACGAAGACGACGACCAGACCCGAGGCGTGAGGGAAGATTTGGACGAATTCAAGCAGACGCTGACCCGCCAATTCTGGGGGGTCGCATCATTCCTCGCTCCGCCGCCGCCCCCACCGCCTCCGCCGTACCCTTCATTGCCATCCAGTAATCGAACGGATCCTCCCGACATCGGTCGATCCGAACCGCCCGATCAATTGGCGATGGATTTTGGTGAAGGAGAAGAGGAGGAGGAATTGGAGGGGGATTGCGCCGTAGGGGTCACTGAGGAGGTGCTGGCGTTCGCGAGGAACATCGCGATGCATCCGGAGACGTGGCTGGACTTTCCTCTCGACGAAGAGGAGGATTTGGGCGGTATGTATGGAAATACGTATACGAAATTGTATACTGTATGTATTTTTCAATGTAGGATTCAGATCTCATTGGCGAATTTTTGAAATGTGGAAAATTTCGTGCAGTTCAAATGTATATTGCATTATTATCCTTCAAATTGTTGGGTTAATCTTCGAATTTCAATGTGTTATTGAAGATTCATTTGATTTTGGTAGTACAATGCATAAGGTTGTGGCAGTAGAGTTGCTTATGGTTCGTAGCTTGTCTCGTTGCGGCGATGGATTTTAATTTTATGCACAATGCAGTTGATATTAGTCGCAGAAATTTGAGATAGTGCATTGTAAAATTGTTGGAAGATGGGTTAAATTACATTTGGGTGTGGGGGGGGGTAGAGGAATGGAGGGAATACTTGAACATAGGTTTTTTTATTTTTCGATTTTCTTGATCAAGATTGTTGCTTTTTCTAAGTATGCAGTTTTGGGATTGGTGTCTAATTGATACACCTTTCTTATTTTAGATTTTGACATGTCTGATGCCCAGCAAGAGCATGCTACGGTGATTGAACATCTTGCGCCAAGATTAGCTGCTTTGAGATTTGAACTCTGTCCGTGCCATATGAGTGAGAGTTACTTCTGGAAAGTCTATTTTGTTCTTCTGCATTCGAGGCTCAATAAGCAGGACGCCGAGATCTTGTCCACACCCCAAGTAAGCTTCCCTCTTTGTATTATTACTATTAGTGTCTGCCAGTCAATTGATTAAATTTGATTCTTCTTCCAACTTAAACCCTGAGATTTAAAGCTATATTAAATGGAATCAGTTGACACTATAAGGATTAGTTGAACTTAGTAACTACACTTTGTGGCATTGTAATGATGGAAATGCTGCTTCATGCCATTCATGATCAGCTTGATTGTATATCACAAGTCCTCGTTGTTATTGGATGCTAGTAGCTGCTTGAACTCCTCCATGGGGTTGTCCCGGGGTGGAATTTCATAGTTCTAGATGTTCAACTTCAATAGTCTATTTAGGTTGCAGGTGATCTTCCCAGTTCGGGATAAAGTTAGGATTTAGGAATTCTAGATGGTTCCAGAAAAATGGCACTATTTGTTTGATTAGAAATTTAATGTAGTATATCATATTGGTCGCAGGTAATGGAAGCCAGAGCAATGTGGATGCAGGAGCTACATTGTTATACTGCATTAGAAGCTGATCAATTTGGAAGAAACCCTTCTTTTTTAAAAGACCATTCCAATATACTACACGAAGATTGTGCTCCAGTCTCATCCTGTAGTGTTTATTACGAGGACAAGATGCTAAGGACATATCCTTATGAATCAACAATGTCCCCCACGGCTTATGAGACTGAGAAGCATCCAGTTGAGAGTGATGAAATCGCATTTATTGATAAGTCTGTTATTGAAGAAAAGCCCATCATTAAGAGCGAGGAGAAGAATCTAACAGTTGGTCCATCCTCGAAGATGCTAGATAATATCTACGAAAATGATGACGATGATGACTGGCCAGAGGAAGATTCTGAATTAGATGGGTATAGTGGAACAGCTATTCACGCAATCAATGAAGACGACATATCTTTCAGTGATCTAGAGGACGATGATTTCCTTGCATCCACAAAACTCAAGATTGTCTCAAAGGAATAAGAAACCACAAGGAAAGAGAGGTTAACCCTCGGCACATGCTCTGCTCGTTGAATAGAAGATGGAGCTTCAAGTCCATGGATGAACTGGTAGTGGCAAGGACACTACTGCTTGTGAAGTACGCTGTCGTATAGTCCTGCGCTGGGACTCTTGTAAATGCTTGCTGATTGTCCTGCTGAATAGTCCCGCTGGGACTCAAGCCTCTGGTGATGATGCTATTTGTTCTAATACCAAATTGTACATGATATGTTGATTTCTTGTGGTCCAAATCTTTACTGAAAAGTATATGTTTGATTGGTTGTGATAGGATTGTAATTACAGTTGAGAGAGAGAGAGAGAGAGAGAGAGGTTAGAAGTGGTCATTTCATCCATGAAATGTCTTAGAAAGAAAATATACAAACAATTTTGTCTTTCTTGTTATATATTTTACCATCTCCTCATGAACTTGTACTATGTTTCTCGTTATGGGGCAGCCAAGGATTTCTCGTAGCGAAAGCTACAGAAGATTAAGACCAGGCTTATCAATATATCTGGAGCAAATTTCGATCTATTCTCCTTATGGTAATTAGTTTGTTCGTATGCAGTCTTGGTTTTTAACTCATATCGTTGTAATTCACATCGGTTTCTTGTAATCCAAGTTTTAGTTTTATGTCTGGCTAGCCTTCTGGTGTATGAGTCACTGATGGCCTGCTGCTATACTTTTTGCAAATGCTGAGATATGTACAGGTTTCTTAGGATGCAAAAACATTTTTACATAATGCTACTAAGTCAATATACATATCAAGTCAAATTCTTTGATCCAAAATCTCAAAGAATGTCGATGGTCACGAAGCAAGGTTTGAGTACGGTCTGTACAGTTCGCCGCTTTCAGAAGTCAGAATTCAGCTTTGCCTGCACCAAAGCGATATAACATCTTCGTTTTAGGGAAATATATGTGCAAATGCGATTAAATAGTCATAGAGATCGAAGCAACTCCTTCCTCAATTCATTTTTCGAAAGGAACAAATGTTTTCTCGGAGAGTGAAAAAGTGATCAACCGCACCTTTCACCCGCATCTTTCCCCATTTATTTCTCAGATCATTCGGAGTTCGATCCTTGTGAAATACATCACGACCATTTTCCAAAATTTTCTTCCAGCATCGGTACTTTCCAGTGGCTGGAAAACTGTTCACAAGCTCCTGGAGAGTTTACTTAAGTTAGATTCCGACGCAACTACAAAATAGAAAATTTCCAAGAACTTTTCGAAATTTGATTGGAAATGGAGAGTTTAAGCATTTGTAAGTTTAAGAAAATGAAAGAAATCATAGAAACGACAATTTGAATTTCGAAATGAAGCGTAACAACAAGATGGTTTATATAATCTGGATGAAATCACACATCCATGATACTACTTCAGTTTAGATAATTAATACCTTCAACTTTTCTTCTTCTTCTCTTGTCCAGTATAATCTCATACGCCGCCTCCTTCTAGGCAGTGGCAAGTTTGACCTGCATATTAGGAGAAACAGTTGATTAACAATCGATAACTGCATGTAAAAGTTCATAAAATAAACTCAAAATCGATAGCTTAACCCCCAATCACCTCGTTGGTTGATTTCCAGATTCTCTTGTCTTTTGAGCTTTAGGTTTAGGCTGTATCTCGCCCAGTAGAGGAGACCAAGTATCTGAAACTTCCGGTTCCATGGAAGGAGACGAAGTATCTGAAGCATCAGATTCCGAGGAATCAGACAGAACGATGGTAAAACTCTTTGGCGCTTTTTCATGGGTTTTATGCACTACAGGAGACTCTGTGTCAGATAGAACAATGGTATTTGAGGGCATCTCCAGAGATTCTGGTCGCATAAGTTCTGCATTCTCAATTTCGTTTTCTTTCTCCGCAAACACCCTTTTCCCACCTTCATCTTCTTCATCTGTGTCTGAATTTTCTTCGACAGCAGTTTCCTCATCCTGTTGCAGCTCAAGCAGTTCAGATACGCACGGGTGTTCTGAATCTCCTCTGATTACTTTATTGGTGCCTTCACCTCTACAACTGACACTGTCCCCATCATTGTTCTCATCTTCAACCTCAAACTTCATCCCTTCTTTGATCTCATTGTCTTCCCTTCTTTGATGCACTACAGGAGACTCTGTGTCAGATAGAAAAATGGTATTTGAGGGCACTTCCATTGATTCTGGTTGCATAAGTTCTGCATTCTCAATTTCGTCTTCTTTCTCCGCAAACACCCTTTTCCCATCTTCATCTTCTTCATTTTTGTCTGAACTTTCTTCGACAGCAGTTTCCTCATCCTGTTGCAACTCAAGCAGTTCAGATACGCACTGGTGTCCAGAACCTCCTCTAATTATTTCATTGGTGCCTTCACCTCTACAACTGACACTGTTGCCACCATTGTTCTCATCTTCGACCTCAAACTCCGTCCCTTCTTTGATCTCATTGTCTTCCACTCTGACAAATTGGTTATGAACTTGAGCATCGTCAAATTGACTGTCACAACCGTAACCACTTTCATTTCGCGCATTCACTTGTTCATCAACGATATAACCATCAGAACAGCCGGAGAAGACTTCCTCAAAAGCCACTGCCTTTCTTCTCAACTTTTCTTCTATCTCACCCAGCCTATTCTCATGAGCAAGAGAATATGAACAGATGGGGCAGTAATATTTACCCTTCTTATAGCATATTAAGTCAGACTCGAAGTTCTGATGAAATACCGAAGGGCAATTACTTGTATTACAAATCAGCAACTGACCACCATTACTACATAGGAAGCCCAAGAAATCACAATTTTCCACGGAGACATCAATCTTCCCATTACGGAATGCACTGCTGTCACTTGTCTCCCTATGACAATCCATGAGCTCTTTGGCTTCATCAGAAATAGTCTTCTTCTCATATCTATCTGCAGGATGTTCTACTTTAACATGAAAAACATGTTCACCGATATAGTCATATTCTACAGCAGATACATCTGGAGGAGCAGCAATTGATGTTCCTGGTTCAAGATGAAAGCCACCATCATCTTCGGCTTCATCTTCTTGCCAAGATCCGAGCAACGGAACTATGTTATGTATTAGAGGCTGCAAAACACCAAGAGGGGTCCCGTTTCATCTTCTTGACAACATTTGAACATTATGATTACAGTTAAATGTTTCAAGAATCATTTAAATAAAATGAAGTAAATAAAATGCTTGACTAGTTATATTACCTCATTCTTAATTTGTTCCAAAACATCACCAGTAACCTCACGAGGACGAAATAAATCCTCCAAGAACCTCAAAGCCAACAATTGAATGCAAGGGAGAGACACTAATTTGTCTGTAACATACTGCACGTTTGGAAACTGTTCTTCAAGATTTGCAATGGCGCTGCCCTGTGAGTGAAGTCTAGGAATTTCATTTTTATTAACAGGAACAAGACTTCCTACTTCAAATTCTTTTGGCCGAGAACTGGTATAATGCGTTTCTTTTATCTCTGCTTGCAGGTTACAAAAAGTTTCACCTGCATCTTGGTTTTCTAGTCCCTGCCAGGCTACCTCCTTTTGTAATACTATTTCCAAAGCCCGACTTGGTCCCTCCCCATGTTGCGCCAGCAGGACTTCAAGTTTTAGAATTTCACGGTTTAGCATGAAAGGAGCAAATGATGAGAGCCTTATGGGGTGCCTGATCATTGTATTTCTTGCCCTATCATGGTTTTCTAGTCCGTGCATAGCTACCTCCTTTTGTAATACTATTTCCAAAGCTCGACATGGTCCCTCCCCAAGTTGCACCAGCAGGACTTCAAGTCTTAGAATTTCATGGTTTAGCGTAAAGGGAGCAAATGATGAGAGCCTCATGGAGTGCCTGATCATTGTATTTCTTGCCCTATCACCGCCTCCTAGCTCCTCAGCATAAAATGTTGCAGGAAGCGCACCGATGCAGAAGATAAGTTTCTTTACATAAGGATGAGGTAATTCTAATTGGTTTAAAACCTGAATTTGGAACACAGTAAAAATTTAGGAAAACATAATACAAAATATTCCTATAATATACATTTACAGACACGATATAAAATATCGAGCAAGACTTTGTATGGAAGGTTTACCTTCTGAATTCTTAAATCTTCTTCCCTTGACACGGTGGGTACCTCTGTTTCCCGCCTGAGCACTTCCATTTGCAAACGTTTGACTAGTTTCTTGTCCGGAACAACCTAGCGAAGTATTTGAAATAAATATATTAATAGGTTTGTATTCTGAGTAAGTAAAAATGCAAACTGAAAAACGTGATGAGCAAAAAAGTAGTACCATGTTAGATTCACCCTTTGCCTGTGTGGAAAGTAAGAGAGAGTTTATTTGAGGACGAAATAAATCCTCCAAGCACCTGAAAGCTAAATCTTGAATGCAAGGAGGAATCACCAATTTGCTTTTGTAAAGCACTTTTAGTTTTAGAGCTCGACTTGGTTCCTCCGAAAGTTGCTCTGATGAGATTTCATGTTTTAGAACTTCACGTCTTGGCATGAAAGGAGGAGTTGACGAGTGCCTAATGGAGTGCTTGGTCCTTGCATTTGTTGCTGTATCACAATCTCCTAGTTCCTTGGCATAAAATGATATTGGTAGCACACCAGTGTAGGAGAGACAGTTGTCCACAGAGCGATGAGGTAATTCCAATGGATATAAACTCTGAAGTTGGCATACAACAAGAATTAATGACAAATCTAAAACTAACGCTTATACGGGGGAGAGGAGAAAGGTAGACCAAGGGCTTGGGGAACAGCGAGAGGGAGAACGAACATAAGTTCGGGATTCACCTGAACCTCAAGTTTATGGCGCAACTCATCCGCTTGAGATTGAGCCAAATCTCTTTCACTTCTCAATTCCCCATTTCCATTTCCATCTAGTGAGGATCATATTTTATGAAAAATTAAAAAAAAAAAAAATTCATATACATTCACACAAACACATCAAATAAAATATCAAGCGGCCAGATGTTATATGAATGTTTACCTGCTGAATTCTTTCCCTCAGTGG
Source organism: Pyrus x bretschneideri (assembly GCF_019419815.1). Classification (NCBI taxonomy): domain Eukaryota; kingdom Viridiplantae; phylum Streptophyta; class Magnoliopsida; order Rosales; family Rosaceae; genus Pyrus; species Pyrus x bretschneideri. The sequence continues at coordinate 3,830,673 of NW_025999390.1, read as the reverse complement.
ATAAAGGGTGTACAGCTCTGCTTCCAGCTTAGCTACTTGCTTTTGCAAGTGTTTCACTAGCTGCTTGTCTGATACAACCTAGCAATTTTTTTTTTTGAAACAAATGGATTAATAGCTTCTGTATTCTAGAAAGGCAAACTGAAAAAAAGGTGATAAGCAGATAAGTGATACCGTGTTCACGCTGGCATCATTTGTTACCTCCTTTGCCTGTGTAGCAAAGAAGAGAGTGTTTCGAGATTGTTCAGCGTAGCTCAGTGCTGGACTCAAGGTACATATGATGGCAGTGCGAGCATTTCCTCCAAGGGAATGTTGCAATATGCGAGTGAGCTTTGAGTCTCGGTAAGGTATATGACCACTTAATTTTCCAGCACTGATAATCATCAATTCGAAGAGTGAGCAACCAAATTGACTATATATCAGATATATCTATCAAGTAATCTCATACTTGAAACTTTGAAATGGTCCTTCTGTCCTGCTATATAGATTCTGACCTGAGCTTTCTGATAACGTTAGTAAGTGTCATCAAACTAAGGTTAATATGGCAGCCTTCCCTTAGCCTAACACCGTCTGCATGCGTCTCTGGAGCTCTTTCGCTTCCAGCTAGGTCTACAAAATTCTGCAGATCATTCAGATTGCAGTTTTTAGCTGTTAACCAAGAATCCAACTCAGGTGAAACTTCTGTTTCTTATTTTAGATTTACCAGGCTTGCAACGAAAGACGTCCTGCAGTCTAAACTTTCACGGACTGTACTTTCAATTGTCTGTACAGAAAGACAATATTAGTTAGTCGTCGGAAGAAGAAAAGTACTTGTTTAGAAAACATCAAAGATGTTATGATCGAGAGAGATTAAGGAACTGACCAGCCTTATTATTTGATGAGACCGTGAACTGTTATCATTTAGAGCAGTTTCACCAACTTCTCTTTGAGCTGCACAAAAACAAGTTGATTAACTAATTGCTAATGAAAAAACTTTGAGAGAATACGAAGCTAACTCAAGTGAAGGGCTCCACTGAGTCACCCTCGCAAATTCCGATTAAACTTCTCAGATGCTGATGACTGCTTGCAGCTTCCTCCACCAATTTCTCAACCACGATTCCTTTCTACATTAAAGAAAACACTAGAACTTGAATGAGAAGTCAAAGGAGGAGTAATTAGTTCACCGAAGATTATGGTAATTTTACAAAGCAATACCTCTGGATCATCTAGAAGCTTTAAATTGCCAACAGATTCTGTATTCAGCAAGTCGCGGACATTCTCATTGTATATCTCAAGTCCCGAAATTTTTATTCCAAACTCCCTCTCTGGAGTCTGCAAACAAACAGAGCAACACCTGCTTAGTAAATCAAACTGCAGAAACCAAACTGCAGAAACAGCAGCAGAAAACTGCAATTCTTGGTGAAGAACAGGACCAAGACATATACCAAGGCATGAACCAATAAACGAAAAAAATTATAGAACCATCAACAAAAGGTTTTTCGGGAGCTTACATTCGTTATATGGTTGTAGATATCATCGACAGCTTTTTCCATTATTCCTTTCATTGTGTATGTCTTGCCACTGCCACTTTGTCCATAAGCAAATATAGTAGCTGCGAACAAGAGAACGTAAACAATCATTCAATGCGAGTAGAGATTTAGATGGAAAAACATGACATGATTTGAGCGATAATCACTACCGTTAATTCCCATCAGAGAAGACAAGGCAACATTTCTCACTCCTTCCTCATATACTGCTTCGGTTGAACCAGGACCGAAAACTTTATCTACAAAACAGGTAATCAGTGATCAATAATCTACACAATCAATCATAACAAAAATACAATAAGAATCATCAAAGATAAGGGAACAATTAGATGTTTTTACACACCAAATGTAAACGAGGCGGATTGAGTGGAACGTTCGTGAGGCGGGGGTTTATAAACAATGGTGTTGTCGCCGAGGCAATCCCACGAAACTTGTTCTTTTGCGAGCTCCTCCCTTTTGCTTAGAGGCCTTAAACACACTAACACAACAATCTTCTCCTTCTTAGCTCTTGGCGTTCCGGGAGTTCTGGAAGCCATCATCATAATATATGCTTGGCCTTGAGACTTTGCAAAATGCAAACCTACACCGAAAAACCACGAAATGCGCCAGTGAAGCCGAAATCAAAACCAAACAACGAATTAGAAGTTTAGAGCACAGGGAAGAAATGGCTCAGAAAACAAAGCAAATCCCAACTCCCATCACCTCAACCGATTTCGCTACAAATTTCTTCAACAGCATAAAATAAATAAATAAAATCCATCTTTTTCAAGACAGAATATATGAAAAAACGCAGACTCACAACAATATCAGGTGAAGATGATGAAGCTTTTGGAGCTTTCAGCAGAGGAAAACCGAAAACTAGAAGCTTGAAGCTTGAAGCTTTAACCGGAGAGAGAGAGAGAGAGAGAGAGAGAGTAGCCGTTGAGTCGTGTAAGAGAAGCTTTGAGTAAGTAAAGAGGAGTGGCGGAGAGAGAGAGAGAGGAGGGAAGTCGAAACAGCGCGCAATTCTAATAATAATTTTGAATTTAAAATCACAACTACTATTTGACGTCACTGACACCTTCTAACATCGTCAGTTGGCAGCTCCTAATAAGTTGCCACGTGGCGTCTCATTGACTTTTAGTTCGGACAGAGAACGCTTTATTAAACTAAGGTTCCAATTAATTTCCTCAATTAAGAACAAAACTTACCAACTAAATTTCGTAACCTTTGGTTTTCTTTTATTTTTAATGGTCTATTTTTCTTATTTTTCAAATGAATTAATGCTAAGACTTAATTTTATAAACTAAAAGACATGCAAGTTAACAATTAGATTATTTGATTAACATGTTTATTTTTTATTTATGACACATTATTTAATTTATAAATCTAGTCTTCCTAACGTTATTTTTTTCTTTCTTATTTTTCAAATTGTTACAAATAACTATGGCTCGATTGTTAATAATTTAATAGCCTTTAGTTTTCTTTATGCACTACGAACACCTCCATAAATTTTAAGTACTTCTAAGTTTTTTTTTTTTCAAACGTAATCAAATGTGTTTTTAGTTACCAGACCATATTTTTAGCTTTTTTAGCAATAGTCTCAAACGTGTTAGATTGAAGCGATTAAGCGGTAGTGAAAAATAAATCTCATGTATATACCTATTGTGTGGCATCTCTAGTCACATGCCAGAGGGTGAAAGATAATTCATTTAACTGGCAAGTGGGAATCACCTTGATAGTTAGGGTTTTCCTCTCACAAAGCAAGAAGATGATTGATCAAATTCATGGGCGGACATATGAAGAAACACTTATGACACTATAACGTATACCTTATCGAGCATGTTAACTTGTTGTGTCTCTTGTTCAAACCATTCACATCCCCTTAACATAGTATAATTGTTTGTAATAGAAAGTAAAAAATAAAATAAAAAACCTTGTAAACAATATTTAATTGTAAGTGTGATTGTGTAAACTAGAAGTAGCATCCATCTAATAAGATCTATGAGATCTTTCCTATATGACTGTGTTACATAAAAGTTGATAATTGATTTATTACGTTGATAAACGTGCTCATTCCTATTGGTGACACATCATTTAATTTACAAATTTTGTCTTCCTAACATTACCTTCAATGAATCTAGAATTTTCTTTTACCTTTATTGGATGCGTTGTTATTAAAATTTTGACTTTCTTGGTACCTCGAAATGAGATATTATGATATCCCATTTCAGAATTTATTATTTATGTATTTTATAGATGAAGGAAAACGATTTTAAGGGCATTTTGATCATATTAAATTTTATGCTGGTTTTTTTATGTGATTTTAGAATAGACGGATAGATCTCGATCTCACAAGCACATAGGCACAAACGGCGTCCAATTTCGAATTAGAGCGAAAAAAATAGAAGCGTTTTAAGTTGAAAAATTAAGAGAAGAGAATCCAATTGCAAAAATAAATTATAGTTGAAAAGCATAATGAAAAAAAAAAAGAAAATTAGCTGAAGAGAATCTGATTCTATAATAATGACCATGCATTTTAATTGAAGTCATTTCAAGAAAACAATCCCAATTTTTTTTAAAAACAATTAAAGTAAATAGCACGTATTCGTTATTACAGTGCATGTATGAAGGCATGAAATCTGAATGAGCTAAAATCAAAGTGTCCTTACCATATAAGTTCATATGAATATATATATTAAAAGAGTTTTATGATTTAATTTGTTATGTTTGTGCTGTGGGTGTTTTTTTCTTTTAAATTGAGATGAATCGTGTGGGTTGTATATAGGTTATGGTGATTATCCTCCAGCACAAGGCTATCCGGCGCAGGGGTATCCTCAACCTCCTCCGCCGCCTCAAGTAATGTATCAGCCTCCACCGCCGCCGTCGTAATCAAAATCCAATGTTGGTTGTTTGAAAGCATGGTAATCAGCTCTGTATCTCCATTTCTATATCACATTATACAGTGTTTTTAAATATTAAAAATGTAAATTAGGAAAAGACGTTCCAAACAAATCATGCAATGAAATGTGGGATAAAACAACGTCGTTAACTAAGGATTCATAACTTTTAAGGATTTTTAAGGGTTTTAGGAGCGACATTTTGTTCATTATTTTTATGGTTTCAGTTTGGTTGGTCTTTGTTGTTGCTGATGCGTTGAGATGCTTTGCTCATGAAAAGGGTTTAGGAGGCAATGTCAGCCCGTGAATCATGATCAGGCGGTTCAAATGATATTTGCTAATGCCAAGACTGTTACATCTCCATTATGTCATTTGGTTTTGTATAAGCCTCGTCAATGTTTTTTTTGATTAACTTTTTTTTTAGTTTTGTTGTTGGCTTTACAATTTAGTATATGTTTTAGTACTCATATTTAGTAATATTTTTTTTGTCGCACAAGAGAGTTTGAAGAAATTCGTGTTGATCAAATTTGAATAGTCATTTAGAATTCAAGAACAATTTTAATAGAAGTTATACGCAAAATTACGAAAAATTTAGATCATCAGAGTATATCAAAATTTCACATGAAAATTTCCTTCACTTTAACAATCTCATAAAAAATATCTCGCATTAAAAAGAAAAAGAATGTGGCCCAAAAATATGGTCAACGGGATATTTTAAATAACGCGGGTAATGTATCCAGTCAGTTCATGTGTCATTTATTTAACACAATAAAATATTTCTGGCGGGGGCGTCCCGCTTTCTCTCCTCCGTCACTGCAACGCCCGCCGTCTCCTCTCTCTCTCTGTCTCTCTCCTCCCACCAATTGACAGTTTCAAAGTCGCAAAGGTTCGTATTCTCATCGCCCTCCTCATTGAATTCCCCCAATTAATATCTGGTCTTTCCAATTCATTGGGATTTGCAACTCCAGAACCCTAGAAATTCATCGACACAAAGCAATCGATTTTCAGTACCCAATTCGTTAAATTGTTAGTTCATTTCCCAAAAGCACTTTAAAGACCAAAGCTTTACAGCTTCCCTTTGTTATTCGAGCTCCAATGGAACTTGGGCTCGTCGCGAAGGGCTTGAATTTCTCTCGGAGAAGAAGGCGATGGCTTCTGATACTCGCAGCTCTTGGGGTCTCCGGCTATGGAGCTTATAGGGTTTACAATTTGCCCTCTGTGGCCAGGAAGCGGAAGAGATGCTTGAAGCTTGTTGGAGCCCTAATCTCTATGGCCGAGATTGTCTCCGATTCGGCCGAGACGATCGGGGTTGTTTCCAAGGACTTGAAGGAGTTTCTGCTATCCGATTCGGAAGAAATGCCCCAAAGTTTGAAGCAGATTTCGAAGATTGCTAGGTCGGAAGAGTTCTCCGTGTCACTGAGTAGGGTTACAGAGGCTATGACGGTTGGGATGATTCGAGGGTGTAGATTGGAGATGAAGAATGAGGGTGAATCGGAGAAGGGTATGGGCAATTCGAGCTTTTCGGATAGGGTTTTGGAGAAGGTTTTCTCTACAGCTGGAACCGGGTTTGTTTCGGTTGTGGTTGGAAGCTTTGCTAAGAATTTGGTTCTGGGATTTTACTCCGATGAGCAATTGGGTGAGAATTCAAGTGTATCGAAATCAAGTTCATCGGATGTGCCTACATGGGTTAATGTGATTTGCAGTGACAGAAGTAAGGATCTCATAGCAAATTGCATTCAGGTTTTTGTAAGCACTGCTGTTGCGGTTTACCTTGACAAAACGAAAGATATCAACGTTTATGAAGATATGTTTGATGGGTTGACCAATCCCAAGCACCAGAACAAAGTGAGGGATGTTCTAGTTTCTGTTTGTAATGGTGCTGTGGAAACAGTTGTGAGGACATCTCACCAGGTTTTGACGAGTTCCAGTTCGAGTTCAAGCTCGAATTCGCATGCATGTCCAATTGTTGATCAGAGTGAAGGTCCAAGTGGAACTACGGATGAGTGCTTGCAGCGAGAGGTATCTCCAAAGCAGGGGAAGGTGGAGAGTTCGTCGGATGTTATTCATAGTAGTGGGTGGGTTAGGAAGGTTTCATCTACATTGGCTGTGCCGAGCAATAGGAAGTTTGTTCTGGATGTGACGGGGAGGGTGACGTTTGAGACGGTGCGATCTCTCGTTGAGTTTATGTTGTGGACGCTATTAGATGGCTTGAAAAGAAGCCTTAGTGCACTTCATGGGGAGGTTGCAGACAGGGGATTGCAAGTCATCAGATACTTCAGCGGGAAGTCTTCAGTTATAGTTACTGTATGTCTTGCTTTGCATTTATACGTCCTGGGTGGTTCAAGAGTTCTCTTGACTGCTTAATTTGATGGGGTTATCCCTCCCTTGTAAGAAGCTCCTATAAGTCAGATACGGCTCCCTTATGAGGAACGTTATGTGTGTATAACTTTGTTACTTAATTCAAATGATGAAAAGGAGGTTCATGATTCATTGTGACGCATGCTTTAAATTCAGGAACTTTTATTCCTTTTCTGTTCTTTAATTATTAAATTTATAATCCTTGAGTGAATGCAACTATACATATCTGAATTTTGGTGGGATCTTGAGGTTTAGAACATCCCTACTTTCGATCTAGAGGAATCATGCCTTGGGTTGTTAAAGTTAAATCGAAATAGACCATTAATGATTCTACTGTTTAAACATTCATGATATTTAGTTAATTTACCTAGTTCTTGATTTGTTTAGGTAGAAAACTTAAACCACAATAATTTCAATATGGAAGAAAAGTAGCGATTAGTAGCACACGGATCTCGTTGCCGCATTTGGAAGAGTTTGCTGCACGATTCTGATTTGGTCTCATTAAGGTATGGTGATAAAAACCTGTACCAGCAGATTCTGGTTTTCTCTGACTGTTTTGGTTCATGTTGTTCTCCGAGAGCGGAGGCAACTTTCGAAGGAGGTTACCATTTCTGATGCCTTCTTTTGTCAGCTGAGATAATTCGTTCTTTTGTATTCTGGTTAGGCTTTCTAGCAGTTGCAATTCAACGTTGTAATAAGAAGTTTGGAGATGCAATTTAAGATATCCGGGGGCCGGGGGAATTTGATTGATTTATCCTATGTGTGCAAGGAATGTTTCTGTACTAACTATCACTCGCGTTTTGTTAGTTACTACCCGTAGAATTGTTATGCAGTGGCCATTCATTACATTGTGCTAGCTGTTCATCTGTTTAAATCTGGAAATTGAGAGAGTTGGTGGCACTGGGTATCACTATGTATGCTCTAGCGATTATTTCCAACATGTTTTTACTTAAGAACTCAGTTGGTACTATAGCTGTACCCAATTTAGCGTTTTCGGGAAAAAAAAGGGATGCACGATGACGCCGTCTTAGGGACGGGGACTTGATTTAGTGTCTCCGGCGAAAGTGAGTTATAGGAAATGGATGAATGAGGCAGTCATCAATCTGTTGCCAAAAGAGGAAGGGCGGAGTTCACCAGTAATGATTCTTTGCCCTTAATGGCACATAAATGCAATTTTTAGCGCAATTGGACTGTGCCATCCAATTGAAATTTCATGTTTCATTTGGTAAGTGGATCAAACACTCCCAGCATTGCAAAGGTTTGGTACTAATGATGCTTACTATTCCATTGATTCGTCAAATTAGTTCCGTCATAAGAGAGATAAAGGCATAACTATATACAACCGATGACACTCAAGAACTTCTTGAGATCTAAATGCCGACGAGAAGATTACGGATCGATTACGGACTTATCATCTTTGTGAGGTCAGACAAGATGCATGCACACGTACAAAGATGGAATTCTGATGTCAACTGGTGGGTTGTTAAAATTGCATTTCATAATCTGTAATTCCCAAAAGCAGTCGCAGCAAAAGCTCGTTTTAAGTTTGGACTTCCACAGGATAATGACACATCAATTCTTTATTCAACACAGCCGACGTGTTTGACACTCTACTAATATTGTGTTTCCGACTTTTAATCACCACAATTTAATCATGGATTATGAATACGGGTGTTAGCAGTTGCTTTCATTGACGATAGTTGACCAAATATGTGGTGCATGATTGCGAGCAGTGTTCTACAAGAAAATGATTTATACACTTCTCTTTTTTTTTTTTTTTTTTTTTGGATTAAATAAGTCAAATGAGAATCAATGAACGGACGCAATGAGAATATCACAAAATGAGAAAACGAAAGTGTGAACGGGTATCTATTGTAGTATCATATTGACTTTTCTCCACAAAGCTGCCTTAGTTTTCCATCGGCATCCTTTACAGATGAGGACAGCAAATATTTTATTTTGTTAAATTAGATAGAGAATGGATATTTGCACATTAGTGCTGCACTTATATTTTTTCTATAAATTCTTTTATTAGAAAATATTACGGAATATTTTTTTAGAGTGTCAAAAATAACTCTGACAACATATTACATCAACACAAACCATGGATAACTAAGAAATCCTGCACCAAAGTCCACACTGTTCATACCAGAAGTTCATGACTTGTCGTGGCGTTTTACTTTTATTAGCAAAATGGCAACAAATTTCTTGTTGCCAAACACATAATTTGTTTATTTTTGTTACTATTATTGACAATAGCGTGGGCGGTAGAGTATTAAGTGAGCCAAATTACAAATAGAACAAGTTATCAAACTATCATATATAATGAGTTACGCTCTCATAGCGATTTGTAGAAATCTTAAATCTCATATGCCCAGCAGATGTGTCATCCAAATTTGATTAGAAAAATTTAAAAGTACGAGAAGGACATGAAGCCAAATCCCATAAAAAGACAAGAAATATTATAAAGACAAACTAATTAATCCTAATTAAATCCATTGTCTTTCGAAAACAAAGATTGAGTTGACCAAATAAGCTTGTATGATATTATTTAGTATAACATATGGATGCTTTATTATTGCATGGCTTTTTAAAAAGAAGAAACAAAGAGAGAGAATTTTAATTGGCTGCACGAGTTCAAGGCTTGTGCTTCTGTGTATATATGTAATCCACATGAGCCGCCAATGTCCTCCTCATCAGGCACTCCTCCTCCTCTACACCTTCGCAGCTCCCGCCTTCCTCCGCTGCAACGATCTCCGCGTCTATGTCCTGTTCACATATTTTTATTCAACAAATTACAACATAAACAAAACAAAACAATATTAAGATACAAAACTTAATGAAAGAATAGTAGATTTAGTAAATTTAGAAAGCGTTTGATTACCATTTCACTTTTTGAGTTTTAGAAAACCACAATCTTTTCGAAAAGGTGAAACAAAAACAAAATGAAATGGTTATTAGAGGACGCCTGAAATTAAAACAATTAAAACAACTTACTTGGTGTTGGGTTTTGAGAGCGTTGTTGGTGAAAGCAGCAGGGACTGGACGAGCAGCGAAGGCTGTGAGTTGAAAACTGAGGAGCAGAGCTATGGTGAAGAAGGTGATAATATATTTAGCCATTTTTTTTTCTTCTTTTTTGTTTTGAGTTTCTGTGGAGAAGGGGAATACAAAGTGTGAAGGGAAGTGAGAACCGAGTGGAGATTTATAGTGGGGGGTTTTGTTAGGTCGTTTTGCATGTCCAATTGGACCAATTGGGTACTGACTCGTTGACAGGTTTACATGGTTGGATCAGAGCCAATAGTGCCAACTGACAATTGGCTCTACCTAAATTTAAAAAATCTATCCAATTCTCTTCCCAATTTCACCTCAAAATTTGTTACCCTAAACTGTTGTAACTGAAAAAGAAAACAACTTATGAAAATTTTGTAGGTGATTTAAATTGTATTTTTTACTTTTAAAGTGATTATTTTTTTTTGTTTTGTTGTGATAAAATCCTTTCTTTTTATCGTGATGTTTGACAAGATTTTGGATTTGGTTTCTTATTCTGGTTATAGTTTTATAAAAGTTACAATATATATTAGGATTTTATTTCCTGTTCATTTGTATTAGGTTTATGATTTTTATGATTTTCTGATTATACAAGTTTAGGAATATTTTGGAACCAGTATGGTTTCTTTCTATGTTTTATTATTTAAATTCATATCCGAATTTTAGGTAAAATCAACTAGGTGAGTCAACTCTCGGTGTCAATAACTGAATAACCCTTGGATTAAGGTGATAATGCGTTATGCTCACGTTCAAACTACAGTGTCGGTGGATTCTTCCCAAACTTAGGGACTTAGCTATAGGAACAAAACACAAGGCAGTCCCCTCCACCACTCCAAATTTGGATATGCAGATCGCAGAAAATATGTCAAAATTCTGAAATTACAAACAAGAATCTTCCAAAAAGAGGCATTATATGTGTTGAAATTGTCACCAAAGTGTTCGTGACAGATTTGCCGTTCTGATGTCTGATCAATCAAAAGAGTGGGGATATTTCAGCATCACATCTTCTTCAAACCACAGTGCTTGGGTTGAGACCATATAACCAAGATTTTTATGTACTTTGGGAATGATTGGTTAGGAAAGTATTGGTCACATCGCTTAACGAACAACATTGGCACATTGCGGTGTAAAAAATGGATTTGGATCCTTTCCTAAGTCAATGGAGAGGATTCTTCTGATCAAGCATTGTGGGCCGTTGGATTTTTATCCAACGACTACAAATAGATGATCTCTTTAAAATTATAATAATTATAACCGTTGGATGAAAATCCAACGGCCCACAATGCTTGGTCAGAAGGATCATCTCCATTGACTCAGGAGAGGATCCAAATCTGTAAAGAATGGACTTAAATTCTAAAAACTGTATGAAATGAAACTTTCAGGCTAGCTAGCCCAGGAGTATTCAAAATTGAGCCTTCATGGACGAAGAGAAGTGAATTGTCATGATGAGAACAGATGTATTTAATTACTTGTTTAAATGTACAATTACACATGTTTCTCTTGTTTATTAAATTAGTGATCAGGTATTGAGAGAGATCGTCACATAATTATAAACAATCGGTGACATTCAAAAATATTTCATTGAAGTCGACTAAACTATTTAATAATGACGTGATGAAAGAGACATGCACATAATTGTATTAAGAAATATAAACATGATTGTGTATAACCGATGACATAAAAAATCTCTCTTTAGACTATGCAAGACTGTCTAGTGACACCTATTATTCACGCACACATACATCAATTTCTAGCCTAGAAAGTGAAAACATTGATTTTGGAGTACTGCTGCACCGGGGCTTGTTTTCCTGGTAATATTGAAGTACCTCCAAGACACTTCAGTAACCTAGCTAACCTAATTATTATTTGTTCCAGTCAGCAAGTAAGAAATCTTCTAATTGCTGCAGCAACTGTATCGCAAAGCAATTCTGCCATGCATTTGTTTGGATATCAAGGAAAGATTCTCTGTCTAGCATGCGCGCGCATGCACATACGTACCCAACACACACCACGAAAGTTAACTTTTTTAGGGTTTGGTTTATAACAAAACATATCTTCCCATGATAGAGAAATCAAAATTTTAATTCAAATTTGTAAATCAAATGATGCGTCAATAATAAAAAAATAAACACGTTAATCAATATTTAAATAATAATACAATCATCAATAAACATATCATTTAGTTTACAAATTTAATTTAAAAAATTTAATCTCACTAGTATTTCCTTTAAAAAAATGTTTTTGAGACTTTGATCGATCTCTTTCTATCAAATAATTAGCTTTAGGTAGCTAGCTAGCTAGTAATGAAAATGATGAAACGCACTCGACGCTCATCATTATCTTCCTCCTTTCTTTAACATATTCGCAGCCTCCTCCTTATATTCCTATCTATTATATATATCGAGATTTTCATTACTAATTTACACTAAAATATGCTTAATTTGTTTTTTTTAACATTTTCAAGCATAGTGGAGAATGGGAATGCCCCTAGTTATAAATTATTTTGTCAATCAAATATCATGCTGCAAGCACCTATCAACCATGTAACAAATTTTCGTTGAACGAATAAAGTCTCTAAAAACATTTTTTGGTTACAATTGCAATTTACAAAACTACCCTTCACACATACACACACATACTGAATAAGTGTTGCACACATATGAACCAACATCTCATCCCAGTCGCCACACATCAAATTATTCAATGCGTCTTTGATATTCTCTTCGAGCATAGCTACTATGCCTAAAAGAGAATTGGGTTTTAGGCATTGGGCATGGTAGGTTGCGAGGACATCTTCTTCGGCTTTGTCTTCTTGGATCTCTCACTGGGATGAAGTCTCTTTTTGTGAAAAGAATTGTTATTGACATTCCAAAAATTTTATTTTGCACTCTAAACTTTCTATAATTAGAAAGAAAAATACACTCGTGAAAAGTGTAGAATGAGATTTTTGAAGTACTAATAACAATTCCCTTTATGAACTCAAGTACTAATTAACGTTCTATATGTCAACCAGTTTTTGCCTTCTTGGTCTACAATACTCGAATTTCAATTCTTTAAAATGTCATAAATTCAAATTCACCGTCCCCTCTATTGATGATCCAAGAAAAAGGTATTAGACAATATACTCACCTTATTTTTTTCCTTAATTAGTACTAGTAGCCATTTAGCTTGTAACTAACTAACACTTTTGGTGTTTAACTTATTAATGAAGGAAGATCACATCATATATACGCTTGGTATGATGCATTCATAGATTAATCATAAATCATAATTGATGTTTAAGTCTTATTAATTTTTGTATTTTTGCACTAGTTGTAGACGGCCCAACAGGGCAGAAGGGACAGTAATGCGAACCAAATTGCAATATCACATTCGTAATTCTATAATTCTTGGAGGGCATATATTGGAATTTCAACTTGTAATCATTCACAAGCCTAAAGAAGGTCCCTCGAGAAAATGCTTAAAGCCTATAGCCTTCTCAACATCCCTCACATTGTGGCTGGCTACCAAAACTTAATTCCATTTCCAACTCCATGGCCACCACATGCTCGAGCTTCTTCAGTTTCCGGTCAAGTAGTTCATCCGTCGAGCCCAAACTCCGGTCCTCGTCGAGCGGCTCATCACACGGCTGTAGCAAGGTTGATGGGGTGGCTATGTGGCTAATGCACAGTGTCAGTTATGCTTTCTTTGCATCTTTAGAAAGGTGCTCTTGCATCCGTATCACCACTCAAGAAGACGGCGATGATTGTAACGACCTGCCGTTGATTTTGAACGATGGGAATTTCCGGCATGAGGTTGTTGATCACTCCACCACCAGCCGGAGAAGAACAGGCAAAGGAAAGAAGGGTACGTACTAGTAGTACTGGACTAGCACCACGTCGACCGATTGAGAACTAAGTTGTATGTTAATTTATATATGTAACAAGCAAATGAAATGCTCTCTATCTCTTCCCTTTTGATAAGTGAAATCAGTTTTTGTGGTTTCTTTAATTTGCAGTTGGGAAAGTTTGCTGGTTATGGTTTTGGATTAAGGACTGGAAATTAATGATGATAATCATATGTTAATTAATTACTGGTTTTGAATAAATATCTGCATATATGTGATCAAATTTTGGATTGTTATCTTTTACTTAGTCATGGAATATGCTGATTTTTGTTCACATAGCCTGCAGCTGCCAAGATTCAAGCCTGCAGGAACCTTGAAATTATCGTTTATTTTAAATGATTTTAAGGATTTCCTAATTATGATTTAAAATTCATGCCAGAATGAAATGTAGAAGAAAAGCAAAGCAGCAAAAGCCACTTTAACCATATATTCAAAGATTTAGCTCTTTTTCTCCATGATTTTGCAATATGCTGTCATTTCATATAATCATCATCACGTTTCATTGCCCAAAGTTTAGTTTACCTTTTTTGCTCTCTTTTCCCCTCAACAATGTACAATCAAGACCAGGGAATCCAAAGCATGGAAGATTTATAACCATCTTTGAAATTTGTTACTCTGCTTCGAATATCTTACACATCAAAATTTTAATCGTTAAAATTTTAGTCAAAGATTTAATAAACTAAGATCTAATCTAATGTAAGGTATACCATACCTTTTCCTTAAAAGACCTATTTCTCTATAGCTATCTTACGCTTGCTCTCTTAAGCCACATTTTTTTATCTTCCCAAATGACTCTCAAATCCATAGCCTTTGCTTCAGTTTCTTTCCCCCTCTTCTAGTAACCGACATGTTATCCTTCCTCTCCTATCGTCCCTTCTCTGTCAAAACACCAGGCTGCCACCTATGCTTCTGCTTTCGATTGACAAGTATAATCTGAAACTTATATTAACCACCTATTGTGAGAGCGATTTATCGCTTATTAAGTGGAAAGTGTGCAAAGTCGTTTTCCTTGATTTCGGTTTGGGTCTTCGTACCGCCTCCTTCTGTTGTACTGTTTACATGGTTGTTGGTTTCAGTTTGGCCACAGTGGTGTTGCTATGTAATGTTGGTTGTCGTTGTCTGCTCTGGCCTCTTTTAATTGGAAACTTACATACCAAATTATTACCAATCCAAATTTTTAAGCTCTTAGGTTTCTCTCTACGTAACATTTTCTTCTATCAATGATGTTTATGTCGAAAAAAACAAAGACAATGACCCAATTTCTTTCTTACGGTGAAGGGTCATGTCTAACAACATCATTAGTGTCGCTTATTGGTTTTTTAAGTGCCAAGTTGATAATCTCCAATCCATTTTACTCTTCTTTTTTGGTGGCACCATCTAAAGCACTATAGCTAAAAAGAGATTTTTTATGTTTAGGTTGCTTTAACTGTATAGATTCTCAGATGTTACGGCTTGCAAATTTTTTGTATAACTATCAAATCTATTCGCTTACATATAAATTTTTGAGTGCCACGAATTTTAATTTTTTTGTATTACTATCAAATCTTTTTACTTAAATCAGATATATTCATACCCAAACAAAGATCAGGCCACTAAATTACATAAAATACACTCAAACAAAATATTTTCTATTCAAACACTGTATATTTCCGCCCTAATTTGCAACTAGACAATACAACCAAAATGGTTTCGGCTGCGCATGAGTTGTTTGCTTTCGACTTTTTCCCATGGAAAGTCTGTCAAACAGCGGCTCCCTCCGGTCAAAAAACAGAAGCATTTAATTCTAAGGTTTGATTGATGAGCTGAATAGGTGGTTGTGCGGCAACACAAAAGCTGAGCCCATGTAACGGAATTAGTAACGGATCTTATATGAGATTTTAAATGTCTGAGAGAAGATCGTATGTAACTGACCTAAGAACTTGCATGTAAATTGAGAGGACTCGTAAAAGGTTTAAGCGATAGAATTATGATATTTTTATCTTTTAAGGGATAAAATTATGAATTTAAGTATGAGGAATACAATATGGTTATAATAACAAGAAAACTCTCACTTTAATAGGTAAGAACAATGAACAATTTACCCAAACAAAATATGGACAAAATGACATTTTACATGTTTTAAATGAATTCAAACCCACGTCGTGGGTGGTTTATTATTCTTCCTTTGTTTTTTAGTTTATTTTAAATAAAAAACATGAAATTAGAACTAAACATAAATAATTTTTTTTTAAAAGGCTAATTGTTAGACGAGTGACGGAAAGCTAGTAACAAGAAAACCATGGCAAGTAGGGCTAGGTTCAAAAAATCAAAAACTGAAAAAAATCAAACCGAAATTGAAAAAAATTGAACCAAACTAATAAAATCAAATCAAACCGAACTGAAATTGGTTGTTGGGTTTTGATTTTGGTGGTCTGGAAACCGAACCAAACCAAACCGAATATATATTAATTATAAAGGGAATTGTTATTAGTACTTCAAAAATCTCATTTTACACTCTAAACTTTCTATATTATGAAAAAATACATTTGTGAGGAGTGTAAAATAAAATTTTTGAAATGCTACTAATACTTTCTATTATAAAAATCATATACAAATAGTCAAGGTCCACAATAATCATCATGCCAGTGGTCCACAATAATCATCATGTCAGTGGTCACTGACTAATGCATGGAGCCTTTTACAAGTCTCTCATGATAAGGTCTGTATAGAAAGTTATCAGGTAAGCAACAAGACAGTTTATTTTATGTCATAAATATTGAAAGAATTCCCCTGGAACCGAGTGACGTAAATCGTCCATGAACAGAGAGATTTGTTGTAATCAGAGTATTCTATTTCTATCTACTATTGCAGTCTTGCAGGTGTTGGGTAGTAGTGCTTAATTGTGGTTTTCTATATGAAACTTGCATGTTTTCTACATGAATCTATGGACATAAGATTTAAAGGATCGGTGTGTCCGGTGACTGTATTGTTTAAAAAAAAAAATTGAAACTGAATTGAAATCGAACTGGAAAAAATCAAACCAAAAAAAAAAAAAAAAAAAAAATTGAACTGAACCTAACCAAACAGAATATTCGATTTGATTTCGATTTTGACAAAAAACCGAATCGATTGAAACCGAACCCATCCTAATGGCAAGAATATTATCGGTGTTGGGTCACTAAACCCTTATAAAAAAGTCTTACTGGATAGGAACTTTCTGGCCCAAAGTTAATCAGGTCCAAAATAAATGTAGGGAAAAATTGTAAAATAAAAACTAAACGCCGTTGCCGGGGATCGAACCCGGGTCACCCGCGTGACAGGCGGGAATACTTACCACTATACTACAACGACTTGTTGATAGTACGCCACGTCAAATTATATAAAACAAGTTTAAACTACGGGAAACTTGAAATTACTCCAAAATCCTAAGTGACGCGAGTCGTCCCTGTCAGACTGTCTGGTGGAAAAATTACAGAGAGCGGCAGCAGGTCACCGAGTGAACTTGCCATAACTCGTGACCTTCATAACCACTACCTCTTACCTTCCTTCTACCAATTTCTTCAATTATCCCTCAGAAAACCAAAACAATACTACCAATGGAAATGCTCGGTCATGGAGAAGAAACCCCCTCCAGGTAAACCCACGTCTTCAATTTTGCTATTTTCTGTTTGTTTCTCGGGAAAATTGGTTGAGTTAAATTTCCCTGAGCTAAATTTTTGTTCTTGTTCTTCTGGGTAGATTTGAATTGCTGAGTATGGTGAAGAAGCACTCGAGCTTGTTGGGGAAAACAGTGATAGTCGCGGACGAGGACGACACTTCCGATGTCGAATTGGACCACAGATTCTGGCACGATATGTTGGATTTGTACTTCGTACGCGGTAAAGATTCCAGAGGACGTCAGGACGATGATCTCGTCTTCTTCGTCAGAAAATTGGTACCTTTTTATTTATACGTTTCTATTTTTGCTTAAATTATAAAAAAAGTTAATAGCTTCATTTGTTGAATCAATGCATTTTTTTGGGGGCAGAGCTCTTATGGGTATGGATTTAATGACGGCAAGGAAGGTGTTTCTCCGTACTTTGTACGCAGGTGGGCACATAAGGTATAGAAATGGGTTTCGAAATCGCCTTTTCGGGTTTTTGTTTTGTCGAAGTTTTAAGAGATTCTTGATGTAATGTAGCTCATAAGTGTGTTTACTTTTGTCAAACAGTTGGATGACTTGATTGGGGAAAGTAATGTGGATGTGGATTGGAGGCGTTCGTTTTACTTGAACTTGATTGCTCACACTTCATTTACTGTAACAGTGGCTATTTGCATGGTAACTTGCGCTCGTCTTCCGTGTGCATAATGTTTCGGTTCTTTAAGCTTCACACATCGGTTTTTCTTTTTATCAAGCGTGTTTCCGTGTTGTTAGTTAAGTATTGGAGATAGAGTTGATTCAGTTCAGATGTGTTTGAATCTAGTGATCAGGATTGTTCATTTGTCGCAGCACTGTCTTGTTATGTTTTATGTGATTGGAGTTTCTCTGGGTCAACTTTTCATTACCCTGGTTCAGTTATCCCAAAGTCTTAGAAAAAATGGACCAATGATTTTACTTATGTTCTGTAGATTTCTAGTTGAATATTCTTAAATGCTTTTAATTTTTTACCGGAGCTTTGCAATGATAGAAGTTTAATTACGTGTTGGTTTTCAGTCATCAGGACCTTCGGAATCATCAAGCTGACCAAGGTATACCATTGTCTCCAATATACAAGGTACACACAACCTAAAATTTTTGTGTTGACGCATGTCTTACAATCTTTTCTTTTTTTTTTCTTTCTGTATTTTATTACTGGAAAAATTGCAATACACGCCTACTGTGCATATCTCTGGTTGAAGTCTATGTTTTCCATACGACTTGTGGCACCTCTGCAGGTTGTAAAAACTGTGTATGCATCTCCGAGCCGTGTCAATTTTCAGTTGGACTCGGAAAAGGCAAGTTTGGGTACTTTCTGATAAACGTGATATCACTGGACCATGTCGTTGCTTTCACTGAATTCTAACACTATCAATGACATTTATCTAGGAAGTGGAGACAACACCTGCTTATCCGGATATTTGTTTTGCAATCGATGACTTTGACTCCACTTTTGATGCCGTGGTAAAAGACCTATTGTGTGATGAGATCATTTACAAACGACCTTCCATTGTTATTTTCATAATGTTCTTGCCACAACAGTTAAATGTGTAATCATGCTTTTTATCGTCACTTTTCTGTTATTAGTCAGTTTGAAGAACCTGCTCGCTTTGTGAGACATGATTTTCGCTCTTTTTTTTTTTCAATTCACATCTTTTGGACTTAACCAACTTTTTGGGCTAGTCTTTCAGTTTGCTTCCTGGCATATCTACAATTTACAATGCTGTAAGAAATGATTTTATGTTGTTCCAGGTCTTGACTGAAACAGACAATTGCTACTGCGTAATTCTCAATGCACACGATGGGGCAGCATTTCCTAGGGTAAAGGAGTCTGATGAATGCAGTTCTGGTGATAGTTCCTCTTTGAGGATTGAGACAAATTCTGCAAAGACGAAAAATACTAAGGTTTCTTTCTAAATCTCTGTTTCACATGCCAGAACTACTATTAGAGATGAGGTATAAGTGAATGTCTCACGCATGTTGTTACTTCAAGGAATACTCTGTAAACACTCTGATTTTCTGGTGTTGTGATTGCAGCTGACTCTTTTTTCAGGATTCGTCAGCTATCAAATGGTCCGAGATGCATATGATGGTAAGATTTCCTAAAGATAATAACTTATGTTGCTGTTTGCTTTTGGTTTTCAGTGAAAATCCCTTGAAATGGATTTATATTTGTTCATTGTACCATTAGATACGGTTTCCATTTTCCCTTCAACGGATTTATGGCTTTGTATGTTTTCTGGTTTAAGTTGGAAGAAGTATAAAGTTTCTTTGACCGGTTATACACTCAGAGTTTTTGAAATGTGTTGACTTTAGATGTGATGTGCAAAAGTATTGCTCATTTGGATAAACTTGCTAAATTCACGCTCTTTCATTTAGACCTAATTTTTTATCGACTTTCATTTGTAAATCCGTTTGATTCAAAATTAGTCCATTCGGACCGTGTTCTACCCAAACAACCACTATATAGTTTGAAAAATGCATTTAATATTTCTGGCAACACCATTTATTTGTCTCTCAGCAGCCTACAAGGGGATTTGATTGCATCATATCGGGTTAGTCACTCATCTCTGTCTCTCTCTCACAGCCGGCAAGTCACGATTTGGGAATCTGCTTGGTCATTCCCCTGGCAAAACAGACAAACTATACATGAAAGGTCCCGGAGGACGTGGGGAAGTTGAAATAGCTGTTTCCGGTGTTGCAGGTAAGGAGTTTTTACTCTATAATTTAGTGACGGTATAAAGTTTTCCACTTAATTTTTTGTTTGATGTTCTAGAGGAAATGTTGCTCTGAAGCGTAAAACTATTATGACCTTTATGGGATAAAAGAAATTAAACTTAATTGGCACGATTGGGTGGATGTGTACTTTTTCTCTAAATTTTGTCCATTCACAATAGTTTAGATGGAGATTGATTATCATGTGGCCCGCACTTAATTACAAATTTGAAGGGTCTAAAGAAAATTATTGGGACAGAGGTTAGAAGATGTGACTATGGGACAGAGGTCCAGAGCCGAAGGGGTAGAGGAAGACCTAGGAAAACTTTGGAAGAGACTCTAAGATAAGACTTAGAGTACTTGGATCTAACGGAGGACATGACACATAACCGAGCACAATGGCGTTCTAGCATTCATATAGCCGACCCCACTTAGTGGGAAAAGGCTTTGTTGTTGTTGTAAAGAAAATTATTCCTTACAAAATAGGATGAGTTGCTGAGCTAATTTTCTTCTCTATGCTAGTAGGAAATTCATATGAATATGATTTACCATTATCTTTCTTTCAAAGATCATCTAGCTTCATGTGAGGTTGTTGCTCCTGCGTGCTTTTGTGATGAAGGTGCTATTATCAAATAATTGATCCTATGATGTAAAGGTTTGTGTCAAATACTGAAAGTAGATGTTATGTTATCAGATCAAAGCCAACAAGATCTGGGTCCTTTTTCACCTGTTATATCCAAGACAGGATTTGGGATTGGCTCCATTGTTCGCAAAGCAGCTTCTGTTGCATCTGTGGCTGCGAAGAATGCCTATGCAGCTGCTTCTTCTACCCATAGTTTTGATGATGAGATGGTACCTCTCAAATGTTGCTTGATGTCCATTTCATTACCCTGGGAACAGATTGCATATGATCTTCTCTTTAAGGTGAGTTGGTTAATTGTAACCTGTGGAAATAAGTATTTGATCACTCCTTCCACACTTTGAAGTGTACTAAAATTTAGTTCTCTCGTTTGTGAAACGCAGGGTACTCCTCCAGTGACATTGTAAGCATCATTTATACTTCTCACTGGCAACGAATATCATAGACGAGTCTATACACTGGCAACAGGAAAACATGAGACAAGCAGAGATGTTCCATCGACTGCTATAAACGTAAAAATGGTAAATCAATTGTACGTGGAGTCTCATCTTGCTGTTCGTGTACACATCTGGTGGTGCTGGCTAAGGGCCGTTTGTAAATTGTATTGTAAAACATTTCTTTTCTTCTTTACAAAACAAAAGCAGCATCTTCACTATCAATGTACTTTTCCAGGTTCAGTGAACAATAAGCTCTAGCTATATAATATTTATTGGAGAGTGGAAGCACTTTTTATACACAATTTCGTTAATGGCTAGAGTTTGATTTGTGATCATGAGCTAGTATGGTCCTAGCACCATAGGGGATTTCGACTTTGTAGCTTTTAAGGTTCTATTCTTTTAGGCCGGTTTAGATGGGGGATTTTAACGTAGCCGCCAGCCGGTTCTAAATACTGCAATATTCTTCGGCAATAACATACTCGTTTTGAACAATGGCGGATCCATAAATCTATCTTCCTGGTGAGATCAAACTCATGCGCCACTTTGTCCAGTTGCCCTTAGCTCCCGACACTTTTCGACAATGGCGGATACATACATTTATCTTCCAAGGCAAAATGAAGCTCACATGCCACTTTGTCTAATCAAGGCACTTCCGTAGCCTCTTGAGACATTTTGTTAAACATTTTGCTCTCATGACAATATACTCGCAACCAGCGTCAAAAGAACATTCGACAGTTTATGCACTGGCCCTATTGTCGATCCGTTAGTGTTCTTGCGTATCATATCAAAACGTATTAGGATAGCCAAAATGGGGATTTATAATGTATTGTTTTCATCGGGCAATATATACACTGGTCCTATAAAAATGTTATCCAAAGAGACTTGTAAGATAAGCCTTTGAAGCTAGCCAAAATGGTGAGTGGATAGAGAAATGAAATTAGCTAGCCTAACTAGGTCAGGTTCGATTCCTTCCAATGTAACCGAAAAAGGAATATATTAAATAGAGCGGTTTCATCTCTTTAGCTTTCTCATCAATCTGGTTAACTTTAGACCATATTATGTACGAAATATATTACAATAAAACGAAAGACAAACCAGACCAGAATTTTATATTAAACACTGTTATAAAAAAATGGAGGGAATCGATTAGGTTTCAAAACTGTGCAGCAGCACAGCACATGAACCCTACTTTGGATTTACCAAATTTGATGCGGCACACTAAAAGGGAGACAAAAACCTGATCAGTAATTAAGCGTTAAGAATTAATATTTCATTAGATTGTATTTTTACAGGTTAATTAATGCTTCAAACGCAGAAGAGAACGTGTGCATGTTAGCATCCACTTATATTTTGGTCTGGATTTACTAATGAGAGCCAAACCCTTTTACAAAACGTCCAACTGAGAAAACGTCCAGGAATGCTAACTAAGAAAACTGCCTTGATTCCTTTGCACGAAATCTTAATTTGTATGCGAGTATTTTATTCGAAACGCCATGTTCTAGGAACAAAAGAATAATATGACAAACGAGGTATGCTTTTTCTGGTACAGGGGGTAATATTAATGGAAAATGAGGAATTTGAACACAGAACTTGCTATTAACTACTGGAGCTCAACTCTTTTCAAACGAAATATTCTCAAAAGGCTTACTAATGCATCTCACATGGGCATTATATATGGTGAGCTGAGGATTATATATATATGCACTGGTTATTATTTGGATATGACGTTAAAGAACGATCATGTTGAGAAAACCTATCTCTATACTTAATTTAGTTTTCTTTATTTGATCACATTTATTGACACAATTGATTGATTTTAGGTGAGAATTGTCATTTGAAGAATAAACATTAGGATTCTAGTCTTAGGTTGATTAATCACTTCGGGAGCAAAATCTGACACTTACAAACTAAAAGCGAAGCTCACAAAAGCAGCTTATACACCCTAGATAGTCGATTTTGTGACTTTCTAAAAATGAAATCAAATTAAATTAAAAAATATATATATATACCGTAAGTATGAATGTTCATCCTTTTAAACATATAAGACCTTGTTTAAATATACATTTATTATGAGTTCGACCGAAGATCTTGATTTTTACAATATAATATCAATTTGAATAATTCGATCGTATATTTTTGAGAAATTTTCCAAACACAGGTATGTATATTGATTATTGAGAGAATCAGATCATCACCTTCTCAACTGCGTATTCCATACGTCTTGTGCGTAATTTGTCGGCTAAACTTTCAGATAATCTGTTGTTTGTTTATACATTTTTGTTTGATTCTTCGTGATTAAGCTAAAGCTAATCTTCTGTTGGAGCCCACCATCTCCCTCTTCTTAACAAAGCAGAAACCCTACTACCACACATCCCCATTTCCATTCCCCCTTTACACAAAAGTTGTGCACGTAATGGCACTACACCAACCCAAAAATACATTTAAAATATTTTATAAACCAAAAATAAAAAGAAACCCTAGTTCTTTGTTCAACACAAACTTTTCTTGGACAAATTACTCTCACTCCTCCCAAACTTTTGCATAGGGTGGACCCCATGTGTCACTTTTCCTTCGACCATAAAAACTCAGCCCCTCCTCTTCGTTCCTTCCCTTTTCTCTTCCTTCCCTCCCTCCCCTTCACTCAAATGATGATGAGTTCTTCAGCCATGTTCTTCAACCATGAACCGGCCCACATGGGCCACTTTGAGTGCCCGGTTCAAGAAACCGAGCTCACAACAGCCGAGATTCAAGAGCTACTGTCTTTGCTTCAAGCAGGGAACTCGGCCTCCCCAAGCTCAGAGGGGTCGAACCGGGAGGTCTATACAGTTGACGAGAGAAAGCGTAGGCGGACCATGTCAAATCGCGAGTCAGCCCGGCGGTCCAGGTGGAGAAAGAAGAAGCATTTAGAGGACATGACGAACGAGGTGGAACGGTTGAAAATAGAGAACCTGGAGATGAAGAACCGGTTGGGGGTGGTTGCTCAAAAGTGTCACGTAACATGGAGAGAAAATGACCGCTTGACATCCGAGTCCTTAGCTCTATGTGCGAGACTTTCGGATTTATACCGGATTTTGATTGCCATGGAGATGCAGTACTCACAATAATTATTAAAGTAACAAAATGATGATCAATAAGCTCTAATGAAGATTAATTAGAGCAAGGTTAAAGAGTGGTATGGTTTTGTGGGGTACATTAGGCTGCATGCATGGATCAGCGTGTCACTGAAAATGATAGTTAAATAATCGTTTAGGTTTTGCTTTTACTTTTGGGTTCCCGTTGTCGATCGGGGAAAACTTTCCCTTCAGTAGCTTTGTACGTATTGAGGACTAGCACGTAACCATGCATGTCTACATGTGAAAGAGATGCATGAAATGAGTGCATGTAAGTTTTTTTCTGTCAATATTTATAGCCATTTTAGCTTCATCACCATGCATGCTCGATCACGCTTGTCGCTTCGTGAACTTGAGGCTCTTGTTTTCGCCTTTTTTATTTTTTTTATTTTTTTAAGGATTGGTAGCAGGTAGCTCTGCATGTTTGTTTCAAGTTGTTGGTCTAAGTAAAGATTCGCTTTTTGGACTTGCATGTTGAAGACCTCTTTTTTTCTTTCTTTATTTTCGTAATTTAATTCATCTAATGTTCTCTGTTACTTTAAATTTGATGCTAGCAAGCTAGCTAAGATATAGTTTGGTTATTCATCTCCATGTCATACGAGAAGGCATGCTGAGAGTATAAATTTCATATCAAAGCAATAAGGAACTTCAACTTTTGAGTAAATTTTAGCAATGATCCCTTAACTTTAACTCAATTGGAGTAATGATCCCTCAACTAAAAATTCATTACCATTGATCCCTCAATTCATCAAAATGTGCAGCTATGTTCCCTCAACTAAAAATCCATTACCATTGGTCCCTTAACTTTAATCCAACTGGAGAAATGATCTCTCAACTTTAACCCAAATGAATCAATGGCCCCTTAACTTTAACCCACTTGTAGCAATGGTCCTTCCAACATAACTCATTTTGACAAAATTCTGACGAAGTTGACGAAAAAGACCATAGCTACACGTTTTGATGAGTTGAGGGACCCAATTGTAGCAATGGTTCTTCCAACATAACTTATTTTGACAAAATTCTAGCGAAGTTGACGAAAAGGAGTATAACTACACATTTTGATAAGTTGAGGGACCAATGGTAATGAATTTTTAGTTGAGGGACCATTACTACAATGTACTCTCAACTTTTTATTATGTATCATAACATGTTGGTTCACGCATGAAGCCCAATGATCATACGTGCTTCATGTTACTAAATTCTTGTTGTCCACCTGTTTGAAACGCCAACTTTTTTTCACAAATCTGCTGGAAATGCGATTAACAATTATTCTTGGTACATCTTGTCGTGATTCGTGAACAACCCTAAAAAAACCACCACCTAAAGAGAATTGGACCCATAACAATGATGATTAACTACGTACTGTAGCTGTCTTCCAATCTAATGAGCAATTTGTCTATGGATTAAATTGTTACTGCTCCAAGTGGTGTTATTAATATACGTACCCATCTACGTCTTTTAACTAAAAACTGTACGAGAAAAATTAAAGAAAAAATTGGTATCTAGATTATGCAACATAGGACACATGGACTTACCAAATGGAATGCCACAAATAAAGAGGAAAAAAGAAGAAGCGAAGCACTAACTCATGAATAACATTTGTATGTTCATTATCAAGCTACGTTCAACAATATATGGGTCTCTTCTGCCATTAGAATAGGGAAGAATATTATAATTCTAATCCATCAATCTCACAGGTACGTATACCGCAAAATAACCCTAACATATGAGGGATACACTTGTAATTAAGAGACTATTTGGTTCCTTATCAACTGTTATACTTAGGAGTGCAAAGTTAGATAGAAAATACCGATTTCGAGCCAAATATTTGTAACTTTGATACATCAAAATCAAATTTTAAAAGTTTGGAAAAAAGAACTTGGATTCGATGTGGTATGTATCTTGAATTCCGTAATATATATATATATATATATAATTATACATTGTATTATACTAGAATATACTTTATAATTCCGACCCATCATAACCAACTATCATGCACACATATGTAAGGTCCAAACCCTAATACATTAAATTATGTTATTAGTACTATGTTTGGGTTCAATATTTTTCTTTTAGGGTGATTAAGAATGAATAATTAAATTCTGATCTTATTCTTTACAGCTAAGCTAGGTCGAGCCTTTTAGATGTAATCGTAGGTTTGGACTAGAACCAATCACCACATCTAATCTAATTAGGATCCAGACTTCTCCAAATAATTATAAGAGAGTTACTAGACCTACCCCATAATCCTATTTCCCCACCCTACCTTATATTACCACCCCTCGAAAAAGTTAAAAAAAAATTAAAACACTCTTTCTCCACCCACCTATATTCCTAAAATGTCCTTTACATATTCTACTATTTTGAAAAAATTGAAAGAAATAAACTAAAAAAAGCACTCAACCCAACTACCAACCAACCACTTACAACACAACGCAACTCGATGGCAACCTCTCGATCTTCATTTTTTCAAACAAGTCCAAAGCCTCATTCTCAAAGAAAGTGCGGAAATTATCGCATTCCAAGTACACATTTTTTTAACTACCATTTGCTGGAACACATATCCAGCGCTATCCAAACAACCAGTCTTCCTGTAAAGATCCACCAGTGCAGTCCCCAAAAACGCATTCAATTCAATCTCATTCCAAATAACATGCCTATGGTTTTGCTTTCTCCAATAAATAGATCCCAACCCATCCAAATTAGCACAAGAAGAAAGCACACTAACATAAGAAGCTTCATTGGGCTTTCACAAAACAACCCAGATGGGGAAAACATTTAGAAAGAAAAAAAAAACAGATGGGGAAAAATGAAAAAAGGAGGATAATATTGTGAGGGAAGGGAATGAAAAGGAGCTGAGAGAGCGAAGTAAGAACAGTAAAAATCAAGGATTGCACTTTGAACAACTTCTTGGCCTTATTCGTCATTTTGTTAAGAGATAAACTTGTAAATAAATTTTTATTAAGATATGGGTGGAAAAATAAGACACATAGATGAGAATATCAGCATCTAATTATAATTACGATATTCTCTTGGTATATATATATTGTGTATGGTATATATCATGTATATATGTGCGCTACATATTTTAGGCTCGCCAACTTTAGAGAGATGTCCATTCGAAGGAAAAGCAGTGCAACGCTGTACGTTATTTGGAAAAATCGGAGGAGGAATAGTATGGAAGATTCTCAAATCTCACATTTTGCTTTGCTTTAGTTAGCGCATGATGACTTACTACTTTAACTTTTTCCCATTACTTGTTGGCAAAGCGGCAACTACGTACCTCAGCTGCCTAATTGATGCGATCGACATGCTGATGTTTCTGTGGTTACTTTTGTTTTGCAAACAAGAGGCTCTGGCTTTTCTAGGCCGCCAGTGGATATCCGTTAAACGTTAGCCGACATTCGTTAAACGTTACCTAGTTAGTAATTTAAGATAGTGTTATTTAGTTGTCTAGATTTGTTCCAAAGTAAATTTTATAATTTGAATTGTTCATTTTTTAGATTTCATACATAAATTACAAATGCAAAAATTCATTGAAAATAGAATCATTTAGCCCTTTGATTATCATTGTGAGCATTTCATTATTCATCAACAATATTGTGTTTGTCTATTTATCAAGTTAGAGTTAGATAACTAAACACAGGTTTTGAATTGAGTGAACTTTGCATTGTTGGTCTTCAAATGTTAATTGGTTCAAATTATGATAAATATTGTGAAGTGAACCTGTACAAGTGGTAATCACCGCATTGAGTTATTAGCTGATTATTATCGCATGCATGAGCACGATCATGTGCAATTCACATATTCCATAAAAAACATAAATATCATTCAGACAAAGAAAATACATTAATAGTTCTAACCTAATATGGAATTCCGAAGCCATTCGAAATGGGAAATGTAGTCAAGAGAGTTACGTAGCTACCATGGAAATAGCCATATATATATATATATTTATGGTTGATGGATAAAGAAAAGGTGCATGGACAAAATATTTGTCTACCTTATAAGGCAAGCAATTAATCTTCAAGTGGATGGGGCTCTTTCAATCCAGATGCAGGCAGTGGGTTTTGAAATTTTGGATTTGTAGTCCCCATCTGATCACCAAAGCACGTATCATTCCGGGGATAAAAAAGCAAAATAAAGAAAAGGAAAAAGAAACGCCCTAGCTAGGTCGACCGATTTGATTATTCAACTACAGAAAAGCAAAGGAGGTAATTAACACTCTCTAATGCACGTTTGGTTGACCATTAATCACGACTTGGATACGTTAGTCCTTCAAACTCCGGAAAATGGTGGAAGAGCACAGTAGAATCCTTCAAACTCTGGGAAATGGTGGAAGAGCACTGTATCTACTGTCTCTGTTGTGTCTCTTCCTGGATACTTTTTCTTGACACTGTTCTTAGTTGTTAACAACTTAATTAACACATGCATAAGTGGCTGGTAGTAATTAAAACAAAAGTACTGAGAAAAGTTGGTGAAAGTAAATTTCTTTTTGACTTGTTATGCAAAGTACGCGTCGTGCATGCATATATTTTTAGATTTGTAGGTCATGGTTTGGATAATCATGTAAATCTCACACCTGAAAAAGGAAACTCGATTATATCCCATATACGTTCAATCTCTTTTTCCTTCTTCCTTCTTTCTTCCTTCTTCTCTTTTGCAGTCAGTCTTACAATTTCTTATGGCAAAGAAATGTTTATGACGGTGGGCACAAAAAAAGGACACATTTATTTAGACTTATCCGAGGTTACCACACTTTAGATAGATTAATTAGAGTAATGCTAAGTAAATCAACTTTTTAAATTAAATTTGCTAGTCATATGATACGTCACTAATAGAAAATAAGCACGTCAATCAATACTTAAATAACAATCTAATCATCAACAACTACGACATATGATTTACAAAATTTGATTTAAAAAATTAGTCTCCGCAACATTACTTGATTAATTAAGAGTGAAATGATCATGCAAATAATGGTTGATAATATTTCTTTTTGGAGTTGAGATTTTGAGTTTAGTACTTCTTCGCCTAATATCGCTTGTACGATAAGTAAGGAAAAAAAAGCTACTAATTTGAGCCATCTTAACTTTCATTTCCATCTTTTCTTTCAGTCATAAAATCTTTCCTTTCAGTCATAAAAAGATAAAGTAGATATAATCTTTCATTTCAATCTTCCTTCCATGAGTATAATATAATTTTAGTTGTCCTATAAAAAAAAAAATTGTGTTGAATATACCAATATTCAAGCTTGCTCTTATCAATCGGAACATAAAATTGACTTATTTTAAAATTTGAACATAAAATTGATTTGGACACGTGTCCATCCTGAATTGATTGTAAGCAGGACCGGCTACTACATTCTTCAACAGCTAAGTTCTTTCCGCTAAACCCAATGCAAGCTCGAGTTATTTCGAGCTGATTTAAATACTAGGGTATAGAATGGAGTAGCCACTAACAAAAAGAGGGAGACCCACAAAAGGCCAACCTTTGGGCTTCAATTATTTTTATGGACTAGGGCTTCAAACTAGAGAGAGCAAAGTGGTATAGGCTCTTCGGATCTCGCTGGAAAAACAATTATTATTATTTCGGGACGTTTTCCAACCGTTGAAATCTGTACAAAAAAAATATGAATAAAGGGTATTTTCGTAAACTGAACGAAATTCAAATCCTGCTCCCCTCCAAAAAGCATTTGGCCGCCTCCGGAAGTTGAACTCCATCAGTCCCTCAAACTCTCGGAGAGAAACAACATCGACGGCACCAATGGAGAAGATCTGCATAGCGGTTCCAGTGAGGCCTCCGGTACCTCACAATTCCTCCAACGGAACTCTCTGGAAGGTTGACGACAACCGCATTTCGCTCCACGAGCCCCACGGCAAGCCGATCTCCGGTATCTCTTACGCTTTCGGTAAGCAAGCACATGAGACTTAGCATTTTGATTCTGATTTCGTTTGGTTTGGTTTCGGTGAGATTTGATTGCGAGAAATGCACTTTTATTGTTTGCAGATCATGTGTTCGATGAAGGTTGTACGAATTCTAGGGTTTATGAGCTACTCACCAAGGACATTATTCATGCCGCAGTCGAAGGATTCAATGGTATGTGAAAAAATTGAATCTTTATTTGCTCCGTTTCGATGGTGTTTTGCGTTTAATTTGATGTTTGTATTGACGTTTGTAGGAACTACGTTTGCTTAATGGGCGGACTAGCAGTGGGAAGACTTTCACCATATTTGGTTCCGAAACAGATCCAGGTATCATTCATCAAGCCGTTAGAGATCTTTTTGACAGAATACAGATGGTAATGACCTATATGTGCTTTCTTAATTTGAAATTTGTTGCTCACTGTATTGAATTTGATGGTTACTGTGTTGAATTGGTTGCTATTTATGTTTCTAGATGTCGCACCGGGAGTTTCTGATTCGAGTATCCTACATGGAATTGTACAATGAGGAAATTAACGACCTTTTTGCAGTAGAGAATCAGAAATTCCAGATTCATGAGAGTTTGGAGGTTGGCTACTGACCATTTTGACAAATTTAGTTAGCTTCTTTTAGGAGAACTGAATTAACTGATTTTTTCGTGTTCAGCGTGGCGTATTTGTTGCTGGCCTCAGGGAGGAAATTGTCAGTAATGCTGAACAGGTGTTGAAGCTCATTGAATCTGGAGAAGATTTGCACTTTGAAACCAAAACTTGAAGAACACGGTTTTCTGTTCTTGTGTGCTCCTTCAGTTGAATGTTTGTCATTAACCTGTCTCTGGCAAAATGTTTCCTACAGTTAATAGGCACTTTGGAGAAACGAACATGAATTCTCGGAGTAGTAGATCTCACACAATATTCAGAACCAATTCAAGACATCAGTTCATAAATGAAAACAACGAATTACATGCCACTCCTATAAAAAATTACACTGGCTCGAATTTTGAGATGATTCAGATACCTTTTTGTGCAAGGAATCTCTTTCTTCTTTCAAAAGCCGAAACTCAGCTCAAATAAATGGAATTTAATTTGGTAGAATTGGTTTTGTTGCACTTATATTTAGAATAGGAATGTGATTATGTAAATCCAAGCAGATATAGGAATGTATCTTATATTCCTATTAGGAGTTGATTACCTATTAAATATTATAATCCTAAAAGGAAATCTTTTTGTCTATCCTACTACTATAAATAAAGGCACAATTGGTGAATCAACACTTCTCACAATTAAATCACTCTCTCTACTCTCTAATTGCGCCCAGCCCTCCCTCTCTCTAATCCCCTATATTAGTTCAATCAAATAAGCCTACAACAGTTTTGGAATTTTGTTTGTATAATTATTTAAATTGTTTTCAACTGGTGTCGCAGCGGTTTCCTTCCATCAAAAAGGCTAAATTTACTATAGTACATATACCCAATCGTAGAACCACTTGACTCCCACTATCAATATTTTTTTAGCTTAGAGAGATCGATGGTTTCAAAATTTTAGGATTTCTTCTTTGTTTTGCAAACAATGTCGATCATCAACACACTCGTTCGCATTTTAGTTTTCTTCCTCGCTTCGTCATTGTTTATTGGCATCGGACAAGGCCAAAAAATATTAGACGTAACCAAATACGGTGCTGTGGGAGATGGACGGGCAGATGACTCCCAAGCTTTTTTTAAAGCGTGGAAAGATTTATGTCAAGGAAATAATGACGCTACGGATGACATACCGATACTTATTGTGCCGGAGGGGAAAACGTACTTATTGCAACGTATAAAATTTGAAGGTCCATGCAATTCGAAGAGCGTTCACGTTCAGGTTCTAGGGAATTTGTTGGCTCCTATGCGTGGTGCATGGAAAGAATGCAATTCGGGGGATTGGCTAAGTTTTTCAAACATTGAAAATCTAATGCTCGACGGCTCAGGAAAAATCGACGGCCAAGGGGCTGCGTGGTGGAGGACCAGCCAGTATGATGCGAGATCACGCAAACTCTTGGCAAATAACGACTGCAAACCAAATAAGGCATTGCAGTTCCACAACTGTCAAAACCTTAAACTCAGCGGACTGACTTTTCTGAACAGCCCGCAAGCGCATATTGGTATAAATAGTTGTGACAATGCAGATGTCTCAGATTTGAACATACATGCGCCGGAAGACAGTCCAAACACTGATGGTATTGACATCTCTTCGTCAACCCATGTCACCATTCGCAACTCGTTTATCGGAACAGGGGATGATTGTATCGCCATTGGCGACGGGTGTTCCTTTCTCTACATCACCAACATTGCGTGCGGACCAGGCCATGGAATTAGGTATGTCTCCATTCTCTTCTTTTCCATTAATTGTTAAATAAATGTCGTCAAATGCTAATCTTCATTAGTATTCAGATTCTCATAGATTAATTCTCTTTTGCAAACAGCGTTGGAAGCTTAGGAGAAGATGGAGCTAGTAATAAAGTGGACAACATATACGTGAAAGATTGTAGTTTTACTGGAACTACAAACGGAGCGAGAATAAAAACGTGGCAGGGCGGCTCCGGGTATGCGAGGAACATCACGTTTGAGAGGATCAAACTTGACAGAACCAAATACCCTATCATTATTGACCAGTACTATTGCAATGGGGAACACAATTGCAAAAGTCAGTCGTCGGCCGTGGTGGTGGCGGATGTGACGTACAGCGATTTTGAAGGCACTTCTGCGACGGATGAGGCGATTAAACTCAACTGCGACAAAGTTTCGGGTGGCTGTCATAATATTTTGATGGATAGAATTAATATAGTGTCAGCGGTCAGGGATATGAAGATTTTTTCGTCTTGTAACAATGCCGACGGAACTTATGTCGGCACTACGGTGCCCGACGTGGCTTGTCTAAAGAGTTCAACAACGGAGCCTGCGACCCCAACAACACCATCTTCACCAAAAACTACCGCTCCGCCGGTACAAATCCTACCATTGCCATCGCCACCACCTATACCGGTAATGCCGCTGCCGTCGCCGTCACCTGTACCGGTAATGCCACTGCCGTCGCCGTCACCTGTACCGGTAATACCAATCATTCCTCCGCCAGCGCGACCAACGGTATCAGTCATACCACCGCCATCGCTGCCATCAATCACCCCACCACCAGAAGATATCATGCCACCGCCAGTGCCAATCACACCACCACCGCAACCAATCACGCCACCACAGTCAACTGCACCACCTGTGCCACAGGGACTAGACATCACAGGAGGGGCAGGGGAGGCTGGCGAGTTAGATCCTTCGTACTTCCCAAGTGGAGCTCCTGGCAGTGCTAATCTACCTATAAGCTACCACCTATTTTGTCCACTGATGGTGGTCCTTGCTGCAACAACTATAATTTTTAATTAACTTCGTAACAAATATTTTTTAACTCGAGTAACACGAAAAACGTTTTACTTGTAAATGTAGAACGAATCATAAATTTTGTATATGTATTGAGTTTTATTTGTAAATGTATTAAATACGAACTAATACTATATATATTTGGTCGTAGTTCCTTGCCACATAACTGCAGTTCTTAAGTACGACGAACCACATAAAACTATTAATCACAAAAATGAATCTTGTAAAACAAAACTGATTCTGAACGCTCATTCTTTGGAAGTTCTGCAAGTAAGAATTGTTAGAATCAGCTCGACATGTTAAGCAATTGATCTTAATATTTTCCTTTGTTGTATAAAGATGAGGCCGAATTGCTGGAGATATTCTTGAGTATGGGCTTTCATACTACGTCACTCATTTGTCCAAAACACAAACAAGAGAGCCTCATGCATTCAAGTCTCACACACGTCCATTTTCGTGGAGCTACGGCAATGCGCGACTCTTGTGTAGCCTTAGATGAATGAATAATGTGACATGGAAGGCCCAACTCAGAATAAATGTACAAATACATGTCGGAGAATCGAAGGATAGAGAGTACATCAGAAGCCATATCACCACAAGTACTTGAATCCCAAACCCAGAGGTGCTTTGCAAATACATCTTTCTTTTGAAATGAGAATATACACACAACAAAATATGCACACAAAAGCACGAAAAGCAGCTAAAATTTTGACACAAAAAATTAGCGACTAGCTAGGCAAAACAAAAGAGAGGATGGGACAAGCAAATGATTTTGTTAAGTGCAACTTTGTAATTGTAAACTACATATCTCTTAGGTTGTTATAATAGGTTGAAAAGTTTGAGTTTTATGGTTAAGTTTAATAATAATATGATTCTCACAGTTGTTAAACTCACACTAGTATCAAAACAGTGTTATAACAAACAACTCGTTTCGTATATACAAGGGATTTCGCAAAATCCATTGTAGAAAGATTAGGAGAACGTCGCATTTGGTTAAATGAGATGGTATATTGGCCGACAATCAGAAAAATACCAGAGAGATTATCTACTTAAACTATATTTTGTAAATCATACATGGTTGTTAATGATTGAATTATTACTTAAGTATTGATTAACGTCTTTATTTTCTATTGATAACATATCATATGATTTGCAAATGTGATCTAAAAAGTTGGCTTGTCTAACATTATTCTTTCCTAGATATTACTTTTCTTTGTTAATCTCCAAAATTTCTATGTCGATGATACCTCAATTTTTTTCAGGATACCATTTGTAATACATTTTTTTTTTTCTCAAACTTCATCGTCATTGTTGATACTTTCCGTCGCGATCCCCAAATTTCCACGTTGATGATGTAAAACACTTGCGTGATCTGTAGGGAATCAGTTTTTCCATTTTTCTTGATGGAACATAAACTAATCGAAGAAAGTTGGAATTGGCCACGTAAACAAGACAAGGATAGAAACTATAAGATGTCACAGACTCACATGACGCGTGCTTAAATTATGCTCACACATATGCATGTCAAGACAATATATCAAATATGCTATATCTTGTGATGCACGCAATTACAATACATAACAAAAGCAATGTTATAAAATATTCTCTTATTGCTTACGTGACATCTTGATCTTATGTTGCCAAAATTTCGATCCTTAACCGTGATTGGACACAATAGCAGAGTCAGGAATTATTTGGTGGGTGAGTTAAACTAAAATTATTACTACGAAATTAAATGCTTAAATTTTATTTTTGTTACCTACATAAAGTTGTATACTAATAAACCTAAAAGTAATATTTTGAAGTAAAGAAATTATGACTCTGCATAACTCAAGTTTCAACTAGATTTAACAAAGAAAACATTTAAAGTTGCAATTTGCAATAAAAAGAAAACATATATCATCAATCTTATTCAACTTAACAAATAAAAAGATGAAAAAGTACCTATTCAAGTTGTGCCCTTTGATCCTTAATAGAATTGAAATCCTTTGTTATTTCATCTTAATCAACATTTTTGTCAATTTTTTTTTAATGTAGACAATCATTGAATATGCTAGAAACTCACTCTCTATCTTGTTGCGAAGTCTTGTTTTAATAAGATTCATTGCTAAAAAAGCTCGTTCGGTACTTGTAATAGAAATGGGAAAAGTCAATACAAGTCGAATTGACCTATCAATCAATAATACCTTTAGGACCTCTTCATTAGATGCAGAAGATGTATCACTCCCTAATTTATCATCATTGTCTCTTTTTCTAAAAAATAATTTAATAAGTCTTAACCTCTTCATTGGACAATTGGTTGGACCTAACAAATTGAACAACAATAACACAATTGTATATGATAAATTATATCTAACAAATCTATCAGGAAAATAATATTATAATTAAAAAGTGAAATTTCGAGTACGAATTCTAAAAATTCAAACAATAAACAAATAAACAAGATCAAGAATTAAGAATAAAATGGTAAAAACCTTCACAATTGACCAGAAAATCAGTAAACTTTCACGCGTACTTCAGAGGCTATTGTGCGTGTACTTATTGGGTGGGTTATAACAATTAAAAATAAAAAAATAGCCCAAACAACTAGTATTTGTAAGCTTAAAGAAGTAAAATTCTCCCTATGCTAGAGCGCACCTTAACCTTGTTAATGGCTTTGCCGTTGATTGAACATATAGTTATAATATGTTTACTTATTCGAAGATGTGAAAGTAAAAATCACAAAAGTCAATTTTCATTTGAATTAAACATATCATTATTTGAATTTGGATTAACAAAATAACAATATGATGTCGTCATGATATGTTCAAAATCATTAGTTTGAACCATTGAAAAGATAACTTTTTGCTTTAATATATGATTCAGATAGTTTGTCAAACTCGTACACAAACTAAAATATATCCATTTGGTCAAATTGTTTGTTGAAGTCCCGAGTTTGATTGCCCCCACCATTGCTCGTGTAAAAGCAAAAAGTCATTTTAGAAGAACAAAAACTAAGGTAAATTTCCCACTTACCCTAGCAACTGACCACCTTCCTCAACCACCACCGCCTCCGCGAAGTGAACCAAACCCACGGTCATGGCCAGCATTCCCATTTCCCACCCACCCACAAAGTTGGTACAATAACTTTTATGCCATGCAGAAACAAATTACACTCACAATTTGTCTCTTGTGACATCAACCATAACATTTTATGGCCACAAATCACAACAAAAATATGGGACCATTCATACAGGAAAAATCCATATAAGACAGATATTGAATACAACACAACATTGGAATTTATTATTTACCAAAATACAGGTAAGTTTTAATACGCAACTTTTTGGTTGGGAAATTAGCCAAAATGATTGTTTTCTAAATTTCGGCTAGCTGTTGAAATAATTCATTTTTCAATATACCGTTTATATTTGATTTTGATCAGTTCAACAATTGAGATTTTGTTTCTAATCATCTTAGCCAATTTCACATTCTTTTAAAATACTATTTTATTTTTACTCTTCAAATTGTCGTGGATGAAAAATTGCAATAAGAAATCAAGTGCAAGGGGGTGGACATACTAACTTCAGTTAAAAACACAGCTAAGACCTAACTTGCAACAAGGCAATACCTAAAACTCATAGGTCATAAGACTCATAACCTCAACCAGTTATACATACAACCTAGATCTCTCTCTCGATCTCTCTCACACACACAAAATAAATACCAACCTTCCTTCTCTGTTCTGCTTCTGTTCAGTCCCAAAGCTGATGGATATGATTTGTCGTCCTCAATTAACTCACCTTCAGAACCTCACCACCGTCTCTCATTTGCCAACTTTTCTACTTTGCACCCCAACTCTTTCTATCTCAGCCCATCCCTAACCACAGAATTCTCCAATGGCTTCCACCCCCAAGTCAGTAAAACTCGCAGATCTCCTCCAAGAGCAGCAAGAACCCTTCGTCCTAGAGGTTTACCTATCCGAAAGGGGTTACCTGAGAAAAAGCTCGAGTACAAAGACCAATTCGAGGAGTAGGAATACCAATTCGAGCAAGAAACTTACCAGATCATCCAGTTGGGGCAATCTCAGCTGCCCTAAGATACTGAGATCTCTGTATAAAAAGCTTGTTTCAAGGCATAGTGAGACAACAAGCATTAAGGGTTGTGAAAAGAGAGAGGGGGAGTCCAATGCCGGCACCAACACGCAGAGAAGTAACCGGGAGAGCGGGGAATCGGATAGAATTTCATCTGCTAGTAGTAGGACGCAGTATGATTCGTGCACCGAGGGCGAAAAAGAATCAACAGATGCAGCCCCTGTTTCGTTGCGAAATGATCATGATGCCTCAGTTGCAGCGGACGCTTCTCAAGTTTCGGAACCCTGCAATATGAAAGAGAGAAAGGTAGAAATACACTTTCGATATATCGTTTTCATGCTATCGATACATTTTCGACAATATTAATGATAGTTTGGTAGCAGGCCAATTTTCGATTTCTACAAAATTGTCCATTTGATTTGCTTGCTAACAAAGCCAACAGGCTGTTACAGTTACAGATAGCACGGCTCAACGGACAATCATCGGAGATTCACCGTAAGCAACAAAACTCCGTTTCGGTACCAGAAGATAAAACTCCCCATGCAAATGCAAGTTTACCTCTTCATAACAGTTAGTCCCTTTCTCTCTCTCTCTCTCTCTCTCTCTCTCTCTCTCTCGCTCTCTTTGTTGGCATACACGAGTTAGGCCAGTTGGTCAAGACCGTGCACTTAACTCCTCTACCCAATTTTGAATTATCCTCACCATTAATTAGAGTAGTTTAAAATATCGTCTTAATTATGAGAATTTTTAAGGAATTTTATACTTGTCAATTCTCTTGTGGCTAAACAGAGTATGAACTGCAAACTCCATGCCCATCCACTTATAGCTTCAACAAGATTACAGAAGACTCAATATTATCCTCTTCTCTCTGGCAACTACTTTTCCACCCACCATTTGAGAACCCAACAGCTTCTGGAGTTTCAGAAATGCTAGAGCCTGCCCGGTCTAGCATCAATCCATCCCCTCATTTTGCAAAATCGAAGAGGGTGTTGCAGCAGACAAGGCAGCTCCTGTTTGATTGCGTGAGGGAGATGACGGAAAATCATGCAAAGAAAATGAAGGATCACCAGCAGCATAACTGCGACCAATTTCTTGGAGCCGAAGAGATTGGGAAGCTGGTTTATGAGAAGTTGGGGGGTTGGGGGAGTAAACAGGCTGGGCACCAAGCCAACGTCAACTTTTTGTTGGAGTCGGACTTGTTGGCTTCGGCTGAAGAATGGGGTGATAATTACCAAGAGAGAAGGGAAATTGGGTCGGAAATTGGAGACGCCATTTTACAAGACATCATCAAAGACATATTCTGAAGACTAAAATATTATTTGGTATAAGATACCCAAGTTAGTTGAGCTAATTGACTTCTAGACACAGCAACCTCATCCCATGAAGACGACCACACACTCCCGGTGCGCCATGGTGACATCCCAGACCGGCCACATGGCATCGCCTTATTGGTCCAGCATGTCATACTGGTGTACCAGCAGTGCAAGGAAGCCTATACGAGGACTTCCACGGTGCTGCTGTGACTTGTGCTAATGATACAATATCATGAAAGTTACTCTCCTACTTTTGATGGCTCTCACAGCCACTCGTGTCCCGTCATCTTATTGTCCCCCATCGTCTTCAATAGTTTTGGTTAGCACACTTTATTTAGATTACTGCTTTGCTCCTTATAGTTAAAGAAGTCGTCAATTCATAACTACAAATCACAAACTAGCACATAAAAGTTTTGGCGAATGATAAAACTATGATTTACCTATAACGAGGAAATGATTGTTACATAAAAAACAGTCGCCTCCTAGCAAGTCATCGTTGCCAAAAGTTGGAACTTTTTGGCAGGCTGCCGACTGCTCTGACACCGACATAACTGCATGGTGACACATCCGAACAAAATGCAAGTTTGATGCTTTTTAGATAAGTGCCCTACATATGACATCGTCGGACTCAGACACCCCTGATCTAGTTTTTTTCCTTCACCACAGAGGTTTTATAAATCGTTAAATCCGTAACTAAACAAAACAAAAGGAGTAAGGAAAAAAAATACAAGAAGCCAATATAAACGCACACAGAGACACAGCACAACCATTTGGAAGGTGAAATTATTTTTCGCCGAAGGACAAAAGAGAAGAAAACCAAACAGCACGGACAGCAAGGACAGCAGGATGAAGCAATAAGCATTTAAACAGGTAGAAGTTGATGTAGATGTTTGAACCACCGGCAATATAACATTAAAAACCCAGAACTAACCTGCCTCATCTCTTCTCTTTGCATTTAATGTTCGTTTCCAAAATCACCTTAGAGATAAGATCACAATCCTGTTATGCATATCTACTTGTTGCAATATCATCTTCAGTTATCTTGCAATTATCAGACCACCACAAAACTCAGAATTACTGCACAGCAACTAGTCAATCCGGTGGTGGGAGAGCTTAATCTTACCAGATCTGATCAATTTTACTACTCGCCCTCCACCCACCGCTGAACAATACACAGCATTCACTTGAAAATTAACTGTTGAAGAATGTTGCATTTTATATTTCGGTCATCCGCAACTTTGTTTTGGTCAACAAGCATCATCAGAATCTTTACACATCATGGTTATCAACACAAAACCCAGTCACTTTCAGACAACGCCTTGGCATAGAAATCGAAATATTCTTTTCAAACATTATGCAAAAGAACAACCACTGGACTCTGGACATATTAATTCTCCATTCAGAATTAACAACAGCAACATGTCATATGCTAAACAAAATAATCTTGGTTATATTCAGCATGTTTAGACCTTGATATGCCACAAAAATCACACCTCCTATGAAGATAGATCAGCAGGGCTTACTTAATTTCCCCATCTTCACCAAGCTCCCCATCTTCAAGATCGTCATGTCCACCACTTCGACGGGAACCATCCCGATGCTCTCTCCTATGCCTTCTATGCCGACTTTCACTGTCAGATTCAGGGGTATGCTACCATAAAACAACAGGAAAATAATCATACATTTTCCTTTCATAAATAGCTTAAAGGTATCGGCCAAATATATTATGAAATAAGTTCACGTACTTTTCTTGATCTTTTGCGGTCACTACTATGTCTGTGTTTCTTAGACTCCTCTTTCTCCTCCTTATCGGAACCTACATCATCGACAGAACTTTGATGCCGCTTCCGGTGCTTTCTATCTTTGTCTTTCTCCCTCTTCTTATCTTCTTTATGCCCGTGTGTATCAGTTATGTCTACATTTTCACCATCTGTTTCATCCTTCTTAGGTCGTTCCTTTCCCTTTTCTTTTTCACGTTCTCTTTCCTTCTCCTTTCTATCTTTATCCTTCCGCTTCTCTTTCTCCTCTCTTTCTTTCTCTTTTTTGGCCTGCAAATTATCAGAATCAGTACAAAATTCCCAATTCAAGATATCAGTTCATAAATGATAACAATGAATTACATGCCACTCCTATAAAAAATTACACAGGCTCGAATTTTGAGATATTGTCTTTAAAAAATGCACCAACAGATTATAGATGACAATAACATCCGCACCTTTTCCTCCTCACGCTTGCGTTCCTTCTCTTTAGCCCTCTCCCGTAAGCTTGTAATGTATTCCTCAAAAATTTCCCTACTAACGCTATCTTCCCCAACTGACCTGAAAATAAAATTAAGAAATAATTTTCAGACCAAAAAGTAAAAAAATTCAGACAATAAAGGCATGATAAATGTTTTTTTTTTTTTATAATAAAGTTCTCATTAGAAAAACCTGTATTCTTGGGTTTCTTCAAAAAGCTGTTTGCTATCGTCCCAATTAGAAGAAGCCGTTATCTCCTACAAAGCACATAACATAGAAGGTCAATACAATCTCTAGCACCACACATCATCCTCTTCCACAAAAGTCCACTGTACCTTGATTGTGTGCAAAAGTTTATTGAAGTCATCAGCAAGTCGTTGACGCTTCTTTGCCTCTTTGTCCTCCTTCTCCTTGGCTCTCTCTAATAATTCCTCGTACACAAGCTTCAAAAGGAGTAAAAGTATTAGCAGACTCAAACACACAAATCATGCACAGGTAAATACTAACAGTCACATCAGTTGTTGCTGATTTAGAAACCAAAAAAAAGTTGATCCTTGCATCCGTGAATTGACTGTTACAGATGATGGCATGATCATGTAAATTTAAATCAAATGAAGATAAGTGGTTACAGTTTAATTATTTACTGGCAGTCATTTTCTTGGCCAGATAAACTGAACCATTAAGGCTTCTTACTACAATGATACACCAGGTTATAAGTGCTAGGGTCAAAATAGCAAAGTTTCAAACCAAGAAGATACAAGAAACACTGACACTGCTACTACCATGTAAATTGTACGAATCTCAGTGAACAAAGAGCCACTTCAACAAATTTTGATTACACACACAAACAAACTTTATTTGCTTAATCGGGGCTGGGAATATGCCAACAATGAGTAAAAACACAATCAACTCATATTACATACCTTTATATTTCAAGCATACAAATGATAGGGAAAAAAAATATCAGTTTTAGGCTAGCAACAGACTGAAAATAAGCAGGGGTTTACCTTGAAGTTAATGTCTGATATTGGTGGAGAACCAATATCTTCCAGAATAGGAACCTTAAACTCTTCAAACGCCAATGTGGATGTCATGGTAAACTAGGTACAGAAATGAAAGATATTTGAAATGTTTCCCAAAATGCCACAGGTTCATAAAATTATACAGTTATAAACATCATACCTTCCCTGACTTCATTGCATCCTTTATCCTAGCTTTATCGTCATGATACTGTCCACAAGAAAAAACAATGTCAGGTATATAGAGTCATCTGAATTGCAGGTTCAAAGTTCTGTAATGCAATCAAACTCTAAAACTGATATTGTATTTTAGCTGTAGAAGTAAGAACATTAAACCCAGAATCATCTGGCAATGGGGGAGAGGACCGTGATCATATATATTGCCATGCAAGGCTCTTAATTTTCTGATGTGGGATGACTGAGCCGTGACAGAGCCAAAACACATGGAGCTTTAGAATATTGGGTGGTGAGGAGCACATGCGATCATTAGCCTAACATATGAATTGCCATCTCTGATACTCTCTATATGTAAGAGCATCCCATCCAAACTGTTGAGAGTGAGTCCCAACATCGCAGAATTAAGGGACCTTGCATGTGGTAATAAAATGTTGGGACTCCTCACATGGCGAAACCTCAACTTCCTCTATAGCATCCCAGCAGGTTAGCCCACATGTTAAGCCCAACAACCGACATGCTCCCACATCACCCAATATGTGTAGTCCACATGTTAGGATTCCATGACCCCACACGTGAGCTATGTGTTGATAACTTGAGAGTGTGAATCCCATATCAGAGAATTAGGGGAGCACGCATGTGTTTACAAGAAGTTGGGCTATTCCCCATATTGCCAATTGGTTTTATAAACGAACCTCAACTTCCTTCAATTACATCTCGATGTATCAACACTAACAATACAAAATCATTAATGGACTGAGGCATGACATGTTAGGCATCACCTGTTTCTCTAATTCTTCAAAAACATCATCAAACAATTCTTTTGGTGTTGAACCAGAGGTGTTCAATGCAACAGCTTCATAAGGAGGCAAGTCTTTAACCTACAACCCAAAGACAGCACTTATGAAACGAATTTCTGATGCAGAAGAAAATCATCAATTGTCTTTGAATTTACTATGCAACTGTTCTAGACATATTATCTCTGCTACAATTTTAAGGTTGAGCACCTTCATACAGTAATCACGCCAGAGAGTTTTAGCTGTAAGAGTGCCATCGGCAACATGTTCTTCCATCAGCTTGCGGAACTCATCGCGGTTTTTCCTTTCTACCCGCCTCAATTGTTCCTTGAAGTTAGAGACAAATATAAGAACATAAACTTGAAAAGGAAAATATCATTTATACGGGATTATACCTTCTGTAACTTCTTTTGCTCCTCTTCCACCTTCTCAAGGTCACGAATATAGTCCTGCAACAAAAATACCGTCATATAATTCTACTAAATTAACATGACCAATCATTTTACACACACAGAACACGCCTGATTGATAATAGATTATGTGACTTACCTGGAAAATGAGCAACCTGGCAAGCTTTTCAAGGCGCAAGCATCTCTCATCATCCTCCAAGCGATCTTGAACTTTCCGCCACTGACTGTTCACCTGCAAATGACGATGACCATGCAAAAGGGTTATAGATACAAGGAATCACAAAAACAAAAATATAATATTAATTATGTGCACATTCATTTTACAAGACTTACCTTGATAAAGTCACAAGATTCCAGAAATTTCCGGTACTCTACTATATTCTGCTTATGGTCTTCAGCTGCCTTTTCTTTTTCCTGCAATTAAACATTGCAACCTATGCAGTAAGAACAGGCATCCTTTGTGACATACGAGTACCTATTTTTTATCCACAAACTTCAAAAGAGAATGGCAACGGAATACCAACACATATGGCAACTAAAT
The DNA here is from genome assembly GCF_019419815.1 of Pyrus x bretschneideri. Classification (NCBI taxonomy): domain Eukaryota; kingdom Viridiplantae; phylum Streptophyta; class Magnoliopsida; order Rosales; family Rosaceae; genus Pyrus; species Pyrus x bretschneideri. Next base: position 3,786,525 of record NW_025999390.1, on the reverse strand, counting down.
GTATCTCAGTATTAGTTTTTTCATGGTTCTGCTTGAGACTTAAAAAACTTAAAATTGTGCACTTCGCTATCTGGTGATATTCCCTATCATCTATGAACTGTCAATGTCTACTCAAGTGCCACATTTAGTGACAGAGCATTTTGGAGTACACCAAAAGGACAATGAAAATGAGAGGAAACCATTTAGGGCAACATCTACCAATGAGAAATTGCCTAAATTCTAAAAGAAGCCACAAATTGAAGGGATATGGAACGAGCGGAAGACTGGACTAAGGATCATAGTATGTGAGGCAGCCGGCTGCCAGCCTATAATCGAATACCATGTGCCTAATATCTGGTATTTCAACATAATTCACACATAAAGCAAGTAGTTCTGATTTTCCAGTCTCTTTATCGGTTACCAAAAATCTTTTGTTATGAATTTAAAATCTGGAGTCAAATATTAAGCCCGAATGTACAACATGACATCTACATCTAGTGGATTGCATAAGTCAGAAAATGTGAAATAAAACGCAAACTGTTACCTTCCTTTCGAGTTCTACAATGTAGCTCTCATAAAGATCTTCCCGGTCTCTACCTCGTTCTACAGCCTTGAATCGTTCATCATTTTCAAACATACTCACAGCTTTGCTGATCAGGTAAATGCATCAGTTAGAAAGTCTAAAACATTTTGTGTTGTAAAAAATACATATACAAAGAGTAAAATAATATCAAACTATTCATGATGCAGGGAGAGACTAAACCTCCATCTAGTTGCTGATGTAAGTTCCTTGGACTCCTTTAAAAAAGAACAAAACACGGTCTTTTAGATAAGAGGTATATAAAGTTGTAAAGAAAAAATGCAATAACCAATTATGACTTGTAATCAACATACTTCCAACATTTTTGTGAACTCTTCCCGAGCTTTTTTCTGCCTCATGCGCCTCTCTTCGTTCTCCAGTTTTTTCCTTTGACCCAAGTACTACAATTCAACGTATATAATTAGTTTTAGGTTTAAACAAGATACGAAATATTCTTGATGAACATCTTGAATATTAAGCAGAGGGAAAGTCATTAAGCATCAAGAATTCTAATTAGATTAAAGTAGTCTTCCTCTTCCATGTAACAAAATAATGACACTCTAAAGCGAGTAAAGACGTTAACCAAAAGTTTACCTCATTAAAAGCTTGCTTCCTCTCACCTAGAGTTCTTAAAGCGCCATATCTTTTGTCAGTAATGATCTCCCTCATTGTCTGATACAACATACCATAGAATATAAGAAGACTCCTCAACGATATAAGACAGTGAAAAAAAGAATGGAAGTGAAGCTACCTGCTCCCAAGTCCAATCGGACTGGACATTTGCAGATTCCAGAAGTGATTTGAATGCAGTTTTTGCCTCCTAAAAGAGAAAATTTATCAGATTATTTTAGAAGAAAGAAGAAAAAGGAAGGCAAAAAAATGAAAAGAAAAAAAAAAAAGAAAAAAAAAAAAAGAAAAAAGAAAGGCACAAAAATGAAACAAAATTGGACAAAGAAACAAAACTTGTACCTGCTTATTAGCATACACCAATGGTTCGTCATCAAATGTTTTCTCCTCTGAAGGAGTCACATTGACTTTTCCAGCAACTGCCATACCTCTTTTGGCTTCCTGCCATAGAGAAATCTCAGAAAAAAAAGATTAAGCATCTGGTCTCGTTAATTGCTTTAAACCACATTTGAAACAGGCAAAAGAACTGCTATGAGATAAGACTTACTACGGCAGAGTGTCTAGAAAAGGTGAAATTAATGTGCATTTTTCCAGTAAGAAAAACACCTTACCTCAATATCTTGAGTCAAAGTTCCATCAGCTGAACTTGAAATATCTTGAGATGCTACAGTTTCATAAGTACTCCTGTAATTTTTCGAGACACATAAGACCAATTTGGACTAGAAGATTATATAAACCACAGAAGGATCAACAGAGCATAGAAAATAAAGCACCCAAAAACATCCATACACTGAATTTGTAGTGGTATTGACCGAAGTAGGAGGAACTCCGGAACTCCCTGAAACAGAAGCGGGCAGTGGACTCACAGTAACTGCAGAAGGTTGACTGCCAACGGCACCAATTATGGAAGGCTGTGCACCAGAAGCAACTGATGATCCAGTAGGTGTGATAGGAGAAGGATTAGAAAAGGAAGACACAGGTGTAACTGCAACAGGGCTCGAGACCATCACAGGTAGGGCTGAAGAAGTGCTGGGGCCAACTGAACTAGCTCCCATAGGTGTTTCAGCTGAAGCAACAGCAGGAGGGGTATGAGAAGTCAAATTCAATTCTGAATGTGTTCCTTGGATTAGTTCTCTTTGAGCCTGTTCACGAGCCAACTGGAAGCATGTACTTCACAGTATAAGGACATTACAAAAAAATAAAAAAGGGAGAAAAAGAATAAACAGGATGAGAAACCTTCAACTCCTCTGGAATTGTCCACTTAGACTCCCTTGTAACCTTGTTGTAATAATACCTGAATCAGCCACTCAAACTAATAGTGAACAATGGCCCCAAAAAAAATTCATTGACATGCATATTGAGAAAACAAAATCAGGAATTAGGAAATTAAACAGAATGATAAGAATACACGCACTTTTTCCCATCTGCAGACGTATACTCCTTCCAAACAGTTGATGCATCAGCCCTCTATTACAGTGAGAAAAATTATTAGCTGAAAGATTATCTCAATCGAGCCATTCCTAAAAGAATACTAAAAGTCTAGCATAATCAATCAAAAAGAATAGGCTCACTAGAAAAAGAAACAACCGTAAATAAGTTCATACAAAAGCGCCCCCCCCCCCCCCCCCCCAAACCCCCCAAAGATCAACCTGAGATCGATACATGTCTGTAAATGAAGATGCCTGACCTCCTGTGGCGAATTACACACCCAACAGGTATAGGAAGCAAATAAATGAAGCTAACCAAATGCATATAACAGGTGAAAAATGAAAACAAAAAGTACTACAACAAAGCAGCAGTGATAGACCGTTATATCCTCTGGTTCCTTTACTTCTATAGAAAAGCAGCAGGAGAGAAGTCCTCATAGTTTATTAACACCAGCAGAGTACAAATTACAGTACCCACTAGAAGTTCTACATATCCTTGCGATTCTTCCATTTTATGCTAGTAAAACTAAGTAGCACTGTTAGGCCTTTCTTTGCATATGGTGAAACCATGACAGATATAACTAGAATCTACACATAATGAAAAGCTGGGACACATGCAAATATTAATCACAGACGTAATAATTGTTGAAGTAAAAAACCCAATCCCAGTGATGTATCATTTCATACCTCTGACAATAGCACAAGAGTTCCTGTGGAAAAAGCCTTTATAAACCATAGACAACAAAAATGTCATACAACTAACAAGTACATGCAGGGACACCTTTTTAAGAAAAAGGTTAAAAATAATACTGTCCAATATGATAACTCTCATACTAACAAAAAAAAGTAAGTTAAAAAAAATATCATAGAACAAATACCACAGTCACAAGAAAACCTGTGACAAGCAGCATCAATGTGGGAGTGTGGGTGCGCATATGTGTCGGACTCTCTGACTGGCGTGCACATGAGTGTACATGCATATGTTAATCTACTAATGCAACTGTGTATGCAAGAGAGAAGAAAAGAAGGGTCGGCTGTGTGCCTGTGCGTTTTATAATTTATTTTCTAAAAACCATACAAACTAACAAAACAGCAAGCATAGCCTTAGAGGGAAAGAAGATAAGAAACAAATAGAAATTGGAAGCACTTAGCTAAGAAGATACTCAAACAAAACCAACCCACAGAGGAGAGAAAAATAAATAGGCAAAAAGTACACTCATCTCCACCAAGGATAATGGATGATATGGGTAATGGCATCAATTACTGCTTGGCATTCATTAATCACATCCAACTACAAGATAAATATGAAGTAAATAACAATTATTGCCTGCCTTGTGAAATGAAACCTCGTCTTCAAAGTGAGCTTATAGAGCAGTCGTAAAATTTCTCCAGACTTGCCATGACATCTACAAACCAGTTAAAGCACATGCAAATAAAAGAATAATTCGCATAAACCAATTTAAGTATAGTTACAACCTAAATTTTTCAAACATCCAGAAATGGCAATAAATTTTCTGGGCAAAATTGCAAATACAAAAAACATTCCAAAGGCATGTTCAACAGGTCATTGGAGATTATAATAAACGTTCTACCCACTGGTAACCAATCAGCAATATGACTCACCTCCATCGGTGTCATCAATTCTAAAGGCTTCTCCCAATTAGATTGTCTTGTCCTTCTGTTGAAATAATATCTGGAAGGAAAAAAAAAAGAATCCATCACAAAATAGAAATAAAACAAGTGAGAATGCATAAGGACAGGAAGAACTTCAAAATAACTAATAAACCAGAGTAAGTCTCAGAAACATCAAACCACAGTGTTTCTCATTGAAAAATAAATAAAGAACCACTTTAACAACGCATCATATTTCATCAACCTAGAAGGAGAAAAAGCAGGCAAAATTACAACATTACCTTCGTCCATCAACCGCCAAATGCTCTTGCCAATCCGAAGAAGATTGCTGTGCTTGGCTAGGAACATTTAGAGCCTGAAAATTAGGAAAGTAAAAATTACAACACAAAGAAGAAAATCCATTCATTTTTCATTGACACTGAAGATAATGGGTTTGCATGATTCAGTGTTGCGTCAGCATCTAAGTGTGCTTACTGTTTCATGGGGCTGTATGGAATCGCAAAAACATGACAAACGTAATTTTAAAATGACAATTTAGATAATGAAATAATCAGAAATTCACGCAGATGACACATCTTTTGGCTTCTGGAGTCGTACCAAAAGAAGATATTGAAACAATGACCTTAACCTAACGTTTAATGGCTTAAAGGTAAATAAATTGAATTTTAATAAATAAAGCACTTACAGAATCAGTGGAAGGAGTGCTTGAAGATTGTTGGCTAGACTGGTGTACTGGTGAAGGAACTGCTGCACCCTGATTACCAGAGGACACCCAAGGCTGTCCTGTAGCAGATACAACATGTGCTTGCACTTGAGACATCGGCTGAAACTGTGAATTGACATTATTTTGTGGCTGGGCATATGTAGGCGGAGTGAACTGAACAATTCAGATGCACGTAAATATTTAAAAAATATGCTGAATTAAATCAAGGAAAACACATATATACAAATAACACTGTGAGAACTTACCACATATGAGGAAGAATAAGGCATTCCAGGCATTTGGTTATTAAAAGGTGGGACAGGTTGCTGAGACTGTGATGGGATAGATGTAATAGGCCTCGTCTGCATGTATTGCATAGGCAACGCCTGTGATGAATGAGGAAGACCAGGCTGACTTGGCCTGAGAGGATACGGTTGCATTGGTTGAGAATATTGTAATTGCTGACTTTGACTAGCAGGCATCCCAACATTTGGAGAAGGAATACCTTGTCCCATGGGCTGAAATTGTTGGGAAGCTGGTGAAATAAATTGCTGTCCTTGCTGTGTTGGAACCACTGGTCGGTACTGCATTGAAGGGATTTGTACATACACCACTTATTAATAGTCCGCCAGGAAGTAGAGAATACAAAAAGGCACCGAAGATGGACAGGAAAGGAATTTACTTGAAGAGGAGATGAACCAAAACTTTGAGGACCCATGGGAGCAACTGGGGGAGGCCGAAATGGCTAATCCAGATAGATAGGAGAGACCAAAGGAAAAAAAACAGATTCAAAACAGTTGAAAATTACATAAACATGATTACTAAAACACATATTCTTATGCACTTGAAATGATTAAGGTATTTGGCCCCTTAACAACAACGATGAAATACGAAGTTATTTGTCCCCAAGCAAGCCAACATGAACATGGAACATCCTTAAAATATTTTCACTATCTAAACAATAAACTATAATCAAAAGTGATTTGCAAAACAGGACAAGAAATAAATTCATATGATTGACTGCTTAACCATAACAAGGTTAAAATTCAGCACCTGCGCAGCTGAGGATTGAGGGTTATTCGCCATTGCAGCGCATACACAATGGGACCCAACTGCAAAAATCAAAATATAATAAAATCTTGCCAATTAAGTGAACAAGATGGCGCTAGTACATGCCCAAAAAACAGTAAAATGTGACTGCAAATGCATTAAAACAGGTAAAGCACCCTGAATTAATCAATGAATTTGGAAAACTTTCATATTTTAAGCTGAATTAATCAATGCAACCTAAGTTCGCCGATTCCCTGTTCTATCTAGTATCCCCATATCTACGTCCGCATTTGTAAATACGAATTCGACTTTAACCATATACAAAATTCAATTGGTCTCTGCAATTAAAACCTAGGGCAAAATGTAGAGGAAAGGAAGGGGAAGAACACAAGAAGAAAGGGATGGGCAATCGTTCGGAATTTTCAGAGCAAGGAGGAGGAGGAGAAACACTTACAGGCGGACAGAGAGGGGGGGGAGGCAATCGGCCGTGCGAGAACTTCCTTCCGTCGACGATCGGAGGAGCGAGAGGACCTCTGCGACAGTGGGTTCACTACCACTCACAGGTGCTAGGGTTTAAGAAATCGGAGGATTTTTGCTAGCAGAGAGAGCTGAAGAAATCGGAGTCTCGGAGAGAGTTGTAATTTCGGGTATCGACATTTACCGACCACCGAAATTAACCCTGACTTTCGCGGGATTTACACGCAGCCACAGTTAATCGTTTACAATTACCGCTGTGTTGGACCGTTGGTGTTCGGGTCACTCGGGCGGGTCGGAGTTGACCACCACCCCTGTGTATTTTCTTTTCCATTTGAAACGGAGCAGATACGGGATTGTTCGGGGCAACTCGGGCCTGGCCTCTCATAGCCCGCACTGCTTAACCGGCTAAACAAAGTTGCTCCAATTTAAATTCACTCACTAAAATTTGTACAAATTTGTAAAAATGTTATTGTTATCACATTAAGATCATTTGAGACGTCAAAATTCTATATGGACTGTTTTCACAGAGCAAATGTGATTTTTTTAGTTCTGAAGAAGATGTCAAAATCTTACATAGATTGGCATTCTCCACTTTGCTGTCAAATTTGAAAGCAACGCTAAAATATGTTTTTGTTTTACTTTCGTGCTGAGCTCATATATTTTTTTTACTTTTCTTCACTTATCCATTAGTTTATTTATTAAATTCTAACTCACTTGATTTTACAAGTAACCAAAAAAAAAAAAATTTAATTTGACATCTCAATTGGATTAAGAGACTTTTACGAAATATTATTTTACCGCATCAACTATAAAAATGAAATTTAACATTTTAATTTGAGATCTGCTCTAGGTGGTACAAATCCCACGTTGGTTGTGAGGAAAATGAAAAGTGGCATATATGTGCAAATGCCGTCTTCTTTAGTAAGGCGATATGAACATGTATAAAATGAAGAGAAATGACCCGAGATTTTATAAAAGTTGGTTGGCTCATTAAGTACTTTCCAATTGAGCAAACATAAAGGAGCAGAAAAAGATAAGACAACAAACAAAATATTACAAGATTAAACAATCCAAATTACATATACCAAACTGAAAAACCAGTCAAAGTGATCTGCCTTTATGATATGGAAGCCAAGAAACCTTAACCAAACTATCATCCCTCACACTACTCGAACGCTTACACGACAAGTCACCAAACCCAAACCACTTCCCAAATCCAGATCGAACACCGTACTTACGTAACAAGGACAACGTCTTGCTCTTGTCCTTGGGGCCGGGCTTGGTGCACTCTTGGAAGGCCACTAGAAAAGGGTCATCCCAGAGAGCCTTCGAGGAGGAGCTTCGCGAAAGCGGCTGCTGAAACGTGCAGGGAGGAAGAGGAAGCTGAAAGTCGTGTAAAGAAAGTTTGGGGGAAGGCTCATAAGGGCAAGGTGGTGGCGGCAAGTAGTACTTCCTTTCTGTGTGCGTCTGTTTGTGTGAGAGTTTGGAGACGCCGGGCTTGTTTTCCCATGCGAAGGGCACGTTGCCTGGGAAGCATTCGACCTTGTTGCTCATACTTTTGGTTTGGGTTCTAGTTTTTGGTGTGAAAATATGAAGAGGATGTGAAGTGTCAAGGAGAATATATATATGGGCGGATGAGAGAGTTTGTTATTGCTTTTTAGGGTTTTTGTGGCGGCAATAGGTCAATAGGGCCAAATGAATAAAACGTGAGGGGATCTGGGTTCAGTCACTAGTTGGTGATGCCCGCAAGTCATGTGTTTGCACTTTCATATGACAAAACGCATTAAAATGTACTAAAAATATGTGTTTGTTTGGCCAAATGGAAAACTACATGTTGAAAATAACCTAAACATATGCTAGCTAGAGTTTGTAGCTCAAATCATTAAGAGCGTGTAATATTGTATTTGAATTCCTCGATGTTATTTGTAAACAACTCCTCGATGCTATTTAGAAATAACTGATTAAGAGCATTGTCATGTATCCACGTACCCGAGGTTGTATAGCTTCGACCTCTTCCCAATTTGACTTACATCAGACAAAAACTTCAAAACCTTTTTGGAACACCCCCAAAGAAGAAACAGAAATTCATTTTAGTTGGAGAAAAGTGCCTAAAATCTTATTTCTTTCTTTTCATGTATTCTTTTAGCAAAATACAATAATCTGACTTAATTGCATAGAAAACGTAATAAACTTGCCAACAATTAGATCGTAAAATTCAAATATCATGAATACAATTGTTAAATATAAAAAGTCAAAAACTTAAGCTTACCAAGAGAGAAGCTTACAAAAATATTGTCCTTTCATATCCGACTAGTGCAATCGAATATTTCGATGTACAAAAAAAACAAAAAACAAAAAAACCAAGAACTTGACCAAGTTTTAAAAAAGCACAGCAATAGTTTTTTTTCATTGTTTATTAACTAGAAAAAGTCATCGCTCATACAAATATTTCAATTTCATATTCTTATCAAAGCGGATTTTTATGATCCAAAATAAAGATGGACAAAACAGACCTATTGACACACCTCGACCCAGAAAGTCCACTTGGACCCTGAATTGAGCTGTGCTGGCCGACACCTGGAAGGTGACAAAGCCATAAAATGTGATAATGTATAAAAAGTGAATGAATTTGAATCCAAAAGTGTCTAAATACCAGAGTGCGCTACGAGTGGGAGCGAACCCATTTCACACGCGATGTCAGAGCATAAGTAAGGTACAGTAATGTGGGTAAGAATCATACCCTCAAAAATATCCATCAATACTAAAATTCGCCACAGATTCTTGTCGGTACAAACTCAGCAGTTAAAACCTGGATGGCACCAAACAGAATGTGTGAGTAAGCAATAAAACCAAGCTTCCCAAAGTTACTACCCCTCTAAAAGTAATGCCCCTAAATGTAAAACCCGAAATTGTAACTGTGGTTACAAGTGACTAGAATGGAAATAAGGATATACTGCAACCATGCTACTGGTGGGACAAACAAGATGCAACTCGTCCACAAAGGTCTGAGTAACTCATTTCAAACTAATCGTTAATCTAGGGGTAGAAATGTAATACTGAACAACTTCCAAAGGCCAGGGACGGATCACTTCCCGGACCCGGATGTGACACCTATCAAATTAAAATTCACAAAAATAATTTTATGTCCAAACTTTTTTTTATTATTCTCCTATAGTTATCAGTGAAAAATTAAACAAAAGCAAAAAACAAGGAATAGGTGATAGAAAAGTACGACGGAGGCATCATGGGCCTCACTGCGATTTTGAAACGTTGCTGGGAAATGAAGTTGAAGATGCCACGAGACAAGCATGGATGTGTGACTGAATTTGTATTTATCTTATTGCTCTTGCAAACAGACAACCACAAGAGGCTTTTATGTCACAATTAAAAACCAAAGTTGAAAAATTCTCTTTTCTCATGCCAAATGACAATGTGACACACCTATAAGCCTCCATGTAGTTTTTCCAACAAAATAAAAAATAAAAGATCCGGCAAGGTAGGTTAAGTCGTATTTGTGTGTTAATCTATTAAATATTTAATTAATCTTTTACTTTTACTGACCGATTAAGTGAGCAAGAAACACTTAAAGAATTAAACTATAAAAAATACTAACAAGAGTTGGGATTCAATTTTATTATTTTACATTCGAAACGGTGGCCTTTCCATCATTCCGAGAAAAAAATTCAATATGATTGAAACACGGACGGTATATCACTTATATTTATACAATTAAATGGACATTTAAAAGAAAAAACATTTATATCACTTGTATAATTACATATGGTTTACTGACCCATATTTCATGCATACCAAAAAATCTCTCATCATTACCGTCCTTGAATTGATGAGATTGTAATTCAAAATTCAAACGAGACTTGAAATTTTGTACACGAAAGAAATTACATGAAAAAACAATCTTATTGAATTAAAAAATGAGCGACTAACAAATATTATTCCCACAATGACAAAAACCAATGCCAGGGGACTTTATGGAATGTGGAAAAGAAACAAAAACACTAACCAAACTACTTGAAAAACTACACAGATAGATCACATTCATACTGCTCCCTCTCTCCCCTCTATAGGAAGAAAAAACAACTTAAATCTTGGGATGTCTACTACGGAGTAAATATTTAACCAATCGAGTCACATGTACCCTTAACAGTCAAACGCTTTAGGTAACATGAAAAGAAGAAAACGACAAACAATACACACCAGATAGAGGGGTTATTAAAACCATCATAATTAGGTATTGCCATCTAAACATAGTAAACGAAAACCTTTCTCCATCTCAGTATTTATAAAAAGATTGAGGATTTTTAACTACCTGCATGAATAACTAAACCTGGTCTTGGTTTTCTTCCCAGCGTACTTCTTACCCGTGCATTTCACCAAAGCTGCCAGAAACGGATCATCCTCCTTAACACCGCCAACGATTAATCGGAACGAGTTTAACCTAAACGAAGGCTGGATTGAGCATAAAGAAAGACGGCTCTGCCGATCAACCACCACAAACCCAGCACTGCCACCACTTGGGGACGATAAACGAGGAGGCGGTGTTAGCTTTAACTGCTCCATGTTCAAATGATCTAACAGTACTCTACGATCGCGATGATCGCCATGATGTACAGTCGTTGCAGCCTTGGGCATTCCGGGTTCCATCTCCCATGCAAATGGTACATTAGCCCGGGAGTGCCGTGACAATACGGCCTCAGTGTCACTTCCTCTCCTCCGGTGCATGGTGTTTGATCGATAGTGTAATGGTGGAAACTAATGCAATGATCGAGGTTAATGGTTTAGGATTATGTGCTAATTGTGGCCTTTAAATTGGTAGTTTAATTTTGCTTTTGTTTGTTAGGTTTAACTAATTAAAATTGTAGCCATGCGCCAAAAGAATATTGGGAAAAGATGGCGAGCCCCTTTCCAGTTCACGTCATTGTTCAATAGAGTTGTGAGGAATTTTTTTTTTTTTTGGCTTATCTAGCTGGGAGGAATACTTCGTGAAACAAGCACGTAACATAGTTATTAGACGGTCAAAAAGTACTTTAAGTGCTTATTTCAACATAATGTATAACTTTTTTTTATCAAATACGGTCAAGAACACATTTAGTGATCTAAAAGCGCTTTTATACTAAAAGTTCGGGTAAATTACATAAAACTACCTCAACTATTAGGTCAGTTACAGTTTCATACCCTATCTTTAAAAAATTTCAATGTCATACCTTATCTTCGAATTTGTTGCAATGTCATACCTTTCGTCAATTGTCTATCAATTCATCTGTTAAATGCTGACGTGGCTTGAGGCGAGACCCACTTTCTATTAAAAAATTAATAAAATATTTAAAAATAATAATTTACCCTAAAAAAACCCAATCATCTTCCCCGACCCCTTCCCCTTCCATGCAACTCAAATCCAAAACCTCTCCTCCGCCACATCTTCGACTCCCCCTCCCTCCGTTCCTCTCTTTCCTTCCCTTCGTTCCACCAAGTCTCTACCTCTCACGGGCTCGAACCCGACACGACCCGATCCGATCCCCCTTGTCTTCTCCTTCGCAACCACCTCCCCAATACCACACACACACTATCTCTCTCCTCTGTAAACCTTAAAGGAAAACCCCCAAACTTTCCCTCTCCTGACCCGCCTCGACCGCACTTCGCCGACTCCGAGATTTTGATCAAGAGTGGCGGGTGTGCTGAGGAATTTGGCTGGGTTTGCAAGAATCAAAATATTCTAGGTTTTTTTTTTTTTTTTTTTTTTTCAAAATTTGTTTGTTTCTAGGGAGAGATGAGAAGAATGGGGGAGTGGGATTAGTGGTCGGGGAGGGTGGGGGATGTTGGCGCGTGTGGGATATGGGTTTGGGGTGGTTCTGGTTTTGGGTTGAGGGAAGACGGGAGCGAGGAAAATTTTTTATGAGGATAAGAGGTGGGGTGATGGGTTTGTAGGGAGGGACGAAGATGAACGGAGGAGGGAGGAGATGATCGGAGGAGGGGAGTCAAAAAGGTGGCGGAAGAGAGGTTGGGGTAACTGGTTTTGGGTGAGGTGGATGTCTGGGTGAACTGGGAATAAAGGGTGGGGTGATGGGAGTGGGTGGGAGTGGTTTTGGATTTAGGTTGCAGGGAAGGGGAATGGGTCAGGGAAGATGGGTGTTTGGGGATTTTTTTTAAGGGTAAATTATTATTTTTAATATTTTATTAAATTTTTAAAGGGAATTGTTATTAGCACTCCAAAAATCTCATTCTACACTCCAAACTTTCTATATTGGGAAAGAAAAATACACTTGTAAGGAGTGTAGAATAAGATTTTTGGAGTGCTAATAACACTTCCCTTTTTTAATAGACAGTGAGCCCACCTCAAGCTACGTCAGCATTTAACAGATGAATTGACAGACAACTGACGGAATGTATGACATTGCAATAAATTCGAAGATAAGGTATGACATTGAAATTTTTTAAAAATTAGGTATGAAACTGTAACTGATCTAATAGTTAAAGTAATTTTATGTAATTTATCCTAAATGTTCTTACAAACAAGTCCCCATGCCAATTTCGGCTCTCGCATTTGACCATCGGAAGGGTCTCTGTATCTTCATTTGGGTTTGGCCCAACCGTTCCCTTCTATTAAGGCCCAATTTTTCACCCACCCGTGGAAATAAGTACGACAACACTTTCACCGGCGTTTTGATCTCGATTAACGTGGCGCGCCGCGCGCTAGGGTTTTAGGGCTTCTTCCCTCACCAATAATATCCCTATAAAAATACGAAATTGGTGACCAAATCAGCAATCGCAGCCGCGGCCCAGTTTTCTCTCAGTTTTCAGAAGCCAAATTTTGTATAACCATGTTTTTCTAAACGTTTTCAAAACCTGCAAATGTTTTCGAATCTATGAATTGTTTTCTGTTGATTCGTTTGAAATCTATGAATTGCTTTTTGTTGATTCATTCGGTGCATGTGGTGTTGTTTTTGGATTGAGTTTTTGAAAAAATGGGGTGTTTGGTTGCGGTGATTATAAAAATTCCTCGTTCTGAATTTGCCATAGCCATGGCTTGACAGACACCTATACACCCATAGAATATGAGCAACCATTCATTCTCCCATTAACTTCAATTTTTATTTATTTTTTTATTTTTTGTATATTGGCTGTGATTTTCTCAGTCGTTCTGCAATTTTTGGTACCGTTTCGGGAAGCAGCTTGAGAAATACTCTAGCGCTCCTTCTCAAGCCGCTCCCCGGCAACGGTGCCAAAAATTGCAGAACCATAACTGTGTTTAAGATCCAGGCTTTTTGGTTTAGCGTTTAGGGTTTAAGGTTTATAAAGGTTTATAGGAATTATAATTAGAGGAGTTGGTTATTGTATATACACAGAGCATTTTTGCTAATAGTGTTTTCTGTGATTAGACATACTCCTAAATTGGATCTAGGTGGTGTTTAAAGCCCTAATTGACACGAAAAAAACATCCAGAATGTGGGGTTACGCACACCTCCACATTAGCTTCAACTCATAAAAACACGTATGGTTGTGGTTAGAAATAGCTTCTTCGTTGGAAATTTTTTTTCTGTGGCGAGAATACGGTCCAATATAAATGTCATGATACAATCAGTTTCCGTACAATTGCCCTATCGTCTCGTTTTTGTTATGGAGGAATGAAATCCCTAAGAAGGGATTGGTAAAATGCAAGTGAATTGAATTGGATGAGTAGAGTTGATTTTTGACAGAGAGCAGTGATGAGCAGCTAACACGTAAGAAAACATTCCGATTTGTTTGGGATTTTTCAATGAAATACAATTGTTACGCTTGGCTTCTGAGCACTCAATTTTAAGCCTAATGGTATGTTCTGTCGTGCATTTTTCAGTCCGAGAGGCAACAACTTCCTGGATCTTCCTGCCCTATTTAGGCATCATTCCCCATCCATGGTTCTACAACTGTGCATAGACCAGTGTTTTTGGGTAAACAGTTTACGGGTCTGGTCACTGCGACCCCAAAGTTACGAGGTATTTTTGCCCGAGTTCCAAGTTTTGTTCGAATTGTGGAAGACGAGGAAGATGGATTAAAGGACATGTTCAAGTGATATATATATATATATATGTATGTATGTATGTATGTATGTATATATGTATGTATGTATGGTGACATTGAAGGGTACCAAGTTTTGTACTTTGTATTTGAAAAGATTTAACAGAAATGAAGAACTTGGTTAGTTTCTAATTACTCAATGAGCATCTTGTACTGCATTAAAAGCTAAATTAAAATTCAATAATTATTAATTGATAACAGTCGACAGGTTCCAATTTGTTCTGGGAACCTCCTTGACAGAAAAAAATTGTAGTCAGTTTGATAACGATCGAGGGATATCCAACAGAACCGAAGAACAGTTCACGATCAACTTAAGGAAAAAAAAAATGCATAAAACCAAGTCATTCTTTCTATTGGCATGCGAGCGAGATCGGAACCAAGGCCATTGGCAGAAACTCCACCAACAAGAAAAGCTGGGGAGCGAAGCAGCGGCTTTCTTGAGTGGTGGAATGGATCGAACCCTTGACGTATCTTAATTCTAACTCATTTACGCTCAATGTATATCGACCAAAGGAGCCTTATGTCGAAAAGTAGCAAGGAAACCAACAAGCACAAACGAACACACACTGAAATTTAAGAACACAAGAAAATCAGAAGAGACTAAATAGAAAGAAAAAAAAACCTCCTAAGTACTATTTTGCTTGGTAGTAGAGATAAAAACTCAATTCTTTTTCTTTTTCCTTGACCTACAAGGCAGGCAAGGAGGAAGAGTTCAACATATTGGACCCAAGGAGGTCATTGCAAAGGCTAAACCCTTCATGGCTTTTATTATTATTCTCTGCTCTTGGACTGCTCCCTGCACTGCTATTCGACAGAGACCCAAACGCCGTCTTCTGTAGGACCCCAGTCGGAGATGACCCTAAAGATGAAGTGCTATTGTTATTGTTGTCCCAGCTTCCCCCAGTCATCAGATTAATGACTGAAGAGTTGTTCTTGTACTCTACTGCGTTGGTGTTGCTGTTGGGATTGTGCAGGACTTCCCCTAAAGGACCGCCAAGTGAAGTCTCCCAAGCGATTGGAATCCAATTCGCTTGCTTCATGTTGTTTTGTTCATTGAGGGTATGGCTGCTGTCTGTTCCCAATCCCATTGGGGCCGGAGACTCTAGTTCCCTAGAGAGACGGAGTGGTGAGAGCGTGAGCTTCTCACTGCTTGTGGATGAAGCTATGGGGATCGAAATTGATAATTGGGTTCTGTCTGATTGCATGCCGAGTTGGTTAGGCCATGAAACAGGTTGGCGGTCGGATTGAGTTTTAGGCCAATCGTCGATGAAGTGGCGAAGGGAATGCTGTTGTGAATTTGTTTCTGCAGGGTATGACCTTTTCTGTGAAGGATTTAAGAGCGAGTCCGAGGAGACAAGCCCAAACTCCGTTCTCGAGGATTCTTCGCATCCGATTTGCTGTTTCTGAGTCGAGAATGGGTTTTCTTTCGACAGCATGGTGAGGCCTGGTGTGTGTTGAATTCTCCCACCCGCATTCTCTTTGTTCATGAACATCCTGCAAAGAGAAATCAACAAGATACAGAAACAAACCCGTAAGAACCACCAATACGAATCAGACGATTAACATTGAATCTGAGTAGATTCTTGTAACTTCAGCTAGTAAAAGAGCAGTGACCAACAACGCTGATAAAAAGTGAGTGCGGAAATCATTTTTCTAAAAGTAATGCAGCCTCAAAAGGAATAAATGCTGAGAAGATGAGAAATTTTAGGACCACCGAGTCAGCCTAAACTTTTTATTTCACCTGTTCATCTGAGTGGCTACTGCGGAAGAATTAGATGCAGCAGGCTGCTGTAAGCTCTTGAGCTGCTGGTTGGCGATAGCATGGCTGCTGCTGCCACCACCGTCACCACCAGGAATGGAAACTACGGATGTTGATGACGAAGAAGCCAAAGGCTGTTTTGAGGTGGTGGTTCCGGTGTGGCCGGTCTGGCCTTCCACAGGCTTTCTTGAACGGTGGCGACCCCTGTTCATGTGCCGCTCGCAATACTTTTGGTCAGGAACGGCATCTCTCCAGCACCGCCATTTCTTCCCGTCGGTCCTGCGACACCTTCCCGGCTCAGGATCAGTGTTGTTGGAGAATCCCAAATGGATAGAACCCCATCCCACTGCACATACACAACCCCACGAAAATCGAAAAAACTTAGAATGCAAGAGGCATGAAAAATGTAGAAATCTGACATGCGTCCTAACATATGCTCCAAACACCCTTTTTCTGCTCCAGTTTATTTCTAGCATTTGGATTAAATAAATCAAGCGAAATACAAGCAACATAAATAAGCAAAAACGTGTGTAATAAATAAGTGTGAGGAAATCATTTTCCCTTGGGTAAAATGAAGAAATTACATGAATTGGGCCTGAGAAGTCCGTTGGGAAACGTCGAAAATCCTGCAGAATCAAGGGCCTTCTTGATAGGGACGAGTAGAGTGGATGGAATAGGCATATTGGCAGTGATGTATTTGTAGATCAAGGCCTGGTGTTCTAGCTCCATCCATTGAGATGGAGTGAAAGGTCCTCTGCCTCCTGCTGTACTCCAATGCATGGCAGCAGCTCCATTACTCAAACTCCCACTATTATGCCCTGAAACACAGCCAGAAATCAGAAAACCAAAAAATTAATAAAAAATAAATAAAAACCCAAGAACCAATTTTGTAGAAATAGAAAAAAAAAATTAAATAAAATCATGAATTTCTTTCTGTTTTTTTTTTGCCGGAAGAAGAAAGAATAAAAGGGAAATTGGAACCAGTCAAAGAATAGGTTTATTCTTTGCTAGCTCATCTATTTTATTTCTCCTCCAATCCTTCGCCTTCTAACATATTTCTTCTTGTTTTCACCAAAAATGGGTAGACAACGATTTTTAATAAAGAAGAAAACAACTTGGCTTTTTCTAGTGCTTGACAAGACTCAAAAAATTTCCATGAAAAGACCTCCCACCAAAGTCCTGCTCCCGGGGAACCAAAGCAAACAATGTTTTTTTCAGTAAAACATTTGCCAAACCCCATAAGCTCCATGCAGTTGCTCGTATTTTAAAAAAAAATTGAAGCGACTCAAGTGCTGAATGAGCTAGAAAGGCCGCTCTGATACTTACAAAAACACGACCTTAATTAAACATGATTACTAATTAACTACCTGCAGAAGTTCTATTGTAAGCAGGTAAAGCTTGGTGAAAGTACTGGCATTGCGGCATTCTTTTCAACTAGCACAGCTTCTGGATTGGGAGAGTTAGAGAAGCTCAGTGACTGCTGCTGTTGCATTGCTTTGGAAGATGAAAAATCATCAGTCTTGGCAAGTTTAGAGCTCCTCCAGTCCTCCTCGTCGGCAGATCTCCACTGCCTGTGGTACCCAGATCCGTACAACCACTTGTGCTTGGCCGCCTCCTGATCTGCCGATGAAGTAGCAGCAAGAGGAAAACCAGAATCTGAAGAACAACCACCCCCCAACCCACCAAAACCCACCACCCCAAGATCCATATAGAACACAAAAAACTCAGAGCGGTTTAAGAAAAATGCAGCATTTGGGTTTTCATTTGGCTACAGAAAGATGCAAGCTTTAGCCTTTAAGGCGGTGGAGAGAGAGAGGGAGAGAGAGAGAGGGATGGTGCATTTTAAGAGCTATCAGCAAGTTGATATTTTGAGGGAAAGATTAAATAATTGGAGAGAGAGAGAGAGAGAGAGAGAGATAGAGAAATGCTTCTGTCATAGCTTGATATATGGCAATGGCATCTCCACAACGACAAGTGTTGCGTTGGGATTCAATTAGTTGAGTAATATTTTTATTTGTTCATCTTAATAAGTCTCGCATTCCATGTAAAACATATTCGGGAACCGGTTATCTCCTTAAGCTTGTAAAATGTGGTGCATATCTTTCTCCGTTCACAGTAAATAAAATTTTCAATGTGTCTGAAATATAAAATGGTACACTTTAACATGGACAAGGATTGTTTGCCTTCTCATTTTAGGTGCCTGTCCGTGTCATCCTGTTTGTGTGGTCACGGTTAAGTCACGTCAAAATTTTATATTACTATTCATTTTTTTCTTATTATCTCTATAAAAAAACAATATAAAATGTTAATGTGGCTTAACCATGACCACACAAAACAGAATGGACACGGAAGGGCACCGAAAATAGAAGGACAAACAATTCTTGTCCCTATAACATATGTGCTTGTTTTTCAAGTACACTGAAAAATTTCTTCTCACTGTCTTTACCCTATTTTTTTCACAAATGTATAATAATTTATTTGGTTTTCATTTTTTTTTTTTTTTTTGTTCCTCAAGATGTTTATACACTCTGTAAAAATAACTGTCAAATCTCAATAAAATAGTTGCACCATGATGATGTTACTATTTGTGCATACAATTTCAAAGATCCACTCTTTCAAACATTGATATTTTTTCAATTTAATTATATCTTTACTCATCAAATATGAGTTTTGTTACAAGATGTTAATTTGATGGGAAAGGGATTCTCTTCATATCCCTTCCATCAAGTTCTACCAATCAATAAATTTTAATCCTTGAAATTGGATTCAACGATTAAAGTTATTATAAACTTTAAAAGATGTCATCTGTTTTTAGCTGTTGGATCAAATTTCAAATATGCGAATTTGTTTGATTTATAGAATTTGGTGGAAGGAATCCCGAGAGGATCCCTTTCCAATTTAATGCTACTCAGAATGGAACATTTCATTAGATGTTGTAGACTTGTAGTTTAACTTGTCAACTTTCCAATGTTGTAGTTTACACTCTTCAACATTCTAAGAGCACTCCCACCGTAGCATATTGCTCGGGGGACTGGCTCCAGAACAAAGGCCCGAGGGCCGGTGGATGGCGTCCAGCGTGACGCAGGCCGGGGGACGGGGGAGGCCCGAGGGCCAGGCCCGTGAGGAATTGACAGGCCTTGAGCCCGGGGTGGGAGTGACGCCATGCTGACGCCAGGGTGGCGTCAGCGTATTATTTAATTTTTTTTGTGTCAGGCGCGTGCACCCCACCCACGCGTGGGGCGCGTGCACCCCACCCACGCGTGGGGCGCGTGCACCCCACCCACGCGTGGGGGCGCGTGCACCCCACCCACGCGTGGGGGCGCGTGCACCCCACCCACGCGTGGGGGCGCGTCCTGACACTTTAATCAGAAAAAAAAAAAAGTTTTGTCTGTTACCGTTGGGAAGCCACGTGGCTTCCCACGGTACGTTAGATCCTAACGGTCACTTAATGTGGACCGTTAGATCTCAACGGTAAAAAAATATAAAACTGTCAGATTTAATATCCACCGTTCGATCTGAGATCAACGGTGGATATTAAAATGCTTTATAAATTAAAAAATAAATGAAAAAATAGTTTAAAAAATCTGAAAAGTTACCGTTGTGACACGTGACACAATCTGGAGCGTTGGAATTCAAATTTTTTTATATCCAACGGCAGAGATTAATTAATTGAATAAAAATTAAAAAAAAAGTGTAAAAAATTCAAAAAAATTCAAAAAAATATCTGAAAAATCTGAAAAAAATTGTAAAAAAAATTGTTTTTACTTTTCTATAAATACCTTCTCATTATCATCTACCTTCACAACGACAACGATAATGACACGTTAGGATAATGACACGTGGCGCACCGACAACGATTAAAAATCTTATCCGATATTACATTTAAAATTATTTTGTATTAATTTTATAAATAAAAAAAAAAATAATATTTTATTGCCTATTGCCAGGGCTATAGAAGTGTAACGGTGGAGATGCAAAATCTATTGCCAGGGCTACTTACTGTTCATTAAGGGCAATTACTGTTCATTAGGTGGATTGAATAGTGTATTGCTAGGGGGAGGGTTCCAACGCTGGAGTTGCTCTAAAGCTAATGTTGGGTCTTGCCGCCTAATCTCATAATTTATTGAGCAGTTAATATTGACGCGTTATTGACTACTGACATGTTGTCTAAGGGAGAATAAATAACGATTTTCAACTTCTTATTGAGTGCATTGACAAGACGCATGATAAAATCGTCCAACTGACATATTATCTCCATAAAATTATTGGTAAATAAGTTGTAATTCAATTCATCTTTACAAAAGAGATTATTTATTTCACCTCAACTTATCTAGCATGTTATCCTTATCTTCGAGGTTAGAATGGAGGGATCTGGATCTACTCCAGATCTTAATATCCAAAGATTAGGGATTCAAAAATCTAGACCACATATTTGTGTGAAAAAGAAATCGCAATCGTTGGTTTGTAAGTAGGTTCGCGAAATGAATTAAGAAAACTATTAGATTCAATTTATGTAGCCCAAATTTATGGATTCTTAGACTCCAGACACTAAAGTCGGAGTAGATCCAATTCCAAAATGGAGATGCCTCCTAGTAGGTAAGATACGTGATAACAGAAGCAAATCTCATGGATTTGTGGCTTGCAAAGCGGAAAGCGGTTTCGAGGGTTTTGGTTTTTTTGAGTCACAAAGCTAAAAGGTGGAGACAAATGAACAAGTGGTGAGCTGCATGAACAAAGATGCACCGCCACGTGATCTGGATGCATGCCACAAATATTCTGACCTCATCTCATAATCCTACTATTTTATAATAATGGGTAGGTTAATTAGTTAATTAACTAGTTAATTATATTCTAGACTTTTGTTGATCAAAGTCCATGTCAGCATCCAGCAGGCAAATCTTGGTCAAGGAGAGATGGTGGTCAAAGGAGATTGAATTGATTTTGTTTCTAATATGCTATATATATACTTTATCTGTGAGAGGTCGATCGTTTAGCCTTTAAATTATGGTTATACTTCTCTCATTTCTGCTTTTCGAACAAAAGGTCTTGCTATTCACAAATTCACATTTATTTTTTACTCTTCACATATTATTTTTAACTTTGGATTGTTAGAACAAATTAACAAGAAGCAATTTATTCAAAAAAAAAAAGTGTGTAAATAGTATTATCAAAAAAAAAACTTATCTCCTTTCGGTGAGGAAGAAAGTCTTGATTATGTACTATCGTGATATTATTTTATTATACAAATATTACAAACGGAGCAATTTATTCTCTTTTTCACATTTAATGATTATATTTAGAAAAAATTCTTCATTTCGAAGACAGTTTAGTTATCCAA
Organism: Pyrus x bretschneideri; assembly: GCF_019419815.1. NCBI lineage: Eukaryota > Viridiplantae > Streptophyta > Magnoliopsida > Rosales > Rosaceae > Pyrus > Pyrus x bretschneideri. The sequence goes on along the minus strand of NW_025999390.1, from coordinate 3,764,883 downwards.
CATATGTAGAATAAACATACCATTGATCATAAAATAATAGATTAAACGATCTCTAAATTGAATTTCTTTTTTTTAAGATGGATTTTAAATAATTTTAAAGAGAATGAGCGATTCAATTATAACGTTTACACGGTAAAATAAATGCGAAAATATGGACTTTCCTCTAGTTGAGTGTGATGGAAGTATTGTTCTTGAATTAATTAACAAAAAGCTTTTGTATGTATACAATAAACATGTTCATGGTATCTGCATTACGTGTAATGAGATTTGCACAGATTATAAAAATAGTGAAATTCTATTTTCTATTGCTTGCACATGAGGTCGATTTTTTTTTCTTTCTCTTCTGTGATATTATTCTTTTCGAATACCCACTTGGTCAAATCCTATCTTTGCTTCTTCTCCGTCAACTTGTCTCTGAAAAATTATTCTCCCTTTCTCTCTCCAATGGCTGCGTGCGTGCACATGCTTCCTTATGAAAAATATTACAAAGCCACGCTTGTGCAAGTATACCCCACTTTATGATAATACTTCCTAAAATATACATGATTATTTCTTAATACCGAAAACTTATTGGTATGAATACATGGTGACGATATAATTGATATGTCATGCACTTATAGTTTAAGTTTTAAAACATAGATCAACATATTATGAGGTTTTGTATTGCTATGCCAATATAACAAAAGATGGTAATTGCTCGATGGACATCAAACTCATTACAAATATTAATAAAGGTTGGTCATTGCAACTGGTTAAGTATCTCGCAACTGTCATTCAGAATGCTAAGCAAATAAACAGATGAATAAGCTTGCTAATTTGCATTGCTACACCATCATAAGAAGGTTGGTCGATGCAATTAACTAGACATCAAACTCATCACAAATATCAATACCGTCACTATAGATGACTGTATGAAAGTTCAAATTAGCATGAATTGGCAAGGCCTCTCACACTACTCTAAAGTTAAATGTCCCCAATTACTGAAGAAGCATAACTAGATGAGCATCAATACCATACATATAAATCAAGTACATGCAGAGAGTTAGTACAACTGAAAATTACAGCATTAATTCGCATCTTCATATATCTTATTTGATCCTTTTGTCTCACACCAGAGTTAGCTAGAGAAGTCCTGAGCATCAGATGTTTGTAAAAATGCCTGCAGGATGCAGCTGGCTTGTTCTTGTATGAGTTTAATGTGGTTTGCATACGTGTACACGATTGCTTTATTGCTGCGGTGAGGGTTGTTCCTCCAAATAAATACCAGTTCCCTTATATATCTCTAGCTAGATTTGTTCTAAGTGTTAGCCACATCAGAACTTCGTACATATATGTAGTTTAGAAAAAGGATTTATAAAAATATATATTCTCATCTTAAATCATACCATATATGTGATACAAAGTACTGTGTTGTGGCCGAGAAAAGGTATAACATAGATTAACCAATAACATTACATAACTGTGTGAAAATTACAGTAGCATCACGTGATTATGTGGAGGTTGGATCGAAGAATGTTCTCGTGAAACACACACTATACAAAACGAAATGTGGTGCCTAGCATAAACCGATTGTCGGCGGCGAGATCCAGGTGAAAAAGATTTGAAGCAAAATTTACAGGTTGGAACGGTAAAAGTATTCGATCTTTTAGACAGGGGAAATTGTCTCAGATATCAGTGAGACTGCATATAATCCAAGTGAAAAAAGTAAAACATATTAATTATTGGGAAGAATAATTAACGAATGATTTTTTTTTTCCTGCATTGGTTTGTTAATTTACAGTGGCCGTACCTACACAAGTACTTGGATGTATGCATGCATAAATATCCGGCAGTGTGTCTCCTAACTGTGAAGCTTCGACAACATTGGCATGCATGCAAAAGCAAAACCCTACGATTTTATTCCAGTTGTACGTAGCATGGCTTATTTCATCTATGCATGCTTCACAAATTCATACTATTTTAATTTTTTGGTTAATTATAGCACCTTTAAAATGGAGAAATTAATTAATTAAGACTTCTAAAATGGACAAAAATAAAAAGAAGATGGAAAATGATGGTTCTTGGAAAATCATGCTTGATGTTTCCTTGTAAAAAATTGATGGTAGGAAGACAAATTATTCTTGATTTTTATAGATTTGTATTAATCCTTACAAAAACTATCTTCCAGTTATGACATGACACATCCCGGTCTGGGGGGGACCACTTCCCGGGTCCGCTCCACCACCGTAGCGCGATATTGTCCGTTTTGGGCCCTGACCACGCCCTCACGGTTTTGTTTATAGGAAAACACATGAGAACTTCCTAATGGGTCACCCATCCTGGGAGTGTTCTCACGCGCTACTCACTTAACTTCGGAGTTCCTACGGAACCCGAAGTCAGTGAGCTCCCAAAAAGCCTCGTGCTAGGTAGGGATGAGAATATACATATAAGGATCATTCCCCTGGGCGATGTGGGGTGTCACAATCCACCCCTCTTAGGGGCCCGACGTTCTCGTCGACACACCACGGCCAGGGATAGACTCTGATACTAAATTGACACATCCCCGCCCGGGGGGGCCACTTTCAGGGCCCGCTCCACCACCGTAGCACGATATTGTCCGTTTTGGGTCCCAACCACGCCCTCACGGTTTTGTTTCTGGGAACTCACACGAGAACTTCCCAATGGGTCACCCATCCTGAGAGTGCTCTCGCTCTCTACTCGCTTAACTTCGGAGTTCCTACAGAATCCGAAGCCAGTGAGCTCCCAAAAAACCTTGTGTTAGGTAGGGATGAAAATATACATATAAGGATCACTCCCCTAGACGAAGTGAGATGTCACATGACAACTATGAAGATGCTGAAAATTATAGCTTTTAATCACATAATGTATAGTTTAGTCGTACTTTGGTCACTATTTGTGATGTGAGCTATAATTTAATTAAGTAGTGGTACGATTATTATGGTATATGCATTCAGCTGCAAATGTATATGGTCATGACGAGACTCACATTTGTGTGATTTTAAAATTATTCATACAGAGCGAGTGTAGTGTAGTCGGTTGATATTAGTAAAATTTATAGAATTACGAGATTTTGAAACAAAAAGGTAGTAATTTTTTAACATAACAATATTACAACAGGATCTTCGTCCAATTCTAAAACAATACAAACCAAGGAGCCATTATCACAAGAAAATTACTAAATCATACCTAAAAATATATGTAAAAATTATTTTAAATCTATATATAAATCAATTAACAGATATATTTGCTTAAGCATATGTCATTAAATACTATATTAATGATAATACTATATGTATATTTTGATTAGGTAGCATTTTGGATATTATTGTTTCCGAACAATAATAAAAGTAAAAAGTAGAATGATGCTATCAGCACATATTTTTACATACTCTCTATTAATTACTATCGTTTTGATCTTTTTTTAATCTATTCATCCAACAATTAAAAAAATTATATATATAAATAAAAATGAGTATGTGTGAACACCAACTTAAAAGTAGTGCATGGGATATGGGAATTCACACTTTGATAAATGTTACAGCGACTTTTTAAAGTAGAATTTTTTTTAAACTTCGTCAACTTATTTTCACAAATATTGTACTAAAAAAATGACGTAACAGAAAATTTTTGAAAAAAATTTCTTTTAAAAGTCTCTTTCACATTTCTCTTCACACTATTCCTTTCCCCTTCTATCTCTCTTTGCCTCTGTCCCACTTTCCCCTCTCGGAGGAGAGAGAAAAGGAAGGAGGAGGGTACCGTATAGAGTCAGAGAAGTGGTTAGTGCATGACGTTGACGTGTCAAGAGTGGTTGTGGTGACCAAACTGCCGCGTGGAACCACGACTTGTCTCCCCCGTCCCCTCCTACTCCTGTTTTGTCCAATTTTCTATTTAATAATGTTAATCATATCATGTTTTTGTACCACATTTTCATACTATCTTAATGTAAACAGTTACATTAATTGAATTAATCAGATTTTTTAATTTAATTTATTATTTAATAAACTAATAATTTAAAAAAATAATTAATTAAATAATAATTATGATATACGAGGAGTCTTTCTTCTTCGTTTTCTTGAGATTTTATAAATTTTCAAATGATATGATTGTCAACGTTAGATACCATCTAAAAAAACTAAAATAATATAAAAATATAATATGTATGACATTATCGTCCGCTATTATCTACCTACAAATGGTGGCTCCAGTGCACCACGCCATTACCAGACAAATTTTGAGAAGGTCTATGTCAATCTGTTTTCGTAACGTTTAATTATGCAAATATTACTTATTAATTTCATTGCACATGGTTTTTTTTTTTTTTGTTATTTTGGTCGATATTTATCAGAAATTTCTCACAAAATTATCTAAATGATTAAAAATATATAAATAAAAAGTTACTTCTATTAATTTAAAATCTCAAAAACAAAAACAAAAAGTTATATGCATAGATAATTTAGGCTAAAATACCTTTTTATTTTTAAACCTCAAAAACAAAAATAAAGAGTTATATGAGGAGATAATTTGGGCTAAAATGGCTTTTCATTTTTGAATCTCAAAAATAAAAATGAAGAGTTATATTCGGAGATAATTTGGGCTAAAATAACTTTTTATTTTTGAACCGAAACACGGCAGTTTTGGTGTAACATTCCACATAAATCCTTCTACCATTACTGTTCCCCAAGAAATAAATTAAATATAATTTTTTGCATGGCTTCAAGAGAGAAAGTTATTTCTTTAAGGACCAAAAATTAGTATTATTTTGTTTTTTTGGTTGAAGACCAAATTCGCCTCCACTTTGCCGACATGCATGGGCTGGGCCGCACCTTGAGATGCCTTCCCATTTTACGTCACCATTTTGTATATCTTTTAAACGGGCCACTAAACGGGCCCACTCACTCATCCCTTCCCTCTTTCCTCTGATATTTGTGGAGGAGATTTGCTATCCAGCTGTGAACCTCACTGTGCTTACGGTAGTACTACTAATCTTTTGACTTTTTGTAAATTTTTCTTTTCCGAATTTTTTTGTTAATATTTTTTACTTTTTAATGTTAAGTAACTGATTGTCTACATAATTTGATTTGACAGGGCTATACACGTTGCAATAGGGCAAAGCTAAATGAAGGGGATCGTCAAATTCTAATGGTGCAATTTATGCCCTAATTAAACTTAATTTTGAGTTTTAACATTTTTTTTCTTCTTAATAAACAATATTATCTACACTAAGAGAGGGATGTAGGCTTAGTCTCACAATGACTAGCAATAATGTGGTTCAATTTGCTTTTGGCGATAATAGAACATAAGATCTTTTATTTACAAATGAAGAGGAATACTACTAAACTGTAATAATAAGTGTCTTAGGTTTTAACATTTGCATATTGCACTTGAGAAAAAAAATATTAAAGTTCTCATTTAAATTTGAGTATTACCATTTGAATAATACTCGCCCATTCAAAAGATAAATGTTCATACTCAAAATTGTTCATTGCAAATTTACTGAACTTTGTGTTTATCAAAATCATTCATATTATAAATCACTCAATATATATCATATTTACTAAAAATCAACTAAAATTAAGATCGTTTAGTAATCAAATTGTATAAAAAAGATGAACGGAATTAGTAAATGCATTAGAAATTGTCTATGTATTTATTACAATAAATTAACTAGATAATTTTATTTTTTAATTCATTTTTTGCAAAAAATTGATTTTTAAAGAATAATTCATAGTACGAACTGTTTTGATTATAAACAAAAAATTCTGTAATTAAATACGAAGAGTTTTGAATAAAAATACCTACTCATCCTGAGTTGTCAATCATTGTACGCTCTCCATATAATAACGGTGATGCAAATTAACTGGATTAAAAAGACAAGTTGTACTCCAACGAAAGAACAAAAGAACAATAGACTTTAGGTTGCATTATTATTTTCAATTTTGAAAGACTAAAACCAAAATATCATAATTATTCGGGTCCCAAAAGATCATATCGTATATTCACATGGGTCCCTGGTTGAGCTCACGGTGATCATGTGAAACTTTTCTTCTTTCTTTTACGTTTTCACTTGAAACTTTAAGTTTGGTCGTTTATGGTTTCACTAAACCAAGTTAATCTTTTATATATTTAGTGAGTGAAGAAGTAGAACACCACCGTTTCTTTTTGCGTCATATGTCACATCCCGGTCCGGGGCTGGACCATTTTTCGGGCCCGCTCCACCACCGTAGTACGATATTGTCACCCATCTTGGAAGTGCTCTCGTGCGCTACTCGCTTAACTTCGGAGTTCCTACGGAACCCGAAGCCAGTGAGCTCCCAAAAGGCCTCATGCTAGGTAGGGATGAGAATATACATTTAAGGATCACTCCCCTGGGCGATGTGGGATGTTACATCATATGTATAACTGTTATTTGTGTGTAACGTATAAAAATATTTGCTTAAGAACATGTACTTGTATATTATATAAATTTTGCATTTAGTTTTGGGAAGTGTTATTGACACTCCAAAAATCTCATTATACACTGCTTACAAGTGTATTTTTCTTTTTTAATATAGAAAGTTTAGAGTGTAGAATGAGATTTTTGAATCGTTAATAACAATTCCTTTAATTTTACTGTTTTGTAACATTTAGGGTTATAAGTATTTTCCGTATTAGTCAGTGTTACATTACTACAAAAAAAAAATTGTGCAATATTTGAATAATGACATGATTGTATGTGTATTTTGCTTTCGATCACTTCTTCTTGCTCTGAGTTCAATGAAGAAACTACCAGGTTTCCAAGACATGGAAATACCAATGGCATCGGGAAGGAGTACAAAGGGGAACCTCACAAGCATATAATATTAGGGTTAGTTTGTTATTAGGGTTTTTGGTTCGAGACATAGTGGGTCACAAATGTCTTGCATTGGGAAACGCTAGCTTTTACTATATTCATTGGGTTTTGAGGAAACAACAATAATAAACCAACGGGTTTCGTTGTGGGAGAGCATAAAAAACAAAACCCTAATTTTTCTAGGGCTTGCATAGTCCAAAGGGGAGTGTGTAATCCCCCAAAGGCATGTCGTATCACCTTGTTCTTGGTCAACACAAACAAATCTTCATAATCTTTGACGTGCCACACCCACCGTGCATCTCCAGTTGTCCCCCTCTTTCGATCTTTCCCTCGTAGCCATTTTTTTTTTTTTTTTTTGGACAAGATTTCCCTCGTAGGTAATAAGAACTATTTATTTGGTGACAAGGTTCTACATTTTCAAGGTTGTCTTTCTTCGTTTTCAAATATCACCGTAAGGTATTTTGTTGCTCCTCATATCTTAAATACGAAATTTTTTATAATCATACATGATACATGTTTACTATGTATCATATTAACGAGATGGAAGAAATACGTATAAGTAAAATATGTTTCTACTAATTAATATACTAACTGTTGTATGTGATTCACAGTTGTTAACATGTTACCATTGAACATTAGATATATGTTAAACAAACTATTCAACTGTTTGGATTTACGGTATGACAATAGAACAATCTTAACACAAAAGTCTAAGCTTACATGCATGCCACGTTCTCGTTCGCTAGGATCTTGAGACTACATGGCTCAAGATCAGCAAGTCGTTGCCTAGTGGTGCCATTTTCCATATATAAACTTAAACTATATATAGAACCTTGGTCTGAGAGTGAGAGAGTGTGAAGCCTTGGATCAAACTTCAACAAGTTAGTTGTGTTTTCATATAATTTTGAGCATTTGGGTAGATATATTTACTTGGAATTTGGATTGCACTCATGGCCTCCACTACCATGGTTTTTGCCCAAAACCCCATGAAAAGCATGTGTATACAAATGCTAGCTAGCTTTTATGGAGAACGAGATTTGGGTATTATATGTCATGTTTCTGGCAACGAGAAGATGACAAAGATGAGCAATGCAAATGCATGAGACTCCGAGACTCGTTTAATTCTTAAAAGCACAAAAGACCAAAGATGCTCCACATCGCATCATCATTTTCTTTGATTAATTTAACTAATCCCCTTGCCTAATTACTACCATTCTCCCTTTTTCAATATTTGATTGATAATTGGGGCATTCATGGAAACAACATGTCAAGTTTGGTTTTGTCACGTAAGAGAGAAGCATCCTCAATTTACATTATAATATTAGTATTAACATAATTGTTCGAAACATATACAATATCTCTTGTTCCATGTTTCAAACATCAATATTAACTTAATTTAGGTTCGTATTTCACACGGCATGTCCTAATGTTTATATAAGTCTTTCACACGGCACGTCCTAATATTAACTTAATTTAGGTTCGTATTAACATATACAATATCTCTTGCAATGCTAAATCACAAAATAATAATCAGGAAGAAACTCTAAAACCTATATAAATCTTTCCGACTCTCGAAAAGTAGACTAATAACTATTCGCATCAATAACTAATTTATTAAGGCAGTCTCTCGAGTCCAAGTCTCAAGTAACGACATGACTCGATCAAAGCTTATGCCACATGCAAATAATTAAACAATAGATAAAGGATTGATTAGAAAAATGATTAACGTAGATTCTTATGTTCACATATCCTTCAAGTTGAAATGAAAACTTGGACACGATTTTCGAATATTCGCACGCAAGGAACTCAAGGATTATATTACTATTAATTATAATTAATTAATTCGGTGCCTCTCACTTTAAGCATTGAGCTACAAAACCCTGCATGTGACGAGTCATTGGGATTGAGTCCTCCTGCATTACAAATACAACCAACCCAACCAACCTTTGCAACTGGTTTATTATTTGTCCGATCACAGATTTGACCTTACCTAATTAACGTGAATTTGGATCATTATACTTTGTTTTTTCTAATTTATTATTTTCACGTGATGTAATAGATATTCAATAATACGGAAGATACTTTATTCATGAATTAAGTATCATAGAATGGAATTTTGTGAAAATGAAAATATTTTGTCCTAGAAAGAAACTAGATGGTCAAATTTCTCTCTCGTTTTCTTTTGTGTTAACTCGGATGAAGATGTACTTAAAAAAAAAAAAAAAAAAAACCCTAGGAGGAGAGACGCTAGTATAATCACATGGTCTATAATGGAAGACAATTTTCAGTGAGCTCGGCATACGGGCATGTACGTTATACGTTTTACGAGTGAAGGGACACTTAAAAAAAGTTTCTCTTCACTTGTATAATAACATACGTCGTACCGCCTCATAGTTCCTGCACATTGAAATATCATGATAAAGAAATATTTTGTTTTCATTCTTTCATTTGCTTTTGTGTACATTGGGCCTGACAAGCCCAAAATAAGAACAGCCTACATAAAAAAGCATTGAGACCAAACCCAACTTTGATATATAAACGAACATTGACCAAAAATTGACTCGCTGACTTTGGTTCTTCTGCTCAGAAATTACTTTCCATTTTTCAACAGTTTCAGGGACGCAACTCGGTGAGTGAGCTCAGCTTTTGAATTTTTGAGCTGGGTAATAATTAATTTTAATTTTAATTTATTTATTTTTTATTTGGGTTTTATGCTTTTAGCTCTCTCTCTCTCTCTCTCTCTCTCTCTCTCTCTCTCTCTTCCAAATTCTAGGGATTTTGCTGTAATTTGGGGTTTTAGGGTTTTCCTGCAGCTAGGGTTTTGGGGAATCAATTCTCCCATGGACTCCGATCAAGCTAAGCTTTTCGTCGGGGGAATCTCTCGGGAGACGAACGAAGAGACGCTGAGAGCTCACTTCAGGAGCTACGGCACCGTTTTGGGCTCCGCCATTGCCAGGGACCGCAGCAACCACAACCCTAGAGGGTTTGGCTTCGTCTGGTTCTCGGACATTTCTTCAGCAGACAAAGCCCTTGAAGACCCGCACGTCATTCTGGGCAGAACGGTAATTTTACTCTTCTTCCTCTCTGTTTACATACCGTCTTGTTGTGTGTTTGGTTGCTGCGAAAATCCGTAGCCGAATGGAAAATTAAGGGAAAAACCATCGAGTGAGAAAATGCTAGAGTTCAATTTTTTGCCCCTAAGTTACTTGCATAAGTTAGATAACCGAAATTCGAAAAGTTTACATGTTTTGCATAAAAATGTGAACTTTAATGTATATATCCCTTGTGCTCTCTACTGTATTTTGAAGCAAAACCAAATGAGAGATTTAGGTTTACAGGTTGCGTAATTGGTCTTCGATTTTGTTTATAGGTAGAGGTTAAAAAAGCAATTCCCAGACCCCGAAACCAACATCAAAGTAGAATGTTGAGTAGGAGTGTGGAGAATGAACTCAGTTTAGAACAAAGAAAATCTTCGTTGGCGGTTTATCAGCAGGTTTGACAGAGGACGGATTTAAAAATTATTTTGAGAAGTTTGGGAGTGTATCAGATGTGGTTGTGATGCATGACTACAAAACCCGCAGGCCCCGGGGCTTTGGTTTTATCACCTTTGATTCGGAGGATTCTGTTGAGAATGTGATGCAGGAAAGCTTTCATGAGTTGAATGGTAGGTCTGTGGAGGTCAAGAGAGCTGTGCCAAAGGAGGAGAATGGCAATAACGAAAGCGGTTATACTGATTATGCGCCCAGATTCCCCAGAATCTACCTTCCTTATACTTGTAGCCCTGCTCCTACATATGGGGTACTTCCTTTTCCAACACCTTATAATGGTCTTGGGCCATTTGCGTATGGAACCAGTGTTTATGGTGGTGGTTGGTACCCTTCAGTCGCAGCTCGTGGGACACCTTATGGCATTGCTCCAATTGCACCTCAGCCATGGGTGTTTCCTTATGGAAACGCCTTATATCCTGGCTACATGAGTGGTGGAGGCTTGGCGGCAGGCAGCTACAATGGGATCCTTGGGCCTGCTGTTTTCACCGGTGGCAAACCAAATCAGGTTGTGTTCGGCAGTGGACTTCCACCAGTTAATGTGAAGCCATCTCAGGTTGAAGTGAAGAAGCTGGACGTCGATTCTCGATCCAGCAGTACTGCTGTCAAGAAAAAAAACTCAAAAAGGTCTTGATGGTAACATAAAACTTACTGTTTATGTACACAGGATTATGTCGTCCCTGATATAATTTCATTCGAAATTCAGAAAGTTAGGTTTGGAACAGAAGCATGCATTTGCATGATTTGGTTAACTTGTAAAATTCATTGACATGCTAAGCATTGTTTTCCAGTGGAAAAAAAAATGTGAATAGATTTTAACCTCTTTTGTTGTAATCCATTGGCAAATCATTGATGGGATATTCGGGAATGGGGAATTCGAACAAAAAACATCTGGTGCAAGGTTAAAAACTCTTAACCGCTCAAGCTACACGCCCCTTGCTGCTGGATTTTGTGTTTGATTTTTCGGTTTTTCCATTTTCTGAATCGACGCCCCTTGCTTCAAGCTACACGCCACTTTTCCATTTTCCATTTGCTGAACATCATTGCACAATATGGTCGCGCCCGTAATTTTCTTTTAAATATAGAAGCTACTGAAATCCAATAAAATTGTAAAGTAAAAATGAAGAGCTTTTTATCACAAATTGTACACTTTTGGCTCTCTTATTTCAAATCAACCAATGATGCCTTTCAAATTTATCCCGCCCTCATTGACCTTTGCTCAATTTGAATAAAATTATATTTAATGCTGATGTGACACAGGTCTAAAACTCAAAAAAAAAAAAAAAAAACATGGTTTAAAGTTACATAAATCATAAAAATATGAGAACTTTAACGAAAAATAATATTTTTACATTAAAATGTTAATCTTGGTAGTATTCACTTTACCCTTTATTTTATCTTTATCGTTAAAACTTAAAGATTTCAAATCTTTTTTATTAGTTTCCTTAAAAATATTTATAAAAAAACCCTAAACATATAAACCCCAAAATTCTTTACAAAACAGAGGAAGTGATATGCAAACCAGAAAAAGTGTGGTGTTGCAAGTGTGGCCAGCTGAGCAATCCGCAGAACTGAAGGCATGAAAATGCTGGTGCTCGGCCAAGCGCCCAGCGGAGCCTTATCAACTCGGCGGTGTTATCTGACATCCCCGCCAAAATTCTCAAACCCAAACCCTCCCCTCTTCTCTTCCCACAGACCCAGCAGATTCTTCTCCAGTGTAAACCCTTCAAAATCTCTCAATATCACGCTCGCAAAGGCCGACGGAGGCGTCGATTCGGCTTCCTCCGCTGACAAACAGGGCTTCTCCGCCTCATCAGCTCCTCCTCCTCCTCCGCCTTCGGTCGATAACCAACCAGTTTTCGTGGGTCAGGAGAACATTCCTCTAGAAGGCGTGATTCAGTTCGAGAAGCCCGATTCTTCTGCTCGTTTACGCAAATGGGGGTAAATTTTTGGTAAATTTTGGTAGACTTTTTTTTGTTCATTGATTGATTTCAGCTTGTGGGGGATTGTTTGTGTGTTTCAGTCATGTGGCATTACTTGCTGGAGGGGATGTTTTGGCATTGCTTACGTTTGCTGCAATTGGAAGATTCAGCCATGGATTCCCCGTTTTCGAATTCGAAACACTTCGCACGGCTGACCCTTTCGTTGCTGGTATGTTCGTTATTCTTTGCCTACTTGTTTTGAACTTGAATTGAAAGGAAGCATGGCCTTTGTTTTTTCGTTTTAAACGAAAAGCTGAATGTGGTTGAACAGGATGGTTTTTGAGTGCATATTTTCTCGGAGGCTTTGGTAAGGATGGACGTGGAGTCAATGGACAATCGAAGGCACTTACCGCTACGGCTAAGTCATGGGCCTTGGGAATTCCAGTATGTTCATAAGCTTGATTTCGATTTGGATTTCATAATTTCGCTATGATTGCTAAGAGGATTAACTTTGTTATTTCTAGAGTTCCATTTATGATTTTCCGCTCTACTTTGCCACTCTTTTCTATCCGGCATTGTTATTTTTTATTGCGTCTCGTTAGATTGCATTACTTCTTGTTGTGGCTTCTGTACTGATTGCATAACTTGTTAATCTTAAATAATTTTGCATTAGAGTATTAGTGTTGCTAAATCACGCAATGGCGAACGAAGATCCATCTTCCATTTTACTTTTTTGGCAGCTTGGGATAATCATAAGGGCATCAACAGCTGGCCACATTGCACCAATCAAATTCGTACTTGTAACAATGGGGAGCACTGGTGTTTTACTTGTTGGATGGAGAGCACTTCTGTATAAGTTTCTTCCCGGCGATAAGAGCAAGAAGAGTGATGTATATCGCCGCGGTAGCCCATTTGAATTGTTTGAGGTACACTAACATTTTCTGTTTTAACAGTCTTGAAATATCTAATCACTTGACTCTAGTACTTTGCCTCGACAAATCCAACTTTCCTCGATGATTTTGTTTCCCATGTTTGGGACTAGAACCATTCCTCGTTTCAGAAAACTGTTCAGTGTCGAAATTATTGCGTAATGTGCATGAATTTGAACCATGTAGAGCGCCATACGTAATTTGAAAGGATAAAACTAAACATTTTGCCTTGTGATCTTCTCGTTAGCACTTGGTTAGTATTGTAAATCGAGGGAGTATATCGCCAGTTATTCAAATCCTATGCTCTGATTATACTTATAATATACTTTATACTCAATGGAGACAATCTCTTTCCTTTTGAGCACTTCTTCAAATTTCTTTTGACGTACTGTTTCTAACGTTGAACTGTTCATGATTTGTTGCAGTTGCTCACGTCATTAGTACGAAGGTGGTGACAATGATAGTTAATTCGATCTGCCTGTATCATAGGTGAATACCAATCCCGACATCAGCTATTCTCATCCAATGGTCGACAATTATCCAGATTATGCACTTTCGCTGTATGGATTTTGACGTTTTGGTATCACTCGTGTAACCTTCGGTGTGCAACTGTGAAGCAGAAGCACAAATGTAAAGATTAAGAGAATAGATCGACTCATAAGCAACGGCTTTTCCTGCACTGGCCGGTGTTCTTATACCGCCTTATCCACAGATGTATTCATGCCGATTCGTTGTATTCTATTTGAATCTTTTAGAAAGGATCTTTTGGTTGGTTGCATGTTTGCATAAAAATGCCCATCAATTAAGAAAAATCAAGATAAAACTTCTAGCCATGAAGCTGCTTCCATTTCTCAATTGGAACCAAAGTCCTAGACTTCAACCCCCTATATCTTTCATCAATGTCATATCTTAGGGCATGTTTACTTTTTAGGAAGGCAGAATGGATTCGAAAAAAAAATGAGTACATGAAAGAAAGTTGAGGTTTCACCGTATTTTTGTACCTGAAATCCTAGGTTTCGATTTTTCTTTCCCGCCGTCGCTTGTATCAGCCAAAAATAAAGGGAGGTAAAGGTAACAAAGAATTGACTGAAGTTGCAATTGGAAGCCATCCATTACAAATAACCGGGCCAGGCTTATGCATAACTTTTGCCCGACAGCTTATAGAAAAATCCCATTGGGTTGTCGTTATGGCCCATGCTAAAAAAAATGTCTACTTAATGTTATTAGAATTGAAACCACAAGAAGAGCAACCAAATCCGTTGTAGTCTAGTTGGTCAGGATACTCGGCTCTCACCCGAGAGACCCGGGTTCAAGTCCCGGCAACGGAATATTTTTGCTATTTACAATTTCTTTTTTATATTTATTACTTCTAGGATTTAATAATAATAAAAAAAAATAAATCAAAATATAAAATAATAATAGGAGTAGGGATGGCATAAGTGTGCAGACTGAGACTGAGACGCAGAAGCAGCCTGTGGAGGTAGCCGTCGCCATTGGCTGCCTAAAGTGTCCCATCTGCCAGAATATGCCTAAAGAGCCACTTCTTTTATCTTTCCTTTCTTATCTTTCATCTAACAACCCATCGGGTTCAAATAATTTCTTGGACAGGGTTGATGCAGTCACGGTTGACTAATTTTGACCTTTGATTGATCCTGTGATCATGAATTCATGATTAAGTTAGATTCTCATTGGGATAACGGGCATCTTATTACTTTGACGATGGGATCTTATCCTACCAGTTTTAATTTTGTTGGTAAAAGTTAAAACTTGTGTGGATCCGTCTTATTTAGGTAGTTTTCGGAGTAAGGCTAAAGTACAGATTGTCTTATATTTTTCTTTTTTTGCTGTAACACTTAGAACTTGCAAAGATCCATTTAATTAGAGTAGTTTTTCACACCAAATTAGACCAACATTCGATCAAGTCATGCCTATTCTTTTGGTGGTAAAAGTTGATACTTGATTAGGACTACTTCACTGGAGCCCCTTTCACATTGAGTTTGGCCAACTTGCGCTCCATAATACTAAAATATAAGTTGTCTAATTAGAACTGTTTTTACTATCTAAGTACTCTGAAGCACAATAGAATTTTTATATTTAATAGAAGGATTCACGTGAACAATTGAGCTTTGAATATTAATATAAGTATGTGGTGTGGGGGTGGCTTTCTTTTTCGGATCCATATCCTCTCCAGATCTAAAGATCCTGAGTCTAGGGATCAATTAATCCGGTCCGTTGAAATTTGATCTAACGGCTACAAATAGAAATTCTCACTAAAAGTTATAATAATTGTAGCAGTTGAATCAAATTTCAACGGTCCGAATCAATTGATCAATTAATCCTTATGCTCAGGATCCTTCTTTTTCACCACATTCCTGTCATGGATCAGAACATGTTTGGACCCAATGCCCCATATTTCTATATAAAAGCAACATCCTTTCACCCTCTTCATCCATTTAACAAGCAAAATGGAAACCCCAAATGAATACCATCTGAAAAAGCTGGCTGTTTGCACCAGCATTAAACATTAAAGCCACTTCCCAATCTCAGAGATTGGTGACGATATGATAAAGGCCTTCCAAACTGAACGAATTATAATTAAATTAACCTACCTACCCAAGTAAGAAGATCTTCATATGCTTTGAATTTCTCCAACCAATTATTCGTAATATGGTACATTCCATTGATTTCTTAAGTTGGTAATACTCCATTTATTCGTAATTAGAGGAGCACGTCTTAGAATTGTGCATGCATGCGAAACGGTTCTAACCAATTATGCACAGAGAAATTATAAAGCCAAAACGATCAAGATCAACTCACGGTGCATTCACAACTATCTTACTATATTTTCATTATAATTCAGGTACTTGGATTAATGATCATGTTTCCAGTCGTCTATCTCCTAATTAGAAGTGAATGAAAGTAGCTAGGTCACTAGGGAATGAGAGAGAGAGAATCTAAGGTGATAGTGACGTGACAGATAGGCTTGGACTTTGACATGTCACCTCTGAGAGAGAGAAAGGGCAGTGACGGATAGAGAAACTGGTAAATTTGGTAAGACTTGGGCCTTGCATGCAAATGAAGGGGGGAGAGAGGGGGGTGGGGTGTGGACACGCTTTGCACATAGGAAAACAGCAAGAGAGCGAGTGGCACAGTAGCAGCAGCTGCAGCTGCAGCTGCAGACCCAATAGACGTAGCTAGATGGAGAGCTGTAGATCTACAAATGTCCTTCTCTCAGTGGAGTTGAGTAGGCATCATCCATCCAGTGATCTCATAATCCACTTTCTTTCTTTCTGCTCACAGTCGCTTTGGCTTATGTGTTGATCTTTCCTTAGATTTTCTTTAGATATTCTGTTCCTCACGTGATTCTCATTACTCCCTCCCCTCATTTATTTTCCCCTGTCACTGCATGTACATACACACACTATTTTTCCAACATTTCAAACCTCTTCAAAAGAGGCAACTGTGAAAATTTCGAACACAATACGTTAACCACTAAAAGTTCATATAAATATAATCATTGATACGTATATTATGAAGAATCCATCGATATTGTTCAAATGTGGGTTGATAATAAGAGCACGCATCTACAAGTGGATAAACTCAACGACAACATCTTCTCACTTCTTAAGGTTTAAGGTTATCTCCAATAAAGAAGATTAAAGGTTTAAAAACTAAAAAATTATCTGATTTGTCCAAAATTCATCACTAACCAATGACTAAATTATAATTTTTTGAAACCTACCATACCATTATTTGAGGTTGGACCATGCCCAGTGAAGTGGAGGTTATATTAGTCAATTCATCATAAGTTAGGGTAAACTTGAAATTTAATAGAAACATGAATGTACCCAAATTAAAAAGAATGGGTATAGTACTCTCCTATGCAATAGAAACCGTATATTAGCAGCAGAGGTAGCTGAAAAATGGCAGCAGGTAATCTTTAGGGTTTAGGTTTCTTGTAGAGGAGGCACTGTTATGCGGCTTATGCCAAAGAAATTAATGGAACACTGTGATTTTGTGAAGCACACCTGCACCTTCATCCTTCGATTCTGCAAATTTCTGTTGACTTCTGTACCACAAATACTATTGGTGATTACGAAGATTCGAAGCAGATGACTTGATGAATCAACTAATTTCGAAATTTATGTCGTTAAAAATATTCACATTTCATCTTTTACTACTTTCAAATGGCTAGGGGATGAAAAACTTGCACGAAGCTTGCAGTTCACATTGGACGTGTGAGACGCTAACAATGTACATGAAATGCTGACATTGTATATCACATGTTTATGCAATATGCGTCAAACATTTATATTATTGCGTTAGAAGCGCATGTTTAACTATGTATGTGAGACGGATGTTGTATAGAAATAGTACAATTAGTCTATGCAAGTCTTCTCATGACAGTGGAGAAATTAATTTATTTCTCTTTTAAGTGACGATGTAATTAGTGATTGATTAATGTGAGTTTTCCTTGTTAATTTAATAATTTTGGCTTGTGATTACTGGCATTTTAATTGTTTTCTACTGTTTGACTTTGTAATTCTATGGTTCTTGCTGTCCTCCCAAGGTCCACACCTCTGACTAATTGAATACTACAAAAATACAAGTTACTATCTAAGACAAATGTTGTCCCTTTTGTGCGTCTGGCATCCCACTTTTCCCGCTTTTTTTCCTGTAATCCATCTATTAGTAGTATAATTAAACATTAATTAATTAAACTTTGTTTTTCATGTTCAATGCGTGTCCATTTTGATGCAGTTGGCAGGGCCACCACTACTCTTAGTTAAAGAAATGATTTAACCTGATAACGTTGAGAGTTAGAAATCAAAAGCTGCACTACGTACCCACATCAATCCCATTACACTTGCTTCACTTAAAAGTATGGTCAAGTTGATGTGGTGTTAGACTAGTTGATTAACGTAGTATTCACATCTCTTGCACCTAAATATAAATTTTATACTTGTAAATTAGACGAGTTTAAAATATTGTTTTGTTAAAATCAGAACGCATAAAAAAATTAGATTATAAGGGCACACATGATTTTTCACATTTTGTATAATTATTCAGCCGTTTGTTAAAAAAATAAAAATAAAAAGCCTTATGAAAACTTTTTGTGGTATATTCACCACTTCCCTCCCAAATTCAGTCAATCTTCCAAGGTTCAAACCAAAATCATTCACATTTGAAAATCTGTCGCCATGAAAAACTTTCATGCAAAAACAACCCATGCAGCCACTGATCCCACTCGAAAAAGAAACCCTATAAATAACAAAAGGGCAAACACTGAAAAAGCAATTTAGACAACTTCCTGCCATTTTCAGCGAAAAAAATAAAGGTAAGAAAAAATAAGATGGGGGGAAACTAAATTATGATTTCTTATAGTAATTAACTAGTTAATCAAACCAACTTAAATTAAATTGGAAATCTTTAATGTTCCATTTAGTTAATGGTAGGTTTGGATGTGTCTGATCAGATTAACATCAAACCAAAAAGATGATAGGAAATCGCTTTTGCAAAAAAGGCTCTTGTTAGGAGAGGGGGAGGGGGGGCCTTTGCTCATAATTTCTGGAATATTTCGTGCATATCATAAGACCCACGCCCCACTTTTTGTCTGGAAGCAGGTGTTGACTAAACACTCTATGTGCCTTATTACTTAAAAGCAATTGGCCACAGAATTAATTAATTCGGTTGAATACTAATCAACGGATTTAACTTTAGGTGTGTGTCCCTGTAGATCGGATGGTCATTGTATCTCAAGTCATTTTACATGTTGAACAACATACAATGATTAATTACACAGCTAAATGTACTGAGTTTTATTGTATAAAATTTTATATTTATCAGTACGATATGAGCAATTGATTCTTAGTCATTCTTCTTACTCAAATTATATTGAAACCCTAAATTTATTCCCCAAATTTTGAATACTCAAATCAAAATATTATATTATAAATTTCCTATACTTTAGCATACATTCCTTACAAAATAATATTCACTTATTGTTTTACTAAAAAGGAAATTCACTTGTTCTTTGGTGCAATTTGAATTTAAAGTTGTGAAAGGGAGATGCTCTGTATGTTCACCTGCTTTGGACTGCTACCTATTTCAGCAAAGTTCCCCTCTGATATCTAAGTACTTGATTTTGCAAGTTTAGCCTTAAAATTATGATGTGGCTTCCTTAAACAAACAATTAATTAAATTCCAACCAAGTTTTATTACTCTCACTCGCTTCACAAAGGAATATCTTATAATGCATAATTATTAACTGTTATTTCTTAATTATTATACGGCAAAAATTAATATCTTGTTGTAATATAAAGTGTTTCGTAAAACTCAATCTCAATGCCCTTAAAATTTATAAATTTTGTAATTTTCCAGAAAACGTCAAGAGGCCGCTGCAGCAATTATCACCTATTTGTTTCCAATCATAGGAGCATTATGCCAAACCAAACCAATAAAACAAAAGAAATCTAACTTGGATTCCAATTCGTAATTATTATATCAAACTTGTGACCAGAAAGATAAATGTTAATGTGACTCTCTTAAAAATAGATTCTACTTTTTGAGAACTTATATTTTAGGCATAATATTTTATAATGTTGTCTTAAAATTTGACGTTAAACAGTAAAATAGCAGAAAATGCATGAAAAATCTCACTTTTAAGAGTCCACATTTCCCAACCTGAAAAGGTAAAGACATTTCCATATGTCACACCTCATTCACTCCAATCCTTATCAAACCACCATAAGAAAAAATTTGTTATGTCTTCCTTTAGTTATTCTATTCTTTTACGTTACCATTTTTCTTTCCCATTTCAATTCACTACCACTCCAGATATTGTAATTTAACTCCATTTTTCTTTCCCATTTCAATACACTACCACTACAGATATTATAATTTATTTCTGAAGTCGTGTACCAAACTGATTGGTGGATTAATAACATTTTTTTACAAACATGTTCGTCGGACATTTGCAAGCAGTTAATTATTTTGGTGTCTATGATTTTCTTTTAACACATTGAATTCGGAATTCAAACCTTCTCTTTTTTAATGCAAATTAAAATAATAATATCGTTTATACCGAAAAATAGAATCAGATGTTTAGCAAGATAAACCGTCAATTATAATAATGCATCAAAGTCGTCATCAAAGTCGGTCGAACCTAATGGCAAAGTTTTTCAGCTTCTTGTTTCGAGTTTTGCATGCTTGAATTCAATTTAATTAGTCAGAGAGCAATGTGTTCTTTTTGAAAATAAAAAAGTTGAAAAGGAATTGAAAATCATTAATTAGAATATAAATTTGTAGATCCTTTGAGCCTGCAGAGGGGCACAAAGGCTGTACTGTATGAAGTGACTGGATGGGCAGGCCCTGATCGTCAAATCTATCTTAAGGCCCTGTGACTGTAGAAATAAAGCAAACTAGTTTTGGATATCTGACAACGTCCCTCCCTCTCTCCCTCTCTCCTCACCATTGGCTACCACACACCCACTAGATTCAGCTGACTACTGACTAATGTCAATGAACAGTGAGAGAGATTATTAAAAAAAAAATTGAGAATAATAATTTCTGGGTTTTATTTAGTGTAGTTTTTCTGGGTTTATTTGGGTAATTAATGAGGAAAAGTAAGAGGGTTTTATGATAATATCGGATCTGGGCTTTTGGTAGGGTTTAAGAGGAAAAGAAAAGTCGTGGTCTTTCTCACATACACAGATCCCTATGGGATATATGCTGCGGATGCCCTCCAGCATTTTGCTTTGCTTGCCGAAGCTTTAAATATATTTATATTCTCTTTGTTTAGTTTCAAGAGACCACAGGTTCTTCTGTCTTTAGAGAGAGAGAGAGAGAGAGAGAGAGAGAGAGAGGATCTTATTATATATGTGAGTGCATAGAAGGGAGAGTTTCGAAGTTAGTTTTTCTTGGTGGAAGTTCAGAAGCTACGAGCTAGAGAACAAAAAACCAAGTTTTTTCTTTTTCTTATGGGGAGGGAAGGAGATTTTTGACATGATTAGATTATTTGCTGTCAATGATTGAGTAGATTTTAGAAGCAAGAAGTTGAAATCCAAAACCCCAAAAAAAAAGGAAGAGAGAGAAAGAAAGAAAGAGGAAGATGAAGTCCATGAATGATCATAACAATAACAACAATGGTAGCAGTAACAGTAACAATAACAACTGGTTTGGTTTTTCACTCTTACCCCACATGAAAATGGAGGATGCTTCTTCTTCTTCCTGCTCAGCTGCCCTCCCAAGCAACAACAGCAGCTTCTACAACCTCAGCAGCTCTGGGCTCGGCTGCTATGGAGTTGGAGATAATGGTAATTTTCACTACTCTCCTCTCTCTGTAATGCCTCTCAAATCAGATGGCTCTCTCTGCATCATGGAAGCTCTCGGAAGGTCACAAACAGAAGGTCCTTTTCTTCTCTCTAAAACCGAAATTACATTTCGTTCTCTCCCTCTCTCTCTAGACAAAATGGTTAAGTCTGTATGAAGTTTTGATATTTGTTTTCTGCTGTTGGTTAATGTGAAGGAATAATGCCCAACACATCCCCAAAACTGGAGGACTTTCTAGGAGGAGCAGCTCATGATTATGTGAGTGAGGAGAGAGAAGCCATGGCTCTGAGCTTAGACAGCTACTACAATGCAGCGGCAGAGCAGCAGCAGCAGCAGAATCATCACATTCCTGTCCATTCCAATTCCTACTACTCTGGAATCCCAATCCAAGGAATCTACCATAACCAGTTGGAGGAAGAACATTCTAAGAATACCCAAATGACTCAAATGCCAGAGGACTTGAAAACCTGCTGGGTTTCCAGGCAGTACTCTGCACACCCAGCTCTGGAGCACCACCACATGAACAATGTAACCATGGTTGTTGAGAATGGCGGTTCTGGGTCCGTTCATGGAGGCATGAACCGTGGCGATTTGCAGTCGCTGACACTGTCCATGAGCCCTGGATCACAGACAAGCTGTGTGACGGCTCCAAAGCAGATCTCTCCCACTCAGACAGAATGTGCAGTGGCAGCCATTGAAACAAAGAAGAGGGGCTGCGGAAAGCTTGGCCAGAAGCAGCCTGTTCACAGGAAGTCCATTGACACATTTGGGCAGAGAACCTCACAGTTTAGAGGTGTCACAAGGTTCATCTCAAAACCATCTCGTCATTTTTGTTATTTTACTAGAAATTGTTTCCAATTTTCATGACATTGTTGTGAGGGGGTCATCGAGAAGTGATTTTTACATTCCCATTTTTTCCCGCCACACACCTTCCTTATTTCCTAGTCTTTGAATACGGTAAATCCAAGGAGAATCGAGGACGAAAACTATGGAAGTAGTGTGTAAGGGGAAAACCGGAGTGCGAAAATCGTTACCCTTTTTCTTTTCTTTTTTCTCAGATTGTTCTTCAAGTAACCTTTTTTTTTTAATTTTTGCTTCCCTTAGGCATAGATGGACTGGAAGATACGAGGCACATCTGTGGGACAACAGCTGTAAGAAGGAAGGGCAAACCAGAAAAGGAAGGCAAGGTTGGTCAATAAAAACAAAACACCATTCTTACTATTTGTTTGGAATTATTTCTTTTTTAACCGAAATTTTTTTTGGCCCCTATCTGCGACTGAAATTTGACTTCTTCTATTAATTCTTTACTTGTCATGTTTATGCTGCTGTTGGATACCATTCAAATCAAATAATGCAGTTTATCTTGGTATGTCTTTTCTCTACAACAATAATTTTGAATTTTAGTTTTAATTATCAGTAATTTGTTGTTGATTTCAAATAATCATTTGTTCATTTGAACTGCAGGAGGTTATGATATGGAGGAGAAAGCTGCTAGAGCATATGATCTTGCTGCTCTTAAGTACTGGGGTTCTGCAACTCATATAAACTTTCCGGTAGGGTTCTGACTCTCGGAGTTTTATCAGATTGTGAAAGCTTTATAGTAGCTGAAGTTTCATTCTCTTGGTCTTTTTTCAGTTGGACAATTACACTGCACAACTTGAAGAGATGAAGAATATGAGCCGGCAGGAATATGTTGCGCATCTGAGAAGGTAGCAATTTTGGTTTGTTATTCACAGAATGTAATTTCTAATGTTTCTAGATTTTTAGATGTGTATTCATGTGTTCCTTTGATTTTCAGGAAAAGCAGTGGATTTTCGAGAGGGGCTTCAATGTACCGAGGCGTGACAAGGTTTTTTTTTTCAGTTTTTCCTTTGCATTAAACACACTGAATTTGAAGGTTAAAATAATTGAACTTTGTGCTAATTTTGGTTTTGTTTTCTGCAGACATCACCAGCATGGGCGATGGCAAGCTAGGATTGGCAGGGTTGCTGGAAACAAGGATCTTTATCTTGGAACTTTTGGTAAAATTCATGCATTGTTTGAATTTTTCCTTTTGGTAATATTCGTTCGTTTTCTAAATTGCATGAGGCTCTTTGCTTAAGCACTTTTTCGAAGGACTTATTTATATGGCAACTCAGTCTCACACTTTTTATAAGGCTGATGAAATGTAACAATGAACTTTTTTAAGGCTGTGTTCGAAAGGGACATCCCAGCTAGAATCACGTATTAAAAGGCTTTATTTTACTGTTAAGTTTTGATCTTGCAAAGCTAATTAATGCGGTTTTGTCCAAATTTCTAAATTTGAAGTGAATTTCAGGCACCCAAGAGGAAGCTGCAGAAGCTTATGACATAGCAGCAATCAAGTTCCGTGGCGCAAATGCGGTCACCAACTTTGACATTACCAAGTATGATGTCGAAAAAATCATGTCCAGCAATACCCTACTTGCCGGAGAGTTTGCTAGGCGCACCAAGGTGATCGAACCTAACATCCTGGCCATTGAGCATAACCCACCAACACAGAACAATGTTGAAGCCAATCAAACCGAAATCAACAATGGGAATAGCCTAGACTGGAAGATGGCATTGTACCAATCTGCTGCACAGCAACAAGCAAACAGTTGTGCTCAAACAGTTGATCAGAAATCAATCGGCTCAGGGAGCTATAGAAACCCTTCCTTCTCAATGGCATTGGAGGATTATATTGGAGTTGAATCAGTGCACTCAAATCAGACACTGATGGATGAATCAGCTAGGGTTGGAGCTCACTTTTCGAATCCATCGTCGTTGGTTACAAGTTTGGGCAGCTCCAGAGAAGGAAGCCCTGATAAATCTGGCTCCAACATGCTGTTTGCAAAACCTCCATTGGCATCAAAGTTTATCAGTCCAACTGCCGCTGCAGCTGTTGGCTCCTGGTTCCCATCAGCACAGCTGAGGCCGCC
Organism: Pyrus x bretschneideri; assembly: GCF_019419815.1. Taxonomy (NCBI): domain Eukaryota; kingdom Viridiplantae; phylum Streptophyta; class Magnoliopsida; order Rosales; family Rosaceae; genus Pyrus; species Pyrus x bretschneideri. Next base: position 3,740,388 of record NW_025999390.1, on the reverse strand, counting down.
AGCTGTCTCCATGTCTCAGTTGCCTCTCTTTGCTGCCTGGAATGAGACCTAGAAAGCTCTGATGTGTTCTGCTGAAATGTCTTAGAAGTTGTTTGCATGAACTAGGAAAAATGGGAAGAAATTAGTTATGTTTAGGGAGGGAAAAAGATAAAGTTGATTATGTTTAGGGTAAGTAATTAGTGGAGGAAATTCTGGATTAATCAAAAAGACAATTGTGGGCCTTGGGTTCCACTTTTCTGTCTGTAACCAGTGTTAGAAGCGTTTTTTCAAACCAAACCTTTTGGCTCATATGGTAATTATGAAGATCTTGCAACGTGGACGGAAGTTACAAAAAAAAAAAAAAAAAATTGGGTACAAGTACAACAATCTGAACACTTGGATAATGAGCCACTTTGGGTAGGGAATTTGAATATCATCTGAACTCGCATAAATATAACTTTCAATGCACACATCTGACTCTTTTTTGTCATTTTGAAAGCCTAAGGGGTGCTTATGAGTATATGCAATGAAATTATGAAATGATGCATGCAACGTTAGAAGTGGCCCTTCCATGGTTGAATCAGGTTTTCAAACTTGAAAAAGGTCCTCCTAACTCGTAAGTACAAAACCAGCTCAATGTTCTCCAATAATGCAAAAAAAAGAGTTTAAAGTCCTTTGCTCTGACTCAACTATCTAATCCATGTTCCTCAATCTACGTAACACCATGATTACAACTCCTTTTTTTTTTTTTTTTTTATGGGAATATTTTTGTTCACTGACCTCAAGTAATAATGATGTCCAACCCCTTATTTATCACTGTTGAGGGAATTAAATTTCAATATCTATGTATTAGATGCATACAAATCTCAAAATTTAAAATCATTTAATGATAATAAATAAAATAATAAATATTCTGCCATTGAGGTTGGTGAGCAAAAATACACTATTTTCTTACTTGAGCTTTCCACATAGGCAAACAAATATTCCTCCCCATTATTCAAAAAAGGATGGGAGAGATTCTTGGATATCAAGACTTTAGTTTGGCTTATATTTTAGGATTTAATGGCTCATAATTAGTAAGCACTTGGTCCGCTATTTCTTTTTTGCAAAAGCACTTATACGAGATGAAAATTTCTTTAGCTTTTGTAATCACACTTCTTGCTGTAATCCAAAGAGAATTTTTGGATGTAAAAGCTATTCCATGTCGTGGTATGCAATGTGGACGCTTAATAATTAAAATAAAATTGTATGACAAATCATTCCACACGTACGTTTGCACTTGCAGTGGTAAGTGGTTGGCATCATGGCATTCCACACGTTTGAGCTCGATTGCAATCTTGACCAATTAGGGTTCATATGATAAAAGGTGCAATGAGGGATTTGTGCCGGAAAAGCGGGAAGGTTAAGTCAAGATAAAAAAATAAAATAAAATAAAATTCCTAGAGCATAGTAATAGTCGAACTCTTATTTTTACGAGCATTTATAAACTTAGAAATATGAGCGCTAAGCAAACAATAGCAACAGAACGTGAAAAGGAAGAGATATCAAAGAGAAGAACATGGTACATGTAATTATAATATATCTTTGATTACATGTAAGAAGTAAACAACTTACGTAACAAAAAAAATTTAAACCAACTGACAGTTACTGGTTTCTATTTTTATTTTTGTTAGAAAATGAGTAACGAGTTCAATGGTCAAAAGATTAAAAGCCTGTTTTGTGGGAAAAGATTGAAAGCAATTAGGGTTTATTGTTCCTTTTTACAGAAAAGTAAGCACAACTTATCACATTTTCTTCAACCTTTTTTCAGCTTAGTCAACAGATATGATTACCAGCTTGTTGTGTACAGGTTGGATAGGAGAAAATAATCGTAATTTTCTGTTCATCTTAACTGCGTACGAGCTGGATCCTTCCTTGCATGCAGATCTAATTGGAGAGAAAAAGTACATGGTACCAAGATACCATAGACAGTAAAACTATGTGAACGTGACCATAGTATGTAAATGAGTTTCAACAAGAAGTTAAATTCGGAGGCTTTTAGCTCCTTCGGTTATATTACATAATGAAAGAGATATACATACGTTAGATATACAGTCGGTTACAATACAAACTTTTTCATTCGTGAATGAGACCTATATAACTACTAACTAGATAAAATAACGTGATTTGTGGTTCAAGTAGGTAAATAAGTATCAACAAGTTGAGATTTTTAGCCACCTTAAGTTATATATATATATATTACATAATGAGAGAGATACATATGCTAAATATACAATCGGTTACATACAAGCTCTCTCTTGTGCTCGAATGAGAATATATAATATAGATAGTGTAACCATATGAATGCGATCCTAATGGATATATAAGTTTCAAGAAGTTAGACGGGGAGACTTTTAACATCTTTAATTGTGGTACATAAAATAAAGATACACTTAAAGTTGTACAACTGGCTTCCAAACAATTAATTCCCTTGTTCAGATGAGAACCTAACATCTATATATATATATATATATATATATATAAGTTGGTGATAACATGAGGTGGTCTAGTTCAAGTCATAAATCACGTAAATACACAAAAATGTATGGTACAATTGGTTAAATCTTGTCTGCAAGGCATATGCCATGAGTAAAAACTCAAATTTTGTCACAGAAGGGATTGAAGGACTTTGGCAGCATCAGTGGTAACATATATATCTTGCGCAGTGCTGTAAGATGAGCCCCCAAAAAGTCACAAAAAAGAAGAAAAATTACACGTACACAAGTTTATTAAATTTTCAATCAGTTCCTTCCAACTTTTTTCAATGAGTTCCATGCAACTTTTGGCAGAAGAGTTCTGAGCTTTAAACCGATCAGTTTATATCTGCTGTATTTCTTATTCAGTATACTTTACTGATATGGAAGCTTTATCACTGCCAATCTTAATTGCTCTAATATATTTCAAAATTTAAAGTTGAGGTTGGATCATAAATCAAATCAATTAGTAATATAGAGAGTAGTCAAATTACTTATAAGCATATAGAAAATTCTTTATTTTTCCAATGTGGGATTCATACTCTTAGCAATCTTTGCTATAACATTGGTTATTTGGTTTTATACATAGAATTCATGTCCATTGAACGAAAGAAGACTACATCTTATTTGTCAAACACGACCACACGATGAAATAGTTATGTGCATTTTGCGAAAGTCTACATAACATGTAAATTGCAATGCTTTACGTAGAGAAACCCTATTATGTGAAACACCAAAAGAAAAAAAAAAACAATGATAATAATAACCCTAATACAATGCTTGAGCTTTTCTCAATCAATTTGAGATTTGGGAAACACAAATATGATAAACCAAGTTTGAATTCAACGGTTCCTGCCACAACATTCCCTGAATATCGCAACCAAATCAGTAAACAGGAAGGCTGAGATAAACCTTATCTGTTGCAAGTGTTTTGATTTTAAATAGGTTATTTATCTTTTGTGTTATCTGTAAATTATCCTTGGTTCGAAGAGTTTGTTCTTCATCCAAATACTACTTGTAATCTCTATAAAAACATCAAATGGAATACGCTCAGATCATTGAGCACACTTATCTTATAAAATATAGATCCAAGATCCATGGTGGTGGCCTGAGAGAAAGATCCTCAAAGTAGTTTGAGATGTGGGCAATGTCCTATAAACATGTAATCCTACAAATATTCAAAAAAACAAGTAAAAATGGTCCCCAAATTTTTGTAGAACTTCTGTAAATTATAAACTGCAGGTTTACAGGTTACAGCTCATTGGATGGTGACCTATCTCAGGTTCTGTGATTGTCTAATAAGAATGGCAATATTTCTGGGACTAAACGAAAGGAGCCCTGGCAAACCATTTTCTGCTAATAATTGATTTAATGGGATAAATATAGTCCATACTCGATGCTCATTGCTCCCTCTCAAGGACACCTGTTTCTCCCAAGGAGACCTACAAAACCATAGATTTTTAATTTTTATCCAACTTCAACCTCAAAACACTGAACTTGTTAGGGTTTTGGTTTTCGGGTTTTGGGTTTTGGTTTGGACCACGTACTCTCTGTCCAATCTAGTATGTTTCAACTTTCTAGTTGTTTGATTGTCAATTTGGGACCAGCCATGCATTTCTATGTTCCAATCCTCATGTGACCTCATTAGCTTACAACTGAGAGATGCCAACTTAAAACCGATGATAAAGCTCTGAATCTATATATTTTTTACAATGTGGTATCATAAAGTACAAGTATGGATATTTTAACTTGCATGTAATGAGTGGACATATTGTATAGCCAACTGGGGAAATACTTTTTACCGCTCAATTGGATTGCGGCCAAGATTAGCTGATGGGGTTCAGAAGGTTAAATTTCATAATTTACCAACCAACAAACCTAATTAACATTTGCCTTTACATCTAACAATTATAAGAAGTCATTTAGTCTATAAGATGTACTATTGTTTCTTTTTCTAAGCAGAAAATCTAAAATTGAATACATGACATCGGTGTAAGAATCTACGTTATTAACCACTCGAACTGGCAAAGTGCACGTACAAACTTAGGTGTTCAAGATTCACTACATGCTTGGCTGCAATTTATGCAGCATGCATGGAACATATACATGTCAGTAGCAATATTATTACTTTCAAATTTAAGAGAGTAGATGGAGCCTTATTGATTTCCTCATCTTCATCTTGGCCCACACTTCTCGGAGCCTCTCATACTTAAATGTGGCTCACCAGATTACTGTGATTTTTACTGAATTACTTCTTTTAGCAAATCTAATTTATTAATAAAATTAATTTTTATTCTTTTGTTCTACAGTTTACAACCCCTACTCTACTAGGCTACTACCATATAGTCAAAATAGCTGGACCCTGAGATGGAAACTAAAGAAGAAATTGGATTTTGCAAATTTTGCAGGTGGGCCCTTCAAACATTAATGTTTGCTTTGCATTGTCACTGTCACAGTATCTTACCCGCAATCACTTCCTTATGGTTTGTTGCTGGCTGATTTGTTTTGTTCTTTGTTTTTATCCCACTTACTGCCAAATTTTCCTGCTTGCCCTTTTCTGATATCTCCTGCAGATATAGCTGTTACTGTTAGCTACTAAGTGATTTGCTTCTCATATTCTTTTAGGGAAATTAACGAAAAAAATTTGAAAATTTTAAATTTTAACGATAAGAGCAAAATAAATGGTAAAGTAAATAGTTTTATGATTGACTTTTTAGTGTAAAAACGTAATTTTTTGTTAAAGTGAACAATACTGGGGAGTTTTTCGTTAAAGTTCTTTTCTTACAATTTCAAAAAATTTTGTAAATTTCGAGCGTGCATAAGTTGGCTAGAATAATGTGTTCTCGCTCGCCATTTATATTTGAATATCCTACCCTTATAGTGCACTAATCGTTCGAGAACAACAAATTGCATGAAATGTGAATTGTGGCCGGCATACTGTTAGGGCCAATTGCCACGAGTACTCCGATATGCACTCAGATATGACCTCAAAATAACGAGCTGAAAGTCGGTCATGGAGACGACGGGAATAAGCTTCATCGCTCGTTCTCTATTGGAGTTTAATCTTGAGACCTATTTAGCACAACAAAATAGGGTCCATAATGAATTGTAGTGGCTAAAAATCTTGAGGGCTTGGCTCTATACTTTCTTACCTTTTTTTTCTGGGTCAGACCACTCCTACGATTGATTACAAGTCTCGATAAAACTTGTTGCCCAAAAAATTATTTGAACTGTCTAATGGGCTATCACTGATTCACTATACATGCTCACTACCTACTTGGGCTGGGAGCTCCCTTGGCCTTCATCATCGTTAGATGAAATTGGGCTACAATTTGATCTTATTTTTACGACGTAGTTTTGGACCTGAGCACGATACAAATACATATATGTTTCATCCCAAAATTAAGATTTAACCAGTATAAAAAGAAAACGTAGAGGAACCGGATCCATGCATATACCACTTTGGAATTTCTACCTTCTATTTGTTTGGTGTAAGAAGCTTATAGCTCACGTCCTGTTTTTGATTCGCTCCTCTTTTCGATACCAATTTTATCAAAAACGACGAAAAACAACATAAATGTTGGATTTCTGTATGAAATCATAATGTTGGCCGCTACAACTTTTTTATTAACATGTGAAATTGCAAGACTATTGGTTGCAAAACTCACCAATCAAAGTTAGTACAATGATATTATTAGTACACGCAAAGATGATAGACAGACTTACTAATGCACTCTCTTAAAAAAATAAGTCTTAACATTGTATACGCTCATATGTATTAGAGAGCGTTTAACCGATGTATCATTATTGTGTGCACAAATAAACTATGCATCAAAAGAAAAAACGACACAAAACAAAAAGCCCTCTATGACAGTCAATAGGAAAGAACAAGATGAATCCGTGACAAAAAATTCCGTTGTGGTTTAAACAAATGAAGTAAAAAGGAGTATAATATATATCTATATTTCACCGCAATATGTGCAGGCGACGCCAAATCAAAAGGCGATGATATAGGGATATATTCTCTGTGTTCATTTGTCAAGAACTATGATATATTCACATGGGCGAATAGTGATAGTATATAGGTTGGAGAGGTCGAGGGCTAGACTGCAACGCGAAATTATGTTCCTATTAACTGACTGACTCTATAGATTTTGATAGCAGACACTCCCTCCTTTTCAGAAGAATAAAATCTGCTGCAAGTCTTGTGACCTGCAGAAGCTGAGACACATGTACCTATTCTGCTGCTGCTACTTCTAGCTTCTGAATTCATCATTATACGTTCGATACATGAATCTTTTCCATCAGCGGTCAATGCAAGTTTCATATGCTCCTTCATTTCCTTCCAGAAAATGCTTGGCTCCTTCCATGAATGTTCTACTATGTTTTAGTGTATCCACACGTCATGATGTTTTTGGGTTAATTCCTGATCAAGGATCTAATAACTAAGATGTAAGTAGCCAGGCATTCTTACATACTTACATGTCAATCACAACGAGTTTGTTGTAGTATACTCTGGTATATTCTATACATGTACATCTTGATTTCTTACTTTTATTTTCTTAATCAATTATCCATTGACCAAAATTGAAATAGCCGTTTTTACTTACAAGTCAATCCAAACTAGTAGCCGTTCTTACTTAGAAGAGATAAAATGAACATAAACCCATCATTTGATTATTGTGTTGGTGTGGTAGGGCCTAAATGCATGTTTAGTTAGGCCATCAATTTCAATTGGTCTAGTTTAGTACTTCCACACGTAAAAGATGCAGCAAGTTTCGAGTGGCTGCCTGCCTGCAGAAAACTGTTTCTCATTGTTTGAAGAAACATTTTAAATGATCGTAAAGACCAAGGCATGCATGCATCATAGCTAAATCAGGCTGATGATTACTTCTCTTGCTGCGCATGCTTCGCTATTTTCATTGGAAGATATATGGAGTTTTGGGGATTCTTAATTAATTCCAATGTGGATTTAGTTTCTCTAATCTCCATCATCCACTGAATTTTACTACTGCTGCCTCTATTTGTTTAAACTGTTCTTCACGAGTTCAAAATTGTGTTTCATAGTAAAATCTCCAACCACCCATTAATTAATATAATACAAGAATTAATGTTCTTCAAAACTGTGTTTCATAGTATAAAAAGAAACACTTAAAACAACTTAATTAAGAAAAAAACTATGAATTTGGAAATTCTTAAATACAATAAGAGACATGTATTACTTCTTTAATATCTCTCTGATTAGGTGAACATATCACCATGGTCGGACTTACATAAAATCAATTATGGATGTCCGCCCACGTGGCATAAACTTATTTAAGCTTACAGTACTAATCCCTATCAATGTATGGGCTAATATTATTAATTTGATCATCTGCCCCCCCCCCCCCGCGCCCTCCACCCCCCCCACAAAAAAAAAAAAAACACTTCCATTTAGCCTATTTTGAACCCACCAGGCTTTTTCAAAGACGAAATCTTTGGTCTATCCATGAATTTCAATATCACGTGATGAGAAATATACTAATAAGGAGATACATGTACTCTCGATCAGTTATATGCTAAAATATCTCATACATTATACTATTATTGTATCGCACATAAATAATTCATAAATTATGAGTTTTCTTTATATTTAAACTCTTCGAGTGTTTCAATCTAACATTACCAGTTATCAAATAGGCTATGTACACCAAATAAGTATTTTTAATGAGTTCCCATATGCAATTAGTAGAGCTTTATGCAATTTGGAAAAGGAGGGGTGGCATCATTTTTTTTGTTTGGTAAAGAAGGGAAAAGCTTCTTTAAAAGCATAAACCTTTGAAGCATGGGCTGTGAACTAAGTTAAAGCAAAGGTTAGAGTTTTTAATTAGAGTGATAACTTGGGGTTTAGAAATTTCTAATCAATGGATGCTAAATCTTGTAAGATTCGTCTTCTCTTAGGTATCAACCCCATCATTGCTAATGAGGGCAGGACCACCACAAATCCACATCTATGCTGCTGCTTCTTCTGAGATTAAGACCCACCAGAGGTCCTGAATGCTGCCGCACGCGTGATACCTTATTAGGACCAATTTCTCTCTCTAATTAGTCTTCAATTAAATGTCTTTTTGGTTGTGCTTTAAATTAACTTTTATTATTAACTTAATAATAATGTTGGTTCTTTACTTGTTTAATTTTGGTTGTTTACTTATTTTATGTATAACACAACACGTGCAACAATTGTTGGGTCGAATGCCCTCTCATACTTTCAAAGGTTGGGCCCACTAGTGTATCTTGGACAATCATCTGTTTGTAGTGACTGATCTTATCCGTTGATGCATTGTGTGTTTCTTCATAAATGATCAGGATCAATTCACATATACGTGCGGGACAAACATTAAAATTTCTCTCAAATGAATTTGATTTTGTTTTCTACAATGTTTAGTTTAAACTGTTGTAATAATGATTAAGCAATCTAACTCATATCTGCAAACTGCTCAAGGTGAATTGTTGTGATCAATTTATAATCAATTCTACTCTGTTTAGGGAGAAAAAAAAAACATTTCATTGTGGGGTTTTGGAATTTGAAACATTTTCATGAGGAAGTTGGCTGAATTGAATCAAATCTGTGGTTTGTTTATCTTCAAGCAGAGCTGGCGAATCTAAATTAAAGCTCTTAATTTTTTCTTTTTTGTCAGATGAAAACATTGATTAGATTAAATGGAAGCTATATTGATCTTAAAATAAGATGCGGTGGAATAGTTATATGAGAAATGATAAGGATACTCTCTCAAAAGTGCGATTATTCATAGATTTTTAGTCACCACACATTTTTGACAAAATATTTTATAATGTTGACACAAGAATTAGAGTTAAATTATAAGGTGTCAAATAGTCCGAGTCCAATTTTGAGAGAATATCATTCTCATGGTTTTGGATGCATTCATTCACAAAATGCTTTTGATAGAACGGTACATTTGTACCAACCGATGGAGACTTTTAGACTACATATGTTAGGAGTAAAATGTTTAGTATAATTAATCACTCTCTCAAACAATGAAACCCAATGTAAGTCCTCACGTTGATCAGTTTGGTGTACCATCCATATCATCGTATTTAACAATTTATATTTGCTTTGAAGTGCTTATTGTAAAACCAACCTCCCCCCTGCTTTCACTAAATACAATTTAAAAATGACATATTACACAGCATGACCAATATAGGCTTCATAATCTCCATTGATCTAATTCATCAATTGCTTAATGTTATCAATCACCAAACCCATTCAAAAGGTATCATGACTCAAGCGAAAAATTGTTGAAATGATATGGAGGGAACTATCAAGTGACCTCATTCAAAGTTCCTTATTTTACCGTTGTTAGCCTAATTTAAAAAGAACGATTTAAATTTGAATGCATATGAAATACAGTGACCTAACCAACTTAAATTCGTCCTCTGAAATATTTACTCCTGGATTATTAATTAATGAATATTTTAGGACTCATTTATAGGGTGTAAGGGATTCCGACTTGGGATCAAATTAGCCGCTAAATTCGGAATAAATTTGTAGTTTTTCCAGCAAGATCACAACCAGGCCTAGGAGGAGGAGGAGGTTTGACCAGATAATTTTGTTTGACCAGGTTTGTTGGGTACTTAGATTAAGAGAGTAAGAAGCTTTAAACAGGCAATAATACTAGTACAGCTGGATAACTGTACCAGGACAAGGAGGTAAATTCATGATTAGATTCCGTTATTCCTTACGTTCCTCACCACTCACGGACTCAAAACCCTCCAAAGTTAAAAAAAGCACGTATTCATCAATTTACCCTTTAAACTTGTGATTATTGACCAATTTCTCTCATCAACTTTAATTTTGGCCAATTTTCCCCCTCAACTCTCATAATTAGTTAATTTGCACCCTATTGTTAATTTTTAAAATTTTTCATCTATTTTTCCGTTAAGTAGATATCTGCATGACTGCCTTTGAAGGGCAAAAAAAGTCAATTTGCACCCTACTGTCATTTTCCATTAAGTAGGTTTCCCTACACCTTACCAGAGGCAGACGAGGCCTACGGAGGAGGCGACAGGATGTGGGTAGCTGCAAACTGCAAAAGCAGCATATCAAATGGACTGGGCTGCAAATAGCGGAGGAGGGAGGCGTTGGCGGTAGTCACGGCTCGGCTTGGAGAAAAGGAAGAAGAAGAGAAAGTTAGAAAAAAAATGAAGAAGATAGAAGGTGTAGGAAAAATAACTTTTTTACCCTTTAAAGGAAGTCATGCGGATACCTACTAATTATGAGAGTTGAGGGGGGAAATTGATCAAAATTAAAGTTGAGAGGAAAAATTGGCCAATCCTTACAAGTTCGGAGGTAAATTGATGAATAGCTCAGAAAAAAAAAAAAAAAAAAAAAAGAAGCAAAATATACCAGTACCACCAACTAATATTAGATTAATTTAAGGAAAACTTTGAGATTTTAGTCAGTGTCACGCATCCCCGGCTTAACACTCTCAATGTGGTCCCCTAGAAGCACACACCTGTCAAAGCGGGGCCCACCAATCATCAAATAATATTACCATTCATATTAATATAAAGTGTTTAAGTGAAAAATCTTACGTCTAATCAATACCCATGACTGGCAGGTAATTGCATATCAAATTACTTTGACTAACACATTGGATAGCTGAATTCGATTTGTAAATATAGTGTAATGAAAAAGGGAAGGTAAGAAGAAAAAAAAAATCAGAAATCCAATGGTGGAGTAGGGGGGATTGATTTGAAAGTGGGGTCCAGAGGAATTAGAATTGATGTGCAATGATGCAGATGGAAGGATGATGGAGGTTAGGAGCATAATGAGTTTCTTCTCAAAAGAAATGAAAGGGGGTTATTGGGTTAGTTGGCACTGAGAAAAATGAGTGTGTAACAGCAAAGAGAGGTCTCTTAGAATGGTTGGCAAATGTGTCAGTAATTTTTTTTTTAAAGTATGTCAAAGATGGGAAGCAGGCAAACTTGGCCTTGAAGAGAAGAACCTCTCCAATTTTTTAATTCCCAAAGGAAAACAGAGGGAAAGCATTATTGTATTCGGAAAATTGCAGACAAAGAAAGCTCAAAGTAGAGAGAGAGAGAAATTACAAGAGAGTAAAGTGTGGAAGGAGAGAGAGAGAGAGGGATTAGGTTCTGTAATAATTTTTCCAACCAGAGCAGTTGGCAGTGGTTATTTCTGGTTCTTTTAAAATCATACATGTCATCTGTGAACTTGTGCAGGTAAGCAAAGTCTCACTCTTTTTTTTCTATAGCTCCATAGCTCTCTCTCTCTCTCTCTCTCTCTGCTGCATTGTGTCATTGTGTGTGTGATCTATATAAAAAGTTTGAAACTTGATGCTTCTTTTGCTGTTTGTGCAAAATACCCAATTGGTGAACTGAGATTTTCCTGTCAAATTTGACCAAGAATTTGATTCTTTTGGAGGTAAAATCAAAAACACAATTCAGGGACTCAGCTAAAAACCTGCCCATTTTCTATTCCTTCACAATTCAAGCATATATTTGATGGTCTTTCTTGGAGTACCCATCCGAGAATATCTTAAAAGGGGTTCTGCAACTTTGCTTTTTCTCAGTTTCTAGGCTTCTAGCTTTTGATTCAAAACTTGCAAGAGCTAGTTGTTATTTCCTGATAGGTAATTTGGCAGCCATTTTTATTATATATTATTATTATTATAATATTCGATTGCTTGAAGCTTGGAGAGATTCTCCTTCTCCCCAATTTTGGTCATAGTTTGAAGAGATTCAAAGCCCCCTTTTCCATCAATCAGATTGATGTTTGATTGAGCTGAGGATTAAAAAAAAAATTGAAAATTTAGCTCTCTCTCATATACATAAAGAGAAAGGGAATCTGCTTTCTTTTTGTTAGTCTGGTGAGCTGTAGCTAATGTCATTGTTTGTCCATGTCTTACTTTATGCTCTGAAAGGTTCACTTTTCTTGTCTGTGGGGAGCATTTTCTTTTGTTTATTTTTCCCTTCCCTGCACTAGAAGCTTGATCCTAGGGTTTTTGAGGTCAGTAGGGTGGTGCAGCATAAGATTTTATGCCTGGTACACTGGATTTATCCTCTCACTTTGTGTCCATGGGATGCTGCAACAAGAGGCATCTGTTGCTTTAGCACCCTCTCAGTCTCAGGTCTATAAAGCTGCAAACGTTACTTGTTCCTTGTTGAGTCTGCAAGATATCACCAGTCAACTTTGGTCAAAGCCATCCACTTTCCCTTTAGTTTCTTAGATTTCTTTTGTCATTTGAATAACGTATAGGTTGGTGGAGGAGGACTCCATAGTTTTGAAGGATTAGAACTTCTGAGTTCAGAAAATGGGAGGTCATGACAGTGAGGATGTAGGATTTCAGCATAGAAATGATGGGAGCCTAAACTGTCCATCTTCCGGGATGAAAACGAATCCGCTGCCCGAAAAGGTTTCGAGAATGGCGATGAGTTCTGTGTCCATGTTTAAGCCGTCAAATGGGGCTGACCCTTTCTTTGGTTCTGGTTGGGATCCAATTGTTTCATTGAGTCAGAGTGATAATTTTGGCAGTTCTACGGGTGTTTCCCACGGCGAATTTCCCAATCCACCTTACCCCTTTGCGATGGAGAATCAGGGAATGAGTAGCACCTCCCACCTTGTTCAATATCCATCTGATTCAAGCTATGCTGGGATGGTGCCAAAGCTTCCTCCATGTTTTGGAAGTGGGAGCTTCACAGAAATGGTTGGTTCTTTTGGTGTCTCTGAGTGTGGCCAGATTGCTAACCCTGGGTGTCCTCCGAACTATAACCCGAACAGGGAGGGGGGCACTTCAACAATCGGTGCCCAATCGCACGATGATCACCAAATTTCTGAAGAGAGTGCTTTAGGATCTTCGCCGAATGGAAAGAGAAGGAAACGAGTTCCCAAATCCAACTCTGCATTCAGTCCAAATAAGGTAAATTGCTATGCTGAATTTGTGTAAGTTTTTTATTGATTATCTATCCCGGTGATGTTAATTTCTTTGTTATCTGTATCAGAATGTTGATGGGGAAGTTAACAAGGATATGTCTGGGGAGAGCTCTGATTATCTGAAAGAACAAGATGAGAAGAAAGCAAAAACTGAAGAAAACGCAGCTGCAAATTTGCGCGGTAAGCAGATGGGCAGACAGGCTAAAGAAAATTCTCAAAGCGGAGATCCGAAAGACAGTTACATTCATGTTAGAGCCCGAAGGGGCCAGGCTACAAATAGTCATAGCCTCGCAGAAAGGGTGCATTCTCATTACTATATATATATATCCGTATCAAATTTTCATGAAAATTTCCTTTTCAATTAGTTTATTGAAGCAATATAAGTTTCTGCTTGCAGGTAAGAAGAGAAAAGATTAGCGAGCGGATGAGATTGCTTCAAGAACTTGTTCCGGGATGCAATAAGGTATCAATATGTTTCGGAGTTGGTCAGTTTTATGAGTAATCTCTTATGTTATATATATAGAATACTGATCAATTTAATAACCAACCACTTTGCTAGATTACTGGGAAGGCTGTAATGCTTGATGAGATCATCAATTATGTGCAGTCTCTGCAACAGCAAGTTGAGGTATGATATTCTGCAGTCTAAAATGAGGAACTACTTCCGTGTTTTGTAGAAAAAATTAATCCACTAAGTTTATAGTTGTACTGCTATTTCTGCTAGTTGAAAGCTGAAACTAGATAACCGTGTCCATGTGCATGACTGTGAAATTTAGTACCGTGGTTGTCTACCCCTGAAATGTTGTATGATTCAGTGAAGGTTTGCTTTCTTTAATGCTTCAGTTTTTATCAATGAAACTTGCGACGGTGAATCCAGAACTCAACATTGATATTGAACGGATTCTATCCAAAGACGTAAGTTCATAAAGTGCTAGTATTACTCAACAATTTTGTCAATTACAACAAAACTATTAGTGAATGTATTGAACTTTATCTTGGTTTGCCTTTTCTGTAGATTCTTAATTCACGGAGTGGCGGTGGAGCTATCTTTGGGTTTAGTCCTGGAATCGGCTCTCCTCACCCATACCCTCCCGGTATGTTCCATGGAAACTTGCCAAGTTTGCTAACTTCAGCTCCACAATTTCCTTCCTTGCCTCAGGTAATTTGAATTGAGAGACTTCAAATCATTCCTTTTTGCTTGTCGAAACATTGGTTGAACTAATGCATGTGATTTTGCAGAATGTATTAGACAATGAGCTCCAGGGTCTTTTCCATATGGGTTTTGATTCTAGTTCAGCTATTGACAATATGGGACAAAATGGTAAATAACCCAAATTCATGTTTGCAAATCACTTTCAAAGTTCTTCTGTCTTAGCTTTCCTCTAACCCTGACACGATATAATGTTCAGCGGGCCGCTTGAAACCAGAGCTATAAGATTGAGAACAGATTATGGTCTACTCCCACCCGAAGGATAATTCAAATTTTCAGTTAACTGTACTTGACACAGCTAGAGAAGAAGAAAAGCGGGAAAGAAAAGGAAAGAAAAGGTTATTTCAGTTGTATAGGCTCTCTCGTTCCTAATTGTTTGTTCTTCGAATTTTTAGCAGAAGAAGATGACTTTTGTTATATTACAAAAGATGTGTATAATGAGACAACAAGGCAAGAGGTTTGATTGGTGATGAAGCTTTGTTGGTTGGTGTTTGTAGAAATAGGACTTTGCTTGAAGCTTTCTTAGGGTTTTATTTTGGGGGGAAAAACTGTGAAACAATTGTTTTTGTAGATTGCTGCATCATGAAAGGAGTAACAGATTTGTTCTGATATTCATGTAGCTTCCTCTCAAAAATCTCCATTTCCCTTGCAATAAATTACGAGTTATGTTTCTGCAAGTTCCGGTTGTCAATTTAATGCATCAATAGAACTGGTTATAAACTTTAATAAAAAATAAAAACCGACTTATAGCAGGTTCAGGGCGGCTCTATTTGTGCATATTTTTGCCACCAGCCTTTGTGACCCAGGAAGAAAAAGCACAGCAGTTTCAGTTTTGTGGTCCAAACTAATTTTTGATAGATATTTTTGTGTTGTATAAAAGCAAAGCAATTATTCTTGTTTTAGGTGGAACCTCTTCCAAATCTTTGCCATGCATCGTCTTTTCTTCCTATGGATTCGATTCTTCTACGTGTCAGATTAAATAACTCGAAAGAGAATAACAGAAAGAAGAGTGCAGAAATAGAAAACGCAAATCATTGCCTTGAAAGTACAGATTTTATGCTTTCTGATGCGATACCAGCAAATTTAGATGATGCAATTTTAGGGTAAGAAACCAAACACCACCGGACTCAATGCATCACTTCTGCTCATCTCATCTTATTGTCTCTGGGTCTCTAAATTGTGAGGATTCAAGAGAGTGATACGGCCTCGCTGCCCTTACGACGGTCTAGTAGCAGTATTTATCTCTACTTGCAAATGAGGTCTTAAATTCGACTTTCATGAAACAGTGAGTTTGATACCAATTTACGGGCCTGGTCCAACCTGATATGGCGTTGTTTGATATGTAGAATTATATTTCTAACATTTGGATTGAATAAACGACGTCTACAGAAAAGGTTTTCCTCCAATGTTAGGTGCTTAACCTTCAATTGAAATTGCAAAATTTCACAAGAGAAAGAAACAAATTACCATTTATACATAATCAGAGTAAAGCATCAAGAAGATTGCCTTTGAAATTGTAAAGTAGCTTGTGTTTTGATGTTTGAAGAAACAGATTTTCTTACAAAAAGAATGACTACAAACAAAAGAATGAAAAAAAAATTAAAAAAAAAAATAACAAACAATGAACATGCATCACTAATTCTCATCTGTATTTTTCTCATAGATGACATCCTTTCTCCGTTTATAGCACAACTATTCTTGTTCTTCCGGGTGGAGGGAGTCTGGAGGGTGGAGGACAAACAGGAAAGAGAGCAACACTCTCGGCCCTCTCGACGGCCTTCTCCCAAGGAGTCTTCTCTCTGGGTTGTTCTACTTAGATACGGTTACCACCCCCAGCTTGTCTGTGTCTCAATCAGCCATATATCGCTATGAAAGTTTATTGCTTTCCCTTTTTATTCTACCTGTTCGCCAATTAGGTCTAAACCGACCAGCAGGAACGATACTCCCTGAAACAACAAGAAGTAGAAGTGGATACCCTGAGCAGACAGAAGGCTCCTCGCCGCAGCAGTTAGAAGGAGGAAAGCCAATGCCAACTCCTTTGTGTATATTCTGTTGTGCTTCTTTTTCCTGGAAGCCCTTTGCTCCTGCTGTCTAATTTCTTCCTTCATTTCAACAAGGTCCGGCACTGAGACCCCCCTTTGATGCTTTGGCTTCTCAACTAAGGAGGTGAGATCGCCCTCTGAGGAACGGCCGGATTTCTTAGTGACAACCCACTCGTATGCGCTGCCAAGCTGAAACAGGCCGGAGATCATAGCGTTGAATTTTGTTACCGACATGGTGTTCTCAAAGAGAAGGTAAGGAACAATGAAAGGGAAGGCTTTTGGGGCTGGGAGGATGTTGAGAAACGACATGGTGGCGGGGATGTAACATACAACCCACGCTGGTAGCTCGGCCTCTGGGATGAACATTGTCATGGGGAGAATTATGCAAAAAAGGGTAAACGAATAGAAGGGTAATATAAGTTTCCGGAGCAGAAAGAAGAGAAAGATCAAATTGAATTTCTTGCCAATGCTGATCTGCGACAAGCAAAGAACAAGATATATATTAGTTAACCGCAATTCGCAACAATTCCTTGGCAAGCAAAAGCTGCAAAACAACCTTAATTGAACAAAGGGACAAGCAACACCTAAAGGATATATACCTTAGATTTTATAATAGCGGGCAAACAGAGGCGAAATAATTGCATAGGCCCCGAGTGCCATCGGTGTTGTTGCTTCCGGTAAGCTTCATAAGACTCGGTAATTCACACTGGCACTGAGCACATGGAAGATATAGCACTAACAACCATTAGCCAACCATTGAAACAGTGGAAGTAAACTAGTTTTAACAAAGGATTAATAAGGACTAAATAGTACCTCGACGTCATTGAGGAAAATGAATTTCCATCCGTGGAGGTGGGCACGAACAGCAATATCCATGTCCTCGACAGTGGTCCTCTCCAACCACCCACCAGCTTCCTCCAACGCCTTTATCCTCCACACACCAGCTGTCCCATTGAAACCGAAGAAATTAATGAACACGCTGTTCACTTGTTGCTCAACCTCAAAGTGGAATGACAAATTAATGTTCTGCAGCCTTGTGAGTAGGTTCTCATCCTTGTTCACAAAGGACCACCTAGCCTGAACCAGCCCTAGTTCATCATTGCCCTGAAATTTTCAATAATTAACCAATTTTAGTAATTAAGGCTATCCTAATCGCAATAATTAACTGCCTCATCTCATTAAAAGCAACAATCTTTACAATAATGCAGTTCGAACAGTCTCAATCAAAGTCTCACAGATTATGATTAACAACATAATTGGCAGCAATTAGGGTCTACCTTGAAGTGAGGCACTGTTCTCTTGAGGAAGTCAGGGGTGGGCTGAAAATCTGCGTCGAAAATCGCCACGAATTCATAGTCTTTGACATAGCTACAATGCATTGCAGACTTGAGATTACCAGCCTTGTATCCGTCTCGAATCACTCGATGCCGGTACAGAATGTTGGCTCCCTCCTGCTGCCACTTGTGAACTTCCTCTTTGATCAGAAACTGCGTCGTTGGATCGTCCGAATCGTCGAGGATTTGAATCAACAGCTTAGATTTCGGCCAGTCCAGATTGCACACTGCAGCAATTGACGTCTGATAAACCTGATTTTCCAAACAATCTAAATCAGCCAAGAACAAAATACACAAAAATCGTAAAATTAAAAGTTACCGAGCTACAAAAATTCGTAAGTTCAGTAAATTTACCTCCTTTTCATTGCACATGGGGATCTGAACAAGAACCATGGGGAAGTAACCGGTTTCCCCTGTTTCGGGGTCGAAAGCGCCTTCTTTTGGGACCGGTTTGATATTCTTGAACCGGATCCAGAAGCAACCCAGACAAAGGATTAGCCTATCCAAGCTCTGAATCATGAACAGAACAATGCAGGAACTGGCGAGAAACTGCAGCGGCGGAGCTAAATA
Source organism: Pyrus x bretschneideri (assembly GCF_019419815.1). NCBI lineage: Eukaryota > Viridiplantae > Streptophyta > Magnoliopsida > Rosales > Rosaceae > Pyrus > Pyrus x bretschneideri. Next base: position 3,721,789 of record NW_025999390.1, on the reverse strand, counting down.
TTCGACCCGGAAAAAAACCCATTTCGAATAAACCCAGTCGAATGCGCCCTTAACCCCCAATGGCGACGCCCACAGATAATCCAGCTGCAGATGCGGCGCCCCAAAGTGCCAGCCTTTGAAATACGCCGCCACCTCAAACCCCAGAAGGAGCACCGACAGCCACAGGAACATCTTGATGCAGAAATAGAACCGGCTCCGGACGACCGGGTTCTCGACTTCCCTGACGCTGGCGGGCTCGACGTCGGCGTCTGTGTCCATCCTGCCGGAGGCGATGCGGCGGCGGATTGCGGATGCGAGGCCCAGCATTGCGGAGCCTACGGAGGTGAGGCAGCCGGCGGCTCTGTGGGCTCTGAGGAGGAGGACCCAAGTGAACTGCTTGGCGTTTTTGCCACGGACCCGACCAGGCGACTCGGAGATGAGGAAGTCCTTGTCGGTGGGGCCTTCGAGCTCGACCATGGACCAGTTGGGGTTCTCCATCTTGACGACGACGGGAGTGCCGCGGTGGGTGTCTTTATTATTATTCCACCAGCTGAAGGACGGCGCCATTTTTATGGGTGTGAGTTCCTCTGGGTGTCTGATCTCACGAAACCCAGCTCAGAAACGAACCGAAACGTTTCTATTTTTTTTGTTTTTGTAAATTTGTCGATTTTTCGGTCGGAGCCAAAACCCTTTTCGACCGCTTGAAGATGAAGAGACCCAGAAGGCAGAAAAGGCTACGAGTTTGATCTCATTGTCAGGAAATGTAGAGAGAGAAAGCGAGACAGAGGAAGGAGAGAGAGAGAGAGAGAGAGAGAGAGAGAGAGAAGGGGAAGGAGAAGAAGGACGCGTGGTGGAGAGAAAGCAGAGCGAGGCGTCTCTAAATCATTGCCAAATTCGGTGCTGCCGAGTGTTAAGAGAGAGAGAGAGAGAGAAGAGTGGGGAATTCTAGAGAGAGAAAGTGATTGAGGAGAGAGAAACAACAACAAGAACAAAGGTTGCGACTTTTCCTGTGGGGGCTGAGGCCAAATGCGCTACCATTCAATTTACAGCTTGCAAATGAAGACTCGGGGAAGCAATAAAAAGAAGAAGAGAGACAGAGAAAGATACAGAGAGAGGAGAGAGAAGAAATGAAAGAGATGGTAATGGTAACAGCTCAACACGTCTTTGATTTTGATTAGTGAAATTAATTAATTAAAAAAGATCAAAAGAGGAGGCAAGAAAAACAAAAAAATGACTCGACGAAAAAATATATATAATTTATTTGAATTGATTCGGAGAACCCACGTTCCCGAAGGTCAACGTTAGGAATTGATCCTCTTTACCAGTAACAACATTCCCAGATTTTCTCTCTAAACTTTTCACCAAACCGGAAAAAATAAATTAATTTGGAAAGAAAATCACAGAAACCGTGCACTAAACGATAATTTGGATTCCGTACAACAACAACAAAACCCCCCTACTCAATCAAACTGTACAGAAATTCAGAAAAAAAGGGCAGTTATTAACCGGATTTCCGACAAAAAAAAAAAAAAAAGACAATTTCTACTCTTTTTTGTTTTGTTTTTTTGGGTGTTTTTGCTCTCTTTTTTTCACCTACCGCTTTCAAGGTATAATAATATCAGCAACAACCAACAACGTAAGCCCTAACCCTGGAAATTTCCTTCGTACATGTAAAGGGACCATCTTTTTTTCTGGGAATTTTTGTTTTTGTTACAATATACAATTGAGGAAAAAGGGGAAGGAGAATTTACAGGGATGTTCCGGCGCGGTGGAAGGTACGAGATGCTTTGTTCCTCCTTCCGAATCCGATTGGAATTCCATCTGGGTCTGGGTGGCTGCTCCTCCTCCTCGTGTGAATTCAAAGCTCATAACTTTTTGACCATTTCTCTCTTTTTACTTTTTGACGTTTTAATCTGAGAAGAAAAATAGGAAAAAAAGAAAAAAATAAATTAAGGAATAATAATAATATTTCAACGAGAAAGACAGGGTATCAGATAGAGAGGAGAATTCTCTACCCTCATAATGTCTTTATCCTTTCATACCCTCCTATTTGAACGATTACAGTTAAGCTATGTTAACATCTTATATTGATTTTTTTATAGAATTAATAAGACAAAAAACAATGTGTAAGAGGAAGAGATGAAAATGGATGAGAATAGGAGGGTAGAGAATCCTTCAACAAATAGCTACCACCAAATGCGTCTTGATGCGACAAAAAGTGAAATTGATTTTTTAAAAAATTGGTTTTTTATTTTTATTGTTTTGTTTTGTATTTTGTTAATTATTAATTAATGGACGGATGTTAGTTTGAAGCTTCAAATGAGCTCGTTTCGTTAGGGAAAATGCAGCTATATAGTTATAATTAAGGGATTTTTAACGAAAATTTTTTGATACTGTTCACTTTGACAAAAAATCATATTTTTACACTAAAAGGTGAATCATGGTACAATAGTATTATTCACTTTATTCTTTATTTTGCCCTTATCGTTAAAACTCAAAATTTTCAAGTCTTTTTCATTAGTTTTCATTATAATTAATAGGTACAAGTAAAGTATAATATAATTTGTAATGTTAAGTGTTATGCTTGATAATTGAAATGAAATAAATTAAGTAATGCCACAATTTTTTTATTTCTATTTTTCAAATAAGTTTGTCATAAATTTTTTTCAACAAAAGTTTATCATAATTTACTGAATCTAAATAATTACAATCCTTGAGCTGGAAAATGTATTAGTTTGATGAGCAGTATTTATAGCATATTTTTTAAGTAGGATCTTGGTATTCTTTTACAACCTATTTAGTGAGGCGAATGAGATTGAATTTAGAAATAAGATTGAATTTGCAGCTTGTAATCCATGTGTAAAAATAGATTGGACAACTCACTTTATTGTGAATTCATAACACATCATGTCCAGTTCTGTCAATCTTACATTTGACACAACAAACAACAAAATTTTATATACCAAATGTCATAAGATGTGCAAAATCGTTCTTTTGGTTTCAGCTAGTTACGTTAGCGTTATGATTTTGTCCTTATTGATTTGATAATTGAATTATTACTTAAGCGTTAATAAACGTACTCATTTGATGATACATCATTCAATTTGTAAATTTTATCTATAAATTGATCTCTCTAACATTATCTTACAAATAAATTGTAAGAATAGTATTTTCGAAAGACGGCTGATCTTTACACTAAGAACGATGAGTTAAGGGCACAAACCGCAATTGACGTCCACGCTTCCATAAAATGTGTGCGCGATTACGACCCAAGGATGAGACACGTGGAACGTCGGTAGTGCATTAGTCATGAACTGGGTTTCCACCCCTCAGCCGGCACTGGGCCATAGCTATTTGAGCGTAATTCCCGGCTCCTTGCCAAATGCCAAGTCATCCCACCATTTTTTTTTTTTTTCCTAATTCTGGAAAAGGAAAGAAAACCTATGCAACATGCACGTAGTTACAACGTAAGTGAATAGTTAAGATCATAAGACTACGTAGTTCACTCTGTTTAACGGTAATTATGTTTGCATGAGGAATGAATGTTGTATCGATAACGGCATGTTTTATCTTAAACATGTTACCCATAATAATATTGACATTTTATCGATGGTTTGCTAAGCAATGATTACAAATGTCACATATTTTTACCGTATTAGTGTATTATCTCATGTCAAATAATGAATACAATAAAAATTTAGTAAGATCATACATTAATTGATATGTTATGTACTTGTCACATTATATGATACACAAATGTAATACAAAAATACACTTTCTCTAAAAAAAATTCTAATTCGTCCATAGAGAACGTACGTCGAATCATAGAGTGACAAGTTTAGTAAATGATATGACAATATTTTATTTATGTAAATATAAGGTATTCTGACTTTTATTTATGGAAAATGATATGACCATATTTCATTTTTGTAAGTATAAATTATCACCCATTTGTCTATAAGAAAGTTTACTAAATAAACTTGTAACCCACTTCATATTTACATAAATAAAATGTTATCCTATCATTTTGCTAGCAAATTTAATCAAAAACTGATTCTTTAGAACAACGTTGAGGCGTAAAATTTATATACCAAATGTCATCACCATTTGTGTTTTCTTATCAAATTGTTTTGCATGTTTAGATTAAGTTTAAATTGTTTAGATTTACGTACGAAAACATAATTTGTCATATACACATAGATTAATGATGGAATTAATGATTCCATAAGCAATTTTAGAGAAGATGCCATGCAACGGGACACTAATGACCCAATTATACAAGTTAATTTGTGGATGACAGCTCTACCTTGTGATGGTCTTAACTTTTAATTAATAATTAAATTATGTAAAAAAGGATTAAGCAAAATAAAAAGTTCTAAAAGTTGGAGGACATGTAGGACCTCGACGCGGTATCTTTATTTATCTAATCACGATTTGGTGACGGGTGAGATCAAAGAGCACAGCCCTTAATCCTTAATTTATGTTTAGGGATCATAATTACAGTCCAGGTGGACGGTCTATTGCAATTTTGAAATACTATATTTATATATTTAGTATTATATAATATGTGTTTGATATCATCTGCGTCGGCGCGAACACAAACCGACACTGCTCTCGTCAAATCCCTAATCAATGATTAATTACGATTATTATAAACCCATTAGTTTTGGAAAATGAAAAAATCAACCTTCAAGTAAAGCTAGGGATACTCTTATTTAATTCGAACAATTTCGTCAAATCATTTATATTCAAAGGGTTTCATATTTTTAGTCTAAGATAAACATTAAAAAACTAAGCAGACCAACTTAAAAGGAGAAAGCAAATTAAAAAGCAAAATGACTTGTTTGAAAATGCTTTAAAATGACTAGTATTTTTAGAGAAAATATTTTTATGTTCAAAAAATACGTTGTATTTTTACTAAAAAATTGTTCTAAAAACATTTTTACAAAAAAAAAAACTTCTAAACGAGCCCCGAGAAAAAATGAAAGTTACAAATGGATTGCATTGAAAAATATTGAAAAATTAGAGTAGTACGTGTCAATCAAAAAATGGCATGTCATTTTCTAATAAATTTTGTAACGTGCAGCTCTTGAGCCTTTTCTGTGTGTGGTTTTATGCTGTCCATGTCTTCCTCATTCCCTCAATTTTCTATTGCTGCTAATGACTTTCTGAGGATCCAAACAGTCCAAGTTCATTGTCGTTCTCTTGCAGATGGAAACTGGACAACCATAATGTATAGTTTTTAGATTGTTTAACATTTCAATTGCTGTTTTAATCAAGTCACCAACTATTGCGTTCTTTTCCAAGTTCTTCTATCATTAGAACGTGATTAGTGTGATGTGTTTTGATTTATTACGACACATTATCGTTACTAATCCCTTCTGCTTTCACCAACAAAGCAAAAGAAATCAGATGATAAAGAAGAAGAGTAGTGTTATTCCCGCGCCCAGTGTTTTATCTCCTCACACTCTTTAATGAAATTTTTAATTACAAGTTTGTTCATTTGTTAAATGATTGAAAAAGATATATAATAAAAATAAGTTGGGTGCGAAAAGGTATTAGGAGCTCTAGACTTATATTGTGTTGTGAAAGGATAGGACAATATGTAGGCCGAATTCGCCAAAAAGACAATAAAGGATGAGGATAGAAGGAATCTTGGAACGTAGATCCGCTTTCCATTGAAGGGTAAGAAGCAAGCAACCGATGATGATTAGATATTGATGATAATTATTGGAGTGCATAATCATACAATAACATAATATTTGGAGGTTATTCATTTGTTAGTAAAGTATTGTCGGAGAAGACTGCGTTGTTGGTAAAATAGCGTTTCAATTAGGAATAATAGTGGGTGGAGAAATAGCATACTAGAGGTTATTTAGGAATAATAGTTGGTGAGAAAATAGCGTTTTAATTTTTTAGCTTTTTATAGTGGAACAATGCTTGGCTACTCGAAGATGAATAAGGCCATCTCTAACCGATCTAGCCAAAGGGCCATAGGACTAAAAATAGCCTGTTTTGACACGAAAACTATCTCCAACCAAGGGCTAAGCCAAATAGCTCGTGGTCCCCATCCGACCAAAAATGGGAGAATTGGCCAAAGGGTTGGCCAAGAGTAGCCAGCCCTTCAGAACCAGAATGTCAAGCTTGACATTTTGTTAGCCCTCAACAACTACCTGCCGTCAACATGATGCCAGCTAGCAACAGCTAGTTGACATCCTGCTGCCGTTAGGTTACCGTTGGAATTTGATTTTTTTTTTTTTGACAAATTAAAAAAAAAATTCTAATTTTTATTCCTATAAATACCTAAGTCATTCCTACAACATTTCTCGCATACTTTTCACCATTCCATACTATCTTACTTCATTTTATTTCAATTTTTCACATTCTATTCTCTTACCTCTTCTAATAATCTTTGCTTTAATTTTTTCAATAATTTTCAAATGGCCACATATGCAATGAAAGGAAGGGCTTAGACCTAAAAAGAATACGAAGCTCTTTGCAGGGCTTATAAATGAGTCTCGGAAGATAGTGTCAATGGTAGTTCTCAAACAAGTGAAGGTGTTTAGAGGTGTGTGAATTCTACCCCAATATCCAGCCAATTTATTAACATTGAAAGCTGAAGATAAGAAGTGTCACGTAAATAAAAATCTTATCTAAAATGTGCACAACAAATTATATCTCGACACACGTGGCACTTGAAATCCTATTCAAACAATTATTGAGATTACATAAAGATAAGAAATATGGAGAGTTACTCACGTTAGCAACACATGTCACTCGAAATCATATCCAAAAAATTATTAAGATTATATAAAGATAAGAAATCTGGAGGCTTATTCATTTGGCGACAAGTGACACTCAAAATATGTCTGAAAACCTTATCTTAATATGGTAGTTGAATTTAAGTAACCGTATTAATTCAATTAAAATAATAAATTATGTTTGACCTATGACCATTTGGTCCCTCGGTTGGTGATAATATAAAACATGGTCTGATACTATTCATTAAAATGTAATTTCTTACAGAGCTATAAGGCTAAAGGAAGCTTTTTGGCCCCTACTTGAAACTCTTTGTGTTTAAATCACAAAATATTTTGTTTATGATCAGAATAATTCATATTACGAATCACTCTATAAAATCACAATGGCGCCATAGCTCATGAGATTTGGAGTTTTCCTACGCAAATAATGACGCCCTCGTTCATGAAATGAGTAGTCGAACTTTCTCAACAAAATAAAGACTAGATACTGTTGAACGCAACGATCATAATCTTGTAGGTTGATAGTCTTCCTTTTAGGCATTTTGGCTGGATGTAGGTTGGTGAGAAGACCGAAGATACCAAGCTACGGTCAAGTGAATTTGGACATTGTCCAAACTTTATAGTAATTTGAAAAAAAGCGCCGTGGACATTTCAATCAAACATGGCCAAATTAGAGGCCGCTCCCACAAATGGTCCAAAAACTTTTGCTGTCGCGTTCCGTTAAAGTCCACCCCATTGGTTGAAGGTGACTGTCTATTTCTGAATCGTAACTTCAGACAACGTCTTCATCCTCAAGGGACCATTTCCTGTGGAATATTATTACAACATCAGATTTATGGGGTTTTTTTTCAAAAACTTTTAAACGGGTATTTGTTTTTATAGGTCGCTCCGACACTAGAATATTATATTCCGACGTTGGAGCAACCCATAAAAACAAGACTAAAACCATAACTAGAAAAAGAAGAGAAAGATAATCTAGACTAGTAAATTTAGCCTGAACTTGAAATCCAACAGTCTATGCTTAAGCTCTCATCCAGAAACACGTCGGAAGAGCAGCTGTCGATAGGAGAGAGATGGCCCAAACAAACAGGGCAATACAACTTTATAGAGCTTTGTGGAAAGGGTGGTACACATCAAATCTTCATGTCTTGATGAATTGAGCGTGAAGCGGAACAGCTATTCCGCCAGGTGGAGAAAAAGCCACAATTAAAATTGGTTGAATCAATACATGCGTCGCGTGCATATAACACTTGACAGTGGACACAACTGACTGACCCAACACGGTTTTTCCTCGCATGCGTTTGTCACAGTTGATGAGTGCCGACAGTTGCAAAGTCTATGCTTTGGAATGGTAGTCCCCGTGCTGGAAGAGGTGGTATTTATGCTTGGAATGGCAATGCACGAGCTTACAGACTCGATCAATCATTTCGAAAGGGCAATGTACTAATCCAACGATGTGAGAGTGCGTTCATACAACACGTAGCATTGTTATGAACTTCTCAACATTAAGTGCAAACAATGGTCAATTCATATTTTTCGTTTATACGCGCTTGAAGTGGTGCTCTAACATTTCAGATTGTAACGCACTAGTCCTGAAAATCCAATTTAACCACTAAGAGAGCAACATGCAAATCGGAGATGCGAAAGTTTATGTACCACGTCAAATTGCCTCGTCAAACGAAAAAGATGAATTCACAACGCAAACGATGCGGCAAAAGATGAAAGCAGCTTTGTGGGGGCCAGTAGAAATCATAAGATTCAAAACAGCTTTGGTTAATGACAGCAAATCATGATTATTTAATGTAATTATCCACTAACGGAATATAACAACTGACTTAAGTCACAAATCATCAGTCGTTAATAGTGCTTTTGTGAAGCTTCCCGTTAGAACAGTTTTTAGCTGCTGGTGCTTGAATTTTTCTATAAAAAAATTAAAAAAATCAACTCTAATTCTATGTGAAAAGATTGTAAAACTTTGCTGTGTCAGCTTCTAGCGACTTTCTCACGGCTGAAAATGCTGTAAATGTCACTGGAGATAGCCGCCGTGCTTGAGGAGACTGCTAAAAATATCATCACCCATGAGACTAATTTGTCTTTCTTTGTCGCGATTCCACTAGTGTTCCTGCACAACAAAAGAGAGGAAGCGTTTTCAAATGACCACAAGTGCATTTATCAACGAAGATATTTGATTCAAGTCATACGGCACAAAAGTGCTCTCAGTGGTTCTAGTCTAAGTTCGAGACAACTTTGCCTCCTGATATTTGATGATCATAACTAAGCAAGCTATTAAATGTAAGAAGCCACAAATTATACGATATCAGTAGTTCATAAGAGTTAATAATTGCTTACCTAAGGGCTACGGCAGCTGGAAATATGAAACCAACGGCGATGGCAGCTGTAGCACCTGTGAACTGAAAGGCATCCCAGATGCTAGGCACAAAATTGGCTCCCAGAAAAATAAAACCCATGAGAGCTGCAGTTACTGAGTAGAATCTTCGGTTGTCATATGCGATAGGAATGGCAAAGGGAAAGCAAAGGCCATCCAAATTTAGGCGGAGGGAGAAAAACACAATGGGGAAAACGAGCATCAGGTGGACACCATAGCTCACCCTAACAATATCATCAAGAATCGAGCTATACGGAATTCCAAGGTCAGCATCAAAATTTGCCAGCACATCATCCATCGTATGATCCCCAAAGAGAAGGAAACCAAAGAAGCTGGTTGCAATATAAACAGTAGAGCAAAATGCAAGTGACATTCGCACTATTGACTTCATCTGCGCAGGGTCTCTCAGTTCATTCTCTATAGGGTGAACTGCAAGAAGTGCATTAGAATAGTATCAGCTAAAATAATACACAACCTTGTATTAAGCAATCAAATCCCATTTTAGATGACCATGTGCACCATGGTTATATACAATATAAGTAAAGTGTATCCCCCGTGTCATTTGATCTTTAACCACTCCCTCTGTATTTATAATCCAGCAGGCTAATTTGCATATGAAGTACTCACTGTTATGATGGCAAATATAGGCGGTGACAAGAATGGGGATGGTGGTGAAAAGTTTCCAAAACGATGCCTGGTCAACCAGTTTGGGCATCAAACGTGGAAATTCAATGCTTCCATCAATCAACTTAAAGATTGCTACTCCAGCAGTTATTGCGACAAATACAACAGCCAAAGCAACGGACAACGCTGATGTGTATCTCAATGAATCTAGCATAAAAAGAGAGTATATGTACAGAAATCAGTCACTAATTAAATTGCTGTTATGCCAGTCGACAACTAAAACTAGTAATTCACTGCACGTAGCAACAGTTCTTAAAATCCTGGGCACGTTAAAGAATCGAATGTGCATGAGTTCGAATCCTCTACAAACTTCTATACAAGAATGATCCAGCGACAGCAAGCAAGCTAGGCAACACAACAATGTACAACGGGTAATGCGCTGCACTTGGTTTGATCAAAATGACAAATACAAGCTCACCACCCAAACTACAGCTACTTATACGACAATTAACACGCTTCACATCTTTGCAGCATTCACTCGATTAGTCGTTAGCTGTTCATTCTAATCAAGAAACCGAAAGCAATACCTTACACAATTAAGCTAAAGACGGCGAATTAAGCATCTAAACCTTCATTTGTGTCTTTAATTCTCCGACCAATCTCTAAAGTCTCAAAGCAAGCGACAACCATATTTCACAAACACATGTTACTTTTATTATAACATAAAGAAAAAAGAGATAAGTAGAGAGATTGTACCTACGCGCTTGAAAGAAATAAGGGGAGCCAAAACAAACAGCGAGGTAAGAAGCAGCAGCGAGAACCGGGCCGTCCACCAGCGTTGTCCGAACCATTCTTCTATCACCCCCGAATGGCGGACTCCTTCCGACGACGTCCCCGATAGCACATCCCCTGCAACACCAAAAAATTCCAAAATTAGCCCCACAATTCCAACCATTCAATTTCCCAACCAATAAATCTCAGCCCAATAGCCGTCGGCAACTAAATTCGGAAAGTCACCACGTTGACCCAAAAACCCTATACCAATATAGAAAGCATATCTTTTGACAAAAGAAAAAGAAAGATAGCGAAAGCATATCTAATCTGTACCCATGATGATCATGTAGACGACGAGCATCCCCAAGTTGTTTACAACGACGCAGAGCTGGAGGAGTGTCCGGCCGGGTCCACCGAACGCGTCGCCGACAAGGCCGGAGTACGAGGCGGCCTTGGAAGCTCTGGTGAACCGCATGATCATGTCGATGGAGGACTCCGTTAGCATCGCGCCCAAGACGATCATAATCAGGCCCGGAACCAGGCCCAATTGCTTGACCGCCGCCGGGAGGGCCATGATCCCGGCACCGACGATCGTCGTCGAGAGGTTGAACACGGCGCCTGAAAAAGACGCCCCCTCGAAACCGGCCTCGACGGAGCCATAGTCTTCGTCGTGCTTTTGTGGCAGCAGCGGGGCTTTGGTGTTGCGCCGGTGCTTCCGGTCCGAGGACAGAATCGTCATTCCGGTGAGGTGGTTGATTGGTGTTTTGGCCGTTGAGGAAATTTGGCGAACGGATTTATGTGAGGGGGTTGTCTGCACTGAAGCCGACTTGTATTTACCAGTAACGCGTTGACGCGTGTCAATATCTTTCCGAAAGCAGGATTTTGAACGCGTGACGCTGCCGTTTAATTGGAAGTTTATTTCAAGTTGTGAGGTTGTTTTTGAGGAGAAAGAGACAAAAGGTGAGCTTTGGAAAGTCCTTACGTTGCCGCAAAACGCACAAGGAAGGGATGAGGCGCCTAACTAGGACCAGCGCAAGTAAGGAGATGGATTGTCTACCCTTCTTTTCTCATGCTCTCGTCATACCTTTCTGTTTTGTGCAATCACGGTTAAACTATATCAACATTTTATATTAATTTTTTTATAAAAATAATGAGACAAAAAGCAAATATTGACGTGGTTTAACCATGACCGCACAAAACAAGAGGACAAGGAAAGAGGAGGGCAGACAATCCATCTCCCGCAAGTAATTAAGTTGAAAAGACTTCGAGTTTCCATTGAAATCGGATTTGATAAAGCTTTACTCGGATTTCCTTCCTATTTGGGCATTTCAAAATTTAGTCAAAAGACTTGCGATATTTTTTTCTTTTCTTTGTAGATAATATCGTTTGTTTAAAAAAATTAAAAAAAAATTAGTCAAAGACGTTTTAAAATCAGATTGCTTACATGGCAGAATTTTAGGTGAGGCCAGATGTATAAATCTATGACGAGACATAGTGATACGATGCATTCACCGATGACACGGCTGAACTTGGTCTTCTAGGTTGCGGAAGTTGCAGCCCAATTTACGTATTGCACTATTTTGACCAAACATCGAAGTTGAATGAAGCATCTAATTTGACTCCAGCAACTGAAAGCATGGAAGATGAGGAGACTTGATCAATGATCAAGGTTAGCGATTTTCGCACTTCATTATTGATCATCTGCACTCCAAATTCGATATTTTACAATTTTTCTCGCGATTGTAGGAGACTAAAAGATGAGTGCTTAGAAAAACTTGACATTAATTATCACAAGAATCTGTGTTACCTTTGGGTCGAAGATTCATCGTTTGTAGGATGCAAAGTGGAAGCGACAAGGTTTAGGTCTAAGAACTCACAAAATATTATACAGTACGCAAGGGGCTGTTCATGAGCTGATGAGATGCTGGCTTGAACAGCCGAAGCAGCGGTGGCATTTTAATCTAGGTTATAAAGTTAGCTAAAACTTACAGGCATTGCCAGTTAAATGGCATGGCACCATATCAACGCTTTCTCTTCCGCTTGGAGTTTTTACTTGTATCACTTTTGGGGTCTTGTTCTTTCTGTGATGATAACTTGGCCCCAATAGTGCAACTCCACAGAGCTCTCTCTACATCTGATGGCGTGAAGGTGTCGCCTTCTGCGCTCAATTCCTGCAGACATTTCAAGCAGAAACTTAAAAAGTGAAGCAAAATCTATATAAATGTGAAGCTCTACAAACTCGATCACTTGTACGATTACTTGAAATACAAGGAAGGCACTTGCATGCAAACACTCTGGAAATTACTTTACATGATCACAAGTTGGTTTTGCTTAACAGTATGCTAAATCATATCAACAGAATTTACGAGAATTGAACACCGAAAAAGAAAATGCTACACTCAACCATCATAAAGAATGCCTAGAGTTAAGATTACGGCTTTCCACAGAATTCTATACGTATCATAGTATTATCCTTTTTCAATTGAGAGGAGAGATGGCCGGCAGTTTTGAACGGTCACGAGGACAAAAAATTAGCCCTGAGAAAGTCTTCAATCAAGAAGGTTGTATATGCACCCTCTCATACTCATCTCATCACACGAGCAGCGCATAATGGATAAATAGGAAACGGAACTGTTTACAACTGCCGGAACTTAGAATTATCGTCCCACACCAGCACCACATTACATTAAGTGGCATCAGATTTGTGTAATGTGCATGTGTTAACTTATATACTAGGAATCATCAAGTAATTTTCGATGTAACACAAACCCGAGAGAAACTGACTGACCTTAGCCTTCTCCTGCAATTTATTTGCAAATAACAGGTACTGCTTAAGTGTATAGTCTTTGGAGTTTCCAAGAGCTGCAACCATAGCCTTCCACCATTCCAAACACAAATTCAATTTCATAATTAAGCAGCAGGATTACTTTAATCAGAAGCAATTAACACATAATCAAATGAATAAGTTTCAATGTTAAGCAGAGGATATTTACTCTAATCAGAAGCAATTACCACAAAAATCAACAAACAAAACCCTAAATATTAAATCACCTCGTCGGACATGAAAGGCGCCACGTCGGGCGCATAAGCTGCAAGAACGGCGGAGGCGGTGGCGGGACCCACGCCTTTGAGCACCGTGAGCTCAGAGATGGCCTTCGAGATATCGGGAAGAGACCGAAACGCCTTTTCGGATGCCGATTTCACCACGGAATCATCCAAGGATGAAACGAAATCCAGCAGCCGCGGCCTCAAATTCCAGAATTTTACATCCAAGTTAGTACATCATCGCTATATGTATAGAAGAAATCAAGAGAGAGAGAGGAGGTACCGCCATTTGCCACGGCTGAGCTTCCAGCGCATGAGGTCGGAGAGCTCGGAGGTGGTGATGAAGGGGTTAGGGTTTCGCTGGCGGAGGAGAGGAGGGAGTTGGTGGCGGTAAAATTCGTCGAGAGAAACCAGATCGGGTTTGTTGAGCAATTCGATGCGAGACGAGTAAGAAGAGAGTGATTCTTTCCAGAGACCGAGAGTAGAGCTCTCAAATAATTCCATTGTTGCTGTGAGGTTTGCTTGCGGCGGCGGCGGTTGCCTGTTTGGTGCGGCGGTGGAAGGGTTCCCGCTACACCTGCCTTTTTAAATTAATTAATTTCGGCCTTTTTTCAGTCCAGTGTTTTTTCCGTCTTAAATCTTAATGGATTTCCAAATGGGTCCATTGGGTTGGGCTAATTTGACCTAGGTTTAGTATTACCCACCGGCCCAATTAGGAATGTACATGTTAAGAATATCTTACGGAAAATTAGAGCCGAAGTACATGCCTTCGTTGCCGGACCCAATAGCCTTAATCTTGGCTACGACACTTAAATCAGGAATACTGCTTAACTCTTTACATATAATAAGTTATTATTCTTTCAATGATGACAGACACATTATTTCAGTGTATAAATATTACAATATGAACCGTTAATTTTCTTCATGATCATCATTTAAAAATTATTTCTAAAAAAATTCATTTGATTTCGAAACCAATTAACCATCCATGTAATCAATCAAATTGATAGTTAATCATAAGAATGCTACTTGTTTTTATAAACGTCTACGTTCAACTCACATACTAAACAGTCTCCAAATTCAATGAATTTTCTAAATATGATTTTCATACAACCATACATTGAATTACACGATGATAATCAAAAAGTTAAAATGACTTTACGAGTATTTTTAGCTTACAGAATATGCAGGCAGAGGATGGACAGAGGACACTCTGTTAACTTTATACTCGTGCATTTCTGCTTCCATTGGCCATCATTTTGCATCTAATTATTACAAGCAAACCACCAATTCTGTCCACTTTTTTTATTTCTGTCAACAAAATTTGGTTGGCTTAATACTAACTGCTACATGGTCCATGCTTAATGATGCATGACTTTACGATGATGTTCTATTAAAAAAGTTTCGAAAGGTGTTAAGTTAATTAATCAGATACATCAATTGAACTTGTCTTTGTCCAAGTTATTTTTTTTTATCAAATATAACGACGCACAAGAGAAGAAATCACATGAAATTAGAACGGTAGTGTTATAATATCTCAAATTAATATTATAATTCATGTTATATAAAAATAACTCAAAAGATATAATGACGCCTGCTATAAGTTTCAAATACTCTACTACGACGCTAACGTTTAGATTGTATATAAGCTTCTCTTATGTAACGAAATAACTAGAAACGTTGCATGTGGTCAACGTATGTGATTCGGGTTGGGGTAGCTATTTCCTGTTCGGTAGTACACTTGTCTAGGATCTCCTTTATATCACATGTCATGTTTAAAATATTAAAATGTTATTCATCGGTGGACCTTGAATCATATTCTATCCAGTATCCCTTCTCACTATTATATTGCACCAAATCAGATCCATCAGTACGATGGCTATTGTTCTATAAAAAATTTAATATTTCTTTTCTCATCTGTACTATATTTTAAGCGTGATCTCATCTATTTTTATCTCGCACGTACCTTCTTAATTTTGAGTGAAAAAAACAAAAATTCAATCAAATTTGGGTAAATTATATAACACGATTGTTGATGATTTGATTATTACTGAAATATTAATTAATATATTTATTTTATATTGGTGACACATTACCTAGTTTATAAACGTGATTTAACAGATTGGTTTATTTAGCATTACTCATTCGATTTAGTTCGGTCTGATTGTCATAATAGGGTTTAAATTTCAAACTAATCAGATGATTGTCATAATAAATCCATTAAAAAAATGTTAGTCTTATCACATTTTCAATACCATATTCAATTTTTCTAATCGAGATGAGACACACATGTCCTGATGGGTTCTACGTCTCCAATTTTGATTTTTTTTTTTAATTTTTGTTACTCCAAATAACAAATGGAATATATAATAGTGAATCATTGTGAGGTTCTCTCTTCCAATTCTCCTCTCATTTCCTCATATCTTCTCACATTTTTTTACTTTGTTTTTCTCTTTTTATATATAAGTAGACACAAAATATTGACGTAATTTAATTGTGACTGTCCAATAGGAGGAGAAGGGAAGAAAGAAATCATACTCCAAATACCCTACCATGAAGTTGGTGTCTCGATTGTACATAAGTTTTTCTTATATATCAAAACAATTAGAAACGTTGCATGTGATCAATCTATGTGTGTTTGGACCCAAATTTACACCATCAGCCCGTGTAATCAAGGCCGTTAAGTATGCATAGTTTTCAATCGTCGAATGAAAAAGTGGAGATAATTTTTGTTATTTTATCATAATAATTATCTTTGAATATGAATTATCTGCGTTTTTTTTAAACCATGTGAATTATATCCCAAACAAGCAGTGCAATTCGAATTAATTTGAGATGTCTAATGGTACTTGGAAGCTAAAAATGAATTTGAAATTCATTTGATCGGGATGCATGCATGCATGGGATAAAGATGAAATTGTGAGATGGTGATGTGATGTGATTAGGATGGTTATATCTAGATAAAAAAATAATAATAATAAATAAATAAAATGAGTAGGCTTCAGCCTATGGACATGATGGAAAAGCAAATTATCAGAAGATAATGATGTGGTAATTTCTTGACTATTGATCACATGACGATGGGATAAAGTCATCACTATTTCGTCAGATTTGGTGTATTTAAATATTGAAGATTTGTGGCATAAGAAGACTCAGGAATTGCTTCAGCTTGGTAGTCGTGATACATGAGAAGTCTTAAGAGATTATTTTCTAGTAGCCGTGACACATCAGGAGACTCAGTGATTTACGGCTTGGCCAAGCAAAGTACATTAGCCTTATAAATACAAGTGCAATGGCAACGGGAAAAGGACCTCCAATTCAACCCACAACTGCCTTGCGCAAAACCTTTCAAACATCTTGAGATTTTTTTTTTTCTTTTCTCGCCAACACATCTTTAGTTTGGATAAACAGCACTGTAAAGGTAACCGGCGAACACCTTCACTTTAGATAAACAACACTATTGCCGTAGAATCAGCCGACCGAGGAGCACCTTCAGTTTGGATAAACAGCACTGCGTCGAGGCCGACTGGTTACCTATTTAAGTCTCGGTCGAGAAGGGTTTTCGAATCCTTATTGGCAGATGTCATCTTATTAGCCTTCTCGGCGAAGTAAGGTGTTACGAGTTACGGCATTCGACATACTGGACGCCGAGTGATTTTATGATTGGATACTCACAAGTGAGTTTCAGAGTTCGGCATTCCGACGGCCGAACCACATTCACCATCAAGACATACATCACCTTTGAATACTTGTGTCCACACAGTCTGGTGTTGATTCGACGTGCTTATACTTTTACGAATATAATCACTGTGACCAAATCGGGCGTCGACGATTTGTGAACTTCGCAGAATTAGTAGCTTTGTCTTCAGGCTCGAGAATCAAAAGGTCGAGATTTGTTTCTTCCTCGGCCGCAGTCGCAAGATAAAGAAGTCAGCAACACACTCAACGCAACATCAACAAATTTTACTCCTCGGCCTAGCTTGGCCGACGAGTTGGCACGTCCCACATTCAATCGAATGACGTAGTTAGCTTATTAGTTACTCGGTCTGCGCGCCACGTAAGTTTTGTAATTTTTAAGATCAACAATGTGATACGGGTTAGAGTAGCTATTTCCTGATCCGACGGTGGTATACTTGTCTGGTAAGAGGAGAAGGAAAGAAAGAAATCGTACTCCAAACATTAAGGGTCCCAATCCGCGCAGTTAAAGCCGAAACACACTCACGTGGCCCGTGGCGCAGCAGGCTATAATAGAATCCAACAAAACGCATCGTATTTCGCATCAGCAGCACAGCTGTATGCCTACGTCGTGGTGGGGGTGAGCTGTGGGTAGGGCGAGGCCCTGTTAAACGTTGGACACGACATCTCGTGGCTCCGTTGTAAAACTTGTAACAAACCGAAACAAACGGTTACAAAAACTCAAAGGGCAATTCGCCAGCGCAGAGTGCCGAATATTCCAGAAAACCAGAGAGAGAGCGAGACTGTGTGTGTGAGCCCGCGGCATCCATAAAAGGCCGCGCACACGCACAGAGAGAAATAGAGGGAGGGAGAAGCGTCGTTGTTTCGGAGGAATGGCGGATCAGTACTTGGTCGGATGGATCTTCGCCACCGTGCTGGGCGCCGTGTTTCTGTACAGAGCGCTGGCGAAGAGGAGCGACGAGAAAGGGAGAGGTTTGGTGGAGGAGGAGAATAGGAGCGAGTGCGTGAAGAGCGTGATGGTCTCCAACGGAGAATGCAGATCCACTGACGGCGACGTCGACGTCATCATCGTCGGTGCCGGTGTCGCCGGCGCCGCTCTCGCTCACACTCTTGGCAAGGTGAGCGAAATTGAAAATGCTTCGATTGAGTTGCATCTCTGGTTTGCTTGCATTTTCTCGGGAAACAAACAATAAACACAATTTTGCTTCCATTTTCTCTGGAAACAAACACATTTTGCTTTAATTTTTGTGGTTATTTAAATCAATGTGGAATTGTGATTGCCAAGCACGCGTTTGAATTTGCCTGAATTGGTAAGGGAAAACAAAAAAAAATTAACGCTCCAGAAAAGTTTATTTCGGTTTTTTGATTTAATATATTATAGTTTAATTCTACAGTGACATCAACGGACGCATGCATATTCATATGGAAGCATTATGTAGAATTACTCTAATAACCTTGTTAAACAAGCATTAGATTTAGCAAACAAAAATCATGCTTAATGAGTTTCTTAATCATGCTGAATTATGGACGAAGATGCGGTGTTCGATCTGGTTTTCGAGTCTCTGATGAGGTTACTGTATCACTCAAATAGTTATGTTCAAACGTTAGGTTATGCACATATTGCTTGTGGATTTTTTATGCTACATTGGTAAAATTGTAAGTAGTTTGTTAATTTAAAATGCATCCAATCGAGCGATTTTCTTATTTAAAGTTAAAATTGCAAGTGGTGGTTAATTTAAAATGCATCCGATCAAGCAATTTTCTCGTTTGAAGTAACTATACTATGAGTAGTATGACATTTGATTGGATCATGCCTGTTATTCAGGGTATAAACCTAAAGAATATATTTTTTCACAAGCTTTGATATTTCTTGTTTAGGGTAGTCATTGTTTCAAACATTACTTTTTGAATAGTTATTTGATTAATTTTAATTTACTTTGAGTCCTTAATTGTCTAGTATCTAGGACTTTTCATCGTAGAGGACAGAATGGGTGTATAACCACTCAGCAGAAGTTGTACAAAAGTAGATTCCCTACAGTTTCCAAATAAAACAAAACCTAAAAAAGTAGATTCCCTACATTTGAAGAGTCTAATGCGAGATAGCAAAGAAGAAAATGGTGACTCAATAATCCATTTGCTAACATTTCCAGGTCCTGTAATTAGCGTAATTACAAGGGCTTCGAGATTTGTCTTACTGACCGAATTCAAGCTTAACATCGTGGGTCATGGATTGAAATTAAGATGTCATGCACTTTGCAGTTAATTTTTCTTGTTTATATTGTTTGATTTACCTTTTTTTTATTTAAAGAACTAGTATATGCTCACACACCAAGTGTGCGAAATTTTTTACTTTGGTTGTTAAAATTGAAGGAGAGAGGAAGAGAGTGAGAGAGACATGAGGAGGGAGGGAGGGAGGAGAGAGAGAGAGAGAGAGAGAGAGGTTGTTTTTTGTTCTTTTTTAAATTTTTTAATTTTAGAGATGATAAACTTATATGTAGGTGAGGTTTAAGAAAAATAGTAAAATTTTATTTGTAAATTAAGTCACTGTCCTTAACTTTTTTGTTGTGATAGAAGATAAAGATGTCTTTTCACTTTCTTTTGGTTGACAAATAGGGTTTCATTAATGTAGTTTTATATATTGTATCCTTACTTGAAAGATTGTCAAAACTTTTTAAAGATATAGCAAAGATGCCGTAAGGGAGATGCCATTTGGCCTAGGTTTGGCTTGTTTTTCTTTCACCTGTTTAGATTCTAGTGCCAATTCTTTTCCTTTTGGAAATTGATAAGGGTACTTCGAACTGCAGGATGGACGTCGGGTGCATGTGATCGAACGAGACTTGACAGAGCCAGACCGAATTGTTGGTGAATTACTACAACCTGGAGGCTACCTTAAATTAATTGAGCTGGGACTAGAAGGTCAACTCATTCGAACTTTTTTACCATGGAGATGTATATGTTACCCAGCCAGTTTCTGTTCGCCTTGTATTACATAAGAAATCATTAGTTAATAAAATTTGAATTATTTTTTACTGCAGATTGTGTGGAGCAAATTGATGCCCAGCGGGTTTTTGGATATGCTCTTTTCAAGGATGGGAAAAATACTAGACTCTCTTATCCCTTGGAGAAATTTCACTCAGATGTGTCTGGTAGGAGCTTTCACAATGGCCGTTTCATACAGAGGATGAGGGAGAAGGCTGCAACTCTTCCCAAGTACATCTTTTCTCCCTTGGTTGATAACTTGATACAAATTAAATGTTGGTTTCTTTTATAGTGTTTGTTTCTTCTTGTTGACTCGGTGGCGAGTTTCATGTGCTAATGTTCAATACATTTCTATGTTAGGAGATTTCTGTTCACCGGAAGTTATACTTTCTTTTTTCTTTATATTCTATAGTGTGCAATTAGAACAAGGAACGGTTACTTCGCTGCTTGAAGAAAAGGGAACAATTAAAGGTGTGCAATACAAGACTAAAACTGGCGAAGAGATGACCGCATATGCACCTCTTACGATTGTTTGTGATGGCTGTTTCTCCAACTTGCGTCGCTCTCTTTGTGATCCTAAGGTGAGGTTTGGATAGTAAGGTTGTGATATCATTATATTTGTCTGCAAAATAACTAGAAGCAGAATTAACATTCAACTTTTCTTGTTAATGTCTAGCAGCTCCCGTCAACTTCTTATTTATTAATTTTGTGTTCTGCAGGTGGATGTGCCTTCTTGTTTTGTTGGCTTGGTTCTGGAGAATTGCAATCTTCCACATGCTAATCACGGACATGTTATATTAGCAGACCCTTCTCCTATTTTGTTCTATAAAATCAGTAGCACAGAGGTTCGCTGTCTGGTTGATGTACCTGGACAAAAAGTTCCCTCCATTTCAAATGGTGAAATGGCAAAGTATTTGAAGACTGTGGTGGCTCCTCAGGTACATATATTATGTTCTGCAGTGTTGTTATTTAACATACGTTTTCTCTGTACTTTGTTTACTCGTTAAATCCAGGATTTTGATTCAAGTTTTCTCTGCTCTCTTATTGCAGATTCCCCCTCAAATTTATGATTCCTTCGTAGCTGCAGTGGATAAGGGTACCATAAGGACAATGCCAAACAGAAGCATGCCCGCCGCTCCCTACCCTACTCCTGGAGCTCTATTGATGGGGGATGCATTCAACATGCGCCACCCTCTGACAGGCGGAGGAATGACTGTGGCCTTGTCTGATATTGTTGTGCTGCGGAATCTTCTTAAGCCTTTGGGCAACCTAAATGATCCATCTACACTGTCCAAATATCTTGAATCCTTCTACACTCTTCGCAAGGTAAGTTGTAAAAAAGTTTAATAATTTTCTGGGGTTTTAAAACAGGATGTTCTGCGTTTTTGCGTCTCATTGTAATCTAAACTTTGGCTTACCGTCTGTATAATCTTCCAATTTTGCAGCCAGTGGCATCCACAATAAATACATTGGCGGGTGCCCTTTACAAGGTCTTTTCTTCTTCACCTGATCAAGCAAGGAAGGAAATGCGCCAGGCTTGCTTTGACTATCTAAGTCTCGGAGGTGTATTCTCTACGGGACCAGTCTCTCTGCTTTCGGGGTTGAACCCTCGCCCTTTGAGTTTGGTTCTCCATTTCTTTGCCGTTGCAGTGTATGGTGTTGGTCGTCTGTTGCTGCCATTTCCATCACCTAAACGCGCCTGGATTGGAGCCAGATTAATTTCTGTATGTATAAACCGTTTCTTCCCCTTCTCCGTAATAGACTTATCCGGGATATGCTTCGTAATTGATTTCTGATTATACGATTGTCTCCACTGCAGAGTGCCTCAGGAATTATATTCCCCATAATCAAGGCGGAAGGAGTGAGACAAATGTTTTTCCCCGCAACAGTTCCGGCATATTACAGAGCACCCGTCTCAAGCGAGAAGCAGGTGAAAAAGACCGAAGATTGCGTAAACTGATGGTACAGCGCTGTTGGGAGAGGATTTTCCGATGGGTACCGCTCCCGGCCATTCCTCATCTGCAGTTGAGGGGAAGGTGAATGCAAAAAAATCAGAAATATTTGTTGTAGTAACCGCATATTTTGTTTTTAGGACTCGTTCTTTCTATGTGTTCATACCTTTATTTTTTTTTCAAGTACATTATGGAAGATTCAAAATCCATGCATAATTTCTTGCACCTGAGGTCCCAAGTTTGACTTCTCCCTCCCTCGATATTGCTTGTATCGCAAGAAAAAAATCCATAAAAATAAACGACACTTCTAATGGCAATAAGGAACGTGAGTACGACACAAAATAACGGCAGCTTAATGTAAACCACTGGAGACATGAAGTACCTTAGATAATGTGAAAATTGTTAAAATCAAATTATGTTACAACAAAACCCTATAGTATGAATGCATAATATGTTCCCCAAATACATAGCCCCTTTGCTTTTTATGCCGGTATACAAAAAAAAAAATGGCGAATTATTCCCGTATGATACAACATTAGAAACAAACTTTCAAATTCCATCTCGAAAGGCGAAGATTAACCTACTCGGGATTACGTTTATCTGTTGACTAATGTACTGCAAAGGAATGTAGAAGTGCCAAGTTGAATACCGCACAACCTTAGCGTGCTTCAACTTCGCCAAAATCTCAGCTGTATCAGCCAGTTTAGTTCCCCCTCTCTTTCTTTATTGCCTCGTACGACGTCATTACCTCTTTAAACTTTGCTTCAGCAGCCTCTGCATCAAAATTCAAAAAACAAACTTCAATGCAAAGCAACGTCACCGGCTTACTAGAATTCGGTAATGTGCCCATGATACCCACCTTTATTGTTTTGGTTCTGGTCGGGGTGAAACTGCTTCGCCTTGGTCCTAAATGCCGTCTGCGAGAGTCAAGTTATTACCATTGCCAATGCAAGAATACAACATGATAGAAGCAAAAATGACTCGGTAAACGGTTTTGTTAACACAGCATATAGTTCTAACCATCCCATGTTTTACCATACACCAGTCCCACGTATTTTCACCGTTGTCATTCCAAAGACAAATGTTATATTTACAAGAAAATGTCGCAAGTCAATCACTCATTTCTGCAGCAATAAAAGAACATGATACACAACCAACACACTCTAAACTAGTCAACATAGAGATAGTCGTAGGAGTAATAGGGGAAAGAGGGACAAACACATTTTCTTTTGGGAAAGCACTTTACATATAAACAGTACGCAAAAACGTGGGGAAAAATACCTTAATCTCAGCATCCGAGTAAGGTGCCTTTCTAAACCTGTTGAAAAAAGAAGAGAAGTGAAAATCTCAAGTTTATTGTTTGTTATTGATCTGATTGAATTATCATGCAAACGCATGTCCAGCAGACCTCATCTTCAGGACATTACATCTTAAAATAAAAGATACACAGGAACGAAGATCACGGATTTAATCCAATTTTATGAAGTGAAACTTTATCTGTTTCAGAACATCGCACATCTTGCTTCACTCTCGCTTAATTTGCTTGAATCTAAAAAATATCATTGACATAGATAGGTTTGGCCTCCTAGTAACACATTTGCAAAACTCCATAAATTTGAGTATGTGCTATACCAACACAAGATACCTAATTGTGTACTGAAGTTCAAATTTATAAAACAAACAACAAAGATTCAGGACATGGGTATGGATAATCTACTATTTCTAGCCGCTAGCTACAATCAACGAAACTGTGTCTATCGTATTGTTAAATACCACAAGAAGAGAGGGAAATTAGTATGAAAGCATAGAAGTTCCATCAAAATTCTGTTCTTCTATCCAACTGCTTTCCTCCAATAGAATTAACAAGTTCACCATATTTATTTTATTAAAACTACAGCTGACAGGAAGTTCAATAGAATACAAAAGTGAGGAAATGATTACGATAAAGCGATTAGGTTTCTGCAAACACTAGCTTTACCTGTCAAGGCCTAAAACTGAGTAGTGATGTGATAACAAATAGTTGGCATTTTCTCTAGGAGTTTCCCTGAAGTTACTCCTCCGGTCCTTAAAGGATGTATCAGTCTTCCAATACCAATCCTCTCGCTGGAATTGTTGATGATATCCACCTTGACTGTTTTCCCTCCAGCTCTCGTAGGTCCTTTTGTGTTTGTTCCTCTCTCTATTGAAAACATTTTGCATACGCCTAATACGTTCCTACATAAGACAGAAAATCATGATGAAAATCTCGATTCAAGTCAACTTCGTAATGTCACTAAGAACTCTAAAATTGGAATTGAAAATATCAAATTCAGAGCTGAGAGCCTGAGAATGTTTTTGTGAAGCAAGTGACGACTAGGCAAAACTGCAGTTATAGTAAGTGGCCAGAAAAATGCACTCTCAGAGTTAAAATACTAGATTAGAGCCACAATTTTTTAATCAGGTTTCTTACAATCACGCGTGCTAACTAATCAAAAGATGCTGAAAAGAAAATCGAAAAACAACATACAAGAGCTATAACTCACCACTCTCTCCATTTCTTCTTCATACTCCTCTTGCATCCGACGGTTATATCTTTTCCATGCTTCCTCCTGAAAAGATGTCCGGAATGAACTGCCACTTCCTCTCCCCGTCGACGGTGATCTGAACAACTTTTTCATGCAATCACAGACATGGTCAGCCCCAAGTACTACTAACGTACCCACACATTAATTTCTACAACGAAACGAAAAGTATCACTTTCAAAGAGGACTTGCATCTACATTAACTACGTTCTCTTCTCCATTTCAAGCTTTGAATTTTCGGTTCTCAAGTAACGAAAAGGTTTCGAATTTATTAAAATCGACGGTAAACCCATTACTCATATGATATCTACCTGTGTATACACCCAATCAACAGTCCTACGGAGCTGAGAAACCTGCCAAATTCCCACACAATTTTCAATTCTCAATTCCTCTCCGCCATTAATGCTGCAGATTGGACTCGCATTCGAACCGAAAGAAAAATATAGGAATGAAGAGATGTGAACTTACGGCGAGAGTGGTGGCGGTGGCGCCAATTAGACCAAACACCAGAATCCCCCAAATCTTGATGTCTTCCTCTTTTGCCTCATACGGTCTTCCCGGCGGCGTCCACGGCCCATTCCTATTCCTACTCCGATCACCGTCGTCGTCGCCGCCGCCCATTTTCCAGAAATTCTCGAACTTTGGGTATCTAATTCAGCAATCCTCACTCTTCGCAGACTGTAAATGCTCAGGAAACCCAGCAACCATGGTTGGGGTTTTTTCCCCTTCTTTTTTGCTCTTCAAAAGCAGAAAGATTGGACTTTTCACGAATTGTATTGCCTTTACACCGCCTTTGAATACGACTCTGTCTCGATTCTCAATGGAAATGGAGCTGGAGACGGAGGGACACCGGACACCTGATTCAGGGAACCCGATCTCCAATCTTTGATGACATGGGCCTATCAATTGGTGGGCCGTATGATGATGGCTCAATAGGCCCAACTGGTTATTAGTAAGAAAAAAAATGAAAAGTTTAAGCAATTCTGTCATAAAATGTGGCTGATGGGCCGTTTGGCTCATGAGCCCATCAGGCCCAAACTAATTTTCTTCGTCGATCCAGACCGTTAGTGATTCGTACCAAAAAGAAAAACGAACCGTCGTCTTCAACTCCCAGCCAGAACGCAGAACCTCCAGTCTCAGTCAGCACCAGACAAATCCGATCCAATGTCGGTTCTTTAGCGCCTCTTCTTCCGGTAATTCAGTATTAATTAATTAATTAATTAATAATTAAACAAATTATCAATTCATTAATTATTTTGCTCGCTAATTAATTACCATTTTCCAGCAAGTCATATTTTCGTCCAACAGCCATGTCACGGAGGCCGGTGACTCTGAATTTGGACACGTCTCGACGGTTCGGGGACAACGGCGGAGCTCTGTTCGCAGGTTCTTCCTATTCCAAATCCAAGTCTTCTCCGATCTTATTGGTCGCCCTCGTTGCCGTGGTGATTAATTAACACTCATTTGTCATTTCCCTTAATTTTTTTGGTTTAAAAGTTAATGCTTGGTTAATTAGAATAATGGGATTAAAGCAAATGATTAAATTTTCAGGGAGCATTGCTTCTTCTTGCGTATTCATACAGCGGCAGAGGTAAGAAGCGTTTTGCTTTCTTAAAGTTTTGATTTTTATAAGATATAGATTCGCGTTTGCTTAATGTATAATTAATTTGGATATGTTTTGTATTATGTATGGATTAATGCAGGTGGAGGTGGCAATCTTAAAGGTGTTGTTAGCAGGGTTGAAGGTAATTTTGTTTCATTTTCTGGGGTTTTTTTTTTTTTCATATAGCCTATGCTTAAATTAAAGATAACGTTTTTCTGTTTTCTTTTAGTGAAAGTGAGTATAAAAGATTAAAGCCAGTACTTTTAATGTTTGGATGAAAATGATTAGAATTTCGTTCCGAAGTTATGTTAAAGCTTGTGAAGTTAAATCCTAGCCTGTAGTTTCGGAAAGGGAAGTGATTTTCGCACTCCCTTTTGTCTCCGGCACTCTCTTTTTTTTAGCCCTTGGATTGAGTGAATCAAAGGAGAAAAAAGGAACATAAATAAGGAGATGACTGCAGAAGGAGAGAACGGGAGTGTGAAAATCAGTACCCTTTTGGAAAATGATATGAGTTGACAAAGCTGGTGGCAAATTTGGTTCATGTTTTCAATGTTTTGTTGCATTTTTTTCTGGTGTATGAACTTGTCTCTATGCTACCTCATGTGAGGATTTTAGCTGCAGGTGATTACTCATGCACGGTGGAGGTCCAACAAGCAATTCCCGTTTTGAAGAAAGCGTATGGCGACAGCATGCATAAGGTTTTGCACGTTGGGCCCGATACTTGTACTGTGGTTTCCAAATTGCTGAGTGAGGAAGAAACTGAAGCCTGGGGTGTGGAACCCTACGATGTAGAGGATGCTGGTAGAAGTTGTAAAGCTCTTGTGCGCAAAGACATTGTGCGTGTTGTTGATATCAAGTATCCACTTCCGTACAGGCCAAAGTCATTTTCTCTCGTACTTGTTTCGGATGCATTGGATTATTTGTCTGAAAGATACCTCAACAGAACCCTCCCTGATTTGGCAAGGGTGTCGTCTGATGGTCTTGTGGTCTTTACAGGTAAGCTCTTATTTCATTGAATCTCAGTTACTGTTCAAATCCATATAATCCCAATTTTATGTGTTTCTGGAATCCATGCCTTACCGCAAATATGGCATGAGTTTGGATTTTGAGCTCTATAACCTGTCTTCTCTTGTAACAATTTGTGACAATGTGTTTTAAGAATTTTTGACGGATTGTGACACTGAACACTATCAGTTGTTTTGAAAAGGTCAATGAAATGTGCCTTTTGACTCCCATGTAGTTCACCTGGTTTTGCTTCTTCCGAATTTGAAGATGTATTTCTCAAGTAGCATTACAAAACTCACATTTTGGTGGGAGGAATTTACAAATCTATCTGAGTTTGTAAGATGTTTGATAATTTTTCATACAGGCTATCCTCGCAAGCAGAGAGCTAAAGCTGCTGAGGTCTCCAAATTTGGGAGGGCGGTAAGTAACTGCTGCACATATAGTTATTCTTATTCTATGAACCTTGAACATGCCGAATAGATAGATATGTTATGTTCATTGTCCATGTCTTTATACCCTTCTGCCTTTTGATATTTGTTTTCGTATTTGATTGTTTTATTGGGATATCAAAACTTTTATGGTTTTCCCATGCGTGAACAATGTACATGTATCTTCCCCTGGTGGGGGAAGGAGGGACAAACATTCAGATCATCCATCTTATCATTCTACCTTATCTTGTTTTTGTAAATTTTATCAGGGTTTACATCGTTGTTTTTATTCGCTAGATAACTGACATATTGGCGTGTTTTCTTTGCGAAGGCCAAATTGAGGAGCACATCATGGTGGTCTAAGTTTTTTGGTCAGATTAGCTTAGAAGAGAATGATGATGCCGCCAAGAAGTTCAATGAGGCAGCAACAAAGATGTCGTATGTCTCAAACTGCCAAGTTTTCCACCTCAAGTCATTCAATTGATGTCTTGACATTCGACTGAAATAGGCGTCTTGACATAAGAGCCGTCCTGAAGCTGCTTAGTACAGTACTTCAAATTTTTGGGGAACCTTTACGACGTATTGTCTAACCCTATTCTTGCATATGTTTATTCTTTCATTGGAATTGTTTTGTGTAGCGAAGCATGCATTAGTTTGGTGAGTCATGAGTGCTCAGATACGTCGCTAAATTAGTTTTTGTTGAGCCAATTCATTGGTCTATTTTCTTCAAGATAAATCAAACCTAGGATTTCATCAATTCTTAATTTTCAAAAGAAAAGAGCATTTCGCCATATTTTGCTTTTCAGTTTTTCATTTTAAAGCTTCAAATTTGCAGTGTAGAAAATACTGATGCTAGCCAAAGTTAAAACTCTGAACGCCAATGTAGTACAGTTCTTAGCTGGACATTGACCAATGAGTACAGTTGTATCAAAGCATTTTACTACCTTTCCATTTCCCCATTGCCAAATGCTCCTTTATTTGCTGGTTTTCTTGCTTTTCTGCTCCATATTACATATAGAGTTAGGCCTTTGAGGTTTGGGTTGGTGTGGGGTTTTGTAGTGTGGAGTTTGTAGGTTTTGCCTTTTTGGGCTCAAGCAAACTTTGGAGAAATTATGGTACAACTCCTTCAAGGCAATAATTTCTTGCTTTTATTCAGGCAATATTCTAATTAATCTAATCCGAAAATACGTGGAAGAGGATTTGGATTTGGGTGCAGAGGGAGAGAGCACATTGCTCTAACTAACTTGACTTAGTTCAGGTGATTGTTGAAAAAAAAAAAAAAAAATTTCTTCTTGCCATTAGCTTTACATTACAAAATTACAAGTTTACAACTGATTTTCAAGAAAGTTAAATTTTCGTTTAGAGAAACAAATTCCTTGAATTATAGGTCTTGTTTCACTTCACTTTTTGAACTTTTTAGTTTGGTTCTCTCTAAACTTTCAATTTGTGCCAACGTCTCTTCAGTGCGAACTTTAAGAACATTTTGTCCTTTTAATTATTTCATCAATTGCCGTTTATTTTCATCCATTTTGCAGAGGTGCAAATTTCAATTACTCTTAAAAAAATTCTCACAATTCAAGCATCAGAGTTCCGTCTATTTACTAATGGCACTATGCTCCGGACATTTTAACCCTTGAACTTTGTTTTTTATATTTTTAAACAAAAATCTAACTGTTAAAAATACCAAAATATCTCATACCCGGTGTTTTTAATCGTTGCTGTTTTGTGAAAGCATCATTTCTCATGTACTAAATCAACCCAATGTTGTAGGAGCAAAACAACAAAAGAAAACATGAGAACGCGTAGTACTGAAAAAGAAAAAGAAGAAGTAAAAAGTTAATATTCTCTGAAGCTGTTGTGGTAAAATTCAGTGGGAGACATTTTTAAGTGAGTCTGCAGAACAAACTCAGATACTCCGCAGAGATACCCCCTCACATTAAAAATATAATACATATACAAAATAAAATAAATAAAATAAAAAAACTATGCTTTTGCTTTGCTTGGGTTGGTCACTTTATTGTACGAGAAATTTGAAGAGGTTCTTGTTCCCTATGTGAAATCCAATAAAGTTGGAGAGAAGAGGAGATGACATCTACCAAACAATTTTGTACGAGAAAAAAAAAGTGGCCCTTGGATTTTGACGTAAATGAGTGGATATTGGAAGTTAGGTTTAGATGAAAATTACATGTTACGTGATAATTTGGTGTGATTTAACATACGTTGATATGAATGTCTTGCCAATAGTATTGTAGCTAATGTCATGCAACGAAAACTACTTTATTTAAAATTTTGTAGCTTCAATTGTGACTTAGTTCTGACTCTTAACAAATGTCAGTTTTCACACTTAATAGTTACTACGTGATGGAATATAGCCCTAGTCGAAATTTTCCGCCATTCGGTCCAACTCCTCAGTAAAAGTCATATTTTCACACACACACGAGACAAACAACTCTAAAAAAGTTTTTCTCTGTTTGATTTCAACCTCATTTCAACTTCTAATTGAATGTTATTTTTCCAGACTCAGTAATGTCACATGACAAGATATATTGTACCTTATACAACTTTTTCTCCATCCAATTCCAACTTCATTCAGACTCCAACCTGGTTCCGACTTAAGTGTCATTTTTCCCAGTACTCTCTTTCCAACCACCTATTGGAGCTAGTCTTAGAAAAACAAGGTCTTTCCTTCCATTGAGGGTTAAAATATACAACACGCGGCATAGTTTTTGCATTATCAATTGACGTGGATACTTAAAGAGCTTACCCATGAAACATGACTGAAGATCTTTGACTTGAGCTGAGACCGAGTGTGCATGCAATGCATTGCCTACTTGCAACATCTTGTCATCTCTCAAATAATATAAATGAAAGGACCAAAGCCTAACCTAATCCATGTAATTTTAATTGGACCTAAAAACAGAGCTTCAACATTTGAGTATTGGAGCCTCCAACTGCAACCAGCCTTGCAATTTATAACAAAATGCAGGAGATCAGCACAAATTAGTTCAAAGATTGTTGGCAATTTTACACTTTATAGCTTCTTATTTTTGTAATTTTTCCCATTTGGCTGGATACAGGTAGAAAACCGTTCACATTGTCTTATTGTAAAAGTGCTTGTAATAAAAGCCATATGTAGAATTTGATCATACATGTCGAGACGTACATACCACATGCATGCTCTATGATTTTATATTTTTAGCGAAAAAAGTCTGCAGGGTACGTACTAATTACATCGCTACACGTAGGTCAAAAGAGAAATGTCACTTAACTCTAAATTTATCAGACAAGGTTCCTATAATTTTCTTGCTTGTGTTACAGAAGCATACTACAATGGTCGTACAAACCTTATGAACTGTCGACAAAAGTATAGCAGCTTGAATCACTATCGCATTTTACTTTTTGACATCTAAATCACATACGGCTCAAATGCAGTCACATCCAAGTAGCTACCTTCAGTTCTGTTCTTCACTGTAAACCCTAGTTGTTGTTTTTGTGCTCTTTGGATAAACTTTTATTATATGGAAAATACGTACGAAACTTAATTTCTACATACTTTCTTATAATCTTAATAACAAACGTTACGTACTAGTACACATCTAAAGTCCTTGTCTATGGTGATCATACATACAAAACACATCTTGTATCTACTCTTTTAATGTATTCTATAGGTGTCTGATTAAAATGATCAACATCGATCAATATTTTATCGCTCCGAATCTTTATATATTACTTATGAAAACACGTTATACTTTTATACTATAAGTCATTTTTCACTCATCCAAATATATAGGACATTGATGTTGGTCGTTCTCTAGAATGGGTCATTCTTCTTTCCTGCAAATTACAATTTAATGCATATGCAAAAATATTCATAAAAACACAGAGCAAAAAATCTATGCACACTTGTCAAATTATCATTGG
Organism: Pyrus x bretschneideri; assembly: GCF_019419815.1. Lineage (NCBI taxonomy): Eukaryota > Viridiplantae > Streptophyta > Magnoliopsida > Rosales > Rosaceae > Pyrus > Pyrus x bretschneideri. The sequence goes on along the minus strand of NW_025999390.1, from coordinate 3,690,075 downwards.
AATGCCTACAAAGCACAATTTGTATGTCGTCCTTCGTATTATCTTAATCCTATACATTACGTACTAGTATACCTCCATAGTCCTTCCCTACGGTGAGTCGATGACTTGACTCTTTGCTATCATCATCGATCAGTCTTTATATATAGCTCCATTAGTGTACGTAAATCTTCAATGCTACGGAGGAAAACATATTCTACTTATAGTACCAATCATTTGGCTCATTTCTAATAATTAAGTACTAATTAGTAGACTTAACTGCATGGAAAAATCTAGCTAATTAAGACTTAACAAACTGGTGTGTGCCTATGATTTACGAAATGAGATATATATAAGATGAAAGTATGCTGCATGAGGGCATAAATATCAGTGAGTGAACGTGGGAGCCATGTTGGTTGTCACCAGGCATATATTGGGGCCTTTTCTAAGTCCGTAAACTGTAAAGTCATACAAATGATCAGTGTGGCCGGGGAACCAACTGCTCCTCACTTCATTGTGGTTTCCACATGGCAGTCAGGGTTTTCAGACAAAGGACCTCTATCATCTTGTACTACAAAACCACGTGCCCCCTTCCCTTTCGCTCGTCTCTTGTACCCAATTATTATAAGGATGTGATATCTACACATCATTTTTTACTATTCATACTCTTTATTAATTCATGTATTTTGATTTACTTTAATTCATTCGTTTTGACGTTCGAAAATTAAAAATGTATGTAAAAAATAAAAAAAGATGTGTAAAAAGTAAAGACATGTGTGAAAATAGCACAACCATTATCATATCCCCCCTCTCTCCCATATGTTATATTCTCTTTTTCTTTTGTCAAATCATATGTTAGGATTCCATCACTCTTAATTGTTTTCAAGACACGAATTCTTCCACTCTAAAAAACTTACTATATATGCATGCATTCCGATCATACAAGAGCTAAATTAAGTTGAACCTCTATGCCTTCTTAAGAACTTTTTTCTTAAGCAAAACAAGAAAGACAAGTGCACAAGTGGCATATGTATGTTCACAAAATTATGTGTGCTTGGAAGGTGGCCATGCATGCATGCAATAGCAGCTAGTAACTTTCCGCTTACCCAGAGTTATATAAGAGATGCAGTCCCAACATCATGTAAAGAGTTTCCTGAATGAAGAAAATGCCGGTTTTGATACCTCAATACAATTACGTATTTGGATGAACATCTCATTTAGGGTTCTTATTGCGTAACCAATTTGACCATTGTTTTTTTTCTCCTTATTCGGGTGCTTTTGCCCCCATTATTAACTCAATCGGTTGAAAGTGAGCAGAGTGACATCTATTAGTAAATTTTTGCTATTATTGTATACATCTATAGACCCAAATTAAAATGGTTAAAACTAAACTATTGTTTGTTACCATTAATTAAGTGTGTGTTTACGTAAGGATAATGGGAATAACATTGTTGAAAACATTAAACTAGCAATTCCAAAAGGCACTTAATATTTTCGAAACACATCATCACCAACATCATGCGTTTTTAGAGGTATCGAGAACACAAGTCAGGCGGTGTATTATTTCACGTGTTGAAAGTAGAAGACAATTGATATGTTTTATAAGGTATACTAATAAAGTAAAAATCCACACATTATACTAAAACGTCATGTACTTGTGTACTAGATGGATCGAAAAATCTCTCAACTTACATACTATAATTCAAGTTATCTAATTTTTTTTTTTTTGTCGATCGAGTTATCTAAATTACACTGCACACAAAAAAAGTACCCCTCAAATCGTCAAACTCATATCTCTGCCGTGCGAAGTGTAAGCACGACTTCGACCTCCCAATTAGGACAAAAAATAATAAATAAATAAATAAATAATAATAATAACGCCAACAACTTCTGCATAAATTAGAAAAATAAATAAATAAAAGTAAAATTTATTTCCCATGGTCTCACAGGGTCTCATCTAGCAGAAAATTGGTTGTTAGACATATTACAAAACCGCGTTGATTCGTCACTATCTAGTTCCTTTTTGGTTCTTTTCTTGTTTTTAGTTTTGCAGATTATTATTTTTTAGGCTTTGTTTTGGAGGGATTAGGTTTGATGTCCTCTTCCTTCTTTTCTTTTTTCCTTTTTTTTTTTTTTTTTTGTATTTCTTGTTTTTGTTTTTGAAGATAATGTATATGTTATTTTTTGTGGTATTATGACGAATTATGTTTATATCCTTTCGATTAAATGTAATTTTTTTGGGGTTTCTTCATTTTAATCCTTGATAAAGATTGAAATTCAATTAAAACCTTATGTTAGATTATATTTCATTATAGTCCTTTGACTAAATTTCCATGTCAGCATAAATATTAAAATTCATATTTTCTTGTTTTTAAATATTTAATGCGTATTTTTGTTCCTATAATGCCCCTATTAAATATTTGATTTTAATTTGCTCCATATTTTTTGGCATTGATTATTGTCTAACTTTCTAAAACGATAAACATAATTCAAAAAAATATTAGTGATACGTTACAAGAATTAATAAATACCTAGTTCAAATTATTAATTATCACCATTCAAAGCATAGAGGAAATAAAAATAGCCAAATCATATATTATACATAATCGAATGCACTTAAACCATGTCCTAATGTGCTTAAATCATAGAACCTAGTCGAATGCACATAAATCATATTACCAAGTCAAATGCACATAAATCATAGTACCAAGTCAAATGCACCTAAACCATGGTACCTATATGAATGCACCTAAATCATTTAGGTACTGTCAATTAGGTCATATCCATTCGGTACAGTCGGTTAGGTATATATAGTGTATGTCCGATTAATTCGGTACAATCAATAGGTTGTGATTTCACATTCTATTTTCTCTATTTGTATTTTTTTTCTTTCATTTATCTCTGGATTCACCGTCAATTTGGCATCTAAAAGCCCCTTTCTTTTGAATACAACGAGATTTTTGGTTTCTAAGTTTTCTAGCTTTTTTTGTTTGATCATGGTTTCTGAGTTTTCTGGGTTCTTTGATTGGAATAACACATGAAGGTTTATGGTAATGTTATTGTTATAACGAACATGTTAATTATGGATCTAGTTAATTAAGCATTCTTGAAAAATTAATTATATATTTGTTTCTCTAATTAGTTTTAAGAGAGTAATAAGGGTAAATAGGGAAACTGAAAATGCAATAAATTTATTAAAAAATGATTAAATGTGACATAGAATACTATAATCTAACATGGAAGACTATTTTTAGTTTTTAACCTTACATACGGTATTATTGAAAAAGCAATCTTATTTAGGAATTGAAATGAAGTTTTCTATTTTTTTTTTTTTTACTTTATTAATAAAATTTTACTCGTATCACTAAAGCTTCTTTATATATATATATATATATATATATATATATATATTATATACAATAGTCACTATCTAGATCGTTTTCAGGCAGCTCACCATGATGGTTTCCATTTCAAAATAAAAAAACACTTCTTTTGCATGAATAATTGATATTTTTATTTTTTTGTGGTCAACTTGAATTGGATATTAAACTCATGAGTTATAGTTTTAGATTATTTTTCTAAGACAGAATCTGTGGAAAATAATTGCAGTTTCAGTGCCAGAGAATCAAGAACAAATCTTGCAGTTGAGCTGTGCCTCACTCTATAACGCGTGTGATTATGCTAAACAAGACAAATTTAATGAAAGGAAAATAAACCACACACCAACCCTTTTCCGTCACTCCCTTAATCACTTGTTTTAAATAATCAATCTAGCTAATGTACTGCTTTGTGTTGTATTAGTGTTGGGAAAATCACACGTATATATAACTTTTCTGCAAGTAGTTAAATTAGCACTCAAATATTTAGGTTTTAAGAGTGGAAGCGCCATAGGATAAAAACAGAAAATTAGTTAGCAATTTATGTAGTGTATGTAAACTACGTAATATATTATGTTGACTGACTGTCGATCATATAAAATCATGCAAAATGTACGAATGATTAGTTTTCTAAGGATTATATATTAATTTATCGGGCACGTCTTAACTTGATTCTCTATGATGATTCATTAGCTATAGAGTCAATCCTTAAAACGAAACAGCATGCAGTGGGAGCTAGCTAGCTATATAAATTAATTAGTAGGGTTCAGTTGAGATATGGGATAAGACTTCAGTTGTTTCTCAGAAACTCATCTAAAATAGAAGGTATGTAGTATTTTTTAAAAGGACGACTGTCAGAATTTCTGAGAAGTTTCAAAAATTCGTTGTCAATTAACATTCATATTGTCATTAATTTAATTAATTGTATGGTCTAATAATTGTCACAGTCGATCTTATGCAAAAATATCGATGTAATTAATAGTAAATTATTCATTTACAAAATAAATTTAAATAACTTCATGAGATTTATATAAGGTGGGAGATAAGCTTTAACGCTGAGAAGGGAGAAGGCAATAAGAAAATGGCCGAGAAAACTAAACGAGTAATTTATACGAAATAAGTTAACTGTTATAAGAGTGTTTCGATCTAATAATGTATTGTTGTGTAAAAAAACAAATTTAATATAATAATATATTATTAGTTCAGAACATTATGTGACATTAAACATGTTCCATGTAAATCCTTCTTGAAAAACAAAGGATTAAATGGGACCCGTATATCATATGGATTTGGAACATGACACTGCTAGCCCTTACCCTAACTCTACACGCCTTCTATTGAGATTCTCATTGCTCCTAAACGCCATGGAGTATGGACCACCCGATGTCCGAATTAAAAACACGACACCTGGCAACAGCCCACAACCAGGAACTCCTATCTACCATTCTGTGCATCTAATGGTACGGTATGGACCACCTAGTCCGTGTTAATCATTCACCATTGGATAGAATGGATATATGGAAAACATATGGATAAGAGAAATGCAAATGAGACTTTATAAAGTGATATTTTTTATAAATTTTTTATGAATTTTTGGTTATTTTATATTTTTGACACAATTTATATGACGACATTATAAAATATTATACCAAAAATATAAAGCGGCCGAGAGTCTATGAAGAGCTTCATTTCGAGAGAGTCTCTTTAACATTATCGTGGCTGGCATGGCATCATATGCCAAGCTTTGCAGAGTGCTCTCTCTCTCCCGCTCTCTCTTCAGTCCGAGAAATAAAAACAAAGAGGAACTCAAAGGCAAGTCCCAAATGTTCCCCAATTGGGTTACCTGATTTGGAGGGATCTGCAGAAGTATACAAGACCAGACTTCCTGGGTTCCACGATTGACTACAACTACTCAGGACACTCTAATAATAGTGATATTTCACCACCTCTTCTCCAAAGGATGCAATCATGCAAATATATCAATTTCTTTTTTACGAAATATCAAACCGATTTATAAGTATCATGAGATGTGATAATTTCTTCTTTTTTTTTTTCTCAACTAAAATAAGGTTAATAATGTTATTTGATATTCTAAGATATTCTAATTTACGAGAAGATAATTCAAATTTGAATACAAAGTGATAGACACATTATCTTAGACAACAGATACACATCCGCGTCTTTGTATGATATTTGAGTTTAAGATAAAAAATGAAACCATGCTTATTATCCTTAAAGACAAATTTTGATCTTAAGAAATATAAATAAGCCATTATTTAAAGGGTAAATTACACAAAATTAACTCAACTATTGGGTCAACCACAGTTTCATACCTCATCTTTAAAACATTTCAATGTCATACCTTATCTTACGAATTTGTTGCAATGTTATACCTCTGTCAGTTTGTCTGTCAATTTCTCCATTAAATGCTGACGTGGTTTGAGGCGGGCCCCACTCTTTTGTTTAAAAAGTGGGATCCACCCCCTACAAACCCATCACCCTCACCCTTCTTCCCCAGCCCACCTAAGGACATCAACCTCGCCCTCTCCTCCCTCACCTAGACTTCATCCAAAGCCCTATATGCCACAATCACAACCATTTTACACAAATTTTACCAAATTAATCACTTTTTAGTTGAAAATTCTAAAGCTGATTTCATTGTGTAAACCTCCTCCACCACTCCTTATCCTCCCTCTTCCTATGTTGCTATCCTCATCTTCCTTACACTCTCCTCGCCGTCGAGTCCTAGATTAATAACCAAAAATATTCATCAACTCGCCCAGTACACTCAGAACCTCAAAATCGTCGTGACTTAATATCACTGAGTTGTTCTTGAATAGGAATATGAGCTCTGCCGATGAGTTGTTCTTCGACTGGAAGATCCGACCCATAAAGCTCACAACGCACCAGGAAAAGCCCCAAATTAAAGACCCCTAAAATTCTCTCTCAAGCTAGTCCAACACCTCCGCCACCCACCACTACCAATGGTCTAACACCTTTACTCACGACCTATAAATTTCCCAGTGGCTCCGTTTGGATCTCGAGTTGGAAACTAGGGAAGACAAGGGGGATCGAGTCGGGTTTGAGCCCATAAGAGGTAGAGATCTGGTGGAATTTTGCCACATACTAGGTTGAAAGAGGGGCCCAGCACGGCAAGATTGGAGAGGGAGAAAAGGGAAGGAGGGAGGGAGTTGATGGGTTCAAACTCTCTCCTCCGTTTCTCTAACCTGCAAGTAATCTAGCAACAGTAATGGAGGTGGGAAGGAGGAGGGTGATAGAAAGAGAGCTGGAAGTTTATGTAAAATTATATTTTTCATGTTCAAATGCCCATTGTGGATAGTTTGTCAAGGAAGGGAAGGAGAGGAACGGAGGGAGGGGGAGTCGAACAAGTGGCGGAGGAGAGGTTGGGGTGACCGAAGATGGGTGAGGTTGATGTCTGAGGTGAACTGGGAATAAGGGTGATGGTGATGGGTTTGTAGGGGATGGGTCCCATCTTTTTTTTTATAAAAATATTTAAATGATTTTTTTTTCTAATATTTAATTAATTTTTTAATCCAGTTGGGCCAGCGAGTGGGCCCGCCTCAAGCCGCATCAACATTTAAAGGAGGAATTGACAAACAAACTGACGGATGTATGACATTGCAACAAATTCGTAAGATAAGGTATGACATTGAAATGTTTTAAATATGGGGTATAAAACTGTAGTTGGTCCAATAGTTAATGTAGTTTTGTATAATTTATTCTTATTTAAATTATGTTTTTTACACGGTTTTATCTTATTTAAACAACATAAATTTTCAGTATAAGAAAGAATGCACTCGCCGTTTTCCCTTGAGTTTGAATCCTCTTCTATGTGTGTAGTTTAATTTAAATTATAACAGCACTTCAAAGAGTTACTAAAATTTGCTAATTTAGCTAGTAAATAGCGTCAAAATTTTGCTAGCGCATTTAACTTGTATTTTCAACAATAGTCTCTATTTTAACAAATTTTAAATATATAAATTGAAACCATAACATTAATCCTACCACAACACACTTGATTAACGTGGTTACATATTCCGGAAAAGGATCCTGGGCAGATCATTTTTCTAGGGATCCTAGGAATTTTATGATCGTAACTGTTCATCGTACATTATGCAGTCAATTTTTGTTTGGTACTATTTATATTTAATTTAAAATTTAAAATTTTAAAATAATTTATGATCACACGATATATAATGAACGATCACAATCCCAGAATTCCTAAAATTCCTAAAAATAGAATCCGATGATGATCCCTTTCCACATATACCTACCATAAGACATTTGATTATGCGGTTATATTATATATTATGAAATTGAAAACTCAAAAACTTGATTAATTGGAGAACGATGACGCAAAAAGACATTCGTACATGATGTTCGCTTTCAGAGCAAAAAAACATGACGTTAGCGTGTCGGTGCTTCACTGGAAGTCAGAGTTGAGTGCCATCTGTCTTCGACATCCAATAATCCTATCCAGCTACAGCAACTAAAAATATAATGTTTAATTAATGATGGGAATAATGACATAACCACATTTGTCAAAAATTGCAGCCAAAAGTATCATGCATATAGCCATTATTCCCTTCGTTTGTATGTAATTTAACTGCGTGAATGTGGGGTGGTATGAGCTATTTTTCTTGATTTCTCATCTCCTTCCACTTTTATTATAAATAAAAGATTACCAAAAAGATGGATTTTACTTTGCATTTAAATGAAATGAATTTATAATATTTTGTATATGTATAGGCCGTTAACAAAAATTCTATAATACTCTTATTTACATGCTATATATAACAATCTAATAGTATAGTAAGAGAAGTACGTACATGCACAATTTTAATAATAATGTCTATATCCATAAAATGACTAGGACTTATGAAGTGATTAATTGTGATTACAGTTATAATTACTTTATATTTTATAAGATAAATTTTTTATATAATTTGTAAACACTGGTCAAAGAATCAGCACCGTCAATTTATTATTCATAGTGTCGGACTAATGTGCATTTCGGGTTTTTCCCTCATGTACCCCCGTGCCTTGAGGCTCCCTATTTATATGCATGCAGCGCTCTATTTCCACAAAGCAAACCCTCCTTCCTAAAAACCAACTTCTCTCTCTCTCTCTCTCTCTCTCTCTCTCTCTAAGCTTGTTAAGAAAAAGTTATTTTCATTTCACAAGTACTTAACCAGAGGCAAGCAAGCTTGGTTGCACTGAAAATGTTGTCAAGGAAAGCAAGTTGTGACTCGCATGGCCAGGACTCATCCTACTTCCTGGGATGGCAGGAATACGAGAAGAACCCATATGATCAAGTTCAAAATCCAAATGGTATCATTCAGATGGGACTTGCTGAGAATCAGGTGAGAATCCGTCATCATGAAAATCTACGATCTATTATTGCTACTAAAGTCCATTGAAATTAGTAAATTAAGTATAAGGTTCGAAGCCCTCTAACGTAAAAGTAAAAAAAAAGTACTACTTGCTAGCTTCTATGCCACAAAATATTTTGAAAAGATCTCATGGCTTGGTCAAGCCTCAAGCTATCATGATAAGAAATAATCATGTAATCAATCAGATGGTACATGGTTGTTCAAAGTCACAATCCAAGTTGGTTGGTGGTTTTGCATGCGTGCGTGCGCATGGTCTTATATCTGTTTATACATTTTTTAATTAATTTTTATAATTATTTGAGTGTTAATATTTTGTACATCTTTAGTCTCTTCCGCAATTCCACTTCCGGTAACTTGCACCTCTCTCTCTCTCTCTCTCTCTCTCTCTCTCTCTCTCTGTGCAGCTCTCGTTTGACCTTATTGAGTCATGGCTCGCAAGCAATCCCGATGCACTGGAGTTGAAAAGAAATAGAGAATCTGTTTTCAGAGAGTTGGCTCTCTTTCAAGACTACAACGGCTTCCCTGCTTTCAAGAATGTACGTAGTTACTTCTAAATTTATGTAAACATTTAATCTTCTAAATGTATATATTGAAATTTTTTTTTTTGTTAAGAAATATGAGGAATGCTATGGAGAATAAATTTGGATATTAAATTTATAAAATAAATTATGCGTCACCAATAGAAATAAGCATGTTTATCAACGTTTAAGTAATAAACCAATCATCAACTTCCATATATATTATTTAGTTTTCAAAACTTTGTTTTTAAATTTAGTTTCTCTAGCATTACCCAATAAATATATATGTTTACAATTTTGATCATGGATTAATATATACGTGTGTGTGTGTGTATTGTAAACTAATATGCGCTTGTATATACAGGAGATGGTAGAGTTCATGGCAAATATGAGAGGAAACAAAGTAAAATTTGATCCAAGCAAGCTTGTGCTCACAGCCGGTTCAACTTCTGCCAACGAAACTCTTATGTTTTGCCTTGCTGATCCCGGTGAAGCCTTCCTCCTTCCCATTCCATACTATCCAGGGTATTGATCTAATCTTTGTCCGCTACATCGTAATTACGTCCAATCATTTTTTTCTCAGTGTACTCTGAGAATTTTTTGTACATGCTAGTTACATATAAACCCTTATGTCACAGCTACAAGCAAGTAAAACTCACCACTCAAACTGAGTCTCACAAACATTTATAACTTGTGAGTTTCATATGCATGAACCGGTGCATACAATTAATAATTTAATCCCGCGTATAACTTCTTAGTTAGTACTTCGATTTTGATTGAAAATATAACTCAACTATTGTTGTTGTTCACTTCCTCTTTTTGGCAGGTTTGATAGAGATCTGAAGTGGCGTACCGGAGTTGAAATTGTTCCAATAAAATGCACAAGTGAAAATGGATACAAAATCACTGAGTCTGCATTGCAAGAAGCCTACCAACAAGCCCAAAAATTCAACCTAAAAGTTAAAGGAGTATTGGTCACAAATCCTTCAAACCCTTTAGGCACAACAATGACTCGACTTGAACTCAACCACCTCATAGACTTCGCCATGGAAAAAGAAATACACATAATAAGCGACGAAATATACTCAGGAACCGTCTTCAACTCCCCTAGTTTCATAAGCATCGCAGAAGCTCTAACTGAAAGAAAACTAGAAGACGACGAAGTATGGAATCGTTGTCACATTGTGTACAGCCTCTCTAAGGATCTCGGGCTGCCGGGTTTTCGGGTAGGCATGATTTACTCCAACAATCAAACTGTTGTGTCCGCAGCTACAAAGATGTCAAGCTTCGGACTTGTCTCTTCACAAACTCAGTACACTCTTTCCCAAATGCTGAAAGACAAGAAATTCACCGCCAACTACATGAAGGAGAATCAAAGGAGACTTAAAAGGAGAAAGGAGATGCTTGTTTGTGGGCTCAAGGGGGCAGGGATTAGGTGTTTGGAAAGCAATGCTGGGTTGTTTTGCTGGGTGGACATGAGGCACCTTTTGAGGTCCAACACTTTTGAAGCTGAAAAGGAGCTTTGGAAGAAAGTGGTTTGTGAATTCGGGTTGAATATCTCTCCCGGTTCTTCTTGCCATTGCTCTGAACCGGGTTGGTTTAGAATGTGCTTTGCAAATATGTCTGAAGAAACCCTAATGGTTGCAATGCAACGTGTCAAGGCCCTCGTTGACTCCGCAATTGTTCACCAGCAAACAGGACTGTCCAAATCCAGGTGGTTAAAGAGCAAGTGGGTTTTCCAATTGGCTTCATATGAGCGTGAACCAGACCGTTAGTTAATTAAGTAATTAATCCTGTGTGACGTACTGAATTTATTTGTTTTGCTGATAAGGTAGAGATTAAGCAGGCGATGCTTGCAGATTATGTTTTCATCACCATAAAATGTAGTTAATTATTGTATTTATTCGTTGTATTTTGTGTGGTATTTTTTATTCGTAAGAATGATGGTTCACGGCACGTTATTGGAAAAAAAATGAAAATGTAGTCTCATATGCATATATGTATACATATGTGTGTAAATTAATGATGAAGTGTTACTGATATTGTAGAATATCTAAACAGTGATAGTAGTAAACTACATGTGAGATGTATATGTATATATTTGCTTTTTAAAGGACTTCCTTAATCTAAAAACAGTCCTCTAAGGTCCAGTTAATCTGTTAATTAACTATTGATGATTTAGTGATAACTTCAAATTCGAATCCTTTAGTCGTAGATTATAAATGGAAAAACTCGTAGCCAAAGGACCTTCTATTTTAGATGATAGCTCTTGTCATTAATTGTAAAAGTGTGAAACTCTTTTTTTTTATCAGATTGAAAGTCCTAGCAAGATTTTTCATCGAGACTCACTTCTCGCATCCTACCCTTTGTTTTGGACAAAAAAAGGCCTTGCCGGTCATATTCCAACCAAAAAACACCCCAGTCATTAGTCATAGAAGTTGTTTTGATCTGTATTGAACTTGTCATTAGTCAGTATAATGCTTAAACGCATCTTTCCACTACATGCAAAACAATTTTCCCTAAACCCTGAACCCTTAATCGAACAAACCAAACCCTAATTGTGCTTTAATTTTGAACAAGAGAAAATAAAAAACTCAGACCATAAAGAGAACATCATTCTATTTTCTTATTTGTTTGGTTTTATCTGTGTTGGCATATGTTGCATCAAACGTCTTGTAAATCCCTTGCAACTTTCCAACATTGAAAATTAAGAGATTACTATATTTTTATCTGGTTTGAAACATTTAAAAAGCATTTGCAGCAACTTCCAGTCACTAACCTTGGTGCAAATCAGAATCTAATTAACCGGTGTTGCATGCATTCGTATACGAAAATACAATACGATACGGCGATAAAAAAAATATTCAAAAGTTAAACGAATACTGCAAAGATGCGACAATGAAATGGTGAACATATCGGTTCACAAGTTTGCATCCACTCTGTCATGTTGAACACAAATTACCATGAGAGATTTAGATTAGTCGTTGCAAGCTGAAATAAAATGGACCAATTATAATAGCTAATGCTTTGAACAAAAGAAAATTGGTACTTGTGTGGTAGGAGTATATTCTTGAGAGACATATTAAGGCATTGTAATGCATAGTAGGAAGATTGAAAAATGAAATTAGAGCAATTGTCCCAAAATTTTATTCTAAGTGGAGTTTTGGTACTGAACTAAATACTTGTGAGTTAATCTTTGAATTTCTAACAATGTGGAATAATGGTCATTTTAGGTAACTACGTACGTTAGAACTTTTGTCCTTTATATAGTTATATGCCCATCTAAACTCTATATTTTGGATGGAGGTTATGCCGGGAACCAATTCTCGTGAATTTTTAGGTCAAGAACCAATACTCCCATTTTCTCAATACTAACAATGACATAATCACATCTGTCATAATTGCAGCAAAAAAATAGGGTAAATTACACTTTCATACCTTAGGTTTGGGGTATATTTCAATTCCTAACATTTTCAAAACATTTCACTTTCATACCTTAAGTACTATTTTATTTCAAAATAATACATCCGTTACATTTTTCATCCATTGATCTGTTAAACGCTGATGTGGCTGCCAAATGTCTGCCACGTGGCAAATAAAATAATTTTTTAATTTTTTTTAAAAACCTGAATTTTCTCAAAAAAAAAAAAAAAATGAAACCCACTATCCCTCCCCCGCCCCCCCCTCCAGCAACCCACATCCCTATCCTTAACCCAAAACCCAAAAAACCTGTTGCAGCAGCAAAAAGAAGAAGAAGAAGTAAGGGGAGGAAGAAGAAGAAAGAAAAAAAAGAAAAAAAAAAAAAACTGCAACATCAGCAGTAGGAGGAAGAAGAAGAAGGGAAAAAACCCCAAACCCAGTTCGTCCCCCCCTCCAGTGCTGTGCGACCTTCCCCCCTTCCCCGTCCCCCTCGGGTCAAGATCTCATGATTTTCAGTATGGGTGGGTTTTGAAAATACTTTGAGTTTGAGATGATTTTTGGGCTGGTTTTGTGGTAGATCCACCTAATCTCGGGTGGAATTTTTGTGGATGATGGGGGATTTTTGGGAGGGGTGATGGGGGATGGGAGAAAGGGGTGGCTCGGGTGGGACAAACTGGGACTTTTTTTTTTTTTCCTCCCTCTTCTTCTTCTTCTTCTTGCAAGTTTTTGGGTTCTGGGTTAGGGTTGCTGGGGGGGGGGTGTGGGGGGGGGGAGGGGGCTGGGGGGGGGTGTGTGGGGGGGGGGGGGGGGGGGGGAGGGGGCCGGGGGGCGGGGGAAGGCACTAGTTTCATTTTTTTTGTTTTTTTTTGAGAAAAATCAGTTTTAAAAAAAAAATTATTTGCCACGTGGTAGACATTTGGTAACCATGTGGCATATATGTGGCAGCCACGTAAGCATTTAACAGATCAATGGATGAAAAATGTAACATAAGTATTATTTTGAAATAAAATAGTACTTAAGGTATGACAGTGAAATGTTTTAAAGATGTTGTAAGAAATTGAAATATACTTCAAACCTGAGGTATGAAAGTGTAATTTACCCAAAAAAATATCACGCACTGTCATTCTTCTTTTAATTTGTATGTAAATTAGCTGAATAAAATGTAATAGTAGCTCTGTTTCTTGATCTCCCATCAACTTCTGCCCTCCAATTTTTTTGGTTAGATTTAAAAACGAAAAAACAAAAAAAAAATTACCAAAAAGATGGATAAAAATTTGAGCTTGCAAAACATGAACTTGTAAAATTTTTTGTATATGTTATATTCAGTTTCCACCAGACTGCCATTTTAATTTCCATTTCTGTCCACGCAGGTAGATTCTGTGCTGAATTCACACATTTAAACTAAATTTTTACCAAAATGGCATGTATATTTCTAAAAAGTGAAGTTTCGGGGTTTCCAAAACAAGTTATTTTATGGTAAATAGATTCCGTGAATTTGCATGTTTTACAGATTGATTCACTGAATCAAAGATAAACCAATTTGTCCATTCCATCCAATGTTTTATAAGTTTTTCTTTTCATCGAACAAACCAAAGTCAGTAATTCTTTAATTTTGAATGAGAATTGTTATTAGCACTTCTAAAATCTCATTTGGCACTCTAAATTTTCTATAATTAGAAAGAAAAATACACGCAGTGTATAATAAGATTTTTTAAATGCTAATAACAGCTCTTATTCTGAATACCACAAGATATATTGTTTGGTTAATTACGTCTTTCCAATACTAGCATGAAATTAAACAAACATAATTGAAAAGGAAGACGACAATCAAACCAATCCCAACTAGGAGATTCTAAAAGTCATGAAACTTGATATCGCCAATGAATTGGAGGTCTCGAATTCACAAAAGGATAAAGTATTTTGGAAATAATAATTAAATTCCAACAATGTTTTCTATTTTATATACGAGATCAAATCTTTTGTGACCTTTCTTTTCTTGCCCTATTTATTTGAGCAACACGTGACCATTCATTTAAACTTCATTTAACAGTGTTAACTTTCAACTTATCTTCTTAATTAAAAAATTAAAAGCTAATGATAAATTAAATAAAAAAGACACGTGTCTCTCAAAAAGATAAAACACAGATAGACACATAGGATTTTGGGTGCATAAAATTTGAACTCAATATATACTTTCAAGTTTTCAATACTACATATATCCGTTATGCGTTCTATTGGTATTATCGGTCATACTTTCTTTAATTCATACGAGAATTTTGTTGAATTGAATTTGATCATTTTTTTAAACTTTGTTAATTACTCCCAGCGTCTTTCCAAGCTAGCTTTTCCCCTATATATATTGGAGTCCGATCTTGTGAGAGATATATACTTCTAGCATGCATCCTTCTCTTCGATTCTCTTGTTCATTCAAGACTTCTACATTCTCTAATTGGTCCATCAACTTCTTCATCCAAACAAAAAAGATTCGAGTTGCTCATAGATCGATTTGAGTATTGTAATTGTCCTTGAGGAGGTGACATACTCTAAAGGAGAGCAGTTACACGCATCAACCTAAATTGTGTTCTAATCAAGCATTCACAGATACCATTTCGAAGAGAAAATTAACTGTTTTCGTTTTACTGTTGTAACTTTATTCATAGTTATCATTTTCTAACCTGTTTTTGGTTTCTTTGTGAAGGTTACTGGAGGAGTACCATTCATCAAGCAAAAATTTCGAACGTATAATTGGAGCCTACCTACCATGGCTGTATTGAAAATGTTGTCAAAGAAAGCAAGTTCTGACTCTCATGACCAGGACTCATACGAAAGGAACCTTTACGACCAAGATACAAATCCAAACGGCATCATTCAGATGGGACTTGCAGAGAATCAGGTGACACTCTATGTATACCTACCTAGCTTAGCTATAGTATATATAATTATTAAGCAAACAATTTTTGCAGAGAATCAGGTGACACTCTATTTATACATTTTTAATTAATTAATTTTTACAGGTCTCTTTTTTTTTTTTTTTTTAAACAAATGGTAAATTTATTACCAACCGAAAACTTACAACACAAAGGCCCGTACTAAAACACAAAGCAAAAAGGGCCAAACAAACTACACACCAAGGTCCAAACCTTATACACAACACAAAATTGGACCTTACAAACTACACACAAAGGGCCAAGACAAAGGTTAAAGCCCAAAAACAAAGACCCACCGAAAGAGAACCCTTGTCTTCTGCTACAACCGCCTCTGTAGCACCGCACGAACAGCAAGAACCAAGTACACCATAATTCCAACCAATCAACACCTTAGAGATGAGAGGAAGGAAGACCCCATGATCCATCAATGAAACCCTCTCCGAACGCAACCACCAAGGAGAAGAAAACAACGAAGCCTGTGAGAATCCCACAAGAAACACTGCCAATAAAGGCAGACCAAGAGAAGGAGGTGGTGCGGACACCCAAGCCGATATGAAGACCGGAACTTGACACACCTTCTCGATGTACCGTGACAGATCACAGTCAAAAGTGACTGTAGACCAAACAAGGGTATAAATTGATGAAGGATGGAGCCAAATTGAAAATATAGAGGATCGGCTTTGTGGGGGATGGATGAGGGACATGAAGAGGAGTGATGGATTGGATGGATATGAGGAATTAATTGAGTAGGAATAATGGCATCAAGGATGCATAGGTCTCACTGATCATGATGGATAGCAGAGGAAGAGTAGTAACAGAAAATAAGGGAGGGAAGAGCAAAAAGAAAAAGAAGAGGATTACCACCATCCCCAGCCATAGTTAGGGTCGGCTGCCAAGCGGAAAAACCAAGAACGAAAACCTCACACAAGAGGTGAGAAGGAATCTCAGTTAGAGAGAAAGACTCTCACCAACTCGGGAGAGAAGGTTAATGTCGCTTAATTATTAAGTGTGTTCTTATTTTTGCAGCTCTCAGTTTGACCTTATTGAGTCATGGCTCGAAAGCAATCCACATGCACTGTTGCTGAAAAGAAATGACGAATCCGTTTTCAGAGAGTTGGCTCTCTTTCAAGACTATAATGGCTTCCCTGCTTTCAAGAATGTATAATTACTTCTAATTTTATTTTCTAAATATATAGCATATTTTTTTTGTAAATAAATTTAAGCTTACAGTTGACCTGGATGAACATATACTTAGACGTGTGTGCGCGCATGCAAGTACAGTATACATATTGTAGACTAACATGCACTTGTATATACAGGCGTTGGTTGAGTTCTTGGGGGAAATGAGAGGAAACAAAGTAAAATTTGATCCGAACAAGATTGTGCTCACCGCGGGTTCAACTCCTGCCAATGAGACTCTTATGTTTTGCCTTGCCGATCCTGGTGAAGCCTTCCTCATCCCCACTGTGTGTGTGCCTTGCATTCTATTTATGCCAAAACATGTTTTTTGATCACTGCTACTTTTCGGCAGGTTTGATGAAGATCTCAAGTGGCGTACCGGAGTTGAAATCGTTCCAATTCATTGCACAAGTGCAAATGGATTCAGAATCACTGAATCTGCATTGGAGGAGGCCTCCCAACGTGCCCAAAAATTAAACCTAAAAGTGAAAGGAGTATTGTTCACAAATCCTTCAAACCCTTTAGGCACAACAGTGACTCGACTTGAGCTCAACCACATCATCGATTTCGCCATTGCAAAAGAAATACACATAGTAAGCGATGAAATATACTCGGGAACAGCTTTCAACTACCCCAGTTTCATAAGCTTCGCAGAAGCTCTAACTGAAAGAAACCTAGAAGAGGCCGACATATGGAATTGTCACAATATTGTGTACAGCCTCTCTAAGGATTTTGGCTTGCCGGGTTTCCGAGTAGGCATGCTTTACTCCAACAACCCAACAGTTGTGTCCGCAGCGACGAAGATGTCAAGCTTTGGACTTATCTAGCTCCTCACAAACTCAATACATGCTTTCCGAGATGCTGAAAGACAAGAAATTCAGAACCAATTACATGGAGGAGAATCAAAAGAGGCTTAAAGAGAGAAAGGAGATGCTTGTCTGTGGGCTCAAAGGGGCAGGGATTAGGTGTTTGGAAAGCAATGCTGTGTTATTTTTCTGGGTGGACATGAGGCACCTTTTGAGGTCCAACACTTTTGAAGCTGAAAAGGAGCTTTTTTTTTAAAGTGTTTCGTGAATTCGGGTTGAATATCTCTCACGGGGCTTCATGTCATTGCTCTGAACCCGGTTGGTTTAGAGCCTGCTTCGCAAACATGTCTGAAGAAACACTGACGGTCGCAATGCAAAGAGTCCATTCCCCTGTGGACTCCAGTACCATTGTTCATAAGCAGTTAGTAATGACCAAACCCAGGTGCTTAAAGAACAAGTGGAGGCTTCATACGATGGTGAACAGGGCTGTTAAGAGATTAAGGACCTAAAAGAAATGCAGTTGCTGACAACTGGGTTTGCTCTCCTATCCAGCCATTTGACATGAACACCGCCCTTAAATATCCTTTGTGTGCCTCGACTTACAAGTTTGTTTCATCTTCTTGATATGTAGGTTAGGGGTCCAAGTTCTATGTCCCCTCTCTTTTACTTGTGTACTTCTTTCTAGAGATCAAGTATATACCCCCACGCTCTATTTTTGTATTTTTTTTTTTTTGTTTATAAATGAGGGATAAGGTTTATGTCCTCTCTTGGGTGTAACATTTTTTTAAAACTAATAAAATATTTCTCGTACTGTCGAGATTTCTTTAATAAAAGAAAGATTAAGGTTGGTACTTTAAGATAGTTTTATGTTTCATCACCAGTATTTGTAATCAAATTACTATATTTATTCATTATATTTTTGTGTAGTACTTTTGATTCGTATAGAATCGTAATCCTCAACACGTTATTGTAACATAAGTAATCTCATGTATATACGTGTGCGTGTTAATATGAAAGTGTTGCTCTCAAGCAAAATATATAGTTAGTGATATTATACGTATAGAAAAATTCCTCTAAGACAAAGGGCTTCAAATGTCGCTCTCATTTTCTATATGTTTCTCTTGTAAAATAAACCCTCGCCGGCACCCACGAATACCACCGCATAAAGCATTCACAGAAAATCTCACCCAACGTGCTCTTTCAGTTTGCCCCTTCGAAGCAAAGGTATAGAAGCTATTGGGCCCCCTATTCTGGGCTTTCGGTGCTCCATTCTTAGGTTCGTTGTTAATGGATATCCACTAAGTATTATCATTTTTTAATTTTGAACAACTTTAAAGTAACTTATTGAATTACGACTATTCAATTAAAATTTAAATAAATTTTAAGAAAACTGAGTATCCAATCAAGATTAAAATAAGTATATAAAAATTTACGCGTATTTGATTACTAGTTAATGCGAAAAATTAAAAGATTTTGTTGAATTTGATTAGCATTATTATTTGTTAATGATATTTGATGTATCCAGCATTATTCATCTGCTATTACTTTACTTGTTGCATGCTTCATTTTTCAAGTTCTTTTTTCATTTATATCCCCAAATTTAATCCTTAATCTTTTTTATTTTATCATGATGTAGGAAACTAATCAAGAAAATAATAATTAATACGAGGAAGTGAAAAATACATAACTTTCCGAAACAACCTATAGGAAGGGGGATAGAAAAACATTCATCCCTAACCCTCAAACTGATTCGGGGGGCCATTCCCTTACTCTGAGAGCCTCCGCGTGAACCGAACGGCGCCGTTTCACATCCACCTTTCGGTTTCTAAGAGGCCCCTAACCTCACAGTTAAATTTTTTTTTTATAACATATGATATTATCCACATTAAAAAAAAAATATCTCAATTAATCACATCAAAATAATTAAGCGAAAAATGAAAAATGTTCGAAGCAAAGTTTTTGAAAAATGAAATAAAGGACGAAGAAATAATCAGATCTTCGCCCACAAAACGGCTTCGGATCGCTGTTTGCCCCTGTCTGAACCAAACGGCGTCGGATTTGCATCTCGCCTTCTGGTTATTCGGAGGGCAAAAGTAACAAAGCAAACAAAAACTTAAAGAATATTTGGGAAAAAAGATTTGAGAATGTGTGAGGCTGCTTGGAGGACAATCGATTGAGAAACCCAAAAGGCCTCGGTCACAAAACACTGAAATTAAATTAAATCAAATCAAATCAAATTAATATCTGCCTCCTAACTAAGCCAAAATACGAAATTGAAATTGATTCATATGGCTACTCAAAGAGGCAGTGAAATGGAACATAAAATCGGAACAAATAAGTAAATTTCAGCGCCGGAGATTGGAGGACGACGGAGATGGAGGCGCTGGCGGCTGAGAGATGCGGGGGAATTGAAAATTCGAGAGGAGATGTTGTAGGGTTTTGAGATTGTACAAGGGAGGCACAATAATCTGGTGGTGCGAAGACCGTTATAAAGAAGTATGAAGCCAGTAGAAACGTGCCACGTAGAAATAAAATATTTGCTTGGGCTTTACGTTCTTCTATAGGCTAAGGCGCCCTGGACCGATGACATAAAAATAGCCCATCAAAGCAAACCGTGAGGAAGGAAATGTTTTGTAAAGCAATTGGGGCTGGACAAAGTTTTTTTTTTTTTTTTTTTTTGGGTTTGGTTCACTTTTGGTTTCAAAAGTTTAAAAAATTGAAAACCAAACCGATTTTTAAACATTTTGGGTTTTTTCTCTTCTGAGGTTCGGAGTTTACATGCCCACCCATAAATCCAATTCGGTATAAGAAGAGATTTACATAAGAGCGAGAATGGTTTACTTATATACACTATAAATGTTTTTCTTTTTTTTTTTAAAAGGAAACTGGTTGATGGCTTCGTCATGGGATTAGGATTCTCTCCCCTACTCTTTGATATTTCCATCCCTTTCTCTCACATTCTCTATTTTGTCTCTCTCTTTCTATAAAAATTTAATTTAAGATGTTGACGTGGCTTAACCATAACCGTTCAAATAGAAGGGGAGGGAAGAGGAAGGACAAAAAGAGGGGAGAGAATCCTACTCCTTCGTCATGATAGTCTACTCTTTTGGAGGCCGAGAAGACTCACAGAGACATTTTAATTCTCCCCTCGACTACCATCGTTTGATTCATGTGCCAAGAATCGAACTCATAATGTATTGTATGGAGTACACAACATATGTTTTCAGGGGCTATTGTGTTTTGGGTTATTCAATATCCCATAGGTTAACCAAACAAGCCCCCATAAGGCCATCTCCAATCAAAGGCTGGCTAGAGAGCTCGTTTTAGCCCTCTGGTCCTCCAATAAATTAATATTTTAATAAACGGTGCAAGGCCATATTTCTTACCATCTTCAACCGAGGTCATAGGGCTTGTTTTAGCCCTGTCACAAAAAACCGTCTCAAACCGAGGGTCATAGGACCAAACATAATTTATTATTTAAATTTAAAAACTACAACAACTTAAATTTTAAAACTACAACTACAACAAATTAAATGTAAGATAATTAAATATTTCAAATAAATTATGAAAGGAACATGCTTATGAAAGGAACTACAACAACAACTACACCCATTATAATTGTCCCACATTAGTTGTGGGAGATGAATGAGCAAGGAAACATGCTTATAAAATAAGGAGGAGGATTCTCTACCCTCCTATTCGCATGCCCTTCCATGCTCTCCTCTTACACATTGTTTTTTGTCTTATTATCTCTATAAAAAAATCAGTATAGGATTTTAACGTGGCTTAAACATGACTGTTCAAATAGGAGGGCGTGGAAGGGTAGAGAGATTATGAGAGTAGAGAATCCTCCTCCATAAAATAAACACCCCAACTTTGACCAAAACACCTTTCTCGGCCCAAAAAATCTAAACCCATAATTAAATATTTTTTAGAAAATTTTGGCCACAAAAAAAAAATGATATCATCATGACATTAGCATGTGCCCCGCCCCAAGGGCTAGCTAGTTGGTTTGGGCCAGCTCGTTGGCCCTTTAATCATTTTTTGTCCAATGAGGTCCACAAGCCATTTCGTCTGTCCCTTGGTTGAAGATGATTTTTGGGCTATTTTCGGCCTTCTGATCCTCTAAACCATTCGGTTAGAGAGGACCTAAATCGCCCCTCTTAAAATAATGGGCCCACTCTTGACCCAATTTGTTCTTAACCACAAACGAGTGGCCACTCACAGCAAACCACGTAGAGAATAAAATTGTGTGGTGCAGCGTCCGCATGTCCGCATATAAGATAACGAAAGTATAAACCCGCGACGTCGTAGGTAGGTGCTTTCTCGGTACTCTGTGGTTGTGACAAATGAAAGCTCCATGCAATACTTATCAACTTAAAAGCAGAGTTGTATTTGGACCCTAAAAAAATAATAGAAGCAGAGGTGTATTGCATGCAATGAGATTAGATATACTTCAAGCCTTTGTAGTGTAACAGAGAGGAGGAGAGCATCGGTGAAACTCTTGGAACATTGCCAGTGCGGTAGCAAATGCGCATATTTGTTTTAGTTTTGGAATTTAGATGGGGATTTTTCGGGGAACTGTTTTAGAATTATCGTAAGTGATAATTATGTCATGCATGGTGGAATCGTTAAGAAAGTATCAATCGAAACGAATAACTATGATTATTTCATGGTCATTTATTTGAGTCTTAAATTAGGCAAATATGTGATTTATGGTAGTGTATGGAACTAAAAGTAGTTGAATTCACTTTCGGGTGCACCAAGATTTGTGTTCAACCCGAGGTGCACGAAATAAGAGAGTGAAGTCCTTTCGGTTAGAGTCCAATGAACGATCTATTCGGGTTTCATATTTGAGGATTGAGAGTTTGACAAGATAACTAATGAAAAGAGAAAAGATTTAGCTATTAACTGGGTTAAGAACAAAATTAAGAGGAAACCTTACATTCATGCATCACTATAGCTTATGCTATGCATTATGGTTTTTGTCCTACTAAGCTAAGAGCTCACGCTTTATTGACATGTGTTGAACTGGACAATTGAAGAGTAGTCGAATTTCACTAAAAGTGTAGACAAGCTTTGGTGATGTAAAATAAAAGTATTTTATTTTCTTTGTATTTTTTATTTGCATACTAGGAGCAATGTTTAATTTTTTTAGCGACCCATGATTATGGGGTGGCAGTATCTTAACACCGACGCCAAAAAGAGGGGTGTATTCAATTAGGATCTTAAAGGATTTTACTTTATATAATTTCAAGGTATTCAAATAATGTGACAGCCCGTCTTGAAATATTTGTATCGATGGTGTGAAATTACTAAAGTACCCTTGAACGTTTGTGGCGTTGTATGGTTTAAATTTTGGATGTGGACCAATATGTTAAGTCCCTAATATTTTGAAACCAATTAGGAACTTAGACTTAGGTTTGTTTTCTTGTTTTTGGTTGGTTGCAAACTAGACCGCATAACACACACACACCAATTCCTTTCCCCGTTGACCTTTTCTCTCTCTTCTTTTCTCGAACTTCATCCATTTTCGTACAAGTCGTATGGACACCATCCAAACCATTCCATTTCTTCACGGATCGACGTCGAGGAGGATGTTTTTATATTCCTTGCAAGCTCAAGGAACTCATCTATACTATTATCTGGACTGTGAAGCCTTCATTTTCTCGAGAAACCATAATCTTTGATTTGAGCACTGTTCATGCAATTGTAAATGTGAAGTTTTGAGGAGATTTTAAGCGCTAGGAAGCTTTATAACGTCTTCACGAAGATCGGAGAAGAAAAACGAAGTGTTTTGGATGTCGGGAAGTTGAGTTTGGCAAGTTTCAAGTTTGGCCAGATTATCGAGGGTTCTCTGGCAAGACCCCGTGGATTTCAAGGCTTGGAAGTGTTTCCGGTGACACAGACGGCGGCCGGCGGCGGAGTCCGACGATCCACCGGAGAATAAAGGAGAATATTCCATCAAATTTAACGGAATATTCCTAACGGCGATTAACGACGTCAGTTATTTCGCATATAGGTAAGACCTATCCTCAGGACGAGCACAGTCAATTAGGCTTGAGGGCTACGACCCTTCCATATACCGGTGAGTGGGCTTTTGGTTTTCCGTATATACCTATATAGTTGAGTTTTTCCCAAAAAATAGATTTAAATGAAATTATGTTTGAAATGCCATGCATATTGATTTATGCTTAAGACTATGAATTTGTATGATATCTGCATATTGTAAATTGATGCGGTGGACGCTCGGGTAAGTACCAGGTGAGTTGTAGATTGTTTATGTGAATTGATGATTATGTGAGATATGTTGAGAGCTCATAAACCTGCACCCCAGGTGTTAGTGCTCCCGCCCAGAGTTAGGGCATAGTCCTTCACGTGATGTCACCTCCTGCACCATACGCTCACCTTGGATCCAAGTTTGGTGCACATTCCTGTCGTACAGACCACTATAGGTGGTTCCGACTCGTAGGTGACCTACAATTATTCGCACAATCTTCACGTGATCGTAGCACTTGAGCGTATTTATTTACACCCAGTCATGTCGTACAAATCACTTCAGGTGCCTCCGACTCGTGTGCAGGTATATTTGTTGAGATGTGGATTTGAGCCGTACAGGTCACGTTAGGTGACTCCGGCTGACATATCATTTTCATTAATTTATATCACCTGGCTTGCGTATTTTTTTTTATGCTAAGATATTTGACATGGCATATTCGTGGATTTTGCTATTCTGAGCATGGTTGTGATGTATAGATATGTATTCTATTTTTTGGGAAATTATATAGGTTTTACGACGAAGGGTTACTATCTTTGGTAATTGAAATGGTTTTGAAAAGCTTTGCTTTTGCTCACTCATGCTTTCTGTTTTGCACCCCTCCAAGTTCTAGTTAGGAGTGCTTTTTGGTGGCTTGCGAGGAATCCACGACAGCTGTGATAGATTACCACAATTGTATGGTCATTTTGAGTGTTGTATAATTAGTATTCGTCTTGCTGGACTGCACTTAGGCTACTTATGCTCTGTTGTGAATTCATACTTATTTCGTCTCGCACCTTATCTTATATAGTTAGTTTGATTTTTATTTATTCGCATTTCTTATATTATTATTGCTTCCGCACTGTGCACATGGGTACGTCACCCTCACGTGATGCCCAAAACGCTTTGATTTCGGTCGGGATGTGTCAAATAAGATCTTAAGTTATTATCTGAAAGTTTAGTGTATTCATAATTTTAAGAGAGAAAATTAAAATCTACCAAAGTTCAAGTACATTCACTTTCGATTTTATACGAGTTCATAACATTCTAGGAGTATTTAATTACAATTTATTTTGAATGACTTTTAAAAAGTTGAAAAGTTCAAGGGAATTAGAGAGGTTTTTTTTAATGTATTTTAATATTTACAAATCTTATATTTCTCTCTGAGAATCTGATGAAATTCACAGAAAATCAATTAAACTTCATTAAAATTCATAAATTTATAATATTCAAATTCTTCCATAAAACAAATTAATTAAAAATCCAAAAGAACCTTCGACAGTTACTTGTATCCTGGACAGTGAGGCCTGGACCGTCCATAGCTGTCCTCCACGTGTTCCACCCGTTAGAGCCGCGTATTTTTTAGTGGAAGTACAAATACATCAGACGCCACGTGGCACTCTCGAAGACGCTTTTACGGTATTTTACAAAAAAGTTGATTCTTCTTTCTTGGCTATGTCTCTTCTTTTCTTTCTCTCCCATTCATTGAAAATTGCCTGAAACATTTATCTAGGGTTTCTTTTCGAGGTTTTGCCTTTTCTTCTCTCTTTATTTATTTTTTCTATTTCTGTAAATTTTTGTTCGTGGATTTTTGTGCTGTTGGAGTTTCTTTGAAGTCGAAGCAAAAGCGCGGCAATTAATGGCGTGCGAGTCTTAATTCCCACTTTGCCCTCGGAATTCCGGTTGATTAATTCGCTTCGATCACTTGGATTTCTCTGCGAATTACGCGAATTGTTGATTCAGGTACTCGAATTTCCAGTTTTTTTATTTCTTGGATTTAGTTTCTACTTTGTTTTGGATTTTCGAAGACTCTGAATTGCTCATCTAATTCTTAATTACTGATTATTTGTGATGAAATTTGATGTATTGTTTCGAATTATTTGAGTTGACGCAATGTGAATAAATTTGGTTTTGTACGAGTGAGAATTGAAGTTGAATTTTGGAAATTTTGGAATTTGGGATATAAATAATTGAATGATGGCGTTTGGAATTTTATTTATTTATTCTGAGTTGTGTTCGAAATTTCGAATTCTTAGGCAGATCGACGGATAAGTATTGCAGCAGCTGATTTGTGTGTGTTCGGAACTTCGGATTACTGGTTGTGTTCGGCTTATGGTGTAATCGGGTGTCTCGAATTCGCTTTCTTGGGTGATGAGATACTTTGAAGATTGTAGATTTAGTGGATAGAGATGAATCTTGCAGCTCTTTTGACTTCTGCGGGGATTAATATCGCTGTGTGCGTGATACTCCTTTCGCTATATTCTGTTTTGAGGAAACAACCGTGCAATGTGAATGTCTACTTTGGACGAACGGTTTCGATAACCAAAAGAAGAAGTGATCCTTTCTGCTTGGAAAGGTTTGTACCTTCTGCTAGTTGGCTAGTGAAGGCATGGAGAACAAGAGAAGAAGATTTATTGGCTGTTGGTGGCTTGGATTCAGTGGTTTTTATCAGGATGGTTATTTTTAGGTAATTAAACCCTGCCTAGATCTTTATGGTTTATGCCTGCAGAATAATAGTTTATACCTAATGTTTTTTTTTTTTTTTTTTTTTTTTCTATTTACAGTCTTCGAATCTTTTCCATTGCTGCTGTCATATGCGTCTTTATAGTACTTCCGGTGAATTATCATGGGCAAACCAAGAATCACCCGGGAATCCCTGAAGAATCCTTGGAAGTATTTACCATCTTGAACGTTCAAGAAGGTTCAAAGTGGTACGAGACATATATTCTTGATTATTGAAACAATTATTAAAAATTGCATCTTTTATGCGCCTTTTATTTTGTTTTCTCTCAATCTTTATGAAGTTTAAATTCTGATTTAACTTTTTATGGTTATGTACACCAGGGAACTAATTTCTAATTGGTCATTTGCTTTCTGTTTTAATTCATGTCAGGCTCTGGACCCATTGTCTCGCATTGTACATTATCACTGCTTCAGCTTGTATTCTCCTATACTTTGTAAGGATTTAAAACCCATCCTCTTGTACAATATAGTATATATATTGTAAAAAGTTCTTATTCATGCTTTTTAATTCATACATATATAAGCATCCTAAGACATTGGTTTGGTGTATCTGTGGTGGTTCTTCTGTAGGAATATAAGCACATCACTAGACTGAGGCTGGCATATATTACCGGATCTTCGTTAAGTCCAAGTCATTTTACACTTGTTGTTCGTGCTATTCCATGGTCACCGGAAGAATCATATAGTGATTCAGTAAGAAAATTCTTCACAAAATATCACGCATCAAGCTACTTGTCACACCAAATGGTGTATCGAGTTGGTAAAGTTCAGAAACTGATGGTATGTACGTGGCTTGAATTATTTCAGCTGTTTCCTGAGCCACATTGTTTTATTATTGGCTTATATTGTCATAACTGCTAGCATGAGTTTCACTTAGACCAATATGTGGTTTAAGATAGCTATATAAACTATATGCTGGGTTTTTTTTGCGAATTGAATATAGGATCGCTGGGTTTTTCTTCCACTCATATGCATCTGTTCAATTATGTCTCATATTCTCTTTAATGCAACTTTATGAAAAATCAAATTTTGCAGAGCAATGCAGGGAGGGTGTGCAAAATTCTTAAGGATGTTTCTGTGGAACAGACTCATGCACCAGGTTTATTTCATTGTGGTATGTGTGGAGGAGCTACTGATTCTTTTAAGATACTCGCGACCGATTCAGAGAGTGTTAAGGGAAGTCATCCCTTATCGACAATAGTTTGGGTGGAAGAAAAAAGGTCATACAAGCTCTGGCCCCGATTAATTTAATTTGCTCTGGTTTTCATCATTATTCACATTCAACTAGTGATTATGTATGGCTTGACTCTTTGCATCTGGTTTGGTTCTTTAAGAATCGTTTTCCGACTATGGAGTTCTTGAAAATTATGTACATATCAGTCCTAGAATAATATTGTGTTCCTGTAAGTGTTCTTAGTATCACCATGTATTCTTGCCTCAGTAGGCTCTAGTTCTTGTTAGACGGTTGGCCAGGTATTATTGTGGCGGTTATAACACCTTAAGCATAAATTTGGACTTGAATGTTTGGAAGCAGAACTGTGTTTGGCGTGATTAATTGTATAGGCTCTTTAGTTTTTATATTGGATGTTTTCTTATTTAGTTACCATAGTTCAAATAAAATAAAAGTAGAAATAAAAGTTGTTCAATGTTAAAGTAATATCTATATCTATGTTTGTGTATGTATTTATGTAAGTTAATATGTTTATTTTATGATAAAAAAACATACATGCACACAAGTAAACATGCATATCCATTTCCCCCCCTAATTATTCCATTTATGTATAGGAAAGTACAAACCTTAATCTGCGGAGTAAGTAGCTAGTAAAAAAGTCCGACATGGCAGTGTCATAGACATGAGGATGAATCTTGCGTACTGTCTATTCACCGTAACAAAATGAGTGACATTTTCATTTTGTGGTTCTATTAGTTTGACTTTGTTGTCATCATTTAGGTTTAAATGTTTGTCTGAGTGAGTGTAAACTTCTGTGGAATTTTCAACATTGTAGCTTAAAATATATGTCTTACATACAGGTGTGTGCTGCTGCCTTTGTCTTTTTCAAAACTCGCTATGCTGCTGTTGTTACTTCAAAGGTTCTTCAGTCTTCAAATCCCATGCATTGGGTGACAGATATGGCTCCGGAACCAAATGATGTTTATTGGTCAAACCTTTGGATACCGTATGGACAACTGTGGATCCGGAAGATAGCTACACTTCTGGCTACTATTGCTTTTATGCTTGTGTTTCTTATACCTGTCACATTTGTTCAGGGCATGACTGCACTAAAAATTCTAGAAAAGAAATTTCCAGCTTTGAAAGGATTGCTCAAAAAGTAAGTCAATTGACACAGATACATTCTTCTTGTTACCTTAATTTTTTTGTTATGCTGTTTATCATGGATACTAGACATGGACCAATTTTTTGTGTGTACGGGGATAAAGATTCGCAATGGATTTGACCCATTTGCATGGTTGCTTTGTGCGCATGTGCAGGAAATTTATGAGCCAGGTGATAACGGGGTACCTACCAAGTGTGGTTTTAATTCTGGCTTTTTACATAGTTCCACCAGTCATGATGCTGTTTTCAACAGTGGAGGGGTGGATCTCCCGCAGTCAGAGGAAAAAGAGTGCATGCTTCAAAGTCTTATACTTCACAATCTGGAATGTCTTTTTTGTTAATGTTTTTACCGGCTCTGTTATCAGCCAGTTGAGTGTATTTTCTAGTGTGAAAGACATACCTGGGCAACTTGCCAATGCAGTTCCAGCACAGGTGATATGCCTTGATCTTTAAATTTGTTTAGAAGATAAATAGTTTTATGTTCCAGGTCTATTTGGACTGTTACATCACTTACATCTGCCCACTGTTTTTCCTTGTCAAGTTTGAAACGGGTTACTTTGCAAGTGTCCATTAGAAATTGTCATCTCATGTAAACTTTTTCAATCAATTTTAGTTTGAATTACGGATGGTCATAATGGTTAACAAAGTGACATAGAGTTTTGTGACCGATAATTGTTTTGACTTTTCGAGACATTACATCAGTAATAAGATGCTTATAAAAGTAGAAGTTTTCCAGCCTTTTATATCTTGGAAAGTTTAAAGCTTTATTATTGTTTTTTTAATTATGATTGTGTCTTGAAATTTCAGGCTAAGTTCTTCATGACTTATGTTTTATCATCTGGTTGGGCAAGCTTGGCATGTGAACTCATGCAAATTTATCCTCTTCTTTGCAACTATTTCCGACGGTTCATATTACTGAAAGAAGGGTATAATGACACCCTGTCATTTCCATATCATACAGAAATTCCTAGAGTACTGCTGTTTGGGTTCATCGGCTTCACCTGTGCTATCTTGGTTCCCCTAATATTGCCATTCTTGCTGGTTTACTTTGTACTTGCTTACTTTATATATCGAAACCAGGTGAGGACTTCTCCCATCCATCATTCCTTTTTCTGTCAGGTCTCATTTTAGGGAGAAGAACTACCCTGCAACGGGGATGCCACTGTAGCATCCCCGGTGTAGGTAAGTTCCTCTCACATTCTGGCCATCGCATGTGGTTTTTACTCTCATTCTTTCTAGTCGTATTTAGTTATTGTCCTCATTTCATAGTTATTCTCTTTTCATATTTTATTTTTGTTTGGGGGCATTCAAATAATCAATCTTTTGCTAAAGCGTTACGATGCCTATTTCAGATTCTCAATGTGTATATAGCAGAATACGAAAGTGGGGGACAGTTTTGGCCTATGATTCACAATACAGTCATAGTTTCATTGCTTATCATGCAAATAATTGCTCTCGGTGTCTTTGGATTAAGAAGAACACCAATTGCGTCAGGTTTCACTATTCCACTGCTTATCTTCACTCTTTTGTTTAACGAGTACTGTCGACAGCAGTTTAAACCGGTGTTCAAGAACCATGTTGCAGAGGTAGTTATTGAAAATGAACTTATGTGCGCTCGTGCGCGTGCATTTATGTGGTATTTGAGACCATGTTTCTCTACTCTTTCAAATTTTGATGAGTGGATTGTTTGCAGATTCTTATTGATATGGACCAAAAGGATGAGCAATCAGGGAGGATGGAAGAGGCTTATAAACAGCTGCATTCAGCTTATTGCCAGGCCCCATTAACTCCTGATGACTCGTGCAGTTCTGGAGGCTCAACTCGCCATGAGGGGGACATCGTTCCAGATCCAGAGAATGCAAAGCCCCCAGGTTTGATTCATCCAGTACTTGCGAGGGTTCCTGTTCCTGTATGCGGCATCAATGATGTAATCGCTTGGTTCTTTGTGCTTTTCTCTTTTCAGGGGAGGAACCCAGTCAAATTAATCCGTCATGGAATGTCACCTTCAACGGTGCAGAATCTAGGGAGATCTAAAGTGAGTTTTCTTCTGGGACGTAATTGACTTGTTCTTGTATGCAAGTTCAAGTTTATGGTGCCGGCTGGAACGAGATTCCTGTATCTTAAGAAGCAGGTTCTCCTTCTGACTGGAAATACCATCGGAGCGTTGTACAGATACGAGTGATACAAGTAAAACATTTTACAAAATTCCGAGAGAATTCCCAATTTCTACAGTATGAGTGCAAAGCAACTCTATCTTGTGTACAGTTGTGATATGTGCAAAGCAAATAGTTTGTATTTTAAACGAAATGTTGTCGAAAACAGTTGAAAAGTTTTATGTAATGTTAATGCAAAGTTTCGTTATTTGATTCTCGAAGCACATTTTGAATTGCATACATGAAATTAAGATTTCACATCCATGACCACTGAAGAATCGCGATTCTCGACATCATCTTCATCTGTTTCTGTTGAACAAACCTCGCCACAACCACAAAACTTGCAGGAACCCGCCATTTGCAACGTGCAGAAGAAACACCCTTGCCTGCATTGGGAGACCAGCAGAGACAAACTTAACAGCAGCAAAAAAGCAGCTTATACCAAATAAGTGCTTTTCGATCCCATTGGTGGCATCTCCTCTGAGCAGGGAAGCAGTTGCAGCAATGCCTCTTCCAAAACATCAGTCAAGAAGCACCCAACAAACAGACCAAATGGTATCACCAATTCATAGTTTCTGGAGATGGAAAATATGTCTGATAGGAAGCAGAGATGCCCAAAGTAACAAATTACCATATAAATGCTTTTTTCCCAAGCAAAGCTCCAGCGCTGTATCTGCTACTTTTTTCCATGGAAGCTCCTCCACCGGGGCAGGTACGGCTTCCCACAGCTTTCGCCTTCACAAAAGTGCTTTTGATTTGCAGCTTCTGCTTATTTTCTTTGTTGGGTTCTCCATACTGTGCCGTGGATGAAGCTGCTTTTACACAGCTTGGGTGGAAGCTGTTTCGAATTCGGCAGGGCTTCTGATTGAATAGGTTAATCTGAAATGAAGAAAAGAAGGAAAATTGGAAATAATCATAATTAATTAATCGAAAACCTGAAAATTTCAAAGTTTTAAGTAATTGGGAATTTGGGAGAGTGAAAGAGTGAAGAATGGTACCGGAAATTTGGGGGTTGCGGACGGCGGCGACAGAATTGACGCCGGAAACGCCATTGATGGTGTCTGGCTGGTCCTGTTTTATCGCCTGAGTTTTCTCCTCATTTTCTAGGGTTAATTTATCAGCTGGTGACAAATTGGGGATTCGAATTTCCCACTGTTGTTAACGTAAAGTTCACTAGATTTTTATTTTTCTAAAATATTAATGTGGGCCGGGCTGGTTAATGTATGAGGAGTTTGGACTCATTAAAAATGTACTGGGCCTTTCATATTCTTTTAATTTTGGGCCGTATGTTTAATTCACTCAATCAGTAAACTTTAATATTATTTTTTCTATGGCCTCGTATCAGAACGGACTTGATTGCCTAGGGCTCGTTCGAGCTTGCTTTTATAATTTAAGGAGAATGTTTTATTTTTATATTTTTTAGGGAAATTTTTAAAATATCATATGAATTTATACATAATTTTCAATTTGTCATATAAATTAAAAATTTCAACAATTTGTCATACTAACTTTCCGAAATCATTAATTTGTCATCTAACCCTGTTAAGTTTTCCATTCAATATAAGTTATGTGCGACATGTGCCTCGCACATGACTTGTGTATAGGGTTATTTGGGTCATTCTAACACTTCACTTTCCTTTTATTAAGTTGTATTTGACAAAAAAAAAACTCTAGGGTTTCTAAAGCCACAGAAGAGCATACTACTACTTTATACTTGTTCTCAGAGATTTTGTTCACACCAATCCCTGTGAATACCCTCGAACACAAAATTTAAGTGTTTGTACTAAGGAAAAGTAAAAAAAAAAAAAAGATGCTAAAATGATTGAAATAATCTTGAATTATATTAGATGAAAAACATAACAAAGTTAGGGTAAGATGACAAATTAATGATTTTGGAAAGTTGATTTGACAAATTGCTTAAAATCTTAGTTTATATGACAAATTACTTAAAATTAGTTTATATGATAAATTGAAAAATGCATACAAGTTCACATGACATTTCAAAAATTTTCTCTTTTTTTTTATTAAAGCTCTAAGGGCGCATTTGTTTGGTCTTGTTAAGTTTAATTGGAATAGACTAGCTTACTAGTTCGTGTTAGCAGGGACTTACTTTAAAGGGATTAAGTCGGACTTGTGCCGACTAAATCCTTGGCTATGTAGTCTTAGTGAGTCCACCCCCTGAGTGAATGGAGAGGATTGCTAATCTCGTCTCTAACATATGCTTTGCTTCGCCTCAAACTCGTCTTAGTTTGCTTCGCATCGTCCTTGTAGCCGATGGGCTCCGTCGAAACCCATATCCCCAAAAGACGAGATATTTGTGAACCCAATGGTTGGTGTGGAACGCGACAAGGAGAAGTAAAGTAAATAAATAACAAAAAGGGAACTGTGGATTCTTGCACAGTACATTTTCATGTATGTTATGGCTTAAGTCCTTCCAGTAGTATCGGTCATTTGTCCTACTTTCCTCCACATTTTATCAAGTAATGACCGGTTTGATTCCAGAATTGAATAAATCGGTAGATGAGAATATTTGTCCATCTGTAATGGGAATTACATTAGTAGGAATATAAGCCAAAACATCATAAAGAGATTCGTTGTTCCTGATCCTTCTTCACCTTAATTGTTATTTGAACGAGTAAAGGTTATGTCTTGGTCCAAATGGGGATAGCATTTTCTCCGCCGATTCCTTCTAGCTAGTCGAGCCTTTCGGTCTGTCATTATACCTCGAGAAGTAGAAAGAGCTTGAGGAGGCTCATGAGCCACCCGGTGTGCTTGATATAACGATATGCAGATTTGCAGAGATCGATATCGAAATAGATTTGCAGAGATGGCGAAGTCGATTTGCAGGTGTTGGAGAAGTCGATTTATGAGGATGGCCAAGTCAATTTGCATGCGTTGGATTCGGGGTTTTTTGAAATGGAGGATTCTGAGTTTTTATTTATTGGATTTTAGGTTTTAATTTTTGAGTTATGGATACTGCACTAAAAGAGAAAGTTGGACGGGAGTAGAGGGAGAGGGAAGAGAAAGAGCATGAGAGAGTTTTCATGAAAAGGGAAGGAAAAAAGAAAATTAATTATTTTTTGTTATTTATATTATTCTACATTTTAGTACACAACATAACACCAAATGTTTTTTTTTAAGTAAGTCCAGCGTAATCTCTTAAATTAATCTAGTTTGAAATAGTCTGTTGCAATAAACACACTCTTATTACTTCATGAAATTGCTTCCACGACCCACATATATTTTCAAAATTTTATGTTAGAGGTAGTTAGGAGCACTTTGATTATCATGAATTGCTTTTAATCTTTTAAAAAACAATTCTAAACAAGCTCTTAGAGCGATGATAAGGACAATAATTTATACGTTGCAAGTGTCTAACAGTCATTAACAATAATTTATATGTATGCAAGTATCTAAAAGTCGTTAATTCAATTGAGTACCACAATAGCTAGCTAGACATCAACAATCCACAACAACCCATACCTGTTTAGACGATTATACTAGCACTACTACTCTATGATATAAAGAAGAAATTGATTGTGAAATAAAATTGTACGAAAATTAAAACAAAAACAACTAAAGTCTTACTTTTCGAGGATGAAGTACCTTTTTGCTATCATTTTTTGGCAAAAAAAAAAAAAAAAGTATTTATGGAAGACTAAATATTCAATAAGCACGTGTTAAATTTGCTTGCGTATGGCATTGGATAAAAGATATACAACCTAACATTTAGTTTTCATCAAACGCATAAGCATTAGCCAAGGCCAAAACCCTAGAGCAAAAATAATAAACGACAAACTGTCGCAACGCAACCAAATGAGCCAAATCAATCCGACAAGTGAATTGTATGTTAAAAAAACTATCATATGCTTTACTTATCCTATTTCGAAACCCTAAACCAATCAAATTAGCACAACCCTAGGCGGCTCTATCTTAATTCTAATTCTAATTCTTCACCTCGTAACTGGTATATAATTTTGAATATCGCATGCAGAATTAGCACTCCAGCTCTGCAGTCTTTTTGCTATATTATTCTCTGATGAATTTCTTTTCATTTTTTAATACAAACCCACTTTTTTTCTGGTCCAACAGCTGAACAACACGACAAACGTGCAAGAATTTTTCATGTTAGTGAGTGTCATTATCGTTTTATAATATTGAAAATTAATAAATATAATATTTCTTGAGGATTATTGTGAAGTAAGGATCAAATTTTTTGGATTTAAATATCTAAGGGAGGTTGATTCAGTTGATTAAATAATTAAAAAGCAGTGACACAAGTCGTCCTTTTGCTCTTGTCACTTCTAGGCCTCATTCACGTATTCATAAGTTAATATGTTTAATTAATTTTTCTTGTGTTTATTATCGTCACCAAGTTGACGGGAATTTATATGGTAACCACAAGAAGTCAAATTTTGAGATGTTGGTTTTTCTTTGAGGACTTTTCTGTTCTGTTTCTTCTTTGTTTGGGATATTCCTTTTAACTTTACAGAAAGAAATTAGATGAATAACTAGCGATTATTTTAAATTCGTATTAGCCCTCAGAACTGTTAATGTCTCCTTAATTTGCTTGCTGGAGTTTGTGTATGTCCGCTTTATGTATGCTTATAATTCTAGTATACTATACTGAAAGCCAGAGAGACTGTATATCTTATGGGATATGTTTTACCTAGATCAGATATCCCACTTACGAGCTTACATTATTCCAAAAAATTAATTAATTAATAGCTCATTATTTTATGTTTTTCTTTTTCTTTTTTCATAAAAAAAAATTGTATGGTACTAGCTAGAACACAACTATGCAGTATAATTTTTCACATGTTATAATATGAGTTGAATGACTTATTTATTTATTCTTTATGATATAATACTCGTGTTCGAGAAATGTATGAATTGGTTACCTTTTAAAACCGTAATGTTTTCATGATTGAGCTCATGATAATTAAGAAAATAGATGAATATGCTAGTGGAATCAACTTAAGTAAGAAGATTTTTTTAACTTTGAGTTCAATAGTTGGTCCAGATGATGGGGCCAACTAATTTGAATCGCTAGCTTGAAGAGGCAACTATACAACCAATTTCAAAATATGTCAACCGATTCTAACAAATCGTGACCATGGCTTACCAAACATTAATGCAAAATTTGCAATGTCAACAGAAAGTAAATATTGTAATCCAAAAATTGCAGTTTACAACTGTAATCGACTTTTGCACTTGTAGCAGTCAGCGAAGACCTAAGAGATAATTTGAGTCCAGATGACAATGTATTTCTTTGACCTTCCTGACCAAAGCTACAAATAACTACATAATTAAGTAATCTGGAGGCCATTTCAATTATGTTGGGATATAGCTAGCTAGATGTTGTTTGACTTAAGATTCGAATATGGTCGATTGTCTTCGTGATTAGGGTATTTGTATTATTTTTAGTGCACTCAAGTTTGAATCCTCCCTCATTCTCTTAGTTGTGGTTTACATTAGAATTATCAATTGTAATGAAAAAGAGACTACTTATTAATGGAATACACATAATGTGTAGGTTTCATCTAGAAATAATTATGATTATGAAAAAAAACCCTAGGGACCTAGGGTTAGATTCCTAATTGTTGGAAAAAAGAAAAGCAAAAGAAAAAAGTGGATTTGGAAAGTAGAAAGGAAGAGCTTGTTAGTTAACAAGAGAAGCTGGAAGCAATAAATAATTGTGGTAGTTAAACAATAAGCTAATGATCGAAGACCAAAATTAAGCAACTTACTCTGCTAATTAACATCGGCCTGCTGTATTGATCTAGAAGAAATTACTGTTAATTGATATTGATTGAATTTAATTAAAGCATGTTCATTTGACATCCATTACTCCAAGCACATGCAACTCTTTTGACTGGTGAATTGATAGTTATTGCATACCATATATGATTGGAGCTTGTTACGCAACAATCGATATCAAGAGCTTGATTTACAGTACTCAAAAAAGACCAAGTCATATATGAGCCTTTGTTATTTTCATCCTCTTTTATATAACCTACATGTAAATATGCACATATATCAGATTATGTGGAATTTTAAAGCTTACTCAGAAGTTCCTTTATTTTCTTCATTTCTGTGGAATTTTTATGGTTACGCAGGAGGGTTTCGAACCCTATATCTCTAGCTTATTCATACTCATTACCCTACCCACCCATACCATTAACTCTAGTATAAACTCAGTAAAAATAATACTCAAAACACCAATGGCATTGCTTTGCCTATAGCTAGCAATATAACAAAAACTTTGAATCAGTTATCTTTGGAAGTGTGGATGTATTGATAGGTGCAGATGAATTGTTCTTCTGTTATTATTATTTTTTTTTTCTGAAGAAGATGCATTGTTCTCTAGATCTCAGTCAACATTGTTGGCTATACATTTTGTGTATATATCTAGTTAAGGTTGAGTATTGCATGCACCTATATATACACTAATAAATACTGAATAGGGTTTACTACTTCGTCAATATTCAAATGTAACAAAAAAATTGCTTAATCAGAAATAGAAATTCAAACAAGAATATATATGCAATTATGTACACATCTAGATGATGTGAATCATCAACTAGGTCAAAAGCTAAACCAAATGTTTTGTGTGGTCAGACTTCAAATGTTTTGTGTGTTCAGACTTCAGAGAGAGGGAGAGAGAGAGAGGGGATGATCCATGCATGTATTACAATAGAAAGTCTTACAAACTGAAGCACCATACCTTACGAGTATTAATTACTAAATTTTTTTATAATACTTGAAAGTTAAAACTGTTATATAACAGTAATAAAGCTGACAGTCTTAAAAGTTTAAATCATACAAAAAATATGAAGGTCTGAAAGACATATTATTCTTACAAAGCATGTGTGTCATTCAGAACTGATAAATGTTCAAAACTCTCTCTCTCTTCCCAAACTGAAGACATTAGTTTTCGAGCCTTACTACCTTGATTTCATAATCCTGGAATGCTTATTCATAAAACTTGTTCCAAGAAACTGCTTTCCTATCTTGGTTTCCAGTGAACATGCATTTTTACCAACATATATAAGTATAAATTAATAACCACGCTGGCAAGTGGCAACAAATACATACCCTTTTCCCCTATTCGTAAATTTCTTTGAAGAAATGCTGATCTCCACCATCTAAAATCAACTGGAACAACACACTGAAACATGCATGTTCTTTCAGTCAGAGAAAAAGCTTCACAGTACTTGACAAATCAAATTTGCCCCTAGTAGCTAGTAGGGCTTCAAACTCTGATTATTATACACTAACGAAGAAATTCAGTCTGAAAATTAACAGAATATAGAAGAAGAAAGAAACAAACATATCATTTAATGAGTTCATTATTAGGGTTTCCCTATTTGGCCCAAAACATCACCGATCCCCCTATTGCTACCAAATATTAACATAACATTAATTGCATGTACACGATGATCATCTTATAATGGCGCCCCAGGGTAACTACTCATCAACTGGTCGTTGGCGAAAGCACATTCTTGGACGGGTGCGGCCGGCATCAGTCGGTCCATGCC
The DNA here is from genome assembly GCF_019419815.1 of Pyrus x bretschneideri. NCBI lineage: Eukaryota > Viridiplantae > Streptophyta > Magnoliopsida > Rosales > Rosaceae > Pyrus > Pyrus x bretschneideri. The sequence goes on along the minus strand of NW_025999390.1, from coordinate 3,651,650 downwards.
GGCATTATAGTCGTCTGAGGAGGAGGCCACAGGAGGACATCCCAGCATCTCACCCCACCCAATACTTTCTCCATAACTACTAATAATTCTATTATTCATAATCATCATCTCATCGCCATACAAGAACTCCATCCCATCAAATCTCTGTTGGTTGTCAGTGTTGTTGTTGTTGTTGTACACCGCCATGTCCTTTAGATGATCAGTCACATAATTACCACCTTGCCCTTGAAACATATTATGCATTATACCATTACCAGCTCCATCAATATTATCCGTGTTGACCATGTAATGTGTTTGTGCAAATTGATGAGGGCTAATGACATCAATGTTGCTTAAGGCCACAGGAGCAGAAGAATTGTTGAGAGCATGAATCCCATGTCGAGGAACTAATAGACTTTGCATGTTCTTTCCAGAATAGTGCTCATCCATTTGATGAGTAGGAGTAACAGCAGTAGCGGCATAGGGAATGTTATTATTATCATCAAGAACTTGATAGGTTGGTTGAATATCGGTGGAGCTATCTTGGGTAGCTTGATTAGTATCATGATTATGATTAATATCAGAACTAAACCTCCCTCCAAGCTTGATGAGCAACTTTCTGATAGAAGCATGGTCATTAAAGCAAGGCTGTTGTTGTTGTTGTGGTAGTACTGTGGGTGCTGCAAGCACTGGAAGCTCCGGCCAGTAAGAGTTTTGACCGTCAGCGGCCAGAATGGCAGAATGGGAGTTACTGTTTCCCCCAACACCGCCTGACCTTTTGATGATGTCTTGTTTAACTAGGCCCGATTTACGAGCCAGCTGATGTTCTTTCCGCTGTCTACCAAGAAGCTTTTTCTTCAGCCTTGTGTTCCAGTAGTTCTTTATATCATTGTCAGTTCTTCCTGGCAGTTGTGCTGCAATTATAGACCACCTACATATACACATACATACATAATCTATATTTATGAAATAATCAAATAATTAATTACCCTAGCTAGGAACTAAATTACACTAATTTACATGTAGATGTGTAATTGATATTGTGGTTATATTTATATATGCTTTTTTTCATTATATAAAAGCGATATTCAACGCTAAATTCATGTATGTGTCTACCTGCTCCCAATACTTATATAGAGGCTGCAAATTATGTTGTCTTCTTCTTCAGAAAACCCTCCATGCTTGATATTTGGGCGGAGATAATTTAACCATCTAAGCCGGCAGCTCTTCCCACACCTCTTAAGCCCTAAATCATCCATCAGAGAATTAAATTAGCAAAAACCTAATTCCATCTAATTTATACAGCTGGTAACTTCTAACTAATTAATTTGATATAGATTAACCAGGACACTAATTTGAGGAAGAGGAAGAAGAAGAAGGTTGAGATCTGCATACCGATCTTTTGTGGCAAAGCGATCCAGTTACCGCCGGTGCCATGTTGCTCGATGTAAGACTTGAGCTTGGCATCTTCTTCAGGTGACCATGGACCTCTCTTCACGTTGGCTTTATCACAGCAAGGAGCTCTCCCCATCTTTACTTTCTTGTTGGAATCTAATTGAGCTAAGATAGCTACCTTGATATACTATAGGATAAACAATATTCCACATTTATATAGTAATAGTAACAACTTTTTAGAGAGAGAAGTTTTTGAGATATTTGTGTATCCGGAACACTGTCATGTATTGTTATTGGTTCTTTCACATTATAATATATGTATTTTTTTGTTAGTAAACTTTAAAAGTAAAATGTATTAATCATATCCTCTATTCATATAATAATACATAAAATTATACATCACGTAACATGTGTTTCTGATACACATAAATTTTGAGAGAGAGAGAGAGAGAGAGAGAGAGAGAGTAAATTGATTAATTGTAAATTGTGATGAAAAGGGATAAGCATGGTTCCCGGAACGGGGCCAAGTGGAATTAAAAAAGGGTGTGGCTAAAAGAAGTGTGCTTCAATAGAAAATTGGAGGAAAATGAGTGTGCCAGAATGGAAGCAGGAATTTTCTTCTTGTCTTTCTTAGTCTGGAATCACCTTTTTTTTTGTATGATCATCAGGTTTGCTAATTTTCTCGGAACTACAATTCCAATAAGATCCTCACCGTCTAGTACTCCGGGACATATATACACACTAAGCACATATTATTATAATACGCCCATGTAGTTATATAGGACATATATTTTTTCTATTGAAATCTAATCTACGTATCATATCATTATACTCCTCAATAACTATTATACGTAAACTTTTAAACTGTGTGAATGTGTTTTATTATACGTAAATGGCGTTTTATCGTAGTGACAGAAAGTAATAATGTTTATGACCATGGTGTAGATTTGATCTCCATCAATTTTCCTATTCCTTAACAACAAACTATTTAACCCACTAATGTTGTCGTTTGCTAAAAAAAAAAAAAAAGAGTATAAAAATGTAAATATATTTGGTCAATTAGCTAGACTACTATACGTTTGAATCATTGGTTAGGGTAATTGTATGTGTGTGTGTGTGTGTGTGTGTGTATGTATACATACATATGTATTCATATATGTGGTCTAGTTCCTCCTTTGAATTTAGGGTTCAAGTGTTCGGTAAAGAGAGTAGGGTGTGATTTCAATAATACAGGCGCTTTAACTGTTAAAGTTGATTTCAAAACTTGTTAAATCTTTTATTTTCAATTACCATTCATCTTTCGTATTATCGAAGCAAAATTCAAAAGAATAAATCACCGTACATAGTCATATGTGCACACGTAGCCATTTGAATTGGTAGTTTTTTTTCTCTCTTTTTTTTTTTTGGGGGGGGGGGGGAGCGCCGCGGTGAGAGAACATCATGCATTGTCAAGTTTTCCATCAATGTAGCATTCTATGTCATAATACAACGTCATGTGAAAATAAACTTACACTTATATTAACATCAGAAGTCAAAATTACGATATACTTTTACGATAAAAGTTATTCTTCTTCTTTTGGCATTGCAACTTCCATTTCCATCAATAAAAGTCAGCCTTTAGGGTTACGTTTACCCAAAAAAGGTAAATAATAAAAAAAAACTATATTTGAACCAACTAGCTTAGCTAGCTAGCAAATTTCTAGAAGCAAAATGACAAACCGTTAGCAAAGATTGAAACTAAGTGGACATTAGGGTACATGATCCTTTTTGGTAGGTGACCAAATGACCAACAAGAGGAGAAGAATGCAAGACAAAGAGAAACCAATTTGATGACGTTGAAGACTTATTTCGATCCCCAGGAATACGCATTGCATAGGGCGGCCTAGGTTAGGGCAGCCCTATATCCTAGAGGATATATGTATATATAAGCAAAGCATGATGAATCATATTCCAGCGGCCATGCATGCAGCTATATACGATAATATTACTTTCTTTAATATCCTCTTTGTGAGTTGGAGTTTCTCTTGCAAGCCCTAGATTAAGTCTCCCTCCTTAGAAGGGGGTTTGTGGACCAACTTACCCTTCTCAAAGGGCCAATATAATTAATGTTATTAGGGTTCAGACTTTTCACAAGTTTGGTGAAATTACGTATTATTTGACTACAAGATACATGATAATGATTTTCCATTTGTTGTTTATTTTAACACTAAGACTTTTTAAGCTAGTCAAATTAATGGGGATTAAATTTGCAGGCTGTAATTAGTAATGACATACTCTCCAACAAAAATAAAAGTAATTAGACATACAAATTCCAAGTCAACTTATAATATATGGCAAAATCACCTAAGAAATGCTATTCATACTTTCTCAAAAGTATGTTCATATGTAAAATAAATTTCAGGGCAAAAATTGTTGAACATGAAAATTTTAGGGTACAAAATGCTCTTATTCTTTTCCATAAAATTATAATTATAAGAAATTAAACAAGATGCAATGTTGACTAAAAGCTGGAAATGGGATTATACAAATAATATTTTATTTTAAACTAATTTAAATTGCAAGGGTAAGAATTCAAAATCATGTGAGCACATCCGCTCTAACTAACGTGACATGCAGAAATGAAACAATCTTAACTAAACAAATTAGAAACCTAAAGATCCACAAGGATAAAAAAAATATCCCAGATCTTATTTCCTCATAAAACTACAAAAGATATAACTCAAAAAATTAAACATATTCCCCCAATTATATTAGAGAAAGCAACTACTATAAGAGTTAATGAAAAGAGCAATATATACACATATTTTTACCTCTCACACATTCTTGTAAATTTTTTACCATTAATCTTTTTTAATTCATTTTGATCCAACGATCAAAAATTAAAAAAAAATATATATATAAAACGTAAATATGAACGTGAATAACATTTCTCTAGTTAATTAGCCAGTGTAACTGGAGGTCAAAGCAAACATCAAATTCAATGTATAATGAGAGTTGGTGGTGGTAGCTATAGGGGGAAAGTGTCAAATCTCTGGCGTCATTTGCTTGACCTCTCGTTCTCTTTCTCTCTCTCTCTCCCGGTTTTCTTATGTAATGATGTTAGTGCTTGACAGACCCGCAGCCATGCATAAAACCAAGGCAAAGAAGCTGTGTTCTCTCATCGGATTCTACATTATCAAGTCTATATATTAATTTGCACCAACTATTTACTTTGGGAAATATTTTCGCCACGTTCTCTCCATGCATTCTTCTTGCTTTTTCCGGTCTTAGAACTGATAAAAAAGATACATAAATGCAGAATAAAAAGAACATACTGTGAAAATCACTACCTTTTCGTATATCATTTAAACGTCTTTTTATATTTTCAATCTTGAACGGACCTACATGTTTTTGAGGTTGAACAATATATTAAAATAGTATTATTTTCTTGACAATTTCTCGTAGGTTCATATGTAAATTATATTCTTTACAGCTAACTCACCCCATCTTCCTTCTCCAGGCTTTACCTTATCTTTTCTCTGTTTTCGACAAGAGCAAAAAGTATTTATATTTTAATTTGGTGAACAGCAAAACAGGCACCATGGTCACCAAGTCAGCATAGCTGTATTTCCCACGCAACTTGAATCAAATTTCTTCTTTCTCGTTTCTGTTTTGTCAAAAGCAAACCAACCTTCCAAGTTGTCAACCCCTTTTACACCACATATTACATGTTTGAATTTCGATCCCTTTTACACCATATATTACATGTTTGAATTTCGATCAAGTTACCATACGTCATGGGATAAATTGGTCATGTGAATAGCACATGAGAAAGAAAGAGTAATTCTTTAGTGTTACCTAATTAACATTATCATCTGACATCATAACATGTTTGAACGATGTGTAGATATATTAGAAATCTAAGATATAATACTATAATATAGATAAATAAATATGTTGTTATAATATAGATAGTTTAGTAACACTGCATGACATGTAATGATCACACTGAAAAATCTCTTCGGTTGAAGGCTTGAAGCCACCAGTTTTTGCATCATGCGGGAGAGTTCTGCAAACCTTTAATTTCTGGGTCAACATGGTGTAATTAGAATATAATTTTCCCGTTTGAGTAGGCGATTAGATGACCATTATAAATGCATGGCTGCCTATGCTGATGCATGCATATTGCACTATGACCTTAGACGAAACATATGATGAAAGTTCATGTCCATGAACAAATGGCAATGACGACATTGCAGTCATATATGATCCCATTTGGAAACTCTGAAGGGTTCAGTTACAGGATAATCTGGATTATTTTTCACATTCAAAGTTGGCGACTCTCCCAGTTTCCTGACCAATGTTTCAAAATGGACGATATTATTATACAAAATTGATAATTAAGGGCCAATTTGATAACCATTTCGTTTTAGTTTATCTTTTGCACTTGAGAAATAAGAAAAGTATATGAGGGAGGAGGAGGGATGAAGAAAGAGGTGGTTTGGTGTGGGATCCCAAACCGAAAATAGTATTCTGAATCCAAAACCGAAAATTTTTAGGACGGGAATTTAAAAACCAATCCCAAACCGAAATTTAGGTATTCCCAATTTTCGGTATTTAGGGATGGTTCGGTATTCCCAAATTTCATACAAATTGAAATACTAATCATTCATACCAAGTCAAATTAACATGCAACCAAATAAAATAAGTAACAAATCCAAAAGCAAAAAAATAAGTTACAAACCTAATATGTTCAAAAACTAACAATACAATTTTTTTGATTTCGTGTTAAGAAATAGACACATCTGGTTGAGAAGCAGGTAGGGTGAGTGTGTGTGGGAGGTTTGTACCCGCAAATGTGGTGATAAAAGGGTTATGGTTACTACTTGTAAACTACACCAATTATATTGCTACTAGTAGTTAGCAACAATTTAAATCTACTATAATATATATAATATTTATTTTCGGTTCGGTATGGGATTACCGTAACATTGAAGAGACAATACTGATTCTCGTACCAAAATTTCGGGATCGGTTCAGTATTTTCTTTCGAAAATTCAAAAATTTTGGTTTGGGCCTTTTTTGGTTTAGGATCGAGATTTTTTTTAGTTTGGTTTGGAATTTAGAGAATTTTTTCCAGCCCTAAGAAAGATGGTCAAAGGGAAGGGAAGAAATGAAAATTTGAAAGTAAAAACAATTTAAAATGATTTTTAGCTTTTGATTTTTTTTTTTAAAGTTTTCATTTTGTGTTTCTTTTCCTACTCCATCGTTTCTCCCATCCCACTTCGAACACAAAAACTAAAACCATAATAATTATCAAACGGATCCTAAGTCAATTCATAAGCTAATGGGCTCCATTCTTTCATAAACCTGGTATTTATGCTGTGTTCGTAGTTAAAAAGTCATTCAACTAAGATTTCTTTACTTCTTCAGGTTACTATGTTTTCATACTTGATCATGAGTAAGTACTAAAACTACTACCCTAGTTGATAACAGAGGAAGGAAAAGTAAAATTTTAGTAACAGAGAAGACACAATACAAGAGGAGAACTACGCCGCTCCCGTTATTGCTGCTGGGTTGGCTTTCAGGCTTGCTTCTATTGGACCTGGGGTTGGTCAAGGTACTGCTACACAAACAAGGGCCAAGCTGCTCAGATGTAATCATTTTACAGTACAGAGCATTCTAAAAGGTCATAAATCCCTGGCTTCAGGTCCATATATACATCGAGGATTACAATAAAATACAACCAAATAAAACTTCATGGTTCCGAAACCTGATCATAATTCAAGCCATGAATAAAAATAGAAGGTCGATTCCCTTGTTTTCACTGACGCTGTTTCTTGCATAAAGGCATTGGCGTGGAAGGGCCTAATTGCTCTAACTTGGTACCAGAATTCTTTTCATAAACCCGACCAAGTTCTCCAGAAGTGACGAATGCAGCTTTAAGAAACTGCTCATCCTCCACAAATAACTCCCAAGTTCTCATTCATCAGCACACAATCCACTTCACCCTCACTAATATCAAACATAAATCCCATTTGGATAAGCTTGCTCAATTTATCTGCTCTAGTAGGTTTTGCTGGTGCCAAAAGTTCTTGCGCGAGTTCAATAGCAAAAGAAGTAAGAAACTCTAGATCAATTCTTGTCCTTCGGAACCTGATTTATCAATGAGCAGCCGCTGTGAATCCGTCTCCCAAAGAACCAGCTTTTGTTTTTTTCACTTCCACGGTTGTCGCTGCAGATGGCATTAGTGACAGCATAACTACCGAATTTGCGGCCTCGTGTCTGTCTCTTAGTGACATATTTACCTCAGGACCAGCAAGAAAAGCCAGAATAGTCTTGACTAAACCCCTCCCGATCAATCCATTCCTCGCATCAATCTTTTCCCACTGCTCTTACGACTCAATGCCGTTCACTTTGCACTCAATTGACTCAGAAATCTTTCTAACTCCAAGAGATTCGTAGATTGCTTGTAGTCTTCCTGGGTAAATATAAGACAAGCTGTGACTCTTGGGAAAGCAAACAAACAGAGGAAATTTTTCACAGCCTGAGAAAACTTTCTTGAGTCGCAAGTCATCAGCAATGAATACTTCCTCTCTGCGGATTAGAAGTATTTTCTCCACCAGACATTGTGGCAGGTACTTTGGTCAATTTCTGCTTGAGAGTACCTCGTAAATGTTGATTCCAGTTGGCTGCAACATATTCCAGGTTCTTTCATGAATCTGACACAATATCCATTGCTAAATATCCATGGCTGTGAACTCACAAGAAACACACATTAAAATCCAATTCCTGCAAGAAAACATTGATATCGGGAGTTCAACTTGATAATCAAAAGTTCAATAGATAACTGGGTTCCTATACAGAATGCATGCAACTCAAAAAAGTAAAATGAGTTGAATAGACTGGGAACTCTACTATTATGCATTCAAAACAAGCGTGTATACGGGGCTATACAGTTTAAATTTGAAAACCTATCTTTAAGACGAAAAAATGAAAAGAATTGCAAAAGTCATCTCCTAGAGATGGAAATTTCACATAGAGCCCAACTATTCAGTCAGAAATGAAAAAGAAAAACGAAATCCAAGACCAAATTAGCCAAAGGAATGCCAAAAGATCCTAGACAGAACATACAAAAATAGCTTGCTAGAAAAGGAACACAAATATAGAATCTCAAAAATAAAGTTCTGCAAAAACATTTATTTGGGATAAACAATAAGTTCCATCACAACAGAATTGATTAAAAACAAATAAAGTCCATCACAAAAAACGTATATTCAACATTCAGGTTCATGAAAAGGAAAAACTGCAAAGCTCAAACCCTTAATGCTCGTTTGATAACCATTTCGCTTTTTGTTTTTGCATTTTTTGTTCTTAAGATATGGTGGTATCAAATGGTTATCAACCGAGCGCTTAACTACTTAGTTGCATTCTCCGTAAACACATACAAATGGGAAGGCTATTAGGGATAGCATTTCCATGTTCAAAATGTTTACATATAAACAGCTAAAATAAAACTATAAAATGAATCAAATGAAATAAAATTTTAATTTACCTTTTTCTCCAATAAAAGCCCTGCTGCCTCCTTCCCCTTCTTTGTTACGGAAAACTCGTGGCTTCGCCGCCGTCGCGCCGATGGAGAACAGCCTACGCTGCAGATGGAGTCCATATAGTGGCTGGTGCTCCACTCCCAGTTATGTCCTCCTTTGTCATCACAAATTCCCGCGTTGGTTCTACGCCTTCTTCGTATTCATTGTCTTCTGCATTCTGCAAATAAAAAACCCACAAATTAAAATCCACCAAAAAACAAACCCACAAATCAAAATTCACAAAAAAAGAAACCCACTACTGGTTTTCAAGTTCCATTGATGCTAGTGTTGAAAAGTTTGAATTTTTTTTTTAATTTTTTTTTAGAAACAGAGCAAAAAACCCAGAAATTGTTTAAAAACCCACATATTAATTTCGAGTTTCATTGACGTTGGTCAGGAAAAGAGTTTTATAAAACGCAGCAAAAAAATTAATATATATAAAAACCTGTATGAGCTCCACGAGAAAATGGATGTCTTTCTGGTGGAGTTCGGCTGAGAGGCTGGTGACCGCATGGTGAAGGTCGAGAGTTAAAGGGCTTGCTTCTTTCTTCCCTATCAAGTACTAAACCTAATTTCTTTTATGTGACTTTAAGCAGAAGCTGTGGCTTTTTCATCTGTGTGGCTCCATTCTGCAGAAACCCAGTTAACATAAAAATTTATGAACGATCAGTCATAAGCTCAGGGAGATAGAGAGATCGCTCCAGCAAAACGATGGGGGAGCTTGGTTTTCTTGCTCTGGAGTTTCGGGTGAGAAAAAGAAAAAAAAGTCAACATTCAGCATGCAGGGCCGCTGCAATGGCAGTGATTGGATTTGCCAGGGAGCACTGTTCTAAAAATCTCCGCATAGATGTTTTGTCCCGATTAATGTTTAGGTATTTGAAAATTAAGAAATTGTGTTTAGACCTAATGAAGCGTCCATCTAAACCTGCTGAGGCGCCCGCCTAAATCGTCTAGACACCCATCTAGCTCACCCAGCCCCATTTAGGCACCTGCCTGCTTAGGTTGCAACTCATTTAGAGAGAAAAAAGATAACTTTCATTTTGCATTTTAATTTTTTTAATAAATTGTAATAGATTTGTTGTAAACTTAAATGAACATACATTATATGTTTGTTCTTTATATTTTCACTATGTTTTAATACTTCATAATATATATGTAATTCTATTTCGTAGTTTATGATGAAATTTTTTATATTTTAAGTATAAACTGATATTTATTTGTACGAAATATAATAAATTTACCTAGTCCACCTAGCGGCCTAGGCGCTAGACCTCTTCTTGTCGCCCGACTAGCGTCTAGTACTTTTTAGAACTTTGTCTAGTACTTTTTAGAACTTTGCCTGGGAAGAAGCTAAAGAAAATTGAGATGTCACTCTAAAATTAATTGGTTTTAAATTTCTACTTTAATCGATAACAATAAGAGACTCTTTTACTTTTAGATTTTTATATGCTTTTTACGTGACAAATTGAGTTATGAAAAATGTGTGGTTGTTGAGCTTTACACGTAAGCTAATTTGTTTTGATATTATAAAAAATATTAAAGTTTTATTATAAACTAATAGGAAATACAGAGAATAAGTTAACGTACTTATAAGCATCTGCAAGTTTTTTCTTTTATTAATGTGAGATTCATTCTTATCATATATTCTTATGCGTGATGAATTTTTAAATCTAACATATAAATAATATAAATAAAATAATATAAAGTGCATGCGACTAGTAGACTTTACATATCCGATAATTTGCTCTAACGAGTTAATTAATGAAAAGAAGGTTTATGCATGTACTGATGCGAGTATATTTGACACGACTTATCAAGTCCCCGGCTTTTTTTTTTCAATAATGAAGAAAGGGGGGACTCAGTTTGTCTTGTCAAAAAAATTTCATGCAGGATTTAGATTTACACGATCTTCCTTCCTTTAATTACTCTGTCACCACTGTCTGCAACCTCAGCCAAGTTATACCACCAAACCACCACCTTCTCCTAATTACTCTGTCACCATCTGCTCTAAAGTTGAAGCTCTGTTTTTTTTCTTCTTCTCCATTTTTCTGCTGGAGCACCAAAAAAAAGCCAAAACTTTATATTTCTTAGCAGCAGGAAGGTATGCTTTTCCTCTCTTGAGCTTATGGCTGATCATTGTCTTAAATTTCTGCATTTCTCACCTTTGTAAAACTGTATTTTCTTGCTAGGTTGTCTGGCACAAACTCTCTCTGCCTCTGCATGCTGACTAGGCCACCATGGTAAACGACGCAAATGAAGCTTTAAGTTCCGCTAAACTTCACATACAAGAGATTAGGACCAAAAAGTTCTCAATAGCGAAGAAAGAAGCAAACCCTTTAACTCTCGATCTTCACCATGCCGTCACTAGTCTCTCTGCGGAGCTTTACCAGAAAGACATCCATTTTCTCATGGAGCTCATACAGGTATTTTCCTCTTTTTTTTTTTTTTTTCAGAAAAAGTAAAAAAGTTCAATTTTTTTCTTACTATCGTGGGTGAAACTTGAAATTGAAAACAGTTTGTGGGTTTATTTTTTTGCGAATTTTAATTGTTGGGTTTGTTTTTTCGTTGATTTTTATATGTGGGGGTTTGATTTGAAAATCGAAAAAAATGGAAACAATTCGTGGGTATTTTGCTATTTTTTTAACAAAAAAATAGAAAAAGTTTCAAGCTTTTCGATACTAGCATCAATGGAATTCTTCTCAAAAAAAAAAGCATCAATGGAATTCGAAAACAAATTATGGGTTTTTTTTTTTTTTTTGTGAATTTTAATTTGTGGGATTGTTTTTTTCTTAGATTTTAATTTTTTATTTTTTGTTTTGCAGAATGCAGAAGACAATGAATACAAGGAAGGAGTTGAACCAACGTTGGAATTTGTGCTGACAAAGAAAGACATAACTGGGAGTGGAGCACCAGCTACTCTGCTTGTTTTTAATAACGAGGTTGGCTTTTCCAGGAAGAATATGGACTCGATTTGCAGCATAGGCCGTTCCACAAAGAAGGGAAAGAGACGGCAGGGATTTATTGGAGAAAAAGGTAAACTATTAACAACTGAGTTTTATTGGGTTTTTGTTTCTTCATTAATTTTATTTGTGCATGCAATACACTAATAATTTCACGCATTTGACGTCTATATGTACAAATATATATCAAAATTCAGAATGAAGGAATCTCCGAATTGTTTTCTGCATCAGAGAGTTAGGAAGTTTCTGAATTTAGACCTTCTACCATGTTTCCTTCACATGCACACTTTCGACGTGTACTGAATGCATAATGTAGTTCTAATTTTAACCAGAGAGAGTTAAATTCTTCTGAAAAAGAACTAGTTGTTTGAGTTGTTTACATGCATTTGTTATAAGAGTTGAGTTATCAATAAGTGCCTTCTGAACTATTGGTCTGAAGGTGAACTGTTGAACTCATAATACTGGTTTTGCTTGCAGGTATTGGATTTAAAAGTGTATTCCTTGTGAGTTCACGGCCTCATATATTTAGCAACGGATATCAGGTCAGTTTTATGGAAGAACCAAATCAAGATTGTGGTATTGGTTATATAGTTCCTGAATGGGTTACTGGAAAGCCATATTTATCAAGCATATGCGAGGTGTATGGTTTCAACAAAATCTTGCCAACAACTACGTTTATTCTTCCTCTAAAGCCTGACAAGGTGGAAGCTGTGAGAATGCAGCTGTCAGAGCTGCACCCAGAGCTTCTCCTGTTCTTATCCAAGATAAAGCACGTATACGTACGTGGATGTGATCCACAAGAAGCTGATGATGTCTCCACAATCTCTATATTCAGTGAGACTGAGCATGTGAACTTGAGTGATAAAGGAGCCAATTCACGTGTTGTTCAACTTTCTGTGAAAGAAAAAAAATGTGATACTGACGAGTTGTGCAAGTATTATTTGTGGAGAGAGTCATTTCCAGTAAAACCGGGCAATAGAGTTAATACAAGGATGGATGTGGAGGAATGGGTCATCACCCTTGCTTTCCCATTTGGAGAAAGACTGAGAAGGGGAACGTCGTCTGTTGGTGTATTTTCTTTCCTGCCTACTGCAATGGTCACCAACCTCCCCTTTGTAATTCAAGCTGATTTCATTCTTGCTTCTTCACGAGAATCTATTCTGTTGGATGATGTCTGGAACTTGGGAATACTTGAATGTGTGCCATCCGCCTTCATGAATGCCTTCCAGTCATGTGTGAGAGAGCTCTCCCTCTTCCCTTCACCTGGTCAGGCATTTGAGTTCTTACCTGCTCAAGCTTCTCCGATTCCCACATTTGACGACTTAAGGGAGTCTATTAGAGTTAAATTGGAAGGTTTACAGATAGTGCCTTGTCAAATGCTTTCTGGCGGGAATTGGTTGTTCCTGCAGCCTAAACATGCAGTTCGGATCTTGCCAAAATTTAGGGCTCTAGTGCTACAAATGAAAAGTGAAGGGGCTTTTTCAAGTGGTTCACCTTTATTGAAGAGGGTCTTGCATTCGTCACTGGACCTTGAAAAATACAGTGCAGTTCTGTACTTTCTAGGTGTGGTATGGGCTAGTGGTCATTGGTACACAGAATGCATCAGATCCTGCAATCTTCTGATGGTATCTGATGATGTCTACATTGATCTGCTTGATTTTATTGCTGATAATGAGGTAATGACGTCAAAGCATATTTCGGTCATACCTCTTATTAAATACATCAATCGGGAAGGCAATTTGCAATTGTGTACAATTACCAAAACCGCGAAGGCGGAGTCCAAGATTCAATATGCTGAGGAGAAGGAAGTTCATACATGGCTGAACAAATGCAATATGGAGTTTGGATGTCCTGATAATATGTATTTCTTGCCAGATAACGTACAAAAAGCTCTTTTAGATAATCAGAGAAGTGTTGCCAGAAATAAAAAATCAAGGCATGGGATAAAATCATCTGTCTGCAATTGGCTTTGCGACTATGCAGGAGTGAAATCTTGTACAGCATATGATTATGCTGTATTTCTTTGCAATCATGTAAACAAGGAGCCAGGTCTTGCACTTACAGTTGCTAATTTCCTTTATCATGCGCACAAGAAATCCTTCCTTAGTGATTATGAGACTTCTTATCTTTGTGGAAGTTTCCCGCTTATTGATGGAACTGACCGTGTCAGAATGCAGAGAACTGTTACCCTTGTCCCTGCATCAGGTAGCAAATGGGTGAAGTTGTTTGGTTCCCAGAATCCATTTGTTGAACAGAACTATGTTGATATAGGGAATGCTTACGCAAAAAGTAGTATGTTTTTGGGAGACTCGGTGCTTGAGAAGGAGCTTCTTAATTTTATTGAAAGGCACAGTAAAGCTATGGACTTACCCGAGTTGTCGCCTCCAGATGTGGTTTTAGAGAAAGCATCTCATGAACTATCTAGTGAGCAGGCCTTTTTGCTGCTTGATTGGATCAGATTACTCCGGACTAAGGGTTCATCTCTTCCGACAAAGTTCATTGAAAGCATTCGAGGTGGTAAGTGGATGAAGACATACTCAGGTTATAGTTCTCCAAGAAAGGCCATTCTACCAGATGAAGCAGGTAAATCTGTTCTTGATATGATGAAGCATGTTCTGAAGGATGTCTGTATTATAGACCTCGAATTTTACATGAATCGGATCAATCTTTATCAAGATGAATTGAAATTTCTTGGTGTCGGGCATGGATCAGATGATGTGAGGAAGCTGGTTACTAATTGCTTAAGGTCTCTTGCTTCTCCTCGAATGAGCAAAGACTGCGCATTTTCTTTGTTGAATTTCATTAGTTTCTGTAGAGGGCGGAATGTGATTGACGAGGATTGGTTGACTGTTATGAAGGAGAAGAAGTGGCTGAAGACTCATCAGGGTTATAGTGCTCCAAAGGGATCTATGCTTTTGCCGTCTGAGATAGAAGTGGAAGCCTGTTTGAAAATCACAAATCTTCCAATTGTTGATGAAACATTCTATGGAAGCAGATTAGGTTCTTTCATATCTGAGTTAACGCTACTTGGAGTTGCATGTGGTCTTGAGGAGGTGCAGAAATCGATTGCAGAGAATATGAATCTAACATCAAATCTGTCATCCATGACTGGTAGTTGTGGTTTATTGATTCTTAAGTGTATCAGATGCTTGGGGTCTGGGGCTGCAGGCTTAATTAACAGGATTAAATGTCAACCTTGGATGAAGACAAATTTGGGTTTTAAAAGACCTTCAGAAACGGCTCTTCCTGGTTCCCAATGGGGTTCTTTGTTCACTGCTCTCCAGGTTCCTGCCATAGATGCACTGTATTATGGGGATGCAATTACACATTTTGTTGAGGAGTTGAATGCCTTGGATGTTGTAGTTGATGATTCTGGAGCATCTAAGATGATCGCTGTCCAATTTAATTCCCTAGTGTCTTCTTCTAACCTAGCTCCTTCAACAGTGATGTCACTGCTAGGTTGCATCCGGGAACTGAGTCAAATTATGTCTTTATCGTCCCCTGAACTGATGTGGTTGACATCTGAGAAGTGGTTAAAAACACGACATGGTTACAAGACTCCTAGAGAATCAATTCTTTTTAGCTCCAAGTGGGGGTCAATCTCGTTCTTTGTTGATCTTCCTCTAATTGATGACGCGTATTATGGTATCGACATATATAAATTCAGGGGTGAGCTGCAGATATTGGGTGTAATCATGGATTTTGAACAAGGAGCATCATTTGTTGCTAAGGGTGTCCGCAGCCCTATTGAAGGGGAACTACTTAGTGCGGATGGTATGATGTCAATTCTAGAGTGCATTAAGCATCTGATGTCAAGTTCTCTTGATGAGGCTTTAGTGGGTGACTTGGTCAGTAATGTCGCAAAAGGCACGTGTTTGAAGACCCTGAGTGGTTACAAAACTCCAGAAGAATGTGTTCTTTTTGATCCAACATGGGATTGTATTCTAAAGAGGTCAGATGTGCCAAGCATTGATGAATTTTATTTTGGAACTAACATTCACGCGTACAAGAATCAGTTGAGAGATATTGGCGTGAAGGTAGATCCTTTGGATGTTTGTTCTTTTCTTTCTGCACTTCTTTTGTCCCAGACAAAAACGGCTGTAATAAGAAGGATTTATAGCTTCCTTAACAAGTTCAAGTGGAGTCCAACAGTTCAAGATAAATGCAACTCTCAGGTGTGGATACCTAATCCCGAGGGCACAGGTGTGTGGGTTAATTCTCAAGATTGTGTACTTCATGATCGGAAGAATCTGTTCGGCTCCAGCCTGTTTTGTCTTGACAAGTTTTACAAGAAAGAGCTCCTCCCCGTGTTTTCTTCGGCTTTTGGAGTTTCCGATAATCCTACCATCAATAACTACGTGCAGCTATGGAACAATTGGGCCTTGAGGGATAAGTGTCAAGTAACTGTCAGAGAATGCAGCTCGTTTTGCGAATATATTGTAGACAACTGGAATCAAGACGTAGAAGAAAATCTGAAGCTGAACTTGATCAGATTACCTGCCACAATGTCCACAGTTGAAGAAATATATCTGATGAGTAGAGAGGAAGTGTTCATTGCTGATGACTTGCAACTGAAAAAGATTTTCTCGAGCTTCGACAAGGCTCCTTTGTTTGTGTGGATTCCCAACAGTTTCAGCGAGTTTCTTATTTCTCCTAGAAGGCTGCATCAAATTTATGAATTACTTGGAGTTAGAAAGGTTTCTGACTCAGTTGAGTGCAATGTCAGTAGCATGCTATCGGTGGATCATTGTGAAAAGGTTGATGCAAGAAACGGATTGATAGGAAGGGGTTTAATCAAAATTATTCTTGGTTTTCTTGCGGGTCCTGAGGTAAACATGTCAATGAAAGAGAGACAAAACGCTGCTAAATCAATGGTTATGCTGTCGGTGTACAAGAGTGACAAACCAATTCAAGTCTGTTACAGACTAGTTCCATCTGCAAGTACATCAGTGGAAGTGGAAAAGTTAAAGCTGGTTCTTTGGGAGAAGGATTCTCAGCGGTTGCTTATGGATAAATCTGGCTATGAAAATGGGAAAGATGATCTTGAATTTGTTACGTCTTTTGCTGACGAACTCGCACAAGGATTGTTAGCACAGGCAAAACCCACTGCAGCAGATACATTGAGTAAGATTATCCAAATTGGGTTCATGTTTCATTTCAATGAGAATGAAGTTGATTTTTTGCTGATGAAGCAAAATTTGGAGCTGTTAGTGGAGGATGTGGCGTTTCTCGACAGTGCATTCCTCTCTTCAGAAGGACCTTCTCGTGTTTACCGAAAACGTGCAAGCAAGAAGTTGGAGCTTTTAGCCCCTTCCACACCAATGCTTTCCTGGCAAGAAACGACGTCAGTGAAAAGAGGGGTTTGACCCTGTATGTTTTCTGTGCTGTAGAATGCATGTATCTGAACAGTTTGTGCAAAAGTTAGTGGATGATGAACTTCCTGAATCTTATCCGTGCAATTTTTACTTACTTTTCCCTCCTCTTTTCTTACCACTCAACCAAGCGTGTTATCATTGTAACTAGCAAAAACACACATTAGAGGCCGTGCCCATTTAAGCTTTCTTCACTATTTTAACCACTCTAAAATGTATCCATTTTATATAATATATATATATATATATGTATATTTTTTTTTTTTTAAGAAGTTGGAAAAGTATATTGGTGTTGTTTTAATGGGGACCAATGCTTATTTTATATAAATTTGATGATTCATATGGTGTTTCTTTTAATTAATAATCCAAGATAAATCGAACACAAAAACTGATAAAACTGGGAAGCCAAAAAAAGAAAGAGTTCTGCAGTCCGCACAATTGGCAAAGTGTGGATCATGACCGTAATTTTATCTTTTTACAACTGATCCACAGTAAATTGTAATCTGAAATGTGGTGGTGGGTTAAAAGGAGCTTAGTCAATTTCCACAATCCAGCCTTTCTTATCCTCAATCTGTCCCGTTTGAATTCCTACTAGGGTTGAGTAAAGTTGTGGACATGCAGTCCCAGCTCCCGTTCTGTACTCCATCCTGCACATGAGAGAAAGTCGGTATATTCTTTTCTTTGGCTATGCCCAACTACGTATATATTGCTTTCTTCCTTGTCTAAATAAAATAATCGAATTTTGAATGCTCCTATGATACTACTACCTTTTGCCTTGATATGTAATGCTGCCCACAGGAGCAACACCAACAGCAGTTCCAGTGCAGAACACTTCATCGACTTCACTCAATTCCTCCACTGGAATAACTCGTTCCTCAACCTAAACGCATTTGAAGGGCAGTGTCAGAATCAGTCCATGAGGGAGATAAGAAATGGTGTAATCTACTGGCATGGAAAATCACCTGGTAACCATGATCACGAGCAATTTCAATAATACTTCTTCGAGTAACTCCCGAAAGAATAGTCCCCGATGTGGGAGGAGTTGAAATCACGTTGCCTTTCAGAATGAAAATGTTGCAAGAAGATACCTCCTCCAGATTTTTGTTATGTACTGAATCGAGATATAGAACATCCGAAAATCCCCTGCTTTTTGCTCTGGTTAGTGCCTTCAATACCTACATATATCCAGTACAGGTTATAAGTTATAAAGTTAGTAACACATGAAAACCCTAATTCAAAATAGTCGTAATTGTTCTGCTTACCGGGGCATAATTGGTAATGGTTTTGACACCTCCAGCTCCGCCACGAGAGGCACGATCATACTCCTCCTCGACATATATGTTCAAGGGTGCAGAGCCCTCCTATTAAAACAATAATAAGTATATAAATCTTACTATAATTAACATACATAATGCTCGCGTCTGCGTGAAAAGTGTATTGCTAACCTTGAAATAATTTCTGACCGGGGAAGCATATATAAGGAATGTGTACTCAGGTGACGGTGCCAAGCCTAATATGGGGCCACTTCCTAGAAGTAGAGGCCTAATATACAAAGACCCTTTGCCTGGAGGAGGAACCTGTATTTCATCACGGCACAGATATGTAAACTTGTAAATAATTTGTACACAAATTCCATACTCCAGGAAGATATTTAACTCGAAACAAATAAATCAAGTTTCCGATAGCAATTACCCAACGCTTGTTTGCTTGAGCAGTTTGCTTCACGGCATCAATGAATTGATCAACCGGCAGTGAGGGCATGCACATTCTTTCTGCGCCAATCTTCATCCGCATTGCGTTCTGGTCTGGACGAAAGAGAAGGAGATTCCCATCTTTCTTCCTGTGTGCTTTTGTGCCTTCATATATTGCCTGTTTACATTAAGCCAGCCTTTTCAACTTCCCGAAATCTAATTATGTTTTCCCCAAAACAAAAATTCTACTTAAGCCTATATACCTCGAGCGTGTTTTAAACAATTTCGATTGAAAAATCTTACCTGTCCATAATTTAAAACTCCAGCAGCAGGGTTAAGTTCAATATTTCCGTAACGACTGAGTTGGCCTTGTTCAAATTTCCCGTCGTTGGAACATTTCATAACGTACATGTAATCAGTTTGCACTAAACCAAACCCGAGATTATCCCAATCCACATCAGCATACTCATGCTTATCAAGATCATAGCTGCACAAATTATGCAGAAAACATCAAAAAACATGCCAATTAACCACCCCCCACCAACGCTTATATGCATATTCCCACAGCAGTGAATGTTAAGATAATCAATCAAATTGACAACCGAAGGTTCTGAAAGAAAAATACGAAGACGCTATGTGTTCGAGCATGTGATTTTCAATTCTTTTAGTTCATAGTAGCTACTAATCAATAAGCTATTTGCTTATAATATAATATCTTCGAATTACTTCAAGCATTTATATATGAATGATAACGTGGAATACAAGAAAGTTTCAAGCTGCCAAATTTTGAAGCCATTCCTAATCATACCTGTATTCAAATGGATCACATGCTTGTTCTGCATTCGATGAAGCTACAGTTCCGAAGCAACGGTAAACTCCAAGATTCTAATTAACACGAGAAAATAGATATCAGGAAAGCTTAAACACGTGAAACATGCAATGTAATATATACGACTGTTTAGATAACGTGAAACATGTGTCGGTAGTCACTTGTCTGACAGAAGTAAGATCCACCATACAATTAGAGGTAATATAATGTCTCTTCAACATTTTTCTCGAATGAAATCAACACGCATGTTCGGAAGTTAGACACCAACGAAACACCTGAATTGTGTTATCGTAATCATGATTCTCCTGTAGGAGAAAGTTTGTATGAAATGTGGTGTTACTAATTCCCATGTTGTTATATGAATCGTGTTCCAATTCGTGTCTCATAAAACGAGCAGACGACATAGTTGATATTCATGGAACTATAGTACGGTATTAATTAACAGATATGTGTGTCATGAAATGGATAAATTAGTAAGATTATGCGACAAGGTAATAAAACATGGAATCTAAAACAGGGGAAATCGAAAACAGAGGAGGTGAAAGAATGATTAACCTTGGACGACGGAGATAATGAAGAAGCAACTCCAAGAGATCGAACCAACTTATGAAACCTTATCGTCCTTTGAATCATGGTTGGTGTTGTCTCTCTGTCTGCCTCGAAATCTCACAACCCAGAACGCGAATCTAGAATTTGAGCAAGAGATGGGAGAAGGGGGGTGGTGTGAGGAGAGAGAGGTGGGATAGGGATACGAAGAGAAAGTATCAAACATGGGGAGAAGGATGGGCGATGGGTCACATTTATATCGCGCCAAGTGAGATGAGAGAAAAGCGGGTGGAAAGAGCCAAATTGCTCAAGGATGGGGGATCCTGAGCAGAGCACGTACCCGTACTTGTTATATTTGTAGGCTCTTTTTATATGTAGTTATATTAATGACTTAGAGTTTATTTGAAGCTATTTTTGAAATGATTAAAAACGTTTTTAGAAAATATATTTTTGAGTTTAAAAAAACTTAATGTATTTCGTGCAAGATGCACCAGTTATTTGCTTCACTTCCATTTTACTAAAGATTGGTTTGAAAAACAATTTCACAAAAACCTGGCTTTAAAAGAACGTCCAAACTAACCCTAAATAATGAACAGGTCTGATTATAAAATTATTCTGTGAAAATGATATAATAAGTTAGCGTCAGATTAGGTTACTAATTACATTATTTTTTTTATTTGTAATATTTTGAATGATTTGAAATTATTACAATAATTTAAGAGAGGGAAGAGTTTCGAATCTGAGACGCATGAGTAAAATCAACACTTTATTCATTATAATATTGAACCACATACAATTGCATTTAATTTTACTATAAAAAAAACTAAACTGCTTTTAATTTGAATGAATTTTTGTAAAAATCTATTAAAACGAAAATTTGAAAAACGTACTTACTACTCTGTAAGCCTTTGAACTCTAAATAAGTGAGTCACTCGTTTATCACAAGTTTGATAAACCTTAAAATAACTTAATAAAAACAGAGATGGAGATAACTATGCATGACAAAAAGTTTGGAACGCTGAGGACGCCAGGTCGGACCACTACATAAAAAAATAAAATAAAATAAACCTAATTATTGAGTGGATAAGAACATGGCGGACTCACCTTGTTCTGCTGTCTTTTCAACATTGTCGTGTAGATATAATTAGAGTTCCAGGTTTCATAACCTCATGATATTTTTATGTAATCTTTTGTATTTTTTTTGAACTTATGGCCCGCCGACAACCTATAAAAAAAAAAAAATAATAATAATAATAAATGCTTTTTATTTACGAAGGCAAATAGTGAGTACTCCATTGCATCTCATATGTGTCAACATTTATAAAATCTTAATACGAAATTTATCAAAGTCGAAATACATTATTGAGTAGCTATTGATGTGATAATATATTTGTTTATTATGTTAGGAAGAGATTCCGAGTTCAAATCGTCCATGGATTATGTTGGACATATACATTTGGTGAACAAACTACGTCGTCTATATGTTCTACAAACTTGCCTAGTTTTTGCGTCGATGATGGATCCTTCCTACTTCAAGTTTACTGTCCCGCCGAATTCTGTAAGACCCATCTGTATATTTGAAAGCGCCCGGTGCAGTTCCTGAGACACGACAACACCGGGGCCAGTTTCAAGGTAAGACACCCTGAAAAAAGAAGTATTAACTCAGCTCTAGTAGCATAATCATCATACATAAATTATGAGCACATTACACTTTGTAAGACAAGAAGTAAATCACCTTTTATCGAGGTAAGTTATGCTGCGCACGGGTGTTAAGACAGCATTTCCAGTACAAAATACTTCATCGGCTTCAAACAATTCCTCAAACGACACAAGGCGTTCCTCAACCTGTCATGTATTCGATGTGAGGATCTCAACGAGTAATCTGATATATTTGACAATCCTAGGGAAGTAGCGGAGTTCGAAACTCATAAAATCATGTTAAAAAGGTTTACCGCCAAGTATAAAACCAGTTTGCAACTGGAGGATGCCCAAACACATGCCTGGTACCCTTCGATGCGAGCAATTTCAATTACAGAGTTGCGGGTAATGCCAGGCAAAATGGTCCCTTCGTGCAGTGCCGGGGTGGAGATTACATTATCCTGTAAGTAAAACTTTCATAGCCTCAGAATCAGACAACCATTTTTTTCTTGATAACCAAAACGCTAGAGCTTCAATAATACCTTCACTAGAAAAATGTTAGCAGTCGAAGTCTCTTCAATGTATCTGTTGTGAACAGAATCAAGGTACAAAACATCAGAGAAACCATTTGTTTTAGCGTCCACCTGTGCCTTCAAAATCTATTCAAATAATTCACAGGTTTCATATCAGTCTTTGACAAGTTGAAGTGCATCTACGAGACCATGACTACAGAAAATAATATGAACCCAGCGCAAGATTTATGGAAATCAAGTGTAGTTTCTAGGTGATTTGTTAACACTGAGAATGCAAATTGACCACAACGCAGCAATAGGAAGAAAAATATCTAATAACGTAAACAGCCATCAACCGCAATGTGAACATGTGGTAATTAGCACTTACAGCACTATAATTTCCTATGGCTTTCACACTTCCAGCTCCACCACGGACTGCGCGATGGATTTCATTTTCTACCACCAAATTGATTGGTTGCAAGCCCCCCTGTTGCCATCAGAGAATGGAAACTACAATTGAATTAAATCCTCTTCGAAAGGGGAAAAATCACAAAACGTTTACCTCAAAATAGTTCCCCATTGGAGAAACATAAATCAGAAAGGTGAATTCTGGAGCTGGTGTAAGACTAAGAACAGGCCCATTCCCAATAAGTAGTGGTCGAATATGAAGAAAGCCTTTACTCCGTGGGGGAATCTGTAGTGATGCACTGAGCACCATAATTAGAACATGCTACAGAAAAAAGGACTTCTCTTAAGAACAAAACATGGTGTAACATTACCCAACGTCGATTTGCCAAGACAGTAGCTTTTATACCTTCCACAAACTGCTCAACAGTTGGTGAAGGCATACACAGGCGCTCTGCGCCCGTCCTCATCCGCAACCCATGTTCCTCTAGGTGAAATAGTAATAAAGAACCGTCATGTTTCTTGTATGCTTTCAATTCTTCAATTATTCCCTTGACATAAAAGAAAGTGAAATTCTTTTCAAAAACTTTGATTTTGAAGATAAATGCATAGTCCTAATACAATGACAATGTAAAACACATAAATATCAAGATGCTAATGATGCCAAAATTCACATAAGCGCTTTTTCTAGAAAAACACTTCAAACGCAATACTTTTAGGGAAACAAATTCCCCAATTCTGTATAAAACTTATTGTTTTCGAAGTGTTATTTCAAATTTACTAGCTTAATTTTAAAGCAGGCCCAGAAATCAAAAACCGAGGTCTAATAAAATAAGGGGTATTACATAATCGGAGCAGAGGACTGAGGACAAACCTGTCCATAGTTCAAAACACAGGCAGCTGGGTTGAACTCAATTTTTTCGAAACGTTGTAACCCGCCATCCATAAAGTCTCCATCTTTGGAACTGTTCATAACAAACATGTAATCTGTCGACATGGGTTTGTTGAATCCGAGCGTGTCCCATGTTGTATCAGGCAATTCAGAGGTTTGACTGTTCTTTTCGAAACAAAATTTGGCAACTTTATGATAAGTAGAAGGACCACGTAGTGTAATTAATCAAACAGTGCAAGTTTTGGTACTGAATGAGAGGTGGTCCGTACGTACTCATGAGCGACACCAGATGGAGTGACGGCTCTGAGGCTTGTGGTGGAGGTGGCAATCGGAGCCGCCGACCGAAGCCAAGAAGGCGCGAGTAGAAGCTGCTGCTGCATCATCAAACGCATGCAAAGCTATTAATTAATTAATTAATGGGTATTTATAATCTGGGGAAAAAATACGGCAAAAAGAAGACAAGATGTTACACAAAGTAGTGCGATTACTGCAATTGCATGCCTTGAGGGACTGAGACGAGCAGGATGAACTGGGAGTTGTTGGGAATGGGAGAGCAATTGAGAGGGTAGAATTGGAAATTGTCATCTCTGATCTCTCCTCTTCTTCTTCTCAGCTAGGGCATGCAGATTGCAGAGCTTTTTCTGAAGGTTTTGATCCGAAATTGCTTTTGGCTTTTGGCTTTTGCTTTTGGTGACAAGAACGAGGCTTTGGCTTCGGATCAGTGATCAAATTCCATGGATTGTCAATCGACACCTTTGCTGTTATGGCGTGGGATGCCCGCCATATGCTGAATACCCGCCAGACACGCCCTTCAGCTGATTAAAATATAATTAATTAAATCAATTATTTTGGGCTGGGCTTTGATTTTGGGACCAAAAACCCAATGAATGTTTGGTTTTTGGGTGAACCGGATTTGGCATTGAAGTCCAAAGGCCCAAACTATGTGGATCCATCATCCATCTAGTATTTCATTTCAAAGTTGTAAAATCTAGACAGAGTTGGCCTACGCTGAGAAATTTCAGCATAATTTCATATAGTCTTCTAGGTTATGTGTAGACTTAAATGGGTATGCTAGAACTTGGGGGGCCGCGACCAACTTAAGATTGTATGTGCAGGGACAGATCCAGGATGTTAAAATCGGGTGGTCGCTTACGTCCTTGGATGTTAAATGAGCAAGGATAAACTCATTGAAGTTAGGCGTTGAGGGAATAGAAAAGGGCTAGAGAAGTTAAAGAGGAATGAAGGTTGTGTGAAAGGAGAAGAAAACTATACCTAACCAAGTAACCTAGGTAACACATTTTTCTTATAAATCTCTTTTGGGCTATAGCCCAACCTAGTGAAGGTTGGATTTCCCTCTATGTATGTGAATCCGCCCTTGATGTTAGCTATATGGCAAGTCATTTTGTCTTTCTAAACGTTTGTTAGTCACTCTTGGCCAGTCAAGGGAGAGAAATAAGTTTTGCTGAACTTTGGTTTACTTTTTCGCTTTTCCTTAAGGGCCTATTTGGTATCATATTTGAACATTTTTATCATTTCTCAAAACATTTTTTAAGAACATTTCTTGAAAACAATTTTCTTTAAAACTCAAAAATTTGATTGGTTTGCAATTTAAAATTTTAAATCTTACGACTTAAACTAGACAAAGAGATCTAAATAGAGGGGGTCGCAGGAGAGGGAGAAAGAGGAGAGAAGAGGAAAGAAAGTAAGAGATGATTGAAGGAAAGAGAAAGAAGAGAGAGGATCGGACGAGATAGAGAGGAAGAGAAGTGAGAGAAAGAACCAAGATAATGAATAGAACGGATTGGATGAGAGATTAAAAAGGTTATAAAAAAAAAAGGAGAGAGAAAGAAGAAAAGAAAGAGAGATAGATTTGGAGTGAGAGGGGAGGAGGGAGAGAAAACAAATGAATGAGTTTAAGTTTAAAAACTCTAAAAACTCACTTTTTATATTTTTGGAGAGTAGATTATATTTTTGAGTTAGTCTTGAGTTTAGTTTTTTTTTTTTTTTAAATAGTCATACCCAACAAGTTTTTAAGGCCTAAAACTTGAAAATTGTTTTTGAGTTTAAAAAGTTGGATTCAAGTAGAGTACAAAATATGCTCTAAATAATCCAGTTTTATGGAATAAATAATTTAATATTCAATATTAGTTAATACTAGAGAGCCTTTATTGGAGTAGCATTATTGAAGTAGAGCTAGTTATAAACAATTTTGTATTATTAGGAATCAAATTTAACCAAACTTTTGGCCAGTTTCGCAAGATATGTTCATCAATATATCTTCAATTTTAACACGACAAGTCTTGTTAGATGGAACAACATTGCACATATATGATATGGGTTATGTACTTGCTACGTGGTGTGGACCTAGGTGGGGTTCATCTCATGCTGCAAGAAATCCAAAGTCAACCCATCCTCGACACCAAACCCCTAGCACCCATTATAGGAACCCATTAAGAAGGCAATCTTCATTTTAATATGAAGATTTGAAAACTGCATTCAATTTTTTTAAACAAACGATATATTATCTATACTAAATGGTGGAAGAGTGGGTTAAGTTTCACAATTAGTGACGGAGTTAGAATTTTATAACAATAGAGTCATAATAAATAAGCGTTCCAAAAATTGATCATACTTTCATTATATTCTCTTATTCAAAAAGGGGTACAAATATTCCAAAAAAAAATCGTATTATACACCAATATCATGAGTTAAACACACAGCAAAGAAGAACAGGGGAGATCTTTCATCAAAGGTGAAAACAATCCTTAATGAAAGTAAGCAAGTTGTACACTCTTACTTAGTTCTTACAATATTCAAAATGAGATTAACACTAGGATCAAATAAATTATCAAAAAATTAGCTCGAATATTGTGTTTAATTGAGATTTTATTTTGAGCTCAAGAAGAAGAAAGATAGAGGAATCGAAGAAGAAAATAGAAGGAAGAAATAGCTGTTTCTATAAAGGGGAGACCGGCATGAGATGAGCTAGTTGGGAATGGAGTCAGTTAGGGAAAAAAAAAAACTAATGCTCACCTCCAATATTACTTTTCTAAACTAATTATAGGGATGAAGACGAAAAAAACAAAGGGAAAAATATTGAGTTATTAAGGTCAAGTGCATCAATGCACCCATTATAGCTCTGCTACTGTTCACAATGGGTAAGCTATAATAATGTGGTTCAAATCTGCCTTTGGTGATAATTGAACTTAAAATTTCTCACTTACAAATGTAGAGGAATACTACTAAACCATAGTACTAAGTGTAAAAGAATATTACTAGACTATAGTACTAAGTGGCAATTCCATTTCATTTAATCAGTAAAGAACTATTCAATGACATTTATACAATTAAATTACGTCAATCACAATTAAATGAACAATAAGACGCATCCCGGAGGCGAACGCAAACACTTCATGTAAAAACTTTTACTTGAGAGATATTCTGTTACAAAGTTTTTTGAAGCATGATTGAGAAGCAGTCGCATTCATGGAAGGTGAGGTGGGAGCTGCTCATGACATGGTCTCTATCTCTATTTCTGGGGCCAAATGATATAGATGCTCCAATCTAAAAATTTAATTAGTCCCACACAAATAGAAATCAATATATACCACAAACTGAAAGACAATCCCATTGGGGTAAGTAAAGGCTTTGCTTTCGGAAAGGTCGGTGCCTTGCTGATGCTCTCCTGCTCTCATTTATCATGAAAAATCAACGAAGCTTATGTTGCTATGACTAGACTCTTGTTGTCCCATCCTATTTCGAATTTATTCCCCAATTATCTCAAACAGATTTGACAATCATAAACACTACTGCTTTTTAAATTGACAGTGTCAACTAAATTTTCTTTTACAATGTATTCGTAACGCTAGAAAACAAGTTACTGTTATCACACAACTGAAAATCGAGGTCACCATAAATATATTATTGTTTTCCAACCATATGGATCGAATTATACCTCATTTAATTAAGTTGAGACAAATATCAATAGACAAAAGGATAGTTCGTAGCCCAAACAGATCTTATTATTGCTCTTTAATATTGAAAATAAAATGATTAGTAATAACACTAGTTAATAATATGCTTAAAAGTGTAGATGTGGCTTGTGATTTTACGTAGTTGAGAAATATATACATACAAAAGTGGTGGCTTCTTGTTATTTGACATGGACGGTTGGATATGGGAAAGAAAGGAGGGACGATGTGGAAAAGCCAAACACCTAGCACAATCATACACGCTCTCTGGTCGGCTGGCCTTAAAGCCCGGAACGCATCTGATGAAACCTTATCTCCAACACCACCCCCCACCCTTACAGATTGCTCTCATCACATCCATTCCATCATTGCGATGCCAATTTCTTTTTAGTTTCTACTCTACAGTCCTTTTTAGGTCTTCTGAGTTCTGGCTCCATCTCCAAAATTAAACTACAATTATTTTCTTCCATTAGAATCGATTCAAATGCCCCATCATGCAAAATCATTGGTGGGGTCTCCTTGTCTATCCATTGCCGCCTTTCCTCTAGTTCACACTTGCTAATAGGAACGAGAATAATTTGGTTCACAATCCTTAATTATAACGGATATTATTTATCCACGTGTCACACATTATTTATGTACTTAATTCTTACAAAACACGGCATGAATTGTCCCTGAATAGACAATAACAATACAACACAGTTAAAGATGACAACAGTCAAATTTGTGCGTCATAACATTATATGATTCGTTTCACAATTAGATTAGTGTAATATTAGCTAATCTAGGGATTCTTTGTCGTTTGTAACCCTGCTCTTTTTCCTTTACTTTGAATTTTAAACCTTGAAGTGTAGGTTAATGATGATGGATTAAGGAATAAATCTGTTTAATCTTAATTACCCAATTATTCCCAATCATCTTTTATACCAATTATATTCTTTTTATTGGCAAAACTGTTTCAAAGTCAATGTATCTGTATCATCTCAACCGCACTAGAAACTTGTAAATGAAGGATACCTCGCCAGGATAACGATAATCCTATCTCTAATCTTTATGCCATCTAACTAACTTTCGTTATTCATGTTATGTCCATGTCATGAAGAACTATTTCGTGAACAAAGTCACTGTTAATCAGTGCTAGACCAAAGAAAAAAGAGACAAGAAAGAAAAAAAGGTGCATCGATCACCCTGACGGTTACATCTCATCAAAGACTATATGAGAGTTTTAATCATAACTCGCACAAAAGTTGCAATGAATTTGTAGATTCGTCGGTGGATTAATCGTACAAATGGCATCATTTAATTTCCATCACTACCTAAAGATGCTCTTAAAGTTTCTACCTAAAAAGTCAGATAGCTCGGCAAGGTGATAATTAACATGTAATAATTGGTTTTTCCTTTCTGATTATCATGTTAAATTTCCATTTTTGTTAATTAGTTTAAGGTAAGTGGTTGAATTATCGAATAAGTATTCAAAATAAAATTCGAAGAAACAATCAAGCTTTCATCGTTGCCAAGGAAAAACCCTAGCTAAAAAGGAGTTCAGATTTGGTTAGTATCTAAAAGTCTATACGTGTTGAGAGTGAAACTCAAGTCGAGAAATGAAGGATTTTACATGTGCTTAGATGTAAGTTGGACGACTTATATAGCTAATTAATTTTATATTGAAACAACTCCTCATGTTGTCGTTAGTTTTATGAAGAAATCCTAGCCTTCTACAGTCTACAAGCAGAAACACAAGGGATTGTGGTATTCAGAGAGGCATTTCGGTGGTCTGCGATGTCTACATGCAGGTTAACACAACGGATTTGGTCTTCATCAGACTCTAATAAATGTTGTCTCCGTTGGATTGCTTCATTAAATTCATCACACACACAAAAAAACAAAAACAAAAAAAAAACTACGAAGATTATAAAACAGAGAGAAAAAATAATTAATATTAATAAATTAAATTTGAAACTTCTTCTTATAAATAAAGACATAAATCATTAAACAAATAAATATATATCTCATGTGTTATGTGAACAATTGTCAACTATACATATATGAATCACACGCAATAACGGTGGACAGTTTTTTTCACACTAAATCTATTATGTATTAACGTAGAAATGATCGGAGGTATATACGTACCTAAAGAATCTCTCTCTCTCAAGCACTCTCCAAAAACTGTAGAATAGAATAGTTTTTCGTATAATATAAAGTGAAAATCCAGTAGATCAAAAAGTGGAAAGAAAAAAGGTAAAAAGTGCCGAATCATCATTCTCTTCATCACTCTTTATTATGCGTTCTTGTGTACACCCACATTCCATGTGGTTCCACGCATGCTTACACGCATACACGCAGACACAGAGACTAGCTTAATTAGCTTCATATGCCTTCTACACACATCAATTGTATAGAGACATATATAGACATTAGAGTATTAGAGAATTTGTTTGTGATATTAGTCAACCTATGAGGACAAAGAGACATGGGGTCGATCGAATTGTTATAATTCCACAAAACCATATTCGTCATTCACTTTCCTTCCTTCCTTTGCTTAAATAATCCGATCCCCACATCCCTCCTACTCCAACTCCCTCCTTAAAAAAAAATTACAATCTTCTTTTGCCTCCACACTCGCACCTTTTTATAAATATTTTTGTGATTTGCTA
This sequence comes from Pyrus x bretschneideri, assembly GCF_019419815.1. Classification (NCBI taxonomy): domain Eukaryota; kingdom Viridiplantae; phylum Streptophyta; class Magnoliopsida; order Rosales; family Rosaceae; genus Pyrus; species Pyrus x bretschneideri. Next base: position 3,621,235 of record NW_025999390.1, on the reverse strand, counting down.
CTCCATAACAACATTTAGTAATTTCACAGAGATGGGTTTTGATCATGAAGCTTGTAACACTGGCCTTGGACTCAGCCTAGGTTGTCAAGCTAATCCAGATCATCATACAAATTTGCAGGCTTTCGATCTCGATCACCAAAAGAAGAAGAAAATACAGTTGAAATACGATCACCTATTGCCGGCTCTAACCCTAGGTCCATCATCCGGGGATTCGAAGATTGAGGCCGCCGAATCAGATGATCATTTGCACCAAGTAGTACATGTGCAAGCAAAAGAACAGGTCTCTTCTCCCTGCAGCGGCGCCGTTTCGTCGTTCTCCAACTCATCTAGTTTCAAGAGGGACAGAGATATAGGTGTTGAAGAGATAGAGGGAGAAGAAGAGAGAGTAGTGAATATCACTACTTCATCAAGAGTAAGCGATGAATTATATGATCAAGATCAAGATCATGAGGGCAGTCCCAGAAAGAAACTCAGACTTACAAAAGAACAATCTTCCACTTTAGAAGACAACTTCAGAGAACACACTACTCTCAATCCAGTAATTATATTTTTCCATAAGCCATCTTTGTTTATTTATTTGTCTTCATGTTATTATAAGCTTGTGTTTAATTAGATTATCGTTCATTAACAAATTAAAGTTTAAATAATTAAAGTTTTTCTTTTTATTTTATTTTTTTCTTGGATAAATCAGAAACAAAAGCAAGAACTAGCAAGAAAGCTAAATCTACGCCCGCGACAAGTTGAAGTCTGGTTCCAAAACAGGAGGGCCAGGTATAATTTTTTTACTTTAATTTACAAAATGTGCTAAGTATTATATTCTTACTTGTAAGTAAGAGATCTTCAGTTCAGCTTACATGAACATCGAGTTCAATACTTCATTATTCTTATTATTTGTATTCAAATTTTTCAGGATGTCCATGTTTGATGCTTGCTCATATGAGAGTCTCCAAAAATATAATATTCTTAATTTATTACAATTTTGTAGGACCAAGCTGAAGCAAACAGAAGCAGATTTCGAGTTATTGAAGCAATGTTGTGAAACATTGAAAGAAGAGAACAGAAGGCTGCACAAGGAGCTGCAAGAGCTCAAATCAATGAAACAAACAGCAACAGCAGCAGCACCCTTTTACATGCAGTTTCCAACTGCCACTCTCACCATGTGTCCCTCCTGTGAGAAAATCTGCAACGGCGGCGATCATCGTAATCATAATCATAACAACGGGTCATCGACGAGTCCATTCTTAATCGGATCGAATAAGACTCACTTGATCTTCAACCCCTACAGTACTCATCCATCTACAGCTTGCTAGTCTGCTGCCAAATTAATTAAGGCTAGATTGTCACTAGCTAGCCTTTTTATTATGAAGTAACATGCATATTTCGAATTAATTTGTACAGGATGAAATTTAACTGTAAAGGTTAATTCATTTCTGTCTCTTATTTACGAATATTAATTTGTACATATTATAATTCTGCGTTTTTAGCTAGTCATCTCATCATTTGAAGGATCTTTATTTTTTTGCGTCTTTTCCAATGACAAATCTAGCTAGGTTAACTTTGCACGTAATGTCATTGTTATGTATGGACAATTTGTCGATCATAATTAATAATATGGTTTAATGTGAGTATGATGCTATTTGATCACACTAAGAATTTCAGAAAAGTTGGTAGACCGGTCGAATGGGATGTGATTGGAACTGAGATGTATGATCAAATTCGACATATTTCTTGGTGTGAATGTGCCCTAATTAGTTCTCGATCCGTTGCTTTTTCTAATAGTAATAACAATAATTAATGAATGTGCCCTAAGTAGTTCTTGATTATAGGAACATAAACCCTCATGGTTGCTATATTAATTAAATTAGTTCATGAATCCTTGCACCAAACATGATTCTTTTGGCTTAACTTGTATTTAAGTTTTTACTGATTCTTTTGTATTATGTTGTTATGCTAATATATGAAAAGGAAAAGAAAAGATCTTATTTTCGTTCTCATTTATGGCCTGCTAGAAGTTTTGGTATTCGAATTTTTCTATTAGCATATGGGTCCATGCGAAAGTTTTATTATAGTGTATCCTACATATTGAGATTATTGATCGTTAGATTTGGTTATTACATTTTTAACACAGTAAAAAATTTGATGTTTTGAAATTAAGATAGCTGAAAACATACTAGAAAATTCTGAGTCGATAACCATTAACATCCCTAATTCAATCTTTGTGACAATTTGACATGTCAAAAGAAACCTGGCTGAAAAGATGTGAGATGTATGGAGAAAGTTTTCCATTTCAAATTATTTCAATGCTCTCTTGACGTATTCAACTTTATAAGTTGTAGTCTACCATCTAATAAGAAAGAATCAAAGAAATAAAGGATCTAAGGAACCACCGGACATAATAGCAAACATTTTGATTGAGGATAGTTTTATTGAGTGACTACATGTTTTCATTTTTTTGTTTAGTAATGATTTTTTTTTTCAGAGGTTTACTTTTTTATTATATTTTATCTTCTTGTACGTATTTTTTCGTCATTTTAATGAATATCTGACGTTTTTATTAAATAAATAAATAAAGAGAAAGAAAAGCAAATCTTTAATGCTAAAGAAAGCAAGAAATAAAAGGAGAAGTGATGCTTTCCAACTCTTACAAACCGACTGTTCATTTATTTTGCGTAATCTGACAATGATATTTTCGGAAGTACTGCAGGACTATTTCTTATGATTTTGACATATTAAAGTTTGCTGTGCCCACTGCCCCACTGCCCTAATTGGTTAATAAAAACAGTACCTTAAAAACAAAGTGACAAAACAAAAGCAAAACAAACCTAATTGCATGAGTAAGACCTTCATAGGCAGACAAATATACTAGCTACTTAGCTAGTGTCAATATTTAGAGCGCTTCAACGATATGCATTTCCAGACTTTAGAAAACCTTTTGAATAAAAATATTTGTATCACCTCAATTATTAACTTACAATTATGTCTATTTTTTATTTTTTTTTATAAAGATATTGAAGAATTTCGAATTCTCTGGATCCAGTATACTATTTCTACTAATAATTTTATTCTCACCTTCATCACTAAGCTAATCCTAGCCCAATAACTCATGTCTACTGTCTTTCTAATTAATATATTAAAATCACTTATATGAATCTCGTGAATATAATATCTACAAAATGAGAGTCGTGAGATGTTACAAATAATTGTATCTAGCTATTTCACTTCTTGTTGCCCGTTGAATCGTTGATGCAATTATGATCAAAACAACTAACAAACATCGGGATCATAATCATGTTGTTTATGTTCCTATAATCTCGTACCAACTACCAAAAGTACTTGCCTTGATCAATGATCAGTCCCCTTCTTTTTATGCTTTGTTAATTTTATCCAAAAATAATAACAGTCAGTTCTGCATTTGCGCCAATGATCTGCTGGAGAACTTGAAAGGGCTAGCTTTAGGGTTGTGTGATTGATGACGACGATGATAATTAATTAGGTATATGTAGCCTTCTCACCAATATATTGAACCAATATGTCCGGACTTTAGATAATGGTTAAATTATATCATCAAAATGGAAAAACTGGAATTGATATACCACTAAATTTAGTGTTAGGCGTAGCATCATATATATAAGCTAATGTGGACTGAGATGATGATTGTTCAGTATTAATTTATGAGCACTTTTGCTTTGTTCCGTGTTAGGTTGGTTCACGAGGGTGAAGCAGACAAATCTAATTCGTAATCTCGGAAAAAAAGATATTGTTCTTTTCTTGTCTCGGCCGAGCTACAGACACAAAAGAATATATATAAAACTCCAAAAGAGTATGGGTGCATGTCATGGATCCATAACTTCACCAGGTGGTAACCTCTTGGACAATGATTAAAAAGGGCCTGCATAGTGTCCATGGCTGCGCTAATTCATTGCTTGAACAGAAAAATATAAATCCGTGTTGTATCTATAAGACATTCAAACGTGTTAAGGCCATCTCTAACCAAGAGCTGGTCAGATAACTAGTTTTAGCCCTCTAGTCTTCCAAAATATTAATATTTTAATAAACAATACATGACTATATTTGTCTCCATCTCCAACAAAGGGCCAAAGGGCTATAGGGCTCGTTTTAGCCATGTCACAAAAAATCGTCTCCAACCGAGAGTCATAGGGCCAAATATAGTTTATTATTTAAATTTAAAAATAACAATAACTTAAATTTAAAAACTACAACTTATATTTAAAAACTACAAATTAAATTTTAAAACAACATTAACTTAAATTTAAAAACTACAAAAACTTAAATTTAATATCCATAATCAACACCATCTTCATCATCCGTCATTGTAAGAGTATAGTCAGAGGTAAACAACTACTGCCGGGTCATAATTTCTTTTTTTTTTCCTATCAAAATAGGCCATACTCATTAGAGTGTAATTTGTAGTGTTCATTTCCATATTCTTATAAACCAACTCTTCTTGTATTTGTGCCTAAGATTCCTTTCTTCCATGACAATGGCATTTTGCTCCACCAGCAATAGCAATGTGGCCGCCACTTCCTGTTGAGCAGCGTAATTATCATTTGCCTTGCCCTTTCCTTCAACATTCGGGCCTTGTTTCGACCCATAGCCCTAGGTAAGGAACCTTCGTTCGGAGATGGATTTTCTACCCTTGTTTGTTGAATGGTAAGAGATCCATCTTCATCCATATCTACAGCTGGGGATGCAGTTCCAAACACTGGCGTAGAATCTACTCTATGTTGAGGTGGATCTTCAAACAACACCTATCCTTTACAAATTTCCCAACAACCGTACCGTGAAACTGAAAGGGTTTTGAGCTACCCTCCAGATACAATTCCTCCGCTTGGCGTACCTAGAAAATATAATTACAAAAATTAAAGGAAATTAATTTATAAAATTAAATGTAATATAATTAAACATTTAAAATAAACTGTGAAAACACTAACTTTGTCATAGTAATCGGTGCCACTTTCATGTCTAATTGTGCATGCTAACAGTGCTTGATGCCATTTATTCAAACTTGGATGAAGATGTTTCTTCTATCTTAAAGAACAACTCTCGTGGTTTCGAGCATTCGGTGGAATGGTGCCATCGTAGAACTCTAAGTATTTTTTGGACACACGAGTCCAAACACCTTCACTTGTTTGAGAAATCCCCCTTACACTATCTTCCGAGACCCATCTATAAGCCATGCAAAGAGCTTCATGTTCTTTTCGAGTCCAAGCCCTACCTTTCATTGCAGATGAGGCCATTTGAAAATTATTGAAAAAATTGAAGGAAATATTATTGGAAGAGGTAAGAAAATATAATATGAAGAATTGAAATAGAATGAAGTGAGATAGTATGGAATTGTGAAAATTATGTGAGAAATGGTGTAGGAATGGCTTAGGTATTTATAGGGAAAAAAAAAGGTTTAAATTCATTAAAAATTTGAATACAACAACTAGATGCAGTTAGCTAGCCGTTGTATTCAAAATTTTGCCTACTATTCGTGTTCGTTATAACCGACACTATTGCTTTTATTCCTATCGTTATATCTGACAGAATTAATAAAAAATTTGGACCAGCCCGGGGCTGGCTAGCTGGCTGGAATGGCTAGCCGGTTGACCCTTTGGCCCTTTCAGATTCCGTGGGGCCCACGAGCCCTCTGGCCTAACCCTCGGTTGGAGACGGTTTTCAGTCAATTTTCGGCCCACTGGCCTAATTGACTATTAGTCTGATAATATTTCTCTTAATTTTTCTTTCATTGTTTCTTGTAATGATATGAGAAGGATGGTGAGTAAAATTCCTTTTTTATGTAAGAACATCATGGGATTCTTGTTTAGAAGATGCTTAGCTGCTTAAGAAGAAGCTCTTTACAATAATGCTTGCATTCTCTTTTTAGCAATGAACTTATTCTTTTACTTACAAATAACATATCTTTACGGTAGAAAATATCCTTTGTGTCTATAGTCTGGCACACATGCAAAATTAATGCATTAAAATCACAAAAAGAAAAGGTTTGTTGGAACATGTAAGTGTGAGTTGTATGCAAACAAGAATCTCATTGTATATATGTAAGAAGTTAAGTATTTTCATGCTTAGAAATTGTTTAACACAAGTCTTGCTTCAAAGTCAATCTATCACCTTGTTATATTGACCCTCAGCTGAATATGGTTTGCAACTGAGCTATTTAAAGATTCAACTCAAGTGATCTAGGAATAGTGAGACTCCATGTTGGGTTTAGACTTTGTTTCACAATACTGCAAACCTGTTGAAATTTGTAAAACTACATAATATACTGTACAGAAATTTGTAACCACCACAGCTAATAGCCCAAACACATGGAATTAAAGCCCACAACACTAACTAAGCCTGATTTTTGGCCGGATCGAATCAGAAATACATGTTTTTAATTTGAAAGAAAAAAATTTCGGAAATGCATGTTATTTCTAATTTAGAAATTTCATAAACTCATGCCAAATTCAGTATTTTCGGAATCAGATTATTTTAGAGTTTCAAAATTATAGGAGTTGTATGACTTCATCTATGCCAAGATAAAAAATATGTCATCACCATGGCTCACCCTACATAATATAAAGTTTCATGGTGCTCAAATTCTCATTTTTTGTATGTAATATATTCGAAGGAGTTATAAATGAAAAAATAATTACATATTGGAGGACAGTGTATTACAAATCCAAAGTCAATACGTACATAATTAAGTGTATCTAATAGAGCTATGAAAGTTTCAGAATTTTGGATTGAATTGGGAATATTAAATACATTCCAATTCCTATCCAAATTTAAGAATTTAAGAATTTAAAATTCAGGATATGAATCGGATGGAATATTTTAGAATATTTCGGCTTGAAATCGGAGATTCGTATCCAAGTTGCAGCCCTACCCATGTCGCTCACCTTTATTGTGATTCTTAGGTGGATCTTTAGAATGACGAGTTATCGGCTCAATGTTTTTTGAGAAAAATATTACGGTGATGATATCCAGTATTTGGTAGTGAGCTTTATTTTTTAGTGTTTACTTGTAGCTGCTCTCTTAGTCTTCATTTATCCTGCGTTACAGATCCTGCAATTTTCATGACAACATGATCAAGAAACTTATTTTCATTCTATTTTGCTGCAGATTGAAAATGTACATCCCATTGGAGTAACAAAGTTGAAGATGTTAGGTAGGAATTGATGAAGACGTGAGTTAGTTCAATTGGACGTGGTTCAGTCAAATATCTTTATACTAAGGTCATCTCCAACCGAAAGGTTCAGAGGGCCAGAAGGCCAAAAATAGCTCGAAAACCGTCTCCAACCGAGGATTAGGCCAAATGGCTCGTGAGCCCTACGAGACAAAAAAAGGGCCAAAGGGCCAACCGGCTGACCATCTTCAGCCAGCCAGCCAACCTGTTGCCTAGCCCACACTTACGGTTTATGATTTTTTTATGGTCCCAGGCCACTTTTTTTTTTTTTTTTTTTTTTTAATTTTTAACTTTTTCCTACACCATTTCTCACATATTTTTCACCATTTCATACTATATTATCTCATGTTATTTCAATTCTTCACATTCCATACTATAGCTCTTTGGCCTTTAGTTGGAGATGATTTTTTGTCACAGGACTATGTTTGGCCTATGGCCCTCGATTGAAGATGATAAAAAATATGGTCATACACTATTCATTAAAATATTAATTTATTGGATGACCAGAAGGTTAAAACGAACCATTTAATTCTAATTCGGTTAGAGATGGGCGAACAGTGAAAAGATAAGATTCTTTCAACTATTTTCTATTGGTATTTACCTAACCCTATTATTCATGATATGATTTTCAAATTCTCTTCCTGTAGCTGGATGCCAAGAGCACGTCACCATCCCATCCCATGACTTCTTAAAGCCTTTACATATATATTGCGGGCAGTGCTATTCATATAATTATTCTTACTTCACATGCATTTTATTAATTTTCGATTGTCAAAATGACTGAATTAAAGATGATTAATGTAATAAAAAATTAACAAAGGTGTGTGTGAAGTAAATATGGATGTGTGAATTAAATATGGATGTGTGAATTATATCCATATATTATATATGGGTGAAGATTCAGGGACATATGCTTTTCACATACATTTTGACAATATATTTTTATGGTTCACTCCGTAATGTATTTTAACAATCAAACCATTTACCAAAAATCAACTAAATTTGAAACCATATGACAATTGGATTAAATTTAGAGTAAATATTCGTCAATTTCTTTCACTACAAATGAATGTCTTAATGATTTAAATTTATCTTTTTTTTTTTACAAGAATGATCTAAGAATAATGTACTAAAGTTTAATATATAAACGACTCGGATCGATAAATTTATTACAAAGTAAATTTTACAAAATAAGTATCAAATATGTGTAAAAAAATATGTATTTCCGAGTCCTAACCCTATATACATAGGTCAGCCCACCAACCATGATGTAACCTATTAAACCTATCTTGTTTCGTCTCTCGATCAGCAACCCCTAACTCAAAAAAAAATTGAATACGCCTGCCTGCTGCCATTGAGGCAATAGAAAATAAATAAATAAATAAATAATTTAACGAAATATTTTTGGTATTGTTTATTTTTAACTAAAAAAAAAAAAATTATATTTTTACCTTTCATTGATACTATTCACTACACATTCATTTTTTTATTTTTCAATAAAATTAAAGTTTTTTTTAAATTTTCGTTAACTTTTCTTAAAAAGAATTGTGTGGGTCCTTAATTTATCATTAACCTATATACATTAATCTATCCAAAAAAATTCTTCGAGAATTATTTTAGAACTTGATCTCAGATTGGAACTGAACCACCCAAAACTTCATTGGCGTTTTGCTAATGAATTTTAGAGGCTGTCTGAAAGGTGGTTTTATAAGAAATAAGTTTTGCCGCCCTTCCACCATGGGCTAACTGATTATTCAGCATAGTTTATGTCTTCTTTTATTGAGAAATGCTCTAATAAATGGTGGAGCCACATTTATTCCCCTAGGGGTCATGGCGGTAAGGATAATAAGGTATAAGAGTCATAAATTGGTGGTTAAATGATAAATCTTATAAGGATTTATAAACTATTGAATTACTTTTCATATTGTCAATTTATTTTATGGTATAACCTTAACTTTTGTTTATGATATCAAAGCAAATTGGCTCATATGTGAAGCTTAACAGCTACACATCTCTCAATTCGTTGCCCATGTGTTTGTCTTGAAAATTCGTCACATGTGAGGGATATATGTCGAGTCATACACCGATGAAAGAAGAAACCTTGCGATGACTTATACGAGATTGAACTATTTTCCATATGACCAATTAATTTAATGGTGGAATCCTAACTTTTTTCACCCCCTCCCCCTCAACTTTTTTTTTATGATATCAAAGCAAGTTGGCTCACGTGTGAAGCTCAACAGCTACACGTCTCTCAATTCGTTGCCCATGTGTTTGTCTTGAAAATTCGTCACATGTGAGGGATATATGTCGAGTCATACACTAGGTGAAAGAAGAAATCTTACGATGACTTATAAGAGATTAGACTATTCTCCATATAACCAATTAATTTAATGGTGGAATCCTAACTTTTTTCAACCCCCAAAACACAAAAACTTCCCAAAAATCTAACAGTGAACACGTTTGAATGCAAATACATGACAGATAGTTATCCCATTTTAATCTGATTCGCATTGGATCATGAGTCTTTACATTTAAGTTTGATGCATTCACCAGTATGGCTGTATTTGTTACATCTAAGTCATTACGACAATCTAATGATTTTTGAACATGAAATATCAACTACAATTAAGTTTAGTTGTTTGTAATCTATTATAAAATAAATAAATAAAAATTAATTGAATATTGATTCTAGCTTACAACTTACAAGAATTACTGGTGCAGGGGACATGTATCCTCTCCGGATCCATTAGTCCTAATCCACCAAATCTCGTAATTCAGGTTATTGAAATTTGATACAACGGCTAAAATTATTAGAACTTTTAAAATGAATCCCTGTTTGTAACCGTTTGATCAAATTTCAATGGCCTGAATTATAGGATTTGGTGGATTAGGACCAATGGATCCGGAGGGGATCCATGTCCCTGGTGAAGGTATCCCTACTTTCAGTTTCTATAGTAGAAGCCTTATAACATGGCAGTATGCATGCATTAAAATAGAAGACTAACGATGCTCTAAACTACTGATATTTCACTCCTTTTTGGCGCACAATGACGCAAACATCAACTCTAAAACGTCTTATGTCACGCAAAATAATGGAAACCATCCAGCTTACTGCTAGCATCACATTAATGAAATATACCAAAGAGACCACTAGATAAAATCGCAGCAACACAGCACGTAATAAAAAAAAAAAAAAAAATCCATATACGTATAAATCATCAGCTTGGATTGTGGAATATAGAACATTACCCAATTAAGTACGTACGTACTTAGCCATAAAAATTACAAACTACGATAAGCAGTTTGCTTTTATCTTCAGATCATACATATAAAACTAATTAAGCCAACTTTTAACTGTGAGCCTTGCGTGAGCAGAAGAGGACACAATGTCACGGAGTTGTTTAGGTCATGGACCGAGACGGTAGTGACCGTCACCTATGTAGTGTCCATCCATATAAAGGGCTGCATTCTGTGGGTGTAGGCCATCCATCACCATAAACTGCATGTCCTCGGAAGGCTTCCAGTGCCTCTTCCTTTGATTTATGAACCAATTGTTTATTTGTTTCTGATCCAAACCCGTAGACTCCGCCAAAGCCACCTTCTCCGATTCCTGTTTAGTAACATGATCATTTTATTAGATTGTAAACCCGGTGCCATACATGTCATTAATGCATCGTCCAATCAGTGATATGAAATCCAGTTAATTAATAGTCTCACAACATAACACAACATAATATTTGACACGAGAAAATTCCTCTATGATCGACGAACATAATGACATGTACCCATTCTTAATACGGACTTCAAAATCTCAATGAATCGAAAACATACCGAAGGATATGGCCACTTGTAATGTAGCTCCCACCAACTAAGGAGCTTCTGCCTGGCATCTTTGGGCAATTTCCCTTTCTTCTTTTTCTTGGAAAGCTCTTGCTTCAGGCTACTTAAGTAACCACTATACTTTCTCAGCAGGTGATTCTTGAGCTCTCTGTCTTCAGCTCTTGGATCAATCTCAGGCACTTCTGTTTCTCCACCACTATTCTCCTGCTCCTCTTCAGATGAACCAATTCCCTCACACTTGTCCTCTGCATATATTAACATGCATGTGACTCTTAATTATAAAAACTGAGAAACCAAGGACGTAGCGGTGCACAGAAGGACAGAGCCGCATGTGAAAATCATTTCCCTTAATATATATATATATATATATATATATATTTAAGAACAAAATGGAAAGGCGATAAAGCGATTCTATGCGCAGACGTGCATACTCTATCGATAGAAGCATTCTAGCCTATTTAGATTTTGTCAGAGGAGCAATTCCCTGGTCTGAGAACACGCTAAGGAAGAGAAATCCTTACCAGAAAGCCGGGGAAGTAAGGTTATGAAAGGTAGTTTGCTCGCTCGATCAAAAAAGAAAGATTGAAACAGCCAAGAACAACGAAAACCTTTCAAGAAATACACACACACACACGTGTGTGTGAAAACAGGAATGGAGATCCCGGAATTCTATCCCAGAAAGTGCATGTGTTGTGCTCTTATATAGTTAATTACCTAAAAAAAAGGGAATTGTTATTGGTACTTCAAAAATCTCATTCTATACTTCAAACTTTCTATATTTGGAAAGAAAAATACACTTGTGAGAAGTGTAGAATGAGATTTTTAGAATGCCAATAACACTTCCCAAAAAAAACCTTATAAAAGAAGAACTTTTAAAGGGAGAGACACCAACTTTGGCTACAAGAGCTCGTGATAGATTTATTATATATTTTGTTGCAGATCGAGTGCATTATATAGACATTGTTAGAAGCAAACTTTGTTAACTATTACAGATCATGCAGATTCCATAAAGTAAATCAAATAACCAGTCAATATAAGTTACTGTCAAGGTTAAGATATATGAACACTTCAATATATGTGGACTGTAGAGTGTGATAAACATAAGAGATTCTCTACGCAACTAAGAAGGGACCTCATTAGCGTTACCCCGTCAATAAATACTTATCCTATGTGCAAAAGGTAAATCACTCGTTCAATAAACACTTACGACGTGGTGTGGTGACTAGAAAATATCTCTTACAAACTGTCAAGGTTAGCTAAAGCTGATCTACCACCAGAAAGGAATACAACAATGATAGATTCATGCACACATAAAACATAAATAAAAAATAAAAGAGGTAAAGAACGATCATGTGCATGAACCGAAGATATGTCAAATCTGGGGCATGTAGGTATAGCCAACATGGAACTTAATAAATGGTGGCATTCTATTTCAAATGAATTCTGCCATGTCCGTACCGTCTAGGTGGTGTAGCTAGCTGATTTAAATAGCATCCTATGTTTTTTTTTACTATAGCTTCTGCAAGGTTTTTATTCTTTATTTGGTTTGTATAAGGTTTTATTGTATACGGATCTGTTAAAACACCTTTTTTACCAAATCTAGTGAGTAACTAGGGAATGAAAACAATCATGTTATATATAGAAAATCAGATTTATGAAACAAATGGGAGGTCTTGGTTTTGGGTTGGAAAGTGGAAACCCTAAAAGAAATGAGAATTATGTCACCACAAAGGCATGGTAAATCTAACCCTTAAAAAAGAGAGAATTATTAACCAAATCAAATGTTTGATCTCTCTTCTCATCACTGTTTACATATAGAATAGGGTATTTACACTAAGTCTTTGTCTTAATTAATAGTCATTTCCCTTCCAATGTGAATATATTTTTAAACAAATCTATAAACTAAGCAAAGAAATTAAGTCATTATCACACTATTAAGCTCGTGATTAAAATGTCTATGTTCATCGACAGTTATTGAAGCCACTCATGAATGAAAAAATGGTAGGTGTGGTTTCTTCCTCTAGCTTCCTCTTTGTTCTTGGACATTGGAAGGCACTATTTGATGGGTCAAATTGGTCTCCCTCAAAAAAATAACCGGATTTGACGTACGCCTAGAAAATAAAAGAGATGCTGACAAGTTTTGGGTACTCTCCTCAAGGTGAGACAAAACAGTTGGACTAGCAGTTTTGCAGCAGTTCAAGACCAAAAAATCCACATATCTCCCATTTTATGAATTCTAACTCCAAGCTCCTTCCCCATGCTCTACTTATACAATAATATTTAAATACAGTATATGGATTTAGGTTAGCGGTAATGGAAAGATGGATTGATGTACGTTAAGTACAGAATTCGAAAACGCCTAATATAACATAAGAAAAATCTAAGCACATGGATATATGAGTCCAAAATTCAGTTATGTTTGTAGGGAAAAGTAAGTACCACTTACCAGAGGGTGAGAAGATCCGAAGGGGAGGAGCATTATTATTATTTCCAAGCATGTTAAGCTGAGTTTCAATCCTCCTCATGAAATCCATGGCTTCTTGTATTGGCCTTGTTAGTTCTTCACGATATTTAACCAGCATATCGTAGTAAGCTTCCTGTTAATTTAGTAATTGATCCATCCAGATTTTATTGTTTATAATAATAAATAAAAAAAACATCAAGCAATGCACATATAATATATTAATCCCCATTAAAAAGCATAGTAACTAAGAAAATAAATTAAAATGGAAGATATGGATCACCATGAACTGATCCAGTTCTGGGTCTTTTGAAGTCTCTCTTGAAGTCCCAGAAGACCGCTGTCGTGCCTCAAACTCTTGCCTAGCAACTGAGAGCCGAGCCATAACATCAGACGGAGCTCCCACCTACATCCATAACACGAATGATTCATATAAATCGAAGAGATGAGCTTAGCTGAGTTTGTTAAACCATTGTACTATCCTTCTTTACTCGAGTTTAAATAAAAAAATTCTCATAATTTGATAGATTTAGTACAAAAGATCGTTTATATGAAAAAAAAAATTCATTTATTTAATCTTCATGGTCTAAGAAAGAGAAAAACGTGTTAATTAATAAAACAATTACCCTTTGGCAATCCATGTAAGCTTCCAAGAGGTTAGAGTACTGAGGGTGGGCGATGATCTTGGCTTTGATGGCTTCAACTTCGTTGGAGCTCAGGCTGTGATCGTCGTTTAGAAGATTCAAATTATTCTGTAGCTGATGAACAACTGGTTGGTGCCCTCTTGATGAAGAAACAAGATGATTATTATTATTGCTGTTGTACTGAAATTTTTGGTGGCCATGCTGTGATGTGGTGGCTTCGGTCTTCACATTAATTGGGTGTGTTCCTGGAGACTGAAAATTACACTGATCACCGCTGCCGCCGCCGCCTCCGCCGCCACTTGACTGAAGATGAAAGGTGTTGATCCCCATCTGGTGATCACTTGCAGCTCTCCCATAATTTCCTCCAAGGTTTGGTGAGGCGTAGAGGAAGTTTCCCCTACCACCCGAACTCTCATGATCCATTTGATTGTTGTAGTCTTCCATTTTTTTTTCTCTCTCAGCAAACCCCAAAGGCTTCTAATTTATAAATCAACTAAAACCCCAGTAGTAGACCGAAACCCTAGCTAGTAGCTAGTCAAGACAGAAAGGAATAATTTATGAGTACCGGGAACACAAAACGAGACCAGGGTTTTATGCAAACCAATGGGATCCGAACTATTGTTATTGGCAATCCATGAGATTATGGAGGCCAGGAAGTGAAGCCAAACAAGGAATTAAGCATGTTATAATTTCGTTACAGAAAAATATATATCATAATTGATTACTTTGAGGAACTGGGAGGAGATGGCGTGGCCGGAACCGGCTACTCGCAGTTCTGTGTTATGCGAGGGTGAAAGAGACTGACTTTGCTTTGTTGAAAGAAAATAAAGAAATATTTGAAAATGCTCGAAAGCAATGACTGTATAGGAGACCTAGCGAGCAGGTAACTCACTAGATTGAAGATTTTTCTTCCATCAATCTCTCTGTCCCTCCTAGTCTTGATTTTAACCTTTCTTTCACGGAATTTTTTCCTTTTTTTTCATTATTTTATTATTATAATTTTTCTATTTAATTCAATTTTATATGTTCCTTCCCTTTTCTTATTTGTTTTTCTCCTATTTCGCATAGGAAGTCATTAGATTAAGCAAATAACAGAATAATAAAAATAAAAATAAACTAGAACGTGCAAAAAAAAAAAAAAAATTAAGTGCGAATATCATTTTTCATTTACACTTTCGAGAAAATGAGCAATTTTTATAGAACCCTAAGTGCATCTCAAACAAACTCCACACACTTTTCAACTAAATATAGATCCATGTCATCAAAACATGCTCCCAAATAGATGTAGAAAAGAAAATCAAAACATTTGTTGTAATAATGACAAACAATAAATCATAAAATTTGTAGAGTCGGTTGGACTGTAAAATTGGAAACAAATTTTAATTCTTTATGTGCAAATAAATTTTGGCCTTTAAGCTGTCATCTAAGTAAACAAACTTGCAGTTGAAAGGAAGGTTTTTCCACATACCCTTAACACAAACCGCTAGATTGCATGCATAACATAAATGAAAAAGGAATATATGTAGTGTTTTTCTGCTTATATTTAGTTTATGCTTAAAATTTTCTCTATTTGAAGAGCAACATTTATGGTCTTCTGGAGATGATTGACTCATTTGAAAATGTTTTTAAAATAACTGAAAACGCTTTAAAAGAAACTTTTTGGATTTCAAAAGCACTTAAGGTGTTTCCTACAAGAAACACGTACTTCTTGTAGAAAGCATTTTAAGTGTTTTTTTAAATTCACAACTATTTCTACTAAGGATTGATTCTAAAAATATTTTATTAAAAGTGCTTTCAGTCATTTTAAAAGTACTTCCAAACGAGCCCGACATTTTTTTTTATTTTATGAACTTATTATAACTTGGGATTATATCCGACGTTCCAAATGTAACTTATCTTACCTTACCATGTTTAATACTGACCGAGGCCTATTCTTTCTTTACCAATTAATGGTTTTACTTTGGATACTTAAACCTCTAACAATCATTTCTTCTTCTTCTTCTTCTTCTTTCTTAAATCATTTTGAAGATGAGTTTTCTTATATAGTGAGATGAAGTGATTGTGAATGACCGAAAAAAGGTAAGTGCTTTACCAATAGAAAGAGAACAAAAACAAAATTCAACTTCAATTGGAAGGAATACAATATTCTATTGAGAAAAACACCTCATCCATACCCCAAGTATAACTTGCACTTGCAATTATTAATCATTCTTCAGGTCCAAAAAGCACCAAAAAATAAAGTGATGGACAACATATCTTATACAGTTCCTCGTTTTTTGTCTCTTAACCAAACCAAACTAGTGCGAGGCGAAATTAATGGATAAACATCACTTGAAATGATGATTTTCTCATTATCATGTAGTTTTTTACTGTAAAAGATTAGATAATTATTGATTTGTAAAACTATAAAAGATTAGATCATTATTAATTTGATAATATACACGAAATTAGGAATATTATTTTCGAAGAAATTGTATCTGGACTGGAATTTATCTTTCTAGCTTGGTATTGTATTGCCTTCACATACCAGACGGGCGAATCAATATATGTCAGCAAAATTTTTCTACAAGATCCTATCTGAAGGACCTTATTGAATTCACCTTGAAACAGATTCATATTCATCGTTTAACCATGTTGATGCCAGCCACCGTCGACAGAAGCACAAGTAACTAATTAAGTCTTTCAATGATAGGGCTTTCTGTCAAAGTTGTTTATGCAGCACAACCCCTACGGCAGCCTGAAAACAAAAATTCGTATTTTTTTTCTAATGAAAGAGGAGTCCTTAAAATTTGAAATGTTTAATACCTACTAATGAAGAAAATGAGAAGTACTATTGGTGTGGTTAACATTTGAAATAATAATTAGGGGTATAAGTTGAAAGAGAAGTGACAAATTTTAAACATATTAATTGCCTAGATTTAGTTGTAAGTGAAATGCACATTACATAAACGACTGAAAAAGGAAAGGAAAAAAAAGTAAGAAAGGAAAGTGGCTAGCATTCTCCTTGTTATATTAATGTTGAGTTTTTAATGGTTCATAGTTTCTTAATTAAAATAATTTTACATTTTTTTTTAGCCAGGACACATTCAAAAAACAATTGAAATATGAGTCTGCGGACTCTTTTTACAGTGCATTCCTTTCATTTTCTCTCTCAAACGATAGGATCTAATTACAAATCTCAGTAGCTAAACTCACATCAAATGCCTAGAAGAATTTGTAATGAGAAGACACTTGATTGACATAATGTCCCACAACTATCAAGCTAAAAGAGATAAAATTTCAAAGTTCTCCCTAACTTCCGAGAATAAGTAAGGTTTAGGTAGTAAAGAAATTACATTGGAGATTAAATAATGAAACCCACTATAAAGTCCTGTTATAATTTGTACATAATATCCTCACTCTCGTACATAAAAAGTAGGTCACTAGAAGGAAGTTTTGCAGTTTAATACTGTATAATTAGTTTTGTATATAATAACTTCCCTCTCATACGTACATAATAGGTCAATAAAAGAAAAGTTCTGTAGGTCAGTACGCATGTATAATTAGAAAGAGGAAAGCATGGTATGCTCGAATGTTCTTAGCAAAATATTTTGTTATGTTTTTTCCTTTTGGCTAAAATTAATGAGTAATTATTCACAAAGTGTATATATATATATATATATATATATATTTTTTTTTTTTTTGACAAACAAAGTATATTAATTTGAGGTATAGCCAATACTTTGGAGTGAAATTTTTGTAATTGTTGTATTATATTTCTTGAGAAGGATAATATAGCGAGTCTCTAAAATATGCTTTTAGGATTTAATATATTTATATAATTTGTCTCAAGTCCGATAACTATTTTAAAATTCAATATGTTGTCGATTTGATACTTGTAGGTCATATTTCAATTATATTGTTCTTATGGTTCTCAATATATCGTAAAGAACTTAATTTAGAAAACTATTGTTACCTTAAACAAAAAATAACATTATATTTATATATAAATAATAGGCAGTAGGACAGGAGGACTACGACATTTCAACTGTAAATAGTAGTAAAAGGAACCTAACCCTATCTCAGCATATTGTCTGTAACTTTGTATGTAGACATATATTGTTCATTTTTATTGGTCAAATATGTATATATATTGTTCTGTAAATCAAAGTAAAATGATGAGACTAGCTAGCTAATGGAATATAATTATATGAGCAATTGGGCATTGCAGGAAAACCACGTGTGTGAGTGTGTACAATGAGTCGATGACGCGGAGGGAAAGCCAATAAACCGCGACACAAGCAATATCAAATTTTACAGAAGCGGTGGGTGTGGTATCGAGATATAGCTGGCGGCGACGACCACCTTCTCCACCCGCACGCACCTAGAGATAGAGAGAGAGGAGGGAGAGGGGGGCCAGTGATCAGTGGGCCAGTGTAGAACAGAACTGGGCCTTTTACATAGCAAATTCCCCCGGGAGTCTCGCGCTACTAGTAACTGGTACTGCAAAAGCCGTGGGGGCCAGAAACATGGCAAAATTTTAAACATGTCCTCTCGTTGCCATGCTTTTTAGGTTATTAACACTTTTCTTCTCTCTCTCAATTCTGAGTGGCGTTTGGGTGAGAGAAAATTAAGATTGGACGTGTCCAAGAAGGAGAGGCACCAGTGTGGTTGTACCTGCAGTACCACCACGCTTTCATGAGCTGCAGCATCATCTTCACTTGTCACTCACTCGCACTGCTCTCTTCGCCTATTCCCCATGCACTCACTACTATTTCTGCAGATATTATCATATATTTTTATCACTCCCTCTCTCGCCAAGATTAGTACTTCTTTGACCAAAAATTACACAGAAAAAAAAAGATACAGAGAGATATGTCCATAAATGATTCATTCAAGAGAAAATTCGATTTGTTTTGTTTCTTTTATAGCTAATTTAAAACACTATTTGTTTTGCTCACGTTTGTTTTTATAACTTTTGATTTGAATATACTAAAAAATCAAGAGAAAAAATTAAACTAAAGATGCACAAGTAAAAAAAATTATGTAAAAATCATTTTCTTTATTTCAAAAAGACATAATCATTTCACTGCAAGCGACAGAGTTCTAATTTATTCCTCATGTATCGTAGTGAAATTTTCAACCTCTTTTCTTTCACAAAAGGAGTGATTTTTGCACTTCTGTTTCTTTCCATTTTTTTCTTGCTATTAATTTGATTTAAAATATATAAACAGCAGATTGACAAGATTGAAAAGAAGTGCGGAAATGAATATTCTACTAAACTTGGTATAAAATTCAGGTGGAACATGCTACTAAACTTGCTAAAGGGACTTATCTTCTTTGATTTTTGGTATTAATGTTGTATAATTAGATATGCAGTGGCAAATTCTCATCCCAACACCGATACATACACCATGGGCGTGTTGAGTTGGCTTCGATTAGACTGGCTCCACAGTTCAGCTGTCTATTATTGGTGCTAACCTTTTTCCAGTCACATCACTATCTTCTCATCATCATATGAATGAGCTGTTCCTGTCAACTCACTCACAAGTTAGTAGTACAGATGCCTGGGATTAAAAAACATTTATTAAATCGATTTCTAACCTTTGCGTAAGTTTTGCAATTGTGTAGATTAGAGTATCTCCAACATTTACTTTGGGTTAGAATTTAAAATTTTTAATTCAAGAAATTTAAGTTTTTATTCAGGAATCGTTTTTATGTTCCAACATTTTTGGGTTATATTTTTTATCCGAAATTATTAAAAAATTTATTTAAGATATTTTTTAAAGTAAAATTTTTTAATAAAAAAAAATATGTAGATTATCTTAATTTAATTTTATAAATATTTAACCTAAAAATATTTAAATTTCGATAAATATTGAAAAATCACTAAACTGACACCAAGAAACTCGTGAAACATCATAAAAGAATACAAAGCACATGAAATAATTTTTTTTTAATTATTTTAGCTGTTGGATTTAAATTTGGACCATTAAATATTTTTCTTTTACAGTTTGATTCAATACATTTATAAATATAAAATTAAAGAAAAATACACCTATGTAGTGGGCTAGTCCACTAACCCAAGGGAATCCTAACCTAAATTTGCCCCATAAATGAGTTTTGGGTTAAAAACTATATTTGTCCCAAGACTTTGAGCAAGTTAAGGATAAGTTTATAACCTAAAATTTGAGTTTTATTTCAAGAGTTTGAGTAGGTTTGAGTGGGTCAACTTTATATTTATGAAGTTGACAAGTATATAAAAAAATATTTTCTCAATTTGATTATGACCGTATTCATATTATTGAACAAAATTTGATAACCTTCAACCATACAAGGATTTTCATTTGGACCTTATGAACTTTTTTTTTTCTTATATTGTTGAAAGATGATTAGAAGTATTTGTTTTTGTGTCATCTTTTAAAGATGTCACTTAGTAAATAAAAAAATATTTCCTTCGTTCATTTCACGGAATATCAAGTATTATAGAAGAAAAATTAATAACCTTCAACTGTATGAGGATTCTCATTTGGACCTTATCGACTTTTAACTTCATTTTATATTGTTGAAGAATGATTAGTAGTATTGTTTTTTTTTTTATGTCATACTGCAATATAGTGGTATTGTCTTCACTTGTCAAGAAAAGAATTTTATTTTTACTTTATATTTAATTTTCCATTAACTTATTAATTTATATTCATTTAATTTGTTATTTCACGTGGCACAAATTTTGTGGGCCAACAATGCCATATTATCATTTAACGAAAAACTTGACAAATAAAGTAACGAAAGTATTAAAGTGGCAAAAAAAATAAAATTTAAGTATGAAAGTGAGATGAAAAAAATTAAGTATAAATAAAAAAAAAAAAAAACAAACAAATTTCACAATTCTTAAGAATGGTAAAGGAGAATTACCCTACAAAATAAAGTACTGAACAAAAAATAAAACTCCTAATATAATACCTAGCCTTTTTCTTTTGTACGAATTACAAAGCTTATTCCCAAAAAAAAAAAAAAAAAAGTAACAAAACTTATAGTAACATGTATTTCACTTATACATGTATAATTAGGTGATTCAACATTTCTCAAAGTTTCACTCATTGACTTTTAAACCAAATTTTCATCATATCAATGGACGACCAGTGATATTGGTATTTAAAATCTTGGTAGTGACCCTAACTCCAACCTCCACCGCCTCTCTCCATCAAGACTATCACCTCCAATTTTGAAACTTTTACATTGGGATCTCTGATATTAGAATCCTGGATTCTGCGCACAATATTAAAGAATGAAAAAGGAGAGTTGAGAAAATAAAAGGATAAAGCATGACTAAGAAGATTGGTAGCATTCAATACTGATATAATTTACTTAATTATTTTCGTAAAATATGTGTTGAATTAAAGAAAATTTAAAGGTGCAAGTGATCCTTTACCATTGTTGTGGGAAGGTGTTGAGTCCATGCATGATGGCGTGGACTTGAATCATGTTAGTAGCTAATCTAAAATTTAATCTAATAAAATCTATCGGTCAATAAAAAAAAAGAAAAATTAATGGTTAGAAATTAATAGAGACGTACTTAAAGAGAAATAAAGTATGTGGACTTTTCAGAAATGTTACCATATGTGTTGGGGATCATACTTTCATTAGAAATATGACACAAATGTGGCATAGAAATGAAAATATTTTCACCATCACCCTCAAGTGGTGGTGAATGTATCCACAAAAATAGTTAAGTATAGCATAACTCTAACTACTAGTCAATATTTTTCAACAACACCTACATACCAAATTTAAAGGGTATGAATGACGCAGAAAGAAAGTTTGTGGGAAATATAAATTAGTTTTATAAGTGGGGCAAAGGTCTGCGAATACATCCCAAATTATATACAATATCTAGATATTATATCTTAACACTTCCTTAACCAACCAATCAAACTTAATCAAAAGTATCCAATGAGAGAATGTTTGGCTGTAATTCCAGATTAACCAGCTTCACGTGGAAGGATTGTTGTATATTAACAAAAGCAGATGTTTTAGACAAATATCATTGCATTATTAGATAGGTAAGATATTCCACTTTTGTGTCTAATTAAGAAAGTGAAAAGAGGTTGAAGGGTCGCCAGCAAAGTTAAATCAAGAAAAAGGTCTCTCTTTAATCTATAGGGTAAAGACTAAAGATGGATGTTTCAATCGTACAGCGATGAGCACTAAGTATTGACTAATAGGAATAATTCAGGTATTAGATGTCTAATTAAATCCTTAAAAGTCGGATTTGATGTGAACAGTATTTTAACTAGCGTAAACATTTTGTGGCCATGCACGGTCTGAATTTGCAAAGGAGTCTTTTAATTAAGGCTCTGATTTTGTTCATGATTTTAAAGTTTAATTTTTGTACTGTGATACTATCTTATGGTAAAAATATATATATATATATATATATATTATTGTCACGCTCTATATTTTTTCCTTTTTTAGTTTTTGACTATTTGTATTGGATAAAGTTAAAAAAAAAAAACAATTAAAAAAACTGTGAAAATCATTTATTTTCTTTACAAGAATATATAAACAATATTTAGCATAAACGTTAGCAATGAAATTGAATTCATAAAATAACATGTCGCAATTCTTTATCCCCTATGTTGGAGATAAAAATCCAAAATGCTACAAGAGATCTGATATGCCAATACATCCTTTGTTTTTCAACTAATATCATCAACAAATAAAATTTATTTTTTTTAAGATTGGTTCGAGTTAGCAGGTAGTTCCGGAATAGATAAATCCCTTCCACTCTCTAATTTGCTTCAATGTTATGATGACTTAAAGAAACGTCCAACCTATCTTCTATTTTGAACAAACAAAAAAAGCCCTCTTTGGATTAAGTGTTTTTAGTAGAACGGTAGCGTTAGTTGATTATATAGTTAATTGTTAGGACTAATGGGAATTGATGGGAGTTGAACTCATATTAAAGTGCATAAACATGATTTTTGCCATTGCGGTAAAGCGTATATGCCCCTGAATTAAGTTATAGGTTAATTAAGGGTGAGCATTTGATCAAAGAGAAAAGCAAACTAGATGAAAGGGAAAAGAAAATAAAAACTATTTTAGAATTAAAACAAAACAAAATTTCAAGATTAGCAATTTTATGGTCATTTACAAAGATGTGTTAAAGTAATCAAACAATGCAGATAAAACTTCAATATTTCTCATTCCCTCCGGCAAGTTTTAATTTTCAGCTGTATAATAATATTAGTGACCTCAAAACAATTTTAGTGCATGGTGTGGACTTTTCTTATATTTCCAAATAGTTATCCACATGTATACTATAAAATATTACCCAAGTTAGAAAAAGTTAACACAGGACAGAATCTGCTTTCCTTTTGCGCTTTGAATGTAGATCATAATTGTTATGCGCACTCCAACAACCAGGACAGAATCTGAGTCAAAAGCTTACTTTAATTTAATTACTTAAATTTAAATACGCGTAAGCAGGACTTAGTAATAATTAAATTACTATCAATGGTGACCCATCTGTAATCTGTTCATGATTATCAGTAAATCTTCTTGCATGTCTGCCACGTCGTACTGTATAAATGATATCGTTGGACCGTGGAAAATTAACCACCAAAAACCCTAATATTAATTTCCCTGGAAAATTATGTGTAAAGAGTCTTTAAATAGTGTTGTTTGACGCCTCGGTGAAACCATATGCAACACCTGGCAGGTCCTTCCTTCGTTTGCAGTCCGTTATTTAATTTAGTAATATATATTTATATTACTAAAACGGTTACATAATTTTTTTAAATAATACTATTGATACATTTATTTTTACTGATTATATATATATTTTTTAATTTGAACAGTTGAATTGAATAAATTGAACAAAATTAATGACTAAAATTAATGTACAAACAACAATATCCATTTTTTAAGTAGATGGTTACATAGTTAAAGAACTATTAACACAAACCCTAGTTAATAAAATAAAAGCAATCTTAAACCTAGTATTTATAAATCAAAATTCTCAAAACATTATCTATGTCCCATCATCTTTAGAGACTTCTAATAAAAAAATAAAATTTTATGTTTTCTAAATTTCACCTGACCGTGGACAATCTTAATCAGTAAATGCCTAGTCAAACAGTCCTAGATAACTTCTTCTCTTACGTAAGCCTAGGTATCTCCAATTTAATTAAGCTTCTATTTGATTTTACCTTTGAAGTTTATTGATCATTCGCCATTAATTCTTTTTAAGGTTAAAATGAAGTCCCCATGCAAGGCAAGAGCGCAGAGAATCATGGGGTAGGTGGTAGATGTGTGAGATTGAGACAAGTGTCAGTAGCTGTTAGGATTGTCTGTTAGTCTGGTATAAACAGAAAGCAATGGTTGTTATGAAGGTGGTTAGAATACCTAAGTCTGTCAAGAGCTATGTTTGTATAAAGTGAACGAATTGTATCTTCTTCTTCATTAAGTGAAATATACATCTTTCTCTTTCTTGATTCAATCTCTCTTTCTTTCTCTGAAACTCTTTTCTTTATTTACATTACATTTCTGCATTATTAGCTTGTATGCTTAACAGTAGGATCCAGCCGTCTAGGTCACCATCAGTCATTAGAGACTGAACACAACAGCAGGCTAACAGACAGTAAAAAAAACTGTGTAAAAATATAATTAAAATTTTGATGAAATCTGTGAGACTCTGAATGATTCTGTGAGTGGGGTGGGGAAGGACGGAGGTGTTGGATAATGACAGACAAGAGCTAAATCCAGAGAGGGTGGGTGGTGTTCCACTGGCGGTGTCATTTGGGAGAGGGCGCGCGAAAACAGCGCGGGAGCTGTTTCCCAATGCACTAACTCCTCTTCCCAGCTGCTGCCAGTCGACCCAGTCCCCACTTCTGTCCCTCTCACTCCACCATTTATTCTTTCTTTTTTTCTTTGATCAATTTTCTGTTTAAATTTTATTTAAAAGATGAACTTTTCTTTAAAACTTTCTGATACGTCTGCGACCCACCCAATAACCCCCATCATGTCAAACGTAAACTCTTGTGAGGCTGACATCCGGATATCTCAAACACTATAGCTTCTATTCTGCCAAGGGAGGTGATTTCGGATGATTTTAGCTCTTTTTCTTATCGAATTGAATAAATTATAATGGTTAAAGTTAAATAAAAGTGTGTAAGTTACAGTCTCTGAATAACTGATGGTTTCATTTCATCTAAGCATTGTTCGTTGAGTAGGAATATGAATTTTATCAGACTAGTTTAATGCACGTTGAAAGAAACAATGAAACTTTTAATTTTTCTCCAAATTAACAGGAAAAGGTGCATTGGTTATAAAAGAAACTTATTCTTTACATATAACTCTACCATTATGGGAAATTGAAAGAGATAAGTTTCATCAATCTCATTCCTTCAACTTGAATAGAATTTGAACGTTGGTGTTTGTTTCTTTTCTTACTTCAACGTACTAATATAACGAGTTATGCAGTCTAATTCTAAACACCAACCGTGACCTCCATTCTCCATGTACCCATGTAGCAGAACATGATACTATGAACCCATGTGGGAAGTGGGGTTCACAGGAACCAGGTATTTAGAGACAGGGATGAGACTGTGTTGGGGTCCCATTATCATGATAACCATATATAGTAAGAGGAAGAGAGAAAAAAACAACTCAAAACTATATCGCTTTTCAAATATATATACATATGAGTTAGGGCATGGAGCATAAGCTTTTGACACATATTTTGATATATATATTTTTTATGAATTTCACTCAATGATCTAATTATTTATCTTTTATGTCTTGCTTCAAATATCATATCTATCAAAATACGAAATTATATGGCAATTGAATTACATTTTAGTGTTTTTTTTTTTTTATAGAATCTTATTCGTCTATTTTTTTTTCACTACAAATGAATGTTTTAATAGTTTCAAATTTATCTAATTTTTTACAATAATGATCTATAAATGATGTACTGAAGTATGAATGGTCGGATTCATTGTTTAAAAGGTATTCAATTATGAACCGTTACATTACATGATCTATCAATTATAATCCAAAAACATGAATCTAAAACTTGTATCTAAAATAAGGTCTCGTGATTATATCTCATATACATAAATAGAGAAAGGGATAATGCTAAGGAAAATCTTTCAAGGGAAATTTTTTATAGATATTTCACTATGATGTAACTTCGCAATTTAAAGTTGAATATTATAAAGAATTTCACTTTGAAAAGAATTTCGCTTAGATATACATGGCTAGTCATAGCAGTAGTAGATGCTAGAAGTAGTAATTGATGGTGGGAGTCTATCAGGTCGATGTGATGGGCGTGATGGGACATTCCTTTGATAAAGATGTTTAGGGTTTGGGCCCTTCGGATGAAGAAATTATAATTTGAGTCTCCCAAATGATTGTTAGGATACAGACCACACGATTTATAACAGCACGATTTATAACAGCTCCTCCCCGTGGAGGATTTTTCTATCTTTTTCTACATATTTAGTAGGTTTAATGTGCTCCGTTTGATGTTGATCTCATGCCCCATTTTCTCTCTATATATATGGAATAGCCAATCAGAGGTTCATTCTAGTGAAACGACACTTTACTATACATTTTTAACCCAATAAAAAAGTTAGTGTATGGAAATATATGAGTAAATAGGAAAGGGTCCCCACATCCTTATTATTTTTATCCAATGATCTTATTCAATTTGCCAAAAATTGAAAGATAGTGAGATGTAATAAGAGGTGTATGAATAGCATTACGCTGAAGTAAGTCATGTTCTGTCTAAAATTATCACTTTTGTCTTGCTATTGTTCTCGATTATATTTACTATATATTTTGTACCCAAAAGTAAAGTTACTGTATAGAAACATGTGAGTAAAAAGGAAATGGTAGCACTATTAACACATTTCATTTTACTTGTCATACATCTTTATTAATTTTTTTACTTATAAATCTTTTTCAATTCATTCGATCCGACGGTCAATTGAGAAGAGTGTTTGAAAAGTAAAAATAAGTATATGAATATCACTATTCTATTTGGTTTGGTTTTTAAGTTGTATTATTGAATCGTGTTATGTAAAAAATTGTCACTTTTGTCTTGCTATTGTCTCTTGGATTTTATTCACTTTATAAGTACTTTCATGGGCATGATAGGTTTTTGCTCAACCCAAAGATTGGCCCAACCAATATCCAAAGTTTAAAGGCCCATCGGAAGAATCAAGGGAAACAGCATTACAAGATTCACAACCAACAATATGATACCTCATTTCTTTTCACTCAGAATTACAAACCTTTACATAACAAGCAACATTTTTTCATTTGACAATGCATAAAGATATGAACATAACGAAAATAATCACACCATTTATTGAATAAGCAGCAATTTTAGAGAGCAATGGAGACCTCCACTGGGGACTCGCCCTTGTCAACGACAAATGTTTTTGCAGGCTTCTTCGGGGCAGTAATAACTTCAACACTGTATGTTCCCGGGAAGCCCCTAAACCGGAACTCTCCCTGCGCATCAATGTGGCCGTGCGCATGAGATAGCCACTCTTGCTTGAGCTCCAAGAAACGTTTTCCTGCTTCGTTGATATCCCCTTCTGCATTCACTAAATGCGAATTTTCCCGACTCATAAACAGCTCCCAGAATCCCCATAGCATTACACCTTCAACTGTTGGATTGGCAAATGCTTCACGAAGCATCACTTCCAAATCATCTGCTCTAACATATTCGTTACTGGATGACACATCAAGCTCCGTGAACCAGATTGGAAGGCCGAGAATGCCTAATTTGTCAAGAGCTGAACAAACAATTGGACCCACTGGACTATCAATATGTCCTTGGATGCCAATGCCACCAACAGGTGCACCTTGTTGCTGCAAATCAAGGATTTGATCAGTGTATTTTTCTGGTGATGATCTAGTATCGCATCCATCCTCAACATGATAATCATTCACAAATAGAGTGGCAGATGGATCCAACTGGTTTGCAGTCTTGAACATGTTGGCTCTGATATCTTTTCCCAATTTGTCCTGATAGAATGAGCCGTGCAGCATCTCATTGTTGACATCATAGTGCCTGAACTTCCCTTTGTAGCGTGTGAGAAGATCTGTCAGTCGATTCTGAACAGCTGTTGACAAGTCACTCTGGCTCAACGAGCGGATCCACTGCTGCACTGTGTCGATGACTTCCCAGAAAATACAGTGCCCTCGCATTTCTATGTTGTGACTCTTGCACAAGTCCACCATCTCATCAGCATCCTTGTAGTTGAAGTTTCCTTTTTGTGGTTCAGTCCAATACCACTTCAATTCATTTCCGAACACAGCCCAGTTGAAGTTTTTAACAAAGAAATCAATGAAATCTTCGTTGTCAATGTTTGTTCTACTTATACATGTCCCAATTGGAAAACTATTTTGCGTTTGTTTAACTTTCACAAAGGTGCCGAGCATGCTGCTCGAGTCCAACCCTGAAAATTTCAGGACAATATCGCACTTACGAACCTGCATTGCAGTAAAGGAGAAAGACTTCAATCAGAACAAATTAGAGAAAAGCTCATTCTGAGTCGTCTATACTTTAGGCTCTTATTGAAGCAATGCTTGGTGAGGAAGGAATGATGCTTATGAAACAAAAGGGACCACACACCATTTACCTTATCAGTCTGCCTCTTCAGATGTCTAAATCTTGCCGGTCTGTCAACGGGGAATATCTGAAGACCGGCAACCATTAAGTCTACACCTGCAGCAGGACCTTGGATATAAACCATTACTTTTGATGGCTGCTTCTCAACTCTGAAGGAACCACCGATTTCATGCCATCTTGTGTCACTTGCCTCAGCTTGACCTCCATTGACCCACTGGTTGTCCACGCTGAGTGCAACATTGATGTTCTGTGGACCAGTTGCTCCAGCACCAATCCGAACCCAAGCAGATACTTGATACGTCAAAAAGAGTTTCAATTTGTCACCAATCATCTGAGCAGGACCCATCCAAGTTTGTGTGCGCTTGGTTACTAGAATGTAGCAACCGCTTAAAGGTTCATGAGGTCCAAGGCTCTCTCTTGCCATGGGAGGGAGAATATGCGGTGAACCAGTTGTGACACTCAAAGTACAATTACCAAGCGGGAACCACCCATTTGTGCCGTTACTCAAATTGCTGTTCTCAATTATATTTACTCCAAATGCTGAAAACTACAGAAACAAAAGCCTATATTTTAGTGTTTATGTCTATGAATTGGGCTCGCAGAAAATATGCTCAGAGAGTATACGAGAAAATGAATCACCCATTCAACCAACCTCAATAACCGGTGGAGGTGAAGGAGGAACTTTCTCAGCATGTTTGACAACAAAACTATTGACAAGAATATCTGTTCCCGCTTGTGGACCTTCAAGATAAACTACTACTTTTGACGGGGAGCCATTTAAAAGGAACTTCCCCCGCAACTGTGTCCAGTCCTTGTCTGTTGCCTGCACACTTTATAGCACACCAAAGTCCATTAAGATTAAGGCGACATAATAGGAAGGGAAATGATTTCTCATCTGATAGTAACTTAGCAGCGAAGAAACATATAAATCACAATTTCTTTGGAAGGAGACGGGGAGAAAGATAATAACTTAGCAATGCCGATATATTGTTCACGCTGATTTGGTGACTGGACCCATAATGTAGCCCGGACAACAGCAGTAGTGACATTGTTGCCAAATATCCTAACAACAGCAGTCGCCTCATAAGCTAGCTTTCGCTGCACTCTTCCAGTGATGTCCTGCTGGATGCCATTCCAGCTCTGTGTGCGTTCTGTTGCAGCTGCAAAAACCTTTCCAGATTGAGGGACGATTTTCCCATCTCCCATCGAGTCATGCAAAACAATTTTGCAGCCTCTTCCAGACCAATTATTCAGAGCATCCTCAAAGTTTGGGTTTAGGATTATATTCTCTTCTCCATCATTGAAATTCCCAGTGCTTCCACTCTTCAAAATATACATTCCAAAATCAATCAGCAATAGATAAATAAAACTAGATTGCTGTGGCTGAAAGCTTCTTGAACAAGTTACTGCTACACATGATTCCATATATAGGGAGCAAGAAAAAGTACCTGCCATTCATTTGGACTGGAGGAACAGATCAAAACTGATTTTATTAGAAGGTCAACTCCAGGTGAAGGCCCTTCCAAATAAAATACAACCCTATCAGGCATCGTCGACAGAGAAAACTTCCCATCTAAATTTCCCCACCTTCCCTTCGATACAGAACATCTGCAAGCAGTTATTGCTGTTAAAACAGATTACTTTCCCTATAAAGGGAAAAAAAAAAAAACACTTGATGGAATAAAAGCACCATTACCTTCCAACTTTCAAATAGTTGGTCGCTGAACCTCTGTATTCCAGCTTCAAAGTTGCCAGGACATCAGCGGAGCCCTGAAGAGATCCGCAGACTCCAACACATGCTGAAACCAAATATGTGGAGCCTGGGGAAATTCTCCGTGTGATATCTTGCTCTAAACCTTGCCAACTTTCCTTACGATTTGTAACAACGGCATAATTGCCTGCTTTTACTTCTGGGTGACCGGAATCAACAGAAGCTACAAAGCCATTGCAGCAATTCGGGTGCCAAGAATGCAGTCCTCCAGAGAAATCATGGTTCACTATGATATTTGTAGCATTACTGCTACTTGAATTGGCCAAATTTTGGTTCTCAGACTGCCAGAAAAAGCAGAAGGCATAAGAAAAGAAATTAAATAATCTTTTACGTTTCTGCCATATCCTAAATGCTTATTAAAAGAAAGGAAAACCAACTTATCATATCTTGTTTCTTTGCCTCGGAAGTCTGAACTACAACCCTTAATAAGCAAAATTTTACCGTGTAAAACCGCGATTCCATATGTACTTTAGACGTAGCAACAAAGGTGATTAGAAACATAAGTACCTGGCCTTCAGAACAAGAGATCACAACTGATTTGATATGAAGGTCAACTCCAGCAGGAGGCCCTTCCAAATAAAACACAACCCGATCAGGCATTGTCGACAGCGAAAATTTTCCATCCAAGCTTTCCCACTTCCCATTTGACACCGAACTTCTACAGGTGCTTACTACCATTAAAACAAATCCCTTTTCCATAAACAAAAATAACAATGCACTAACAGAAACCAGACACATCCATTTACCCTCCAATTCTCATATAGCTAGTCGCTGAACCTCGACTTTCCAGTTTCAAAGTTGCCAGGACATCAGCAGATCCCTGAAGAGTCCCTGAGACTCCCACACGAGCTGAAACTGAATAAGTGTTGCCAGGGGAAATTCTCCCAGTAATTTCTTGCTCCAGGCCCTGCCAACATTGTTGGCGATTCGTGACAACCGCATAACTTCCTGCTGAATCCACTACGAAGCCATTACAGTGATTGGGGTGCCAAGAATGCAGCCCTCCAGAGAAATCATGGTTCAGTACGATATTTGGACCTCGACCGCTACTTGAATCAGCAACATTTTGCCTCGAGAACTGCCGAGGAAAGAACAGGTTGAAAAAATATTGGTGCATTGGTGTTAGTTCTCAAACTCCAGCAAAGACCAATTTTTATTTCCTCCTCAGGTACTCACATACAGTGTAATATAAGAATGTCTGCTTATATAGAAACTATAAACTTTTCAGACAGACGTTTTGGGTTTGGCCGCTGAATGAATGCGCATGAACCTGCTTTTGGGATTTCAATGCAATGCAATAGGGTGGAGGTAGATTGTTGTAGTGTGCGTATATATATTTATATATAAATACATGTATAATTGTGTGTGTATATATGTGTGTGTGTGTGTTTATATCTATATATTTTTATGTCGAGTAATGCTAAGGAGACTAAATTTAATCTTCCCAGCATTACTCTTTTATGTTTTACTCATTTCTTTAACTTTTTCAAAATTATAAACATTTCATCGGCAAGTAAGTTCATGTGGTATGATTAATCATTTAATTTAAAAAAAATAAACATTTAACCAAAACTAAAAACTTTTAGTTTATGACCAAAACGTTGTAACATTGTTTTGTATATCAACGTTATCAAGTACTGTAGCTTAAATCAAAGCTTAGGTTCGAATTTCACTGCCAATAATCACTCTTGTAAAAGTAAACTATAATAAGATGTGTAAAAGATTAAACTAAAGTAATAAACTGCTAAAAGAACGAAATGTGACAAAATAAGGGGGACCAAAGTGAAAACCCGAGAAAACTACAGGGCTAATAGTGTAATTTGGCCAAAGTATAAACCAAACCTCCACATTGTCGGCGGCATTCTTGTTGGTGTGTTGGTTCTTCTTGTCCATGGCTTCTTTGGATCCCTAAACCAAATAAAACACAATTTCGACTCAATCATTAAAAAAACAGTTTATGGGTAACTGCATTTTCCTCCGACAGCTGAAAACAACATACCTCTGGATGCTTCTGCTTCTGATGGTTGCTGCTGTCGGAGACTCGGTTTCTGAAGCACCAGGCTATGAGCCTCCTCATATATATAATCCCACGATACCAACTGAAAAAACTGAAAATTTTCCAGCGGAAAAGTGAAGTCTACGAAAAGCGCGGGATCATTTGTTTATAATTTGTCCGGATTTAAGGTTTAATCCAGATGAAAACAGTTGGATCGACAATCCTTGAAGGCAAAAGTTCGAGAAATTTAAGAAAAATCTGATCTTTGTTGTTTCTGTGTCGTTGTTTGTGTTTTGCTTTGGCTTGCAGATTGGAATGCTTGAATTGGAATGGACGCTCCAGACAAGCTAATATATGATTCCTTTTTCCTTAATTTAGTCTTTGATTGCAAGACATGTGAATGTCTGCACGCCTATTGGATCATATCTTGCTTGCTAATTAGGTGGGACTTGGCTTTCCAAGTTTCAAACTTTCAGTACTTATTTTTAATGTT
Organism: Pyrus x bretschneideri; assembly: GCF_019419815.1. Lineage (NCBI taxonomy): Eukaryota > Viridiplantae > Streptophyta > Magnoliopsida > Rosales > Rosaceae > Pyrus > Pyrus x bretschneideri. The sequence goes on along the minus strand of NW_025999390.1, from coordinate 3,588,206 downwards.
GGAATTTGGAAACCCACCTTTGAACTTCCTTTTTTTTTCTTTTTCTTTTTTTTTTTGGGTGAAAGCTGCGCATTAATTTATTGATAAAAGATGAGTAACAGATCAGTACAGTGGGCTGGTAAAACCAGAAAGTAGAACATCCATGAGAATGTCGGGAGGCTCCTCGAACCAAAGACATTTGCTGCAAAATTAAGATTTGAAGAGGAGGAGGAAGAGGAGGAGGGGGAGAGGAGGGGAGGGGGTTTCTGCGGGTGGGAAACAGGTTTTTAGGGTTTCGTTTTCATTTTATTTTTTATAAATTTCAATATTTTGGTAAATTTGAAATGAGTTTTCAAAAGGTAAAGATATACTTAATTACTAAATTTCTTTTGTCTAAATACTTGTAATCCTTTTTATTTCTCAAGATTTAATTAATCTAGTCCATGTATCCTATTTTTATCGGCGGATATATTGAATTGTAAGCCTGAACGATGAAAAGACAAATTTTACCCTTAAATGTGACGGAAATGTGGATGAAGTCTAGCAGCAAAGGGTGAATCGGCTAAATTTTAAAACTTGAAGTCTTTAATATTGAAGAAATAATTTATGGGATCAATTTCAACTAGAGTGATAGTTTGGGGTTAAACGGCAGTTTATATTTTTGCGTTCATAGGATTACATATTACTACTACATACTTAATCCAACAACATAAAAATGTGAGCCTCACATTACAATTCATAATTAAATTCTTGATAAATAAGGAAAAACGTATCATGATTACTTACGTAAGCATGAATTATAATTATTTTGATGCATTGACTTCCCAACATTTACTAAAACATGGGTGGACATGGCTTTCCTTGTGTTAACTAGTACGTATAGAATTTAAGAAAAGTGTGTGCTCTACCATAAAGTCCATAAACAAAAGAAGCACGGAATCAAGTTTGTCTGAAGTTCAATTTTGCTACGTGCCTCGTCTTTGTAGTTGTGTTGTTCACCGCTTAGCTATATCTTCTCGTTTAACAATTGACTTGGTTTGGTTTGAAGATCCGCCTGAGATCATCCAAGATCCAAGATGCCCTTATCCAAGACTCTTGTAACTTGGATCTGAAGTTTTCGAATAAAAAGCTATCGTTACAGTCAGCTCGGAATCCGACCTAATTCAGACGTTTTCCTGGCAAACTTGTTGGATTTTCTTCTGGTTGGGCTTCTCGTGAGAAGATGGACTGCACGACAATGTTCTTTTAGCTAGTTAAGCCCAATTTTCAGAAGCCCGTTTGATATGTTCGGCTCATGCCCATAAGATAATCCTTGGATTAGTTTTTAAAGAAAACTAATGATAAAGATTTAAAAACTTTGAGTTTTAACGATAAGGACAAAATAAATGATAAAATGAATAGTATCAAGATTGACTTTTTAGTGTAAAAATGTGGTTTTTCGTTAAAGTGAATAATACCGGAAACTTTTCATTAAAGTTCCGTAGTTTTTAATTAATCCTTCTCTATCTTAATAGTTTAACGACTCCAACTCTTCTAGCGATCAAAAGGTTCTACAAATGTGATTAAAAAAAGGAAGGTGATGCTCCAATATGCATTTTTAAGTGAGTTAATCTCATCTTCTGTTTCACATCCCGGCGACATTCACTAAACATGAGGGATTAAAACACGGACCGATGAGATTTGTTATAAACCCCCACTAATGACAATGATCTCTTAAGTATTTGTAGGGAGGCCAACCAAATTGCATGGAACTCAATGATTATCCACTAATTCACCGTCCAACACTAATAGCATACCTTTTTTGCACATTCATTGAAAGCGTGGGTAATGTGATCATGTGATTTGATCCTTATTAAAATTTTAAAACCAATCTCAAAGTGTTTGTTTATTGATTTCTCCAAGAAATTGCAAATGAAATACTAAAAATCTCAAAGAATAACTATTATCAGTACTCCAAAAGTTGATGTGCACTTTTTGTTAGAACTTTTTTTTTCTTTTTAATAATCATAGAAAATTTAGAGTGTACAAATAGGTTCTTGGATGTCAATAACAAACCAAAATGTTATCATTGTATGAATAAATTATGGTCGTTGATATATTGTAATGCGTCAACAAGTGCATTTCGCTCACCACTAATAATGCTCATCACTATCAAAGGGTGATAGTACTCATCATCGTTGGATGAGTTTAAATTTTAAAATTTGTGTTTATCCACTACACATATCTCAAAATTTAAAACTTATCTAACTGTAAAAAAATAGGGTAGTGAATATCACTATCACTTAAGTGTGACGATAAAAAATATTCACTGCACCAATGCCTAAAGACTTAAAATGTATGAATAACTTTTTTTTTTGTCGGAAAATGTCTGAATAATTAAGAATTGACCACGTATAGGTGATTGATTGTTAAAGAATTTTGAATGTATAATAAATATAAATATACTTTGAAAACTAATGAGCAATTAGATTAAATAATCCCAAGTTATTGTAGACGTCTTATATTAATTTTTTTATAAAGATAGAAGGGAAGACACCACGTATTTATTCCTTCCTATCAAATGTTATAAAATATCATTGATTTATGAAATAAGCAATGCTTAAGACACCACGTATTTATATTAGATTGGTTGGTGTAACATCTTCTGCGGCAAATGAGAAGACAATTAATCTTTAATAAGATAAATTTGTTCATTAACCTGACACATCATTAACCACGCCTAAATAGTACACAAATATATTACAAAATCTATGCCTATCTATATTAGTTTTTTAATAGACGAAGATTATAAAAGATAATACTATCACTCGTTCAACTTACGTTGCGTTGAACGAGTCGTAGTAACGGATACCTTTCATCATTATTATGAAAGAAAATAAAAGATTAGGTTTAATCTCCTTTTATTATTTCACAAGTAGCCTTTGTAAATGAGATCGTTTTGAGCCAAATTAATTATTCAATGTTTTGGTACCTGAGGTAAACGTTTCTACTCGAAAGCAAAGAAAATCTTATAGAAAAATAAAAAGACACTTTCGTCCTCAAAGTCGACTGACTAGACAAGATCATGAAGATCTCGAGGAGGATAAAACTGGGAGCCACCTAAGTCCCCACGCGTAAGCCATCAGAGGGCTCCGCTGTCAGAGGAGGACAAAGAGGGTCACCGCCACCTCGAGAACTCCAAGCCACCAACCACGTGCTAACCCGACGGAACTCTCACGTGCCGTCCGTACGGAATTTGTTGTGTCCAAATTACACGTAACCCTCCCCGGTGTATTTACGAACCACGTATATTTCAGGGGGGTCCCACTGCTATTACAATTTTGCCCACCTGTCAATGCTTTTCTTTCTCCGCGAGATTTTGACCCGTAAGGTTGAAGATAGAATATAGACCCGAGATCTGCGGGTGGGTTTTGTATCCCGGGTGGTGATAAACTTATCCAAACCAGGGCCGTGGTCCGTGAGTATTCATAAAGCCAAGTAGCTCAAGGGAATAAATGCGCAATTGATTTCTATACAATTCTACATAATTTCGATCTTCTTTTGTGCGCTAGTGTTTATTTTTTCTCGCTTTGTTATATACAAAATTAAAAATAAACATATGTATGCATAAATATTTTGTCTCAAATTACGAGTATAAAGATTAAACGCATGATTATGTAAATTACTCTTACATGACTTGAACTTGAAACTCGTTTTTTTATTTTTTATGAATAGTACTATTCAGCAATTTGGTTTGGAAAAATAGCTGTTCAATATACATATAGTATACGTATTATTTCTTTCAAAACATGTTAAGTGCTTGAATGTAAAGATTATTCTTTTGTGAATGAACGGTTACAAATTCAAGTCATGGAAACAGTTGCGTACGATGAACGTTATTTTCCCTTACTTCTGACTCTTGCAAGCAGAAAGCTTTATTAGTTTGAGATAGTCTTTTTTTTTTTTTTTTAAATGGTAAAAAAGGCAATATTCACATAATACCAAATCGAAAATGGTTGAAAAAATGTGTTGGATTAACTCTTTCTTTACCTTCCATTTGTCAATCCGAATTTACCTTCTTTCATATTCTTAATAGGTTTCGGAGCAGTGAACTAATACAAGAAAGTCAAAATCGAAGTGGTTGAAATGTTGTTGCATGATTTCATTGCCCCAAAGCAATATTACTATGCTTGATCTTATCTTCCTATTTGTTTAATCATGAAGCATATCCTCCATTAATTTATGCATGCTTTTTCATTTAAAAACACTTAATTAGTATTAGTATATTAATTAAACAATTAAAAATTAAATCAATCAAGGTGAAACTGGGTACAACATGCACACCGATTTGTAAGATTAATTATTTGATTGTATAATATAGCACACAAATATTTGTTCCTTTATCTTTATATATAAAGTTAATGGCTAAATGAACAGTATTTTTTTTAGTGTTACAAGCTTTATAAAAAAAATAATTAGACAAAAAAGCTCCTCAAACAAAAAACTTCAAAAGCGACTCAAAATAATGCATAAAATGTGGCAGATGTATTTTCATCATTTTAACAGTATTTTTTTAATAATTATAATTTTTTTATACAGTTTTTTTTTTTTTTTAAATAATGAGTACCTCACAATAGACTAGTAATAATATGATTCAAAAAGTTTTTCATTAGATATATATATTTTTTATTTTGAAACACGTTCAAAACATCTTAAGAGGCATGTAATGCTAATTATAAAAAAAGTCATTCGTACGCAGATAATAATGTGACTAAATTAGCTGTTAAATGATTGTTTTTTTTTTTTAACAAACGATATTATCTACACTAAGGGGAAGGGGATTGGGCTTAACCTCACAATGGGCTAGCAATAATGTGATTCAATCAGTTGTTTATTAAATATTGTTTTCTCTATTCTTAATATAAATTCAATAGAGACTGATTTTATTATGTAAATTCAGCAGCTTTAATTGGTTTATGAAGGGTTTATTCTAGCATGATTTAAGATTATTCATGTATTTCAAATATTTGACTTTTCTTTTGTCAATTTACGTATATAAATACATTTAAAATATGTAAGTCGAGCATAGCACGCAATGATTGAAAAAATGCATTATGCATGTACGTGCATTAAGGCTAGGATAAGTATATTTGAAGGACGAGAACAAGGTGAAGTAGACAATTTGTCATTTTCAAAAAATTAGTAGAAAACTCGTCATCCAGCGAGATTAAACTTAAAATTTTCAACTAATAAGTGAGTTTGATATATCGTAATGAAAATGCTAAGGAAATTCTCTCAAAGTAAAACTTTTTATGAATTTTCATCTCTCAACTAAACGTTAATTCTTATACTAACACTCTATACATGATACAAAAAAATAAAGTATATTTCCTACCAATTGTTGAAGGGTTTTAAAATATTATTAATTTTGTTAAACCATTGGTTTTCCCACAGAAATTGCGGTAGATATTTTACAAGAGTCACGACGGTTCAATCCGAACCCCACTGTGTGATTATGTGGCCTACTTGGCATTATTTAATCCCCCCTCTCTCTCTCTCTCTCAAAACCGGTTATATATAATAAGAGCGACTGAACTACAATCTACCCTCGCATTTGAAGAAACTCCGAAGTCTGAAAGGTCCAAACCTCGAAACCCACCCGAAAAATGATGCTCGGAGAACCGACTCGAGTCCACCCGACTATCCAAGTCCCTCCCTGGGACTCATTTGACGATCATAACCCCACCTCACCCTTCCCCATCCCCATTCACTCCGTTAACTATAACGGCAATGCCTCCAACGGAGGAGACTTCTCCCCGCTCTCTCCAGTGTTCCTCGACTCCCTCGCCGCGCTCCACCGTTACCTCCCGTCGAACGAGTCCGACTCGCTAGCGGAGGACCCGGACATTCCCATGAACCCAATCTCCTGTGACCAGTTCCGGATGTTCGAGTTCAAGGTCCGGAGGTGCGCGCGCGGAAGGTCCCACGACTGGACCGACTGTCCATACGCCCACCCGGGCGAGAAGGCCCGGCGTCGCGACCCGAGAAAGTACCACTACTCCGGTGCTGCATGTCCTGACTTCCGCAAGGGCCACTGCCCGAAGGGTGACTCGTGCGAGTTCGCTCACGGTGTTTTCGAGTGCTGGCTCCACCCGGCTAGGTACCGGACCCAGCCATGCAAGGACGGGTTGGGCTGTAACCGCCGCGTCTGCTTCTTTGCCCACACGCCCGAACAACTTCGGGTCCTTCCCGGGCAGAGCCCGAGAACCCAAGGGTCGGGAGCTTTCGACTCGTATCCATTTGGTTCGCCCCCCACCTCGATCCTGATGTCCCCTCCATTATCTCCGCCGTCTGAATCGCCGCCAATGTCGCCAAACAGTCCTCAAGTTGGCCATAACTCGGTTAGTGAACTCGTTGCTTCGATGCGAAACTTCAAGCTTGCTAAGATGAAAATGAACTCCCCGCCTGCATGGGGAGCCCAAATGGGATCAGGGTTCGGTCCGTCTCCACGTGGGTCCGCCTTCCGATCCGGTTTTTGCAGCCTTCCATCGACTCCGAGTCGTACAACGGGTCGGGTCGGACCGAACCCGGTTGATCTCTGGGATCAGCCTTGCGAGGAGGAGCCGGCAATGGAGAGGGTGGAGTCCGGGAGGGACCTCCGGGCAAGAATGTACGCGAGAATGTACGAGAGGCTGAGTAAGGAGAATTCTTTTGGCCGAGTCGCCTGTGTTGACTCTGGATCGTCAGCTCCGGATGTTGGATGGATTTCGGAGCTAGTCAGCGAGTGAGTGCAGACGACGAGTCGCGGGACCGTGACTGCTGTGTCGACTCGTTTGTCGTTTTATCCGTTTTTGATTTATATTTTTGGCAGGTGCGGTAAAAATGGGAGTGGCCTTATGATTCTTCTGACCTTTTGTTGTGAATAGCGCGGTTAATATGAAGCTTTTTTGGTGTAAATGGTGGACGTGGAACTGTGAAGAACTTGATTTCGTTTTGCAAGTTTGTACAGAAAAAAACAACGAAGAAGAATTTTGTCGGGGCTGCTGGGGATTTGGGTAGCTAATATTAATGCTTTCATCATTGTTTATGAAATTGTTATTTTCTTTTTTTTTTTTCTTGTTATATCTAGTTTTCTCGGATAATATTATATTTGTATTTTCTCCCTTGTTGCTTAATCAAATTGAATCTTAGTATTCGAAATCCGTTAATCACCGCTTATTTCAAATCACAACATAATTCATAAACGTAATTCACTGTCTTGGTTTATTTTAAGAAAATTTTAACGAAAAGTTTGTAGTACTATTTATTTTAATAAAAAATTATATTTTTACATTAAAATTTTAATTTTGATATTATTTATTTTGTTTTTATCTTAAAATTTAAAGTATTTAAATTATTTTCATTAATTTTTTTATTTCTTAGTTTTATCTATATTTAATAGAGGTTTTTAGTCGTTAAATTTTTTATTAGGATAAATTTTCGGAAGATTCCCTGATGGTATAAAAGGTTAAGATGATGAAAAGTTGTATTTTGGCTTCAAGCCTTGGATTCTCTCATGCAAATGTATACGAAAGAAAATCAGTACTCGGTAGAGCTGTGTATTTTTTGCCATCTTGTATTCATTTTAATTTTAATGCAATGGGCGTGTGAATCTGTGGCTCACTGACTCTCTGGGTGTTTCTTTCTTTAGCAGGGACCATTTCTTTGATTTAATAATAGTTTCTCACTTTTTTGTGGTTATATGATTGTCGAGTGTTGTTCGCGTTCCGCGTAATCAAAATAAGTAGAAAATTAGAAGAAATTTTTTAAAATACAAAGTTAAAGAGGTGGTCGGTAAAAATTAAATATCAAATTCTTTAAGTAGAATACAAAGTTAAAATTAAATTTTTAAAATACAAAATTTTATATAAAATTTTTACCAACCACCTCTTTAACTTTGTATTTTAAAAAATTTCATAAGAAGAAGTGTTATTAACTTTGTATTCTACTTAAAGGTTAAAAAATGTCATAAAAAGAAGAGAGATTTATGTATGCTTAAAATATATTACAAATTTTTTTTAATTTCTTGTAATTTTTAAACTTTTTTAAATTCTTTAAATTCAAATTATAATTGAATACACTGAAATGTTATTAGCTTTTTTAAAATTCTAATTGAATACATATGAATTTTTAAAAATTTTAATAAATTATATTAAAGTCTTGATTAAATATAACATTGAATTTCAGATAATCATTTAAAACTCTGATTGAATAACTATAAATTCAGAATAAAAATTCTTCAAAATTCCAATTGAATACATCTCTTTAATTATTTTCTTCTCATGCCAATTAAACATGAGTAAATAAATAAATAAATAATTAATGGATGATTCCTCATTAATTTCTTTTTGCGAATCAAACAAAGCCTTACCGTTGAAGTGTCCATTTAAAATATTTTATAGTTAAAATTAATGTGTGGTTTGAAATTTAAGAAAATGATTAAAGATGTGTAAAGTAGAATTATATCCAGCACCACTACCTTTGTCAGTAAACAATTATATCATCTGTTTTTCAGGCAACAACGTGATTGGATTTGTGACGTGGCCTGTGGATAAGCCCGTCCTTATCCACATATAAAATCTTTCTTATCATCCAGTTTTGGTGCCACTTGTGTTTGACTATTCTTTCATCCTCAGGGGTTATCTGGAAAAATATAATATCTTTGATGTGAAGGTTTTGAAGACGGGATATGGTCTAGGAGCATCATTGCCTGCGGCCTACAACTCAAGTTACTCAATGCTTTTGTTGCACATTTCTTTTGAGAGAAATCCAGACTCTATCAAAATGAGATTCTCGATTGATTCTCAAACACTTTATATTTTGGCATAATATTTTAGAATAACATCGTGAGAATTGTATGAAAAATATAAAGTTGTAAAGAGTTCATTGTGGGACTTACTTGTCACCTTTCGAGACTTGTAGAAGGAATTTTAGCCTTTATTTTGATTTGAAAGACATTTCAAAGCTGCGTACTAATAATGAGACAATTGAAAAGACGCGAGTTGAACTTGAAACTCATTGACGTTTATATAGCGAATCAGTTAACAAAGTGGGATTTTAAATATGAATATTAACGTTTATGCGTGTGATAAACCTCCTGCTCGAATTGAATCATAGCTTATGGCTTATGGATGATATTTGTAGAATCTTTCGAACATGCTTTGTTCATCGTTAAAATACATATTGTCTTGATTCTATCCATCTATAGAATCAACTAAGATCAAATTGGAAGGATACGAGAGGCACATCCATGTAAAAATATAAAATAATAATTTTATATTGCAATCAAATCTGCAAATGCAAATACTGTTTCTGATCAATAAATCTCATTAACTCCATAAGGTAGATATTAATTATGAAGACAGATTATCTACCCTTCTGTTTGGATGTCCTTTCGATTCTTCTTTATTTATGTGATCTCGATTAAACCACGTCAATATGTTATATTCATATTGTTTTTTGTTTTATTATATTTATAAAAAAAATTAATATAAACTGTTAACATGATTTAATCGTGATCACACAAAATAAGAAAGGATGTAAAGAGCACTAAACAGAAGGGCAGACAATCTGCCTTTATTAATTATTGAGTTTAATGAGAGTAAGTGCTGCAGGCTGCAGGTTAGTAAATGAAGGAGTGATTTAATTAAAAAAAGGAAAAGAGGAGACAAAGTGGCGGTGGTTCCTAGGGTTTCGTTTATTTTGTCCTCTTCGTCGAACCACGGGAACTTTTTTAGTTGGGTGGGGGGGGGGGGGGGGGGGGGGGGGACGAATCCTGTAGTGGCGTGCTCCTCAGAACTTTTTGCTGGTCATCAATCACAACTAGACTTGATTCTTCAGCAGGCAAGTTCTGTTTTTTATGTAATATCCAATAGTCTAGACTATTATGGAAAAATTAAATACTTTGATAGTTGAAAATGTTTTCGACCAAGTTTGGCCCAAAAATAGTGTGTAGTTTTTCTTTTTTTTTTTTTAGGTCAAAAGTGTCTGTAGTCTATGGAAGGCTTTAATAAAGAAAAGCTTATCCAATACTTTTTCCATGTATGTGTGTGACATTCTACATTCTTTTTTACTTCTCACACATTCTTTTAATTTTCGATCGTTGAATCAGATAAATTAAAAAAGATAAAGAAAATGACATAAATTAATAAAAAGTGTGTAAAAAGTAAAAATGAGTATGTTGATAGGCACACCCCTTCATGTATAAAGCACTTCCAAATGTTTAAGTGGTGTTTAATTAACGTGTTGGTAATAAAATCACTTCACTTTAAACAAAAATATTTATGAGCAAAAATACTTTCTACATAAACAATTCGAAATTGACCTTAAATATGCACAAGCAATTCAACAACAATGACATAAGCTAACGTCTATCTCTTCTTTAAAAAGATTAACACGTAAAAGAGGTATACGATCACTTCTTCATCCGACCTCATACCCGTCGTATAAAAATGTCTTTACAACATTAAGGCTTTAAAATAACTAAAAATGCTTCTCTCAACATTTGTCATAAGAACTCGAAAATGTTTGTAGATTATAAAAACATCTTTAAAAAACATTGTGATGAAAAAATACTTATAAATTATCGTGTTTTCTAATAGGAACGTTTTGAATTAGACGTCTCATTTTTAAATGTTATAGTCTAAACATCTATTCCTTTTGCAAATTTGATTAAACATTTTCACTGCAATTTTTGTACTTTCATTTTATTTTATTAGAAGTCCATTCACATTAACATTCCCTTTTTCCCTCATATTTTTATGCATCTCTTATTATGATGATTTAAGGTTTTTTTTATTATTTTTTATTAAAATATTTATTTTAGTAAATTAAATAGAATGTAACAAAACTCGTTGTTCGGTACGTTTGATTATAATGGTACATTTAGTTACTTGATACATTTGAATTTTTGGTCCATTTGGCTTCTTGGCATATTTGAATTTTTGGTACGTTTGTTTTCAAAACATAAGTTTTAGTACTTTTTGTTCTAATAATGAGGAATTACTTTAATTAATTAATTTTTTTTTATAGAAAATGACGTTAACAATGTAAAAGTTTAAATTACTTTAATTAATTATTATTTTTCTAGAAAGAGTCATTAATCAACGGATAATAACATTTTCGTTAATTCAAAATTATATGATTTAGTGTTATTATTTAGCATTATCTACAATAATAAGGATTTATCTCCGATCAACTAAAAGTTGTTCCAGAGACTTATCTACCAAAAAACAAGACTATCTAGAGCATTGTGTATGAATCAAACATATTTTTAAACATTCCAAAAAGATGAATATTCATTTTAATATAGTTTATAATTGGGTACGTTTTTATTCGGGGTTGGTACATTTTCGTTTGACGTTGGTACATTTTCATTTAACGTTGGTATGTTTCCATTTGGTGTGGGTTTACATTTAGATTTGAAAAGTTTAAATTTTTAGACTTAAATATAGTTGAAATTATTTAAATATATAGCAGATATTTAAATGTAAATTAATTTCAATTAATTTGAAATAGGTCAAGTCTGAGTATCTTTGTCACATCCCGGCCCGGGTGGGACGACTTCCCGGGCCCGCTCCACCACCGTAGCACGATATTGTCCGCTTTGGGTCCCCACCACGCCCTCACGGTTTTGTTTTTGGGAACTCACACGAGAACTTCCCAATGGGTCACCCATCCTGGGAATGCTCTCGCGCGCTACTCGCTTAACTTCGGAGTTCCTATGGAACCCGAAGCCAGTGAGCTCCCAAAAGGCCTCGTGCTAGGTAAGGATGGGAATATACATTTAAGGATCACTCCCCTGGGCGATGTGGGATGTCACAATCCACCCCCCTTAGGGGCCCGACATCCTCGTCGACACACCATGGCCAGGGTTAGGCTCTGATACCATACTGTCACATCCCGGCTCAGGGCGGATCACTTCTCGGGCCCGCTCCACCACCGTAGCACGATATTGTCCGCTTTGGGCTTACCATTCCCTCACGGTTTTGTTTTTGGGAACTCACGAGCAACTTCCCAGTAGGTCACCCATCATGGGATTGCTCTAGCCCCCTTCTCGCTTAACTTCGGAGTTCCTACGGAACCCGAAGCCAGTGAGCTCCCAAAATGCCTCGTGCTAGGTAGGGATGGGAATATACATATAAGGATCATCCCTGGGCGATGTGGGATGTCACAATCCACCCCCCTTAGGGGCTCGACGTCCTCGTCGGCACACACGCGGCCAGGGTTAGGCTCTGATACCAAATTGTCACATCCCGGCCCGGGTGGGACGACTTCCCGGGCCTGCTCCACCACCGTAGCACGATATTGTCCGCTTTGGGTCCCCACCACGCCCTCACGGTTTTGTTTTTGGGAACTCACACGAGAACTTCCCGATGGGTCACCCATCCTGGGAATGCTCTCGCGTGCTACTCGCTTAACTTCGGAGTTCCTATGGAACCCGAAGCCAGTGAGCTCCCAAAAGGCCTCGTGCTAGGTAAGGATGGGAATATACATTTAAGGATCACTCCCCTGGACGATGAGAGATGTCACAATCTTAATCAAATGTTTCAAAAGCTTAATCAAAAACTCAAAAAACATAAATGTTTAATTGTAAAAGTCTAAAATGAGGCATTTAATTCTAATTTTCTCTTTCTAATAAGCATCCCCGATTAAGTAAACGTTGCATGGGACCCCAAGTCCCTTTCCATGTCTCATACATTGTCGCAATCGTGCTTAGATTGAGAGAATTGTATGCTAATCTTTGGAGATAATTTCCCCTTTGACCCATCTATTTGTTGGGTGTTACGTTGCTTAGGAGGAAATACATTAATATTTTTTAATTATCCGAATTGAAAATGTAGCGGTTGCATAAAATGATGTGGACAAGTTAGGCTCTTATCCACACATATATATAGATATCCATATCTGTTTTATCTTATATAAAATGTCGTGTATTGCAAAACAGATATGTAATGATTAGCTCTTAAGTTTGATTTCGAAGTCATTAAAAATATATTTTAGTTAATGGAAGTAGTGATTAGAAAAATAATGTAATCATTATCTTATTGGAATTACTATGAAAATCCTAGAGAGACATGTTTTTAGACCAAATTTTATAAGTCATGTGATGTGGCAGTTGATGATTGAGTTTTTTTTTTTAAAAAAAACCTCAACCGTCAATTGTCACATCATGTGGTTTACAAAATATGGTTAGAGTAAATGGGGACGAATTCCAGACCTGTATTTCACATGGCACGTCCTTAATTCGATTCATGACATTGGTAAATCACACGATTGGGGGGGGGGGGCAAAGGGAGGTTGCAATGCCTCTATGAGTTTTTACGACCTTCGAAAAAATGGAATATTGTGACAAAATTAACAACTGGTCTTTAAAAAAAAAAAAAAAAAAAAAAAAAAAAGTAAAAAGAAAGAAAGCATAGGAGAAGGTGTAACTTAAGTTCAAATTTTCAGCATTAATATTTTCTTGATTTTTACATTACTGCATTTTTTAAATTCCCTTTAGTTCTTGGTATGGACGCAATTATGCAAACTCCATAAATTATGATGCGTATGATGGTGCATATAGTTAATGTTGGCACTGAGGCCAGTCTAGAGATTTTTGAGGTTCGGGGCAAAGTAAAAAGTTGTGCCCTGATTTTATATAAAAAATTATTTGTTTTTACACGTAAGACATTGATACAATTATATTTAGAAAAGCACTTCAAACTTAGTAATTTAGAACACATGGAAAAACTAATTTATTTTGTATTGAAAGAAGGAAACCAAAAAACTTCAGGTGTACAAGTAGATAGATTATGGGTTTTGTGTTCTATCTGAACTTTTAAAGTGATTTTGTATAAATCGTGAGATATTTTTTCTTATTTACTAACCTCGTCAATATATGACTAAAAAATACTAATATTTTCAAATCTTTAGGGATATGTATAAGTAATGAATGGGCACCAAATTAAACCTTTTGATGACACGTCATCAAGGTTCTAAAAATCGTTAGGCGCTAGTCGAGCGGCGGGCAGGGGCCTAGCTCCTAGGCAACTAGGCGAGGCCTAGGCAAATTTATGTAAATTTATTATATATCTTGTAAATAAGTGCCTATTTACACCTAAAAAAAAAAAACTATACTCGTATGGATAATAAAAGAATGATAAAATGAAAAAAATAGAAGTAGAAGAACACACAAATTATATACAACAAAAAAGTTCAATATTTAAAAAATAGTAAGCATATAATCATAATGAGGAGGATTTGGATGATAGACTAAATTCTTCTTGTTCATGAATCATGATCCTTGTATTAGATTAGACATAGACTAAATTATTTAACCTTGTTATATCTAGTTTATTTATTTTCTTTGTATGTATCCCCTTAAAAGTGCTCCAATTCGTTTCACTATTGGATGAACTTGTAGTAAATCCATCATTTGCAAATTAGGTACACTATTTCCATAAGTATTCCACCATGAAACCAAAAAAGAAAAAAGCACACAATTAATAAAAAAATATATATATAAACCGCCTCGGTGCTGCCTAGGACCGCCTAGCTTCCAGCTGATTTTTCCAAACGCCTTGCTCAAAATCGTGGCAGGGCTCCACCGCCTTGTGCCTAGGCCGCTGCCTAGGCCAATTTTTAGAATAGTGTACGTCATATGATTTACAAATTTGGTCTAAAAATTTAATATGCGCATTACTTTTTGTTGAAGATTAGACTTCAATTGGAACTAATGTTTAAAAATAGCAACCCCCATAGTTACTAGCTAGTAATTAAAATTAAATTAACAACAAAACAAAAATTCGTAAAAATTTTGAAAAATAAACATGCACATAACATTTCGAACTTAGGACCTCTCGTTAATTTTAAGTACAAAAACCATTGCTTCTAATTAAACTTCTAATTATTTAGTCAAATTTTATAAATTTATACTGTTATGAAAATAAATTTGTAAAAATTGGAATTTAAATAAGCACACATGGTGTTTTGAACCCAATACCTCCTCATTAATTTCAAACAACAAAATCACCGATTCTAGTTAAATTTCTTTGTAATTAAACCAAATTTTATAAATTTATATTCTTATGAAAACGTATATAAATATGCACACTAATAATTTTGGTGCCCCTAATTTTTTTGGGCCCTAGACGGTCGCCCTGCCAGCACTGGCCCTGGGTCGGCCCTGTTAGCACTTATTATACATCTAACTGTTGTGTACATTGCATATGATTTTCAATTATTAACTCGCGAGATCTTTATGGTGAAATTCATGATAGGTTAAGTTATTTTATGAACTAGTATAATAGTTTAGTTCAAAATTTTCATTGACGAAAACCAAACTTAAACCACAAGACCGTAATGCTCAGTGGTCAAGAACTTATATGTGACAATTCAAGTTTTCTCTTGTGTGGGGACAGTTTGAATTAAACTCTTTCCTTAAGGCGGGTTGATACCGTGAATTTAGGCCTCATAATTTTTTGCACGAACCATTAACTCGACACGAAAAATTCTTGCATAAAAGTACAAGTTGCATAAAATTCAATATGATTGTTTGGGACAGCCAAATTCCTTGTTTCACATTGGATTCCATAGTCATTCAAATTTGCAGTTCGTATAACTTCTTACATAAAAGAATCTTCTCCCTCCTCTTAGAAATTTCTGACTTTGAATGGGTGTGCTATCCATGCAACTTTTTACTTCTCACTCATTTTTTATTAATTTTTGTCTATTAATTTTCTTCAATTCATCTGATTCGACTGCCAAAAATTAGAATAGTGTGTAAAAACTAAAAAGAGGTATGTGAATATCACACCCCCTTAAATAATTGTTTCAGTACACTCGACACGCATGTCAAATGCCTTCTTAACTGGGCTAACATACACATTTATAGCCCACACCAGCCCAGCCCAAGTGGATCATATTTAGATCACATTGGTTCTGCAGATCCTGGGCCCAAAAGGTAATTGGGCTGTGAGCTTATCAAATAACTTCACAGACCAAGAACGAGATTGCTCCTCTGTTGTGGAGTGATGGAGAAATCGTACCATTCAAGCCTTTCGTCGATGTCAGAAGAAAGCTACAACCAGTAAGATTTCCAGATTCCTTCTATCCCGGGGGTTGGTGGGCGCTGGCAATGCGGAAGAACTGCAATAGCAGTGGTCCAAGTTCGACTCTTACTCAACTCTACAAAGGCTACCTCTCACGGTATTTGTGTAGTTCATTTATGTTGAACAATCGCTTATCACGAGTCTTGATTTAACTAAGCATCACGAGTTATTGATTTGATTCATAAGATCAGAGTTTGCCTTGTTTATACTCAATCTAGTATATACCAACTTCAGAATTACTCGAGCATGCAGAGTAGGAAGAGACTCCATGTTAGAAAGAAAAGAAAAACACACACAAACATAATTATAACCGTCCGTGTACCAAAACACTCGCCGTGGATTGTGTTAAAATGACATGGTTGATGTAACATTTTGTAGAAGTTTACCGACGGAGAAACGTAAACGTGAGTCCGTGACAAGGAATCTGAAGACTGAAAACAGAGAAAACAACAAAATACAAAGTCAAAAGGAGAGAGCAAAAAGCAGTCACCGCCCTCAAGTTTTACCACTTTTTGCTAACCTTATTGTAATGGTTAAAAATTTTAAACGCAACTTGGTCCAAAGCCTTCAAAGCTTACTTTGAATAGTAAAATTAAATTTTACTAAAATAGCACAAACCCACTTTGAAAAATTCACTTGATTTGATTTATATGAATAACCAAGCGGTTTTCAAAACAAATAAATTCTTTTTAAAATGGTCTTTAGATTATGATGTTTTTACGATAAAATGATGTCACCTCGACAATAATAAAAAAATGATTGTGTAAAGAATCAACAAGCAACTACATATACATATAGGATGGTTATAAAATAATAATAATAATAAATAAATAAAAAAAACCCCTCATCTCTTAATTCAACAATCACATGGTTTGACTAAGTCCATATTTTGTGACGCTAGCTTAGAACACATGCACTTATGAAATAGAATCAAACTAGTACAATTCGACCAACCAAATTAAAGGACATTTGGAACGTCACTTTGTAACCCATGTGTTATTAGGTGTAAGATTAATAACTAATACGCATATCATAATTTGAACGATAAGACCATGTTCTAATTTATGAGAAATGAAAACGAACTCTATTATCAAAAAAATCAAACCTAAATCTCTCATTTTTATAAATAGAGAAAAATAATACTAAATCGTAATATCAACGTCAACTGTTTTAATGTTAATTCATCTCCATGATTAAAAGAACCAAATAATACAAGGTCAAATACACATCCATTTGCTGGGCATCTATCTTGTTAAGCAAGAAACAATCTCACACACAAAATATTGTAAGTAAAATTGAACAACGAGGGCATCCGTACAATGGTCAAGCGTTTTATTTATTGTTTATTTATTTCAAGGTGCCACCATCTTTATAAAGTCCTTCCTCCCCAAAACCGTCTGCATTTTGCGCGTCTGAATTTTTTCTTTATCGTCTCTGTCCTTTCTGGTTGGTCCTTAGGGAGTGAGTGAGGGCACACAGTAAGCAACCATGGGACGCGCTCCATGCTGTGACAAAGACAACGTGAAGAGAGGCCCGTGGTCTCCGGAAGAAGACGCAGCTCTCAAGTCCTACCTCGAGTCTCATGGCACCGGCGGCAACTGGATTCTTCTCCCTAAAAAAGCTGGTCTCTCTCTGTCTCTGTAAATTCGATCTTTTGGGCTCAAAAGAATGAAAATTCTAGGAGAAATGAGAAAGGGGTTTTATTTTCTTTGCCAATCTCTGCAAAAGTTCTCAACTTTATTAATTTTTTTCACACTTTGTAGGTCTGAGGCGGTGCGGGAAGAGCTGCCGTCTGCGGTGGCTGAACTATCTGAGGCCAGACATCAAACATGGAAGCTTCACTGAAGAGGAAGACAGCATTATCTTCAGCCTCTACAACCAGATGGGAAGCCGGCAAGTAAACAAATTTAAATGGTTATTTAAAAAAAAAAAAAATCTTAATTTATAATACGCAACATTTAATTTGATCAGTTTTCTAATTTATTTGCATTTTTTAAATTTCCCCCATTTTTTTAGATGGTCAGTCATTGCTTCTCACATGCCTGGAAGAACAGACAACGATGTGAAGAACTATTGGAATACCAAGTTAAAGAAGAAACTTTTGGTTTTGGGAGGAAAGGTAAAGAATATCAGTAGTGAAGAGAGAGAGCCCACGATTACAAACAATGCCAATTTTTCTGGAATCCCAAAAACTGAGGAACCTCAAGACCCTGCCTTCTCAACTTTCCAAACAGCCACATTGCAGACGCTATCCGATGTGAACTTCGGACTCAATGCCTACAACCAGACGCTGAGCTTAAACCCTGATCAGTTATACAGCCCCAAGCCCTTGGGTTTTTCGAATTTCGGTGCAAGTTCAAGGAGGAATTTCAGCACCACTGTTTCATTGTCTCAGGAAGGATCGAGCGTTTCGGATTCGTCTTCGATTGCTGGGAATGGTTATCTTGATCAGGATTCTTGGTTTTGTATGGATTATGGATATGGTATGGCTTATGATAATAATGTCAATTACTATGGCATGTGTTTTGAGAAAAAAACCAGTGAAGCTGTCCCATCAGGCTGCACGGATTTGGGTGAATTGTTTTCAAGCTGAAATTTACAACTACTGAAACAAAAGGGTTTGAATTGGCAAAGGAAATGGGGGGAAGAAAAATCACAAATTAGTTAGCTAGAAATGCTTTAATTTCTATCTTTGATATTAATTTTTTTCACTTGCTCTAGTTTTCAGTGTTGTTTGGAACTCTGGTGCTTTTGATAGATGGGAACATATTATGTAAATCAAATTCAAGTAAATGGCTAGTTTATGAACAATATGCATTGATCTTCACCATTCTCTCTACTTGTCACTTCATGTGATCATCTTTGTATTTATTGTGTAATGTGATTGAAATCTTGTGTTTGTTTTGTTCATGGATGAGAACACATTATGTAAACCAAAATAAAGTCGATAACTAGTTTATGAACATGCATTGATCTTCCATTCTCTCTATTTGTCACATCAAGTAGTTGTACGTCTCTATATCTCTCGCATCACGTGAATTAAAATTCTACGTGTTTGTGCTCTATGTGAAAATTTCAACTTTCTCAAATTTGCCATTGTTGGGTTCTGAGAAATTTCTGAACATGATGGCCTCATCATGTTTGCCTGTTTCCCTTGTAGGTCAGAGGTCATGAGTTGTGCGGGAGTCTGGCCAATTCAAAGTTCATGTCCCTCTCTCGACACAACAACCATAAAGATATTCTGCCCTAGCTGTGTTGATTTTTACAGTCATAACATACATCACGTTTGCAAGTTTGGGATATGAAGTGGTAAAAATCAAAGGTTGTATATGGTCAATGAATTATTTAACAAAAAAAATATATATATATGTCAAGCAAAAATAATAATTCTTCTGATTCTAGAATATTTCACTTTCAGTTATACGGAGACAAAATCAAAACTAAACTTAAGAAACAACTACTCTGGTCCGAACTAGTCTTGTAACCTTTTGAAAGTTGAGGATACCATGAGAACGAGATTTTTTTAACTGTCTTCGAAGATGTATCTCTCTTCGTATCTTGATCTGATGACAAAAAATATCAAGAAAAGCTGAAGATAAAACACGGTTGTATGTTAAAATCTCTGGCTCAGTCAGCGATATGAACACATTGTAAGTTTGCAGCATCATATTTGTCAGACTCACATGCATTATCATCATATTATAAGCTTTTAATTATTCATGCAGATTGCGGTGTGCTGCCGAAGGTTAGTTGTCACTGTTTGAAAGCTGTAGTTCAAATCAAAATATTAACTTAAATTGGATCGAATTGTTAATTGTACGGTCAAGTACTTTGAAGTCTGACTATTCAAGAATCCAGACTACATAATATTAAAAAAAAAAAATTAATAGGTGGCGAAGCTATGATAATTTACTCTTTAGAGAGTAGAGAAGACTTACAGAGATATTGCAAAGTTCCCTAATCACTATCGTGTAGTTCACATGCGTCAGGAATCAAACCTAAAATTATCCGTATAAAATACGAGTTTAAAATTCATCCCACAACTGGGCTACTCCGTAGTGATTATCGAGAGGACATAATTAAATAAAACAAAGGAAATGTTATTGGCACTTTAGAAATCTCATTCTACACTCCTCACAAGTGTATTTTTCTTTCCTAATATAGAAAGTTTGGAGTGTAGAATGAGATTTTTGGAGTGCTAATAATAATTCCCTAAAACAATTGTGTGTGAAGACTTTTTCATGTGTTAAGGCTAAGCCATTATTTAAGCCTCAACCACTTCATTTATTAACTTCATTAGACTTTTTCATATGTTAAGGCTAAGCCATTATTTAAGCCTCAACCACTTCATTTATTAACTTCATTAAACTTAGTTAATCATCATTGTTTTCGAATAGCATAATTTAATAAACCATTGTAGTTTGTTAGTCATCACCTTAAAATATGAGATTAATTAATTAATTCACATGCTATAAACTATCAAAACATTGCATATGCTACATCTATGTGAGATGCCGTAATTAGGGTTTGTTTGACAGGCTTTAATCTGGTGTTTAAGTTTCTTAATTAGTGTTTATATTCCAATAAAAGAGAGGTTTAGAAAACTTGGGCTTCAAATTTTGTTTTCTATCTGTCCCTCTCAGGTTTTCACATTGAACTCTAAAAATTGCAACTTAATGAATGTAAGTTATCTGCTTCTTGGTGGCATTATCTGTGGATGAATATCCCTTCCCCAAATAAATTTTAGAACACAACCAAAAATATGCATACATCCCATGTATCCCAAATAGTAATTACCCATCTAAGAGATATGTCCCATTTTGATCTTTCTTGCTCAGCGTTCATCTTCCGAATGATGACTTTGATGAATGAGAAAAAGAGAGAGGTAACATATCCACATGACGTGGGAGTTTTTCTTATCGTTTTCACACTTGAGCAAATGCTTGTGGAAGTAAGCAAAGGCAACCTTGTTCTCCATTTCTTGTTTAAGATATAAATCAAGTGAAGAATCTTTCAATTAATCAGATATGATTAAGAACAAAAACACCAACATTACTATTTTTTAAGCTGGAATCAGTGAGTTAAGATTGGACATACATCCCTTTCAAATTCTTGTTTATGACAGACAGAGTGATCGCAAGTCAAAGGAAAAAAAAATAATCTTATAAATGCCATTGCCAACTTTGTTGTCTGTCTAAAAGTTAGAATCTGAATTAGTAAAATATTTGAAAGTCCACATCAAAACAATATGTATAAGTTCTTGTTTTTCCTGGATATAGTCAAAAGATGATAGATTGATGGTTGATGGTCCCCCATCTTTTCTGTTTTGTTCTATTAAGTAGGGGAATCTTGTGATATTTAAACATTGCAACATAATATGATTTGTTATGGTGGTGGAGGTGGTGGTGAAGGTGATGATGCTGGGTGATGGTGGTGGCGGCAACAACAGTGGTGGAGTGGTAGTGGCCACTCATGGATGAATTTGTACTACATTTCTATGTGTGAATCCAAACAAAGTATTGATGCACGTCTATATGTAAATTTTGACTTTTGTTCAAATTCTAAGTTTATTTCCTTCGTTCAAATAGAAAATAAGTAGAGGGAGTTGTTATTGACATTCAAAAATGTCATTATGCACTCATCTATACAGTCTATACAAATTTTGCCCTTGTGTTTTTATATAGTTAGAGTGTTAATAACATCATATAAGCCTGTCATTTATCTGTACTACACGTGATTGTGTTTCAGTACTCTACAATTTCTTTGTTCTCTCTGTCATTGAATCCTACGATACATGGTATTAAAGAGGGTTTGTGGTGTAGTGTATGAATCTGATCTTTCATGTCCCTTTGCAATATTTGCGTGCATGTTTGCGGCTTTTGCCCACTTCCATACGACGACGTTTTATATCTTTAAATATGCATGGATTCAAAAATTGACATTGACAAAAGAGGACATCAATAATTGTATCACTAAACTATAACGTTGTTTTCCCATCTGGTTTTTTAGTCTTTGAACTGGGGGAAAGAGGACACAGAGGGTCCCACTAGTTTTACAAAGAAGCCTACAATATTCGAGTAAATTACAAAGTACACACTTCGTTATCTAAACTTAACTATCTGTACAGTGTGTCCTCAACATCAAATGCAGTATAAAAAGTTTACTAGTCAGTATGGAGAGAGTCCCAGCGATTCGCATCGTCGTCCAGAGTTTATTAAGCGTCTGCTGCTACATGTTACTACTGCACTCAGAGAAACGAAACCCGTCAGATTGAATGGAATTAACATAACGAAAGGCAGATGCATCAAATGCTTGCAGAAACATAACTCTTATTCAAATTCCAGCACATGAAAAGATCAAACAAATAAACTATCGGTGTCTTTCTCAATTGTCATAAGATGCATGTTAAACGTTTTCAGCACGATGACTTTTTTTAAAATGACCTGCTTGTTATTTGAATGATGTAATCTCCGTGGAGTGCAACTACCGTAATTCAGCAATAGTTGATAGCGACATACATGTGGACCGTTTTCAGCATGCCATTTTTTTTCTTCTAAAATGACCCGTTGTGCTTTGAATGATAATCTATGTTGTGTGCAGTGACCCTAACTGAGCAGTAGTTGATGGTTGATACAATTAAGAAATCTTTTTCAAGTTTTGTGATAATTTAAATCACATTATGTGCATTACCCACTTGAATGATAAACTATCAGGGTTGTATTATCAAGAGAAATGATCTACCTGATACACATATATAACCGCTTAAAGTGCCATCTCTGCCTGTAATGCAGCAAGCTCATCTTCCTCACGGTTATTTCTTTGAGGAGCTGGTCGTGTTGGCTGCCTGCCTACTTCAGGATTTACAGATACTGGAGGTGTGGGAGCTGCGGGAGCACTTGTGGCTGGCTGAAGAAGCTCCTCCTCCAATTCAGCTCCTTCTAGTTCTTCAAGCTCTGCTTCCAATTCATCCTGCGAAAATAAAATTGTAATATTTGAACTATTGGATTGGAAAAAGCATTGAATCTATGAACTAATAACTTGCAAAGACAATACCTCATAAAAAAAATGTAATATTTGAACTATTGGTTTGGAAAAAGCAATTGAATCTATGAACTAATAACTTGCAAAGACAATACCTCATCAAAATCAGCTGCTGCACCGATAGGTGCTGACAATGCCTCCTGAATTTGTTTCATGCTTTCAGTTTGGTCATTGATCTCATCCATTGTTTTCTCCAAATCATCAATTTTCCTGTAGGAAAAACAGGCCAAAGTTGAGTTACACTATGCAGAACAAAAGGATACGGAATGCTTCCTTTGACAGAACCTCCAAAGATAATCATTCTTCAAAACAAAGCAATGTAAACAGAAAGTGAAACAAGTAATTTAAGACGTATTTACGAATATGCTATAGTTATGGAAATGATGGACCAATGAATCTATAACTTCTATATAATTCAGTTCAGACAGAACTTACGTGGCCTTGTTCATGGCCTTCATTACAGAGGTTCCACTTCTCAATGCATCAACAGTTTCTGTCGTAGCGTTTGCACCTTCCAGCATTATCATCTAAGACCCCAACGCAAAACAGGTCTTCAACTTAAGCTCTCAACACATGTAACTTCATTATAGTTCAAACAATGCAACAAGTACCTGATCATGAATGCGCAATTGGAAATTTCCAAGCTGTTCAATTTGTTGTTCATAAAGCCTCTTCCTTTTTAAACACTTTATCGCCGCTGTATTAAAAATAGCAACAAGGTATACAATTTAACAATAATTACCACACAAGAACATAGGTTCCACAATCTCGCTATAAGTCTGAGTCACACAGGTCCACTCATTTTCTTTTACAACCTACAGATTTACTCAACGGAATCCACACACGATCATGAGCCCCAACCATGATTTGCGCGGAAAAATTCAGACCTAAGCAAGTAACTAGTGACTACAATTTGTTCTCCCTAGTCTTTAACATGTCCGTCCACCAAAAATGGATAACGCGAAAACAAAATTGGACACTGAACAGCCTACCCACATTCTTAAAAGCCAATCAAAATCGACATAAAGCAAAATTTCTGTTCAAATTCAATACAAAACATATCCACATATGATGTCAATTTCACAAAACATTCAAATGGGCTAACACAAAACAAAGAACGCCGAAAAAATCGAATCTAACCTGATCGGGTTTCTTACCATTTCGGTTTTTCGCTTGAGTAAATTGTTTAGCTTTCTCAGTCTCTTGAGCTGCCTTCTTCACAAGCACTTTCTCCTTCTTCTCCAGCATGTCAAGTGTCTGCAAAATCCCAAAAAGCGGACACTTATCAGAAGAAGAAAAAACCCCAAATAATTACAATCACAAAACCCAATTCCTCGTCATAATTTCTGCAAAACATAACAAATTGAATAATAAATAAAAAAACCCCAAAATTCATACATCGTTTAATTTGTGAATCGTGGGCAGGGGACCAGCCTCCTGCTTAGCCTTCCCAAACGCTCGCTTGAACATTTTCACTTCGATCGGTTCCCAGAACAAGAGAAAGCAACCGACTTTAAAAACCCTGCAACCAAATCGAAAGTTTTGATCAGTGACTTTGACCCATAAATACTTGAAAATTATATGACTGAAAAAAATAAAAAATAAAAAAGCAAAAAAACAATAGTCAACAAATGAAACTATATAAATTAAAATTATAAAAATTAAATTTATAAGAATTGAAAGAAAAAAAAATCAGACTGACAATATTGAAAACCGCGTTGAAAGGGAAGAGCTTGGGGGATCTGTGTGAGGTTGCTTGGACAGGTAAACAGTAAACCGTAAAAGTGTAATGTGGAGGGAGAACTAAAAACTGGTAGGTTTTTATGGGTAGGAAAGTTAGTTAACTTTTACTTAACGAGAAATGGAGGGAGGCGGATTTGTATAACGGGCTGTGAGGAATTGTTTGCTGACGGACGAATAGGCGAAGTAATGTGACCGGCGGTTTGTTGGTTAGTATTGTTTATGAACCGGCACGCCGAAACCTACCGGTCCAAGCGTGTGTTAATAGAAACCCAAACCCAATATTCAGACCAAAAAAAGAAGCCCTAACCCAATATTTTGGGCCGAGTGGCCAACCTAACTGTTAAAGTTTCCCAAACCCAATTTAGACACCGCAAAAACATCGTCACATTTACTTATCATGAATGAGTACGAAAAATAAATATTCGAATTCAAGAGTTTTAAAATTTAGTAACACCTAATTAATAAAAAAAAAATATGTGGGTCCGACCTTAAAATCATTGACCAAATACTCTCAAAATCATGAATGAGATCCAGAGAACTAATCGTATTATTGTGTTTATAGAATGATATTACTCTTTTACTGACAAGGTGTCATAATTTCATTGTATAAATGTTATAATCAGAACCGTTAATTCTCTTTATTATTATTCAATAACCATCTCTAGAAAATTTAATTTAATTTGAAGACCATGTAGCCGTTCGCATGTATCAAACAAACGGATGATTATGGTAATAGGCAACATAAGCTATCAATTTGTTTGATTTATATGTGACTAAACGGTTTCAGTATTGAATAAATGCTTCTAAATATGATGACAAAGATAATTACAATTCCAATTATAATATTTGTACTACAAAATATTGCCATGTACCCTAAACCCACAAAATGCCATTCCAAACTCATCCATAAAATCATCTTAAGAAAAAAGAAACACGTGAGTATTAGAGTATAATGATATTTACCTATAAATGATGGATACAAATGATATTTACCCATAAAATCATAGGAAAATTAATGAAAAATGTTTGAAAACTTTTAGTTTTAACGAAAAAAACAAAATAAAGCGTAAAGTGAATAGTACCATAATTGATTTTTTAGTATAAAAATATGATTTTTCGTTAAAATGAATAGTACCAGGAGCTTTTCGTTAAAGTACCCTAAAATAATTTGAAAAAAAAGGAAACACAAGTATTACAATGTAATGATATGAATAATACTTGAGTTCCCAAACGAGAGAATGCACATATTCCATTTCTTTCGAAAAACATATATTCACCATATAAATGTCATAATTAGAATAGTTCAATTTCTTAATTTTCATTTGAGATCATCTCTACAAAAAATCATTAGAATGAGAGATCATTTAGTCATAATAAATATATTAAACAAATTGACAAAGTATCAAGTAACACATTCATAATAAACCATCCATTTAATTGATACATTTAAATGAAATACATGATTTCCAATTCAAATGATTTTTTTAGTATGGATGATCTTTGAATCAAGATTAAAAAACTAAACAGCTGATGATGGAGTTTGTAGGATAAAGATACATTATTTGTAAAAAACGGAGTATGTGCATTCTCCCTTTGGGAGAACACAACTACTATTCTAATGATATTTGTATTTTGTTGGTGACGAGTTCAATGCTAATTTATTATGATCGACTCACTATGTTATTTAGCCGAATTGAGCTATAATATGGATCTTGGTTTGTATATTTTTGCGCTCCTTCCCCAATAGCTTATGCTACATGTAATGGATGACCTTGTTGATGTCCATATGAGCGGTTTCATTGTCACTAGCCTCTCTGCACGCACTAACGTGCGTGCGAGAGGCATTTTTGCATCACGGGCGCTACGCGCCCCAAAGATGTGTTGTTTTAGATATTCTTATATTTCTTAAGTGATTATTTTATAAATTGTGTTTGTGTCCATCACAACAATTTCTTATTATTTTCAATTTTTTATTATGTTCAATCATCTAACTTAGTCTTTTTGCACCTGCCCATTATGTATAAATATGTAGTCTTCTGAAGAAAAAAAAGCCAAGGCGTTTTTGGATGATCAGATTAATTTAATTATATAATTTTCAGTTTGACTTTAAGTTTATTGTCTGTTTCATTTATGAATATATTAGCCTCTCCGCACGCACGCATTTTTGCATCACGGGCGCTACGCGCCCCTAAATGTGTATTGCGTTAGTTTTTTTTCATTGTAATTGTCAAGATATATTTTAAATGTATTGTGGAAAGAGGAACTTTTTCGTTACCATGCACATCCTAAAAAATTATTCAGTCTTTCGTTTTCACTTTGCGTAAAGTAATGATTTAAATGTTACGCAAAGTGAAAACGAAAAACATAACTTTTTAGGACTTTATCATGTTTACAAAATTAAATAGTAAGAAATGTTAAATGTAATTGTGAAGATTTTGCATTAGTTTTTTTCCATTGTAATTGTGAAGATATAATTTAAATGTATTGCGCAAAGATGAACTTTTTCTTTACCATGCATGTCCTAAAAAATTATCATGTTTTTCGTTTTCACTTTGCATAAAGTATTGATTTAAATATTATTTATGCAATTGTCAAACAACATGGGTTAAATGTTTTCTTGCATTAGTTGATTCTTGCTAGATTGTCTGTCAACTTTTTCGTTACCATGCACGTCCTAAAAAGTCGTTAAGTTTTTCGTTTTCACTTTGCGTAAAGTAATGATTTAAATGTTATGCAAAGTGAAAATGAAAAACATGACAACTTTTTAGGACGTTATCATGTTTACAAAATTAAATAGTAAGAAATGTTAATGTAATTGTGAAGATTTTGCATTAGTTTTTTTTTCCATTGTAATTATTAAGATATATTTTAGATGTATTGTGCAAAGATGAACTTTTTCTTTATCATGCACGTCCTAAAAAGTTGTCATGTTTTTCGTTTTCACTTTGTGTAAAGTAATGATTTAAATGTTATTTACGCAATTGTCAAACAACATGGGATTTTGGATGCAAGTTCCTACATAAAGTCCATAAACAATAGTAAGTAGATGTAAATAAAAGAAGAGTAGATGAAAACATTAAGTACTCGCCTAGACTACTATAAAAAACAGTAAGTAGACATGCCAACGGAAGAGCTGACACCTATACAAAGGTGTTCTTACTATAAAAAGGTAGTATGTTGTATGTTCCTACCTGTTTATGTGAGAGGTATTTTTTTTATCACAGGTGCTATCGCCCCTTGAGATGTGTTGTGCTAGCTATTTTTTTGTCATATTGCATCTTAAAATAAAATATATCATACATTGAAAATAAAAGGAAATAAAACATAATTAACTCGCATGTAAAATGCATGAGAAAAAAAAGACTCTTTGCACGTACGAAAGCACGTTAGAAAAAGCTAGTAATGAATAAAGGAGAAATACAGCAAGGAACCAAGATATTTCATATGTATCATCTTTTCCTTGCCGTTTATCTTATTAAAATTTGCTAAAAATGAGTTGATAAGTTTGTGGCTTCATAATATAATATATATATATATATATATATATATATATATATACTATTTTTTCTAGACATATATGTTACACTTTCCCATTCCACCGCAAATTGCTTTGTCAATTCAATAGCACCACAACACTAATGCTTGTTTCCATAACTGCAAACGGAGTTTTTGAATGAGAATATGAGTTGAGGTGTAAATTGCATTATAGTATGTAGTAATTAAAGTGTACATACATTGACAAAAATAAGAAAAAAAAATAGTCATATCCAAAGGAAAATGCATCATTTGTAGCTTTCTTCACATTTTTTTTCTTATGGGATTGCTTTGATTTTTCTTGTATTGTCTTTACTGCAACCATGGAACTGACACCATTGTATAAGTGTTATTATTCTCAATAGAATGGAAATTTAATTCAACTTGGAGAAATACTATTTGAGCAGCGAAGCTTAAATCCTGCTCCACTACACTCATTTATGTATGATCAAATCACTTGTCATAGATATTGCATTGCATTTTAAACATTTGCACATAATATTTTAATTGGTATTGACAATGAAATAAAAACATTAGAGATGACCACCTCAATTATTCTAAAATCTTGAATTAACATAAAGTAATGATACAATTAGATTACCGATTGTTAGGCATTTAGAAGAAAAATAATAAAAATGAATCATTCCAAACACCAACAAAACGGAAAAGAGAACCGAAAATGGTCTTGAATCTTCAAGTTCCTTAGCCAAGCAATCCTTATGCAGTATCGCAAGCCAAAAGTCTTTTACGCCTATATAGAATTTTGTCCACATACCATGTAATTCATATTGCATTCAAAAAAGGCTTTTTCATATAAAAAAAAGTACATAGCAAATCATATACAAATTTATAGCTAGAAAAATAGTGTGCACATTTACTATTGAGAACATCTAAAATTAAACTAATAGAAATTAAACTATCCAATTATTATTACAAACAGGTTGGCAATCAGTATTAAGAAAAAGCTGCTTGACGGAAGACAATGATCTTTGTTCTTCAATCTTACAATAAAATGAATAAAGTTTTAGACATAGCTTACCAAAGAAAAAAAATGCAAAACAAAGAGTCATTTACTCGTCAACTTGTCACAAATTTGTGCAGTTTTTTATTGTCTCCAAGTATATTTTGGCTCTCCCTCTAAATCGCTTTCTCTATCCCCATGTAGTTTATATTTAATTTAATTCCTTATCACATTTGGTATATATAGTTTATCAGTAATACAAATTGGAATTTATAAACACTTACAATGCCAAGTTGTTAACATATATACTTGAGCATCTCTGATCTTCATCCCAATCGTCGCTGTCTCGGAGTCTTAGTAATTTGCACCCCACGGTCACCTCAGACCTTATTCAAAGACTGCGTCGAAAAAGAAGGGGCCGCGTTCCATCGTTAAGGGCCAGGGGAAAACGATTTTTGGTTACAAAGAAACCAATCAAACATCATATCAACCGCATAAAACCCCATATAATATGCTATTTTTTTTATCAAAATAATACGCGGATTATGCAGACAAAAAAAAATAGCGAGAAATAAAAAAGAACAATACAAATAGATAAAAAGTACCAATTAACAGAACAAAGAGAGCTAATGTAGAATAGAATATATTTATGAGAAGAATTGGTTCTCTTCAGCGTGTGGATTACATTCTCTTAGAAGAGGCCAAGGCTATCTTCTTGTTTGTGCCTGTCCATGAGATAACTCAAAACATTAAGTATATGAAGTTTAAAATTAAAAAAAAAACAAAAAGACAACAAAAGAAAGCTGAGCAAATGGGGAGTAAGAGATCAAACAAACAGTGTGTGGTTGAATAACCTTCTTGGTTATCTTCTAGGGAACACCATCTTGGTTCTCTTCTGGGGAAAATTATGATAGTCTTACCTCCTTTGCCGAAGCCTTGAAAATTCTGCCTTCTTGTTTGTGCCTGTCCACCACTTTTAAAATCCCCAAATCAACTTTGAACTGCAAACCCATATTGTAATTCAATAAAACCTGAACAAAGTGAATTAGGATTAAACAATTCGATGTTGAAGAAGCATCAAATGAAATAAGGTGGACCGGTACCCATAAATTATATTAAAGGAGAAGCATAGATGAAGAAACACCAAATTGTAAGGTGGACGAAGAAGCACCAACAAAAAAAGAGGGGTACGTGAAGTTGAGTGGGTTTCTCCCGAATTGAAATGTGGGGTAGTTGGG
The DNA here is from genome assembly GCF_019419815.1 of Pyrus x bretschneideri. Classification (NCBI taxonomy): domain Eukaryota; kingdom Viridiplantae; phylum Streptophyta; class Magnoliopsida; order Rosales; family Rosaceae; genus Pyrus; species Pyrus x bretschneideri. The sequence continues at coordinate 3,557,598 of NW_025999390.1, read as the reverse complement.
GTTTTAATCGTGCAACTCTGCAACCACTACAACTGCTTGTGGGGAGTTTGTTGGGTTTGGGGTGGCTTCAGTCTAGAACTCTGTAACTGCATAACTGCTTCTCTATATTTATTTATTTTTTTGGTTTTTTTAGAGAGAAAGAATGTGATGAGTAATCAAACGGTCATAATTAATCTAAAAGTATGGGTGGCTTTCATATTTTGTTTATTACGATTTTAACCTTATTTTATTTGTATTTTACGATTATTACCCATTTATATTGGGATAGTTTTGTGCTGTTTTATTGAAAAGAGAGGATATTTTTGGCATTTTGGAATGCTTCACCAAACTGGAGCTCTCCCTTTATATATATAGATTAATGATACAACTTAGTTTGGTTTGGGGTGATGTCTTTTTCCACCAAAAAATAAAGGAAAGTGTCATTAGCATTCTAAAAATTTTATTTTACACTCGTGTATTTTTCTTTCCAAGTATAGAAAGTTTAAAGTATAAAATGAGAATTTTAGAGTGCTAATAACAATATAAATATTGAATTATTTTGAGTTGGGTGAATTTTAGAGTGCCAGAATAGGCACCCAATTCTCTCTCTCTCTCTATCGCGGGGCCTCGTTGGCTTTTACCGGTACTCTGTAATTTAAAAGCCACAAAATAACCACCCGATTATTTCTCTCTCCCTCTCTCTCTCTCTCTCTCGCGTCTGGCGACGCACGCCGAGATCTGAAAATCCTTTCCTTTCCTTTTTCTTCAACTTTCTACTCAAAGGTCCTTCTTCTTTCTTCCTTAATCTTCTTGCATTCCTCCAAAATTTGACTTCTATTTCTCTGATTCAGTCGCAATTTTGGTTCTCCAATCTCATCGCGCATTTCCGAATTTTTCAGATTCGTCATGGATTTCATGAAGGTCTTCGATCAGACGGTCCGAGAAATGTCAGTTTTTATTGCGATTTTACGCAATTTTTCCGTTTTAATTTGATATTGCTTGCAATTGAATTGACATTTTGTTTGCTTAATCTTGATGTGCAGAAAGAGGGAGGTGAATCTGAAGGTTTTGAAGGTTCCAGAGATGGAACAGAAGGTAATTTACTGTTAATTCGACGAAATTTACATTTTTCATTGGAATTTCTTATCGTGTAACGAAAATTATAGATCTGAACTCGAATTGTTGTATTCATGGCGGATACAAACACCAAAATTTATTGTTTAATTTTCGTCCTCAATAGTTATCGTAGCATTGCAGACTTAGATTCTATCCTTGTAGGTGCATTTGAGCTGATATTGTAGCTATACTTTAGGTCGTTTAGCTTTGAGAGGTCATTTCAACAAGTTTTCTCCAATTACGAAATTCCTGCATTGATTTGCTTTAGCTATTGTCTATTTTTCGCATATACTAGCTCAACTGGCTGACATGAATTTGTTTAATCTCGTTTTGGGAGCTGAACTCTAGATAATTATGATTTGCTTTAGTTATGTCCAGTTCGAGATTTTTTTTAAGCTTAACGAATTCATTTCATTGCTGTTATGTGACAGGTATTGGATGCCACGGACAATGAACCTTGGGGTCCTCATGGCTCTGCTTTGGCAGAGATTGCACAGGCCACTAAAAAATTGTGAGTCTCAACTGCATTACTGTTAAAATCTTTTTTATGGTACAAATTTCCGGAATCTTGAAGGAACATGTACTTATACAGACTTGCTGATTTTTGTTATCTTTTAGTTCGGAATGTCAGATGGTAATGAATGTCTTATGGACAAGACTGAGTGAGACGGGAAAAGACTGGCGCCATGTTTATAAGGTAGAATCAAATATGGTGCTTATAGAGATGCATATATACTAAATTTTGACATCGTTGAGTCATGTGCCTTTCTAACCCTTCCATATCTGAAACCACTTCTGTATCAGGCATTGGCTGTTATAGAATATTTGGTGTCACATGGATCTGAACGTGCTGTTGACGACATTATAGAACATACTTTCCAAATCTCAGTAAGGGCTTTTTTTTTTTTTATATGTTCTGAATCTTTTTTTTTGTGTATATCAAGTTGAGAATAAGGTTGAATATGCTCAAATATTCTATTTCTCCTTTGGTTTTCTTTCTGTTGAAGTCACTCTCAAGCTTTGAATATGTTGAGCCAAGTGGGAAAGATAATGGTATAAATGTGAGGAAGAAGGCGGAAACCATAGTGGCCCTTCTGAATAATAAAGATAAAATACAAGAAGTTAGAAACAAAGCTGCTGCAAATCGTGACAAGTAAGCTTATTTTCAGTCGACTAGCTTTTCAAGTTTACTTCAACTTCTCTGAACTCTTTTGATTAGATTTCATCTTATAAACTATTCGCACGTTGCCAACTTTAGGTACTTTGGACTTTCATCTACTGGGATAACATATAAGTCAGGTTCAGCGACTTCATCCTCGTATGGTAATAGCAGCTATCAGAGTAGCGACCGATATGGAGGTCTAGGTGGTACAGGAACTGGTGATAGTTTCAGGGATAGCTACAAAGACAGACATGAAGAAGATAAGACTGAGAAGTTCAGCACTGGCAGATCACGCCGTGGAGTTACAAGTGAGAACCGAGAGAGCTCTTCAAAGAAGGGCTCAACAAGAAGCAGGTATTTGATTTTTACATTTCGCGAGAGGTTGCAACCTTAAAAAGGTTCTTCTGAGACGCAGAACTGCAATGCGTTGGAGTATTGGTGGTTTCTATCAGTAATAGCTAATTTTGTCTGCAGCTCTCTTTCTCACAGATGTACATGCACGCACACACATCCTGCCCTCTGCACACAGAGATACTGAATCCTGTACATATTGTCCTAATAATTTTTCTTCTGTGTGATCGTGTCTGGATTAATTTTAAAATGCTTATCTTGCAGGAAGGGTCAGGATGATATATCATCTACTGTGTCAAAGTCATCAAACAAATCAAATGAAGCTGATGCATACAGTTCAATTCATTCTCAAAGCGCAAGTATTCCTGATGATGATGATGATGATTTTGATCCACGAGGGACTTCTACTACTAGTAAGTACATATGAACTCTGATGCAATTGGCAGTTTAATGCAAAACTAAAAGGAAGCCTTGTGGGGAAGACATTGGCAAATGGTGTTTAGCTGCAATCAATTCCATGCCATTTGGCCTTTCAAGATTGTCTGATTTGTTAAACACAGTGATCTTTTGAAGGCTGCTTGTGCCATGGAACACAGTACATCTTTTGTTGAGTTCTACGTTATTTGTTCAAACATATACGCTTTATATGAATATCACTCTACTATTGGTTGATGAAGTTTCCTGCTTTTTCTTCTTTCATATTCATTATGCAATACATTTAATAGAATAAGTATGTAGTGTGTGTTTTTTTTAATAATATGAATGATTTCTTTGATTTAATTTAACATCTCTGTATACTATATTATTTTCAATAGAGGCTGCTGTTGGAAGCTCAAACCAAGTGGATCTGTTTGGACAAAATTTGATGGATGACTTCATAGATGCTCCAGCATCTGTTTCTGAAGAAAAGCCTGGTGTGAACAGCAGTTCAGCGGATGTTGATCTGTTTGCAGATGCAGATTTTGTGTCAGCACCACCCCAGGCAGCAACTGGAGTATTTGCAGACTCGACCTTCGTATCAGCACCACCCAAGGCAGCAACTGGAGTGAGTTCTCAGGTCAGGCATTCCTATGTTTCAATGGTGATGTTTGCGTTAAAATTTCAAACACAGAGAGGGTATAAGTTAAATTGCACCCATCTATATATGCAATTTTTGCAGAAGTTTGCTTAAGCATGTGAAATGTTTTGATTTATGATTTTGTAGTTCTTACAAGGAACTGCTTTTAGGGACTTCCTTTAAGTGTTTTTTAATTCCTCAAATGGGTCTAAATTTCTTTGCTAACAGACTTCTTCTGCAACTAATTTATACAGAATGGCGTTGATCTATTTGCTTCTCAACCAGTCATTTCTCCACCGGCCTCTTCAACCGTTGATCTTTTTGCCACCCCTGATCCAGTTATCCAGCCAGAAACCAAGTCTACAAATGCTGCACCAACAAACACCAACATTGTTGATCCCTTTGCCACTGTTCCTCTTAACAATTTTGATGGATCTGATATAATGGGGGCATTCGCCTCACATTCTGATTCAGCAGCTTCAGAACCCTCCCAAAGTTCTGTCAATGATGGCAGCCACGATAATTTGGGGAAACAATCTTTAGCAGATTCGAAGACTCCACCCAAGAAGGATTTCCAAGTGAAATCTGGCATTTGGGCCGATTCACTTAGCCGTGGACTGATTGATCTAAATATATCTGCTCGTAAGTATATCCGTGTCAACTAGCATACTTCCTTCCATAGCATAATTTATTGGTTTGCACATGAAATAAAATTTGCTTAATGTTCAAGGTGTGAGTTGAGAATTAAGATTCAGAAAAATTGCCGTTGTGGTTTATCTAAAAATGTGATAAATGTCTGGATCGTGTTAGGATTAAGGTTTTCTGTAATCATCATACATAACCAGGGATTATTGATTTGAGTCTTTCATTTTCGGTTAGTGGATTGGCTGGGTAAACGTTTGGAGTGGGTTTCTCATTGAAGTGACGAGTTTATATCTTTATTAGTGCTTGCTTAGGAAAATGCCTGTTGTGTTTCATAAGTATAATGTATAATAATTTGGGAGAGTGGTGCACATCTCTGGTTCCTTAGTAATTGTGTGCGCAAGTTTTGCGTTTCTGCACATCAATTACATGTTTAGGTTGGTTTTTTGGTAATTGCCTATTCACTTCATGTACTTGCAGCCAAGAAGGTGAATCTGGCGGATGTGGGGATCGTGGGTGGCTTAACCGATGGAACAGACGAAAGGGAGAAAGGGCCCCCAACATCGTACTACATGGGAAGAGCAATGGGTTCGGGGACAGGTCTTGGGAAATCAGGGTTCCCCTCTTCGCAAGGAATAGGTGACGACCTCTTCTCAAGTCTCAGCGGCGGCAACCAGCAATACCAGTACGGTGGATTCCAAAAGTAATTTTGTTATTTTCCACCATTTTTCGTGTCTGCATATTCTTTAAATCCTGCTCGGCCAAAATATTGGAAGTCGTGTGTTTTGGTGTGCTTGTTTTGTTCGTAATCATCAGTGGGAATATTGAGGAATGCATTGATCCTGAGTCGAGATGGTTTCGACGCTTTTTAATATAAATTCCGGTAGATGCTCGCCCTTGATCTCGAGCCTATGTTTAAGTGTAGTTAAACGTATAAGGAATCGAGTTGGTCACAATTTTTTAGTGGTTCCTAATCTTCCATTTTTCAAGAACACACTTCTCTTCCTCCAATCAATCTTCTGTTCGGCCCTGGCATGCCGAACTCCATTGTAATCTTCTGCTGCGCCTCCTTCCTTGCTGGATTGCGCACTCTCTTATCAATGACAAATTTATTACGAATGATCAAAATGATTTACCGTGGATAAACTCAGAGACCACTTCTATAACTAATGCGAGGAGTTATGACAACCTTATGGACTATTTTAACTAGAAAGCCTGCTTTTAAAACAGAAAAGATAAAATTAAAAAAAAATTAAAAAAAAAAAGGAGTCCGAATTATTAGATAATTTTTATTTTTATTTTATATAAAGGGTTGAAGAGGACATCATCATACAAGTTTTTTTGTTTTGTTTCTTTTTTGTTGTTTCTAGTTAGTACTGCACGTCCATCATCCTCCCCCTTACCATGGCTTCTGCTTTCCTCACCTGCGTCACTGGTCCTATGATAAACACCTACATTCAGATAAAAACCCCCACAAACTTACGATTAGTTCTATGCGAATACTTCGAAAAAACTGTTATGTAGATTCGATGGACTGGATTGACCTTATGCGGCGGACCCTTATTGCCTCCCATGAAAATTTCCGCACTGTAATATCCATAATAGTAAAATAATAATTAGGCGGCGATAGAGAGAACAGCGGAAAACAGATGGAGGTACACAGAGGAAGTGGGAGAATTGTACTTGCAAGACCCTTTTATTGCCAAGATGGAAGCTCCTCTTCTCCCGATAACACGGCCCATCTTTCCCAGAGGAACATCAAGGACCGAAAGGATTTCTTCCTCCGGAGCATTACCCTCCACTTTTAGGTTATCTGCTAGGAGAAATAACATCCGATTTAGCATCCAATTAAATTACACTGTGTACACAAACTATGGCGGATTCTTATCTGTCAAAAATTAACATTACGAACACTGATTGATGGATGACATGCACATAAACTTTAGTGGCAGAATTAATTGGATTTGAATAATGCAATACATAATAGCTTTAAGCCTTTAAGCTTGTATATGATTCAGCTTCTGAGAACCTAGGTTATATGCATGCAGAATATTTCATCTCATTTTGAAGTCTAAAGTATTACTTGTGTGGCACACATATTGAAAAAGATTCAAGACCTGGAATAGGGGGTAGAGATGGCCAGTCTGCAAAATTATTATTGCTGATGCAAAAACAGCGGCAATAGAGCGCACCACGAACTGCAAGATACCATAATGACTGTTGATTCAATTTCTCCATCATCTTGTAATAGATATGCAGAAGAAAGCGGACATCATCTGCAGCTGCACGGATCATCTGTTCAGATAAAGGTCTGTATGTCCAAAAGTTGGGATCCTGTACATATATTAAATACATGTCATTGACAGAAGACCCTAGTTCAAAATGATGTAATATGACTATAAGATAGTTGTAATGTGTATACGATTCTACATCAAACTATGCAAATTTAAGTTATGGTCAATGCTCTGTTGTTGATAATCTAAGTGCAAACCAATTCATTCGAAACCTTTTTCATGAGGCTGTAATCTCATTTTCCCCGTCTACCATCACACCGACTTAACCTTCAATGTATTTTATATGGAAAACCAAGATAGGGAGAAAAAGATAATAAATGAAATCCAGAACAATTGTTATGATGTTGAAACTAACCTGCCTAAGGAGGAAACGAACTTTTTCCTTCTCAAGATAAGATATTCCTGCAATCAGACTCTTAAAGTGAAAACTGAAGCCATCGTGTGAAGATCAAAACCTAAGAATCCAATTCATCATGTCCCCATGTCTAATTTTGTCATCCCGAAAGCTTTTGAATGTAATCAGATAACATGACATACTTGGGTGCAGTACTTGATGAATGAACTTCCAAACAAATTATTCTTATGATTAATTTGAAACTCTTAGAAAACAAAAGCATAAGCTATTTTCATCAAATCAATGTAATCTGAAGGCATATGGAAATATGATAAAAAACAGAAACTTCAATGGATACCACAAAATATATAATACCACAATAGCGTGGATCAGCAAGGAGGCCAACGAATGATATATAATCATCTTGCACTCTTTTCCGTCCTTCTTGCTCCTCTATCAGTGAATAGGCAATCTGAACGCAAAAAATTATATTATTTTTCAATCTACCATCATGCCTAACAAACAAATATAGATAGCTAGAGAGATCCAATTAAGAATCATATCGATCATTAGATTGGACCAAAGATAAACCATATGTTTATAAAAGTTAAAGGTTGACTAGGCACAGGAGTAGGAGTCGATGAAGCACTACTATCAGGCCAACCTTCAATAAAAGTGGTTTCGAAGTATTATCAAGGCCACAGAAGCAAGCCACATATCAGAAAATGTTAAATTCAAACGAGAACATAGAGAATGTAGAGATGTATTTGTAAGTGATGTCAGCGCCATTCTAAGCCAGCCCACTATGGACAGGTCCTCAAACTCAAAATTTCAATTTAGTCCCCGTAGATTAAACTTCTCTCCGTCTAAGGACGGACAAGGATTCTTTTTATGTTAGATTTCAAATCGAAAAATACGTAGAAATTTCTGACAAGTGATAAAGGATGCTCACCTGGGTATCTACAACATTGTTCAGCTTGATGCCAAACTGAAAGTACAAGGCCTGTAAAAATAAAACAAAATTCAATATCGGCAATAAAATGTCTTGTTACAAAAAGGTACAAGCTGGGATGCAAATAAAACCGATCAGAGACCTCACTATCTCGTTTGCAGTCATGAATGACTTTAGTGATGTAGGGAGACTCAAGTGCAGGCTTACAGGCATTGATAAGCATCACCCCTCCCCGAATAGCATCAACCAGATATATAGCATTTGGGAATGCAAGCTGGCAGAAACAAACACTTCCAGTACATTAAAATAGCAGAAAATTACACACAAGAGATTGCCTTCATTATATACTTCTGATAAACAAAAAATACATGCAAATCCAAGAAATCTAATCAGAAAGCAAAAGGACAACCAATTTGGGAAGCAATGAACTGTTTCTCTTAGTTTTTTTATTTACTTACTTTTTTGAAGTAGGCTATTAGCAAAAAAGCTTAAAAGCGCTTCGTAGTCATATAAGCATATTCTGGAGAAGCACGTGCTACGTGCTTTTCCAGATAACTTCCAATTGTTTTTTTTTTCAGCAAGAATTTGGAATTTTAATAAAATTTCAACTTGCTTCTAATGAAAGCACTTCAAGTGTAAACGTATAGAAGCAAAAGTGGTTCCTACAGAAGCATTTCCAAACGGGCCATATATGCCTTGCTTGGATTAGACAAACAACTAATAAATGAGGTTGGTTGGACCCAAAGTCAAAGCTGATACAAAATCCATAAAATTACAGAGAATATATCAATTTGACATACCTGCATAATACAGAGAGTTCCATGGCGACAGAGGTCAACTCCCTCGCAATCGAAACCAATGATCAATGGCCTTTCAGCTGATGGCTCCAAGAACTCAGCAGGCAGCTGAGATGCATGAGTAACTATATCAATAGGAGCCATTGGCAACTGGGTTTCATGATTTAGGGGGTTTTCACCTGCAGTGCACCCAAAAAACAGCTGACTTTCACATGAAATTAAACAAAAAGAAATCAAATTTAGTTCAGATTCATAAAACCCACTTCACAAATATTTGGGGCAACACAGATATTGAAGATAATCATCCAAAGATTCAACATGTTGCATATATTTTTGCTTTCCCGCATTTTCCCAGCAAACAAACAGACCAAAATCGAAAAAAAAAGAAAAGAAAACATAAATTAAAGGTGCACGAAACTTGTAATAAAAATTGAAAATTGGGAATTGGGGAAATTGGATTGGATTCGACTGGAGAAGACTGACCTGGGTCAGGCGAGAGAGGAAGGTGAGTCTCAAGGGGAGGAGGTAAAGAGGCCATGCGATCGGACCATCCACGCAATCTTTAATTTTACCTCCGAAACCAGCTAACCCTGATTCTCTCCCACTTCACCAAATTATATTACGCCCCCAATTTCATTATGTTTTACGCTTTTCTTCGGCGGCAGTGGAAAGGCGACAACCCGTTGGGTAATCCGACCCGTTCTCTTTCGATGAATAAAGTCCCTTTAAGATATCCCTAATAATTGGGTTAAAATCTAAAAAATTTAACGTAACACAATCATTTTTTAATGGTTGGCCTAAAATATATTTAGGTTAAAACATATAATGAGCAAATTTAACTCAGAATTTCATCAGAGTTAAAAGGCTAGACCACCTTATGTGTGTGGATGCGCATAGAAAAGTGGAGACCGTAGTAAGGCGACACATCAACATGTGAGAAGCGCAAGGGCTGACAGGATGTGAGATTCGTCAAGAATGTCGGCCACACAAAACGAGCCCAACGACACTTTTTTTTAGATGGTTTTAATTATTAAATTGTTGGTTGATCTAACGGTCCAATTTCAAACACATTTAATTTTAAAATTTTAAATACATTAAATTCAATGAATGAGATCGAATATAATCAAATATAATAGTAAAAAAAAATTAATGTTTCAAAATTAAATTCAACAACTAAAAGTAAAATAATAAAAAATATTTAAATCAAAAGGTCACCCATAAACTTTATAACTATATGTTTCATGGGATTGGTTTAGTGAGCTTTTAACTTTTATTTGAATCTAAATATTTTTAGATTAAAATGTTCAAAAAATTAAATTATGATAATCTACATATATATTTTTTAAGTTATTGAAAACAAATTTTGACACACCCCAACCGAGATCAGGGCATGCTGGCCGTCACGTGGAAGTGACGTAGCCATGTGCACAGTGCGGAAGCTAAAAACAGTAATGTAAAAGTACGAATAATTTAAAACTAGCAAATATAATGTGATAAAGTATGTGCTAGCAAAAGTAAGACGCTGAATTCAGAGCTTTAAGCCTACAGCAGTCCAAAAGAAACGATACAACAATAGTGCACCCGAAGGTGACCCTACGTAGGTGAGTGTCTATCAGAATGCCGGGACGTCCTCCGGGAAAACCACCAAACCCGCTAAGCTACTAGAACCTGGAGGGGCGCAAAACAAAAGCGTGAGTGGGCAAAAACAAATTCTTTGAAAACCAATTCATAAAATACATTCTAACCCCTCGCCGTAAAACCTGTATATTTCCCAGAAAATAAACACATATACGTAGATATGCCAAGTCATGCTCAAGGGTATGCCATCACAAAACCTCATAATATCATGCATGTGCTCAGGTATAAATTACATCAATAGCATAATAAACTGGCAGCCGGAGTCCCCTAAGTGACCTGTACGGCTGATCTAGAGCTCAAATCTCTACTAAATCACTAAACCTGCCCACGAGTCGGAACCACCTATAGTGGTCTGTACGACAGGCCTGGGTGTAATACATATGAACGCTCTAGTGCTACGATCACGTGAAGGCTGTGCGAATAATCGCGGGTCACCTACGAGTCGGAACCACCGATAGTGGTCTGTACGACAGGACTGTGCACCTAACTTGGATTCAAGCTGAGCGTGTGGTGCGGGAGGTGAACAACACGTGAAGGACTGTGCCCTACTCTGGGCAGGAGCACTAACACCGGGGATGCAGGTTATGAGCTCTCTAAGCATCTCTAACCAATATTTAATGCAATCGTTAAATAACGCTTACCTGGCACTTACCTATGCCTCCACAGCACCAACAAATATATATATGACATATGCATAATCGAATATATAATTAAACGTATATGCCACTAATCATGCATAACCATCAATCATATAAAAAGAATGGCATAAAACGAAGCATTTATACTAATTTCTGGGAAATAATATGTATATAGGTATATACGGAAAACCAAAAGCCCACTCACTGGTATGTGGAAGGGTCGTAGCCCCCCTGCCTCGAGTGTGCACGCTCGTCCTCAGGAAACGTGTCACCTATATGCGAATTAACTATAAAAACGTTAACTTTAAAGCACATAACCGTCCGTTCAAAATAACTTCTCATACATTGCTCAAAATGGACAAATGAATATACCAACGTGATCTACACAACCTCACGATCACACCTATATTTTTAAAATAATTTTTGAACCTCCCACGCGCCCTCACGCGCCAAAACAGGCACGGACCCACGCGCCCCCACGCGCGGCCACGTGCCAGGCACACTGACAGCGTCAAGTGACGCCGTCAGGAATATTCCGTTGAACTGACGGAATATTCCGTTAACCCTTAAACTGATGCCGTCAACGTCCGTTAGGAATATTCCGTTAAACTCAACGAAATATTCCCCTTTCTTCTCAGGCCAGTCTCCCTCGCCGGCGCCGTCGCCGGAAAACCTGCAACTCGCCATAACTCGCTCGTTTTTCCACCTTTTTCCACGTTTCTTGCACCAAAATCAACCTTAGAGCTAGTAGAACACGATCCTACAAGTTTTAAGGCCTAAAACTACAAGATTATACCTGTCCAAAACTCCAAAACTCGGCCAACTTCGAACCAAGCTTTCCCGACGTCCAAATTTGTCCAATGAAGCACTCCCAAGCTCCTGGGAACCTCACAAACACAACTATAAGCTTCAAATGTCCAAAAACTCACTAAATTAATCTTGCATGAACAGTAGCTAAAACGGACATGGCGATTTCGACGTGAAAACGTCGAAGTTCTTACCTGAAAATGGCACCACTGGACTCCTCTCAGCCTCACAAGCACGATGGTGGTCTTGGATCCCTCGATCTGTGATGTTTTAGGGTAGTTGTGTGTGTGTCCGTACACTTTCAGAAGGAAGAGGAAGGATAGAGACTCGGGAGAGAGAGAGAGAGAGGGACAGGGAAAGAGATTGAGAAAGGGATAGGGACAAGGTGTGTGTGTGTGTGTGGTCCAACTCTGGCCAACACCACACAAAACAACCAAAACATAACAAAAACAAACTAGGGGTAAAATGGTAATTTCACACGTACGTTTCAATAATTCCGGGACGGGATGTCACAAATTTAGCCTACATTCATTATTTAATAATCTCGGACTAAATCTTTTATATATTATAAAAATACACTAAAACTCGTATGTTCTTTCGGATTTTACTTGAAATAAATGTAATCAAGGTGGCAACTATCCAGGTCATTTTCGATTATGATGAGTTTGATATAAATTTATTCTTCTACTGTATATTCAAAGTATATTAAAAGGTTATTTTTTATTTTTTGGCAAAATATTAAAAGGTTATGCTTTTTTATTCTTTTGAGATTTAAAGACAATTAATATGAAACAAAGCAATTCACATTCTACTTTATAAGTGATAGATTGCCATGGTGTTCAACGCCGCCTTCTTCAACTTTTCGAATCCTCCCATCTCCCCTTAAATATAGAACATCATTTGCAATAAAAAATTATATAAAAAAATCCATATTATACTTAAACCAGACAGAATTGTTTAATTACAAATTTTAACATAAATTAAGGACGGTGTATTCAATTGAGATTTTGAAAGATTTTAATTCTTTTAATGAATCTAGGGATATTCAATCAAGATTTTAAGTGATTATCTGAATATAATATGTATTCAATCATGATTTTAAGATAGTTTATTAAAATCTTTATAAATTTGGGTTTATTCAATTAGATTTTTAAAGAAATTTAAAACATTCCAGATGTTTTTAATTATAATTTAATTTTAAAGAATTTCAAAAAGTTGAGGAATTAGAGGGAATTAGAGAGATTTTGTAATGTATTTTAAGCATCTACAAATCTAATAAGATTTTGAGAAAATTGAATCAAAATTTTACATAGAATCTCTATAAATCAATTAAACTTCATAAAATTCTATTAAAATCTCTCTAATTCCCAATTGCATACAAGCCTCCAAATACAAGTTATCATTCATATGATTCTAATTTTATAGACCGGATAGACCGGCCTAAAAAATGCTGCGTCTACCTCATCTCTTCAGTTACTCTTTGTTTGACCATGTACAAATAATATATGAACAAGTAGGTCTCTCCCAACCTACAAATTCAACTTTCCAAAAATATTTGAAAACTTTGAGTTTTAACGATAAGAACAAAATAAATAGTAAAGTGAATAGTATTAAAATTGATTTTTTTAATGTAAAAATATAATTTTTTGTTAAAATAAACAGTACCGAAAGTTTTTCGTTAAAATTCTAATTATTATTTTTTTTGGTCCAAAATTATGGTGACGTATATGATTTTGTGTTGTGACGATCCTTTGTCCACTACTCCTCTCCATGTTATCTGAGAAAGTTGGGTGTAAGTGGGACATGACAACAGCAGATTTTACCCGTATCTTACTTTTGTGTGTTGCTTCTCAAGCTGTCCACCATTTAGGAAAATTTAGGAAAAGGATAATCTCCGGATTTTTTTATTAAATTTATCCAATTATCCAATTTAGATTTTTAAAATTTGATTAAACGGTTAAAATTATTATAACTTCTAAAGGGCTTCTTATTTATAACCGTTGAATCAAATTTTAAAGATCTTAATTGATTGATTGAGTAGATTTGATGGAAGAGATCCAGAGAAAATCTCTTTCCCACCATTTAGATCCCCCACTACATAAATTGTACACGTGGCAGCTACACGTCGGATCAAAAAGTGCAAACTTTGACTCGCATCTCTATTTTACCTCAAGCTTTCCCGCTTTTTAATATCATCACAAGTTGACTGAATTTATTTTTATTTTTTAACGAACGATATTATATACATTGAAAAAAAAGGAGTAAGTTTAGCCTCACATTGCAGCAATAATATGATTCAAATTCACATTTTGCGAAAATCAAATCTATCACTTATAAGCAAAAAGGAATACCATTAAATACTAAGTGTCTGCTGAATCACTTTTAAAATGACAAAATAATTTTTACTAATTAAAAATCGAAAAGTGTTTTAGTGGTTTATAGCACTCAGTGATTAATTTTAATTATTTTTTAAACTTGGACCGTTTCTATCGAAGTAACTTACAGCAAAAGTTATTCTGTTTAGTGGGTCTCCGACTTCAATTCTCGATCCTATAATATGACTTGTACAAGAAAAAAGTGTGAATTAACAAGTTGTTGAAACAAATCGAGTTTTTAAATCTATATTTATGAAAAAATTGTAGCTTAAATAGTTTATAATTTTTAATTTTTTTGTTAAGTCTTATGATCTAGTTTCTCGTCTCTCTATTTCGCCTTCTCTAATATAGCTTTGTTTATAACGAAATAGATGGATAATGATGAAAAATAGAATAAATTGATCTCAAGTTAAATAGGCTTTCATTGTCTTTGTAAACTCCAATTAAGTTTGGATAAAGTAGTTTTTTTTTTTTTTTTTTGAAAAATCGATATTATCTATATTAACGGGAGAGAGTGAGCTTAGCCTCACAATGTGCTGGCAATAATGTGGTTCAAATTCTTCTTTGGCGAAAATCGAACCTAATATCTCTCACTTACTAATAAAGAGGAATGTCATTCAATCGTAATACTAAATGGCTGTTTGAATAAAGTAATTAAATTCATATAAAAATATATTGTCTCCCACGCAAAGCAGCAGGTCTTTGGGAAGAAAAATAAAATAAATTACCAAAAGCCAAATGCAATATAGTAATAAAAAGTGGAGGTTCTTCCTTCTAGCAATCTCGTTCTATCCAAACCAGGGCCCAACAAACCCCGCACTTTTTCACTTTCCCCTTTCATCATCTCTCTCTCATTTGAGGAATCCCTAAATTAAGCTTTGCCCTCTCTCTCCTCTCTCTTTCTCTCTCCTCTCTCAGCCCTCGAACCCCAATCTGTTTCTTGGCTCTGCTTTTACTCCTATCCCTTCTTTCCCACAATTCACGCTCTGAGTTCGTTCCTCCATCAGTTTTCACTCCCCAAGTCCTTTTTTTTCCTCTTCTGGGATAATCGAGAAATCTCTCATTTTTTTTCAACCTTTTCTGTGAATTTTGACATCTGGGTTCTGCCTGATTTCGAGCTTCCCTTTCTGGGTTGTTATCAACTAACTGTTTCAGCTTTTGGAAAGCCTGGTTTCTGCTTCTGGGTTCTCTGGAATTTGATCTGTTTTAAGAAAGGTGAAGGCGTTTCAGCTATTTACCTGTAGATTTTTTCAGATCCTTTAACAAAGGAGCTTTTTTTTCGAGTAATTTTCAAGTGGGTTTTCGAAACTGAATGTAAAAATCGGTTTTTCGCACTTGGGTTTGGAGTGTTGGTGTTGAAAATGAGGAGGGGGAACGAGGAGAAGGTTATGGGACCTATGTTCCCAAGGCTCCATGTGAATGATGCAGATAAAGGAGGGCCGAGAGCTCCTCCAAGAAACAAGATGGCCCTCTATGAGCAGCTGAGCATCCCATCTCAGAGGTTCAATCCTGGGGTGCTGCCTTTGAATTCAAATAACCAGGTAATTTAATCATAATTTGTGCTTACTCTTTTCTTAATTATTTGTTTGGATTATTTTGAAATGTTATTGCTTTAAACTTGTAGTTAGGTAATGGATTTTCTCAGGCTTTTTGGTTTTTTGTTTTTGTAGTAGTTAACTGTAAGTGTTGTTTTATGCTATATTGAGTAATGTTGCATATGACTATGTCTATATGTTGTGTTTTAATGGCTATTAATTGTAAAAAAAGAAGTTAAAATATGCCAAGATAGCTACTATTTGCAGCATGCTGCAATTAAGAGGGAAAAAACAACGGTGTGTTGATAAATAGTGTTGCAAGCTTGTTTAGTATGGACGGAAAATGATTATCGCATATCTGAATTTTGGGAGCAATTTATGTTTTCAGGGGAGTCGTTCAGATGGAAATTTGGCTTTTCCACTTCGTGGTCGTACATCTACACCTACTCATCAGGCTGTGATGTTTCATGGTCGCCAGTCTGACAGAGCAAATGTAAACGTGCCATTTGAACACACCGACCTAAGAAGGAAGATCGGAGATGAAGATGATTTTAGTGTTCCTGTATTTGTTCAATCAAGGATGGGTCTTGGTCACAGTAAAACTCCAATTGGTAGTGAGGAAAAACTTACTTCCATCAGCTCGCCTCATTCTGACCATTTAGTAAAAGTAAGAAACGTGGGGAAGAAGGATCCAAAACAAATAAGCTCCCCAACTCTGAATTTAACACGAGAATTGAGAAGTGAAAGAGAAGAGGACCTAATAGAAGTAAGCGGTTCGAGTAAGGGCCATTCAGGAAAATTTGCCGCAAAAATATCAACCATACAAAAGATTGATGGGCCCGTAGAAGCGAATGCATCACCAAATCAAGAGGATGCAGAATGTTCTGTTCCGAGATTCAACAGGTTAGCTGAGAGTGATGCTTGCTTACAACAAGAGTCTAGATCTGGGTCACAGCCAAACGTTACTGGACAAGGTGATGGTCTTGTTGAGTCTTCAAGGGATGTAGAGAAGGGAACTCTTTCCCAGGAAAAAAGTGTTTCTTGTTCTGGGGCGGATCCTACCAGTCCCAATGAGCCCTGATAATGACAGCGAATACCGTGGAGACAGAAAGTGTATTTCACTTCAAATGGGACATGTAGACAAAAGTGATGATGTCTCAGAGACCTCCATGGTGGATTCTATATCCGGCATGGACATCTCTCCTGATGATGTTGTAGGAATAATAGGCCAGAAACATTTCTGGAAGGCAAGAAAAGCAATTGTCAAGTAAGTCTCTATTTTCTCCAGTAGTTCATTTCAGTTGTTACTTTGCGCTTTAGAATTTTGAAGTTCACTTTTTTCCCAGTATGCAGTATATGAAGCATTTGGTCTCATAATATCTTCGTGTTGTTGAGTATTTCTTCACTTATGTTTTGTGATTATTTTTTTTCTGTTTCTTTTTTAATTCTTCCGTATAGCTGTCTTAGACTGTTATTTATATAACAATTAGGAATATAGATATAATTTGAAGGGAGGTGAGATTTCATAGTACAGAGTCCCGGGATTCCTTCTAAAGTGGAATTATTTTGTGTTATAAGGCCCTCGATAACATTTTAACAGTGGATATGGATCGTCTTACAGCAGGGATAAATACATCTTAATAGAGTTACCTTGTGCAACGTGACCTCCGAGACGGCATATCATCTCGTAATTCATTGCCTTTTTGTATCTGCCTGTTGGGTTTATTCCTGTCTCGGTTTGGTAATGCTTGGGGGTTTCCCTGTTCACTATCAAAAGATTTCCCTTCATGGCACTTGAGGGCTGGGAGCAAGAAGGGGAACAAGTAATGAAGGATTATCCTTGGGACTACATTGTGTGGATCTTGGACTATATTTGAGAATATAGTTGACATGGTGGTGAGGAGGATTACATCTCTTATGTAGTATTTTGATGTGGTGTATTGGAAGTTGGAAGATTTTATTAGGTCGGGGTTTGTGTTGTCTTTCTTATACGCTTTATAGAATATGAGAGTATCCCCTATATATGGGTTCTTCTAATCATTACTCCTTTTTTATTTTTCATTATGAAATGTGAATCATTTACATGTGAATCAGAAAGCTTTAGTTTGTACATTTCTTTTATGATTTTAATTGAATATTACAAATTTTAAGCTGTTTTTGTGTTAAAGAAAGGAGATTTGCAGACATCTAAATGATTTATGTCGCAGATATTTGCCATGTTTCAGAATCTGTTGTAGCATTTAGCTTTCGTTTTTATTGCTCTGAAGATTTATGTCGCAGATATTTGCTATGTTTTGGATCTGTTGTAGCATTTAGCTATCGTTTTATAGTTTTGAAGTGGTTTTTGTATCCATTATTAATTTTATTGCTCTGAATTACCTCGTTGTGTTAACTGTTTTCTGATGAGCAATTTGCTGCATCCATCCTTAAGCTGTTTCCTTCCCATGTTTGGTAAATGTCATATTTGTCTACAATCCTGATCAATATCACGCCTAAGCAGATATTTTGTGACTAAAGCACTTAGTCATTTTTCTGTTATCTCTTAAATAACATGAGTTTCTATTTTCTGTTCCGATGCATGTAATCCAATAATCCATAGTGGGGATTTGTTTGGTACAAATGATTGTCAACTGCCCAATTTTTCATTTTTTTGTCCAGTTTATTGTTTTGTTTTCTCGTATTGGTTTTGTTTTTGTGATTTACCAAGCTTCATATGGTTTGGTGTGTATTGTGCAACTATGTTTTTGACATGACTCCTTGTACTTTCTACAGTCAGCAAAGATTGTTTGCGGTTCAAGTATTTGAGTTGCATAGACTCATTAAGGTAAGACTAAATGGATGGATTGTGTTTGATTTCTTTTTGTTGAGAATGTACACACACGCGCGCATATCAGTTGACTTAGATTGGAAAAATTAGCTGAATAAAATTCTTTTTTGAACAGGTCCAACGACTGATTGCTGGATCTCCACATCTTTTGCTTGAAGATACTGCTTTTCTGGGCACATCTACTTTAAGGGGATCCCCGGCAACAAAACTCTCATCAGAGTATGTTGTAAAGCCACTACTACATGTTGTAAAGCGCAAACACGAACCTGAGAAGCCAAACAACAAAATGGAATGTTCTGCGGAAAATGCAGTAGGGAAAAGGCAGTCCTTGGTGTTTCCATATTTAGGAAATCCACAGCCAACTCCTATGGCTTCTGATAAAGCCAGTCCTTGGTGTTTCCATCAGTCTCCTGGACATCAACTGTTAATTCCAGTAATGTCGCCTTCTGAAGGACTTGTGTACAAGCCGTATAATGGACCAGGATTTATGGGAGGGCCAGTTTGTGGAGGATGTGGACCTACGGCTCAACTCCGATGATGGGCAACTTTGTTAAGCCATCTTACGGGGTTCCATCTCATCATCTTCAAGGAATGGGGGTTCTTCCTGTCCCTCCATCACTCAATGGTCATACTTACTTTCCTCCATATGGCATGTCCGTTATGAATCCTGCCATGCCGAGCTCAGCAGTTGAACAAATGCATTGGTTTGCTGGACCCGTTTCACATGGTCACACCGATCAGTCATCGGGAGGGGATGCAAACTCCAATTTGCAGCACCAAAGCTCATGCAACATGCCCCAGAAAAATGTCACCATTCCTAACGCCAAAAGGCTTCAGCCATCTAATGACAGTGGGTTGCAAGGAAGTACAGCAAATAATACAGGCGACAGAGCACCAATGAGGACGGATCAAAATCCTGAAGGAAGCGATGCGCTCCAACTTTTCCCCATGGCTCCAGTGATTCCAGACGGAGTTCCCCAATCTCACGACATAGGCCAGCCAATGCGAGCTATAAAAGTTGTGCCTCACAATCCAAGAACTGCAACTGCGTCGGCCTGCTCGAATTTTCCAGTCCATACAAGCAGAGAGAAAACAGCAGGATTCAACCTAGCTAATTTTCTCGAAGTTGGCGTGGCTCGGTCACTTCCTCCATGTACCATTTTCAGTATAATATTGTGTAACAGGTATTTTCTTTCGCATGTCTCGGTCTTGTGAATGTGTACATTCATATGTATATCGTATATATACCTCTGGAAAACTCACAAGCAGAGCAGTGTAATGTGAACATGCGAGATGTTTTCTCTTGTATTATGTTATAGTGGGGATATAATGTAAGTAGCAATGGCATTGCTATTTTCGGGTAGAACCGTAGAAGGTGTAATTGCCCATTTTTGAGTATCTGATTGTTGTTAACTAGAAGATAGTCAGAGCTGGAAATATCTTCCCTTAAATTATACCGTATTTTTGCTATTCTCCGGATACGATATTTCGATCACGTTATTGACATGGTTGATTATCTTAAGAGTATTAAATCATCATTTAGAGCGTCGATTCTAGGTTTTTGAATCGCACTCTGGTTACTTAAAACCTAAAATTTAAGCTGTTCGACACGTCCGCCTTGTAAGAAAGAACAGATGTTATGTGGAGAGGGCTCTAAGAACCTTGTAGCACGATAAAATCGTGCTCGCCAAACACGGTTTCAAACTTATTGTCCGCCAAATAAAAATGGTTGATTTTCTAAAATAGTAATCGTGCATTTTTTCATCTTTTATTTTCTTTTTTCACTGAGAGATGATATGTAATAACCTTCTTAGATGGATCACATTTATAAGTATTCTTCCCTCGCACTAAAAAGGTACTTCTGAATCTCCGATCACATTACAAATCAACTGGAGTAAAACAAAATTGGACTTTATTTCAAAAACAAAGGAGATTAAGCACCCATAATCTGAGGATTTAGAGTAATTAGTTACAATCAGGAGGATTTAAGCCCGGGCCGCCGAAGTAAAACACAGGTTCTTCAGCAAGTGAAGCGGCATAGTTCAATGCAGTGTAGCAATACTCTTCGTCTGTATAAGTCCCTACCCACTCAGGATACTTGAGCTGCATCGAGTAATCTATGATCCTAACCTGCTTAATATAACATGCATTCCCCAGTTTGCCCCATGCAAAATCACCACTTCCCATTTCAGTTGCAGTGTGTGGATGGTTTTTCTTAATTTTGGAGCTGTACACCTCCCCACCCCATTCGACTAAAGCTGCAACACCCTTTGTTAGGTAAAAGAAGAGCTCTGGGGGAAAGTATCCGACGGGGATGTTTTGGCCGACGCGCACCCACCAGTTGTTGGTGTGAAAGTCCTACAGCAGGAATAGAACGGGTTATAAACTTTTAATAAAAAACAATACTTTAACAGACTAAAGGGAGACAAAATCGGCTTATTGTTTGTTCAGCGTAATCCAGTTGATATTTCAGACCTTGCTGATGCTGAAGGTGGCCTGATATTGTGGACCCATTTCAGAAGAAACAGGTCCAAGGGCCATGCCAAGGGCTAGGTCTTTGTTGGTGTGCACAAATCCTGAGCAAGTGAGATCAAAGCAACCTGTCGATTTGTATGCGTCCTTCTGATCAAAAATGAAAAAAAGGGTTTTTATTGGAGAAGTTCACCGAGGTTTCCCAACTTATCACTTTGTCCCTCGCATTTTAATCAAAAGATATGGAAGCTGGTACCAATGACATTTTCCTGACTGATCATATTTGTAATGAAGTACTTACAGTCCAATATACAAAAAGTCGACTTGCTTCATCACCATACAACTTCGGATTTACCTAGAAGCGAAAAAGGAAGGTTCATGTATACGTGTCAAAGTGTGATTTTATAGATCTAAAGTCGATTTTTTTTTCATCTGCAGTCTACAGATGAAGAGTCCAGAGTGAGTTACCACCCAGCCTGATTCGACGCTTTCAAAGGCGTCTCCGGGTCCATTCTTGAGCCAGATTTGAGCAGTAGTGAACTCATCTGGCGATTGGACTCTTGGATTCCAAATATTTATATCCCCATGAGCACCTGTATAACTATATCCAACTGTTATAAGGATAGCAGCCTGCACGTTCACATAAAATTTAACCATTAATTGCACAAGACACATTTACAAACTAAAAACTGAAATAGTTATAGAATGATTCCTAAACATAACGTTTGCTTGCTGAGCGATTGATTTGAGGACCGAGTTCGACTCTGGTGCCGTTGATGATTACAGCGCCTTTCTCATCGTTGGTTGAGTAGTAGGAATTTGCCGGTTTCTTCCCAAAGTGTTCAAGTGAAGCAGCTCTCAGTAAGTCCTGCCTTCGAATTCTCCGAATGGGAATTGTTCCATCTGGACAGCTTCCACTCTTCTGCCAAATCTGAGACAAAATCTGCTGAGAAGAATTATGATCATTTTGTACAGGACTACTTGCACTAGGACTGGGACTGGGACTGGGACTAGAACTAGGAGCCTCCGATGTGAATTGAAGATTCGGTGTCATCTGCAATAAATCATTAACCTCATTAACCTTCCAACTGTAAAATGTTTCATTTAGATGTAACCAACCATAATGTTTTCCAGTTTTTGTTTCGTACATTCTTCGAACAAATGAAGGATTAAAGTAGACCTGAATTTTGTGGTTCCGCAATGCTGGATGATCAAACGCAGGCTGTTTGTAGATGTCAACACAATCAACGATATCTCCATCCTCACTCTACAAGAAATCATAAAATCAAAGAGGTAAAGTGAGTTTAGTCTGCAGAAAAGATAATTAAAATGGCGGAAAACCAGACCTTAATAGTCTTAACGCCGGGCTTATTGAGAAGCTTCAACATCTTACGAACTTCCAATTCCAAAGTAGCTTGGTTTGCTTTAGATTTCACATGAGGATGATGATCTGCTGCTCCACCACTGAACGCAAACAATCCCATTGCTAACAAGAGCATTATAATCCTCCTTTTCCCCATCTTCGATCTCTCGGCGTCTCGCTCAATCTTGCAGAGAGAGAGAGAGAGAGAGAGAGGGGAAGAGGAAAGTGTCTGGTTTGAGAGGAGGAAGATAAGAATGCCTTGATTATATACAGTGCATGCATATGCGTCATGGCTTCAGTTTTAGTCCATGTGTCAAACGAACAATTCATGCAGGCTTACACAATGAGCTGGAGGAACTTTGCATGTATGGAAAGGAAAAAGAAAATTTTAATGAAACACTTTCGGTACTGTTCATTTTTTAAAAAACATCACATTTTTACCTTTTTTTAGTACTATTCACTATACCTTTATTTGTCTTTTAGAATTAAAACTAAATTTTTTTTTTGAATTTTTCGTTAATTTTCCTAAGGAAAAAAGGGGTTACTTCTGATTTCTATATTCAGTGAATCAGACTGTTGTGGATGCTATAGAAAAGTGTGCAAATTCAAAAAACATAAAACTTATTTGGAAATCTCAACTATGCCACTTTGGTAAAGATTGAAAATTTAATCTGGTTGGTACCTTCTGAGCAGAAATGGAAGATGTGCCACTCTGGTGGAAATATAAGACGTTAACTAATGAACAATTTTGCAATGGATAATACTTCCATCATTTCCATAACCGTAAATTCTCTTAATCGTCATCTTAAGATAAACTTTACAAAAATTATATGATTGAAAGACTATTTAGTGATCTATAAATATAAACAAATTGACAGTTCATCATGAAGATGTTACATATTGCTAAAACTGTCAATTCGTTCAATACTTATGAATGATTAGAGATGTTCTTTCAATAATGAAATGAACGGTTTGATTTATCCTCATTGTACGTTAGATTGAAGTCACATTAGTGGAAAATAAGAAAAATGTTGTCTCATTTTGAAAGTACAAGTAGTGCTTAAAACGACACAGGCTTAGATATAAGAACAATAGGAATACTAGGTGAATACAAAAGCAAGAGGTATCCCTATTGATTAAGGACACATAGGATTTCTACCAGGCCCTCCGTAATAGAACTCAGGTTCTTCAACATAATCTACTAGATACTTGACATCATAGCAGTTGAACTCGTCCATATACACATCAGCGTATTCCGGCAATTTCAGCTCAGGCGAATTGTCGTGTATTCGGATTCTTTTTACTGAACCTGAAGTCCCCCAAACAAAATCAGCAAACTGTCCACTTCCCATGTCTGTTTCTGTGTGAGGAGTAGTTCCTACTCTTGAGCTGTAGACTTCACCTCCCCACTCCACACTAGTTGCATGATAGCTCAACGCAAGGAACAGCTGCGGCGGCCAATATCCGACGTAAATGCTCTCCCCATATTGCACCCACCAATTGCTTGTCACCGGGTCCTGAATTCGAAGGCAAAACATAAAGGAATTTAATTAATATGTTATGTTGTTAAATTATTAATCTAATACGTTATGTTGTTAAGCTGTTAATGTGATGGTATGCTGTTAAACTGTTCATATTACCTTGAAGACGTAAACGATTATTTCATATGGAAGGTCATGAGGAAAAGATACTGGATAAATTGCTGCACCAAGAGCGACTTTGTTGCTAACTTGAACAAATCCAGGACAAGTAAGATCAAAGCAACCTGTTTTCTTTGAATCATCAGCCTGCAGGGAACATCAGAAGTGCAATTAACCCTAGCCAGTGGAATTAATTCACGCAAAAACTGAGTTGTGAACTTGTGATTCATGTCTGCTTACAGTCCAATACACGAAAAATCGAGTCTCTCTATCTCCGTAGACGCTCGGATTCACCTGAAGAGGGATTCACAACAACGATGTAAAATATTTCAAATCAAGAACATGAAGGTGAAGGGAGTTATGCAGTTATGTTATACCGCCCATCCGGATTCAACCATCTCACGTGAATTTAGGAGGCTAACTTGAGAAGTGCTGTAATCATCATCGAGGTCAACCATAGGGTTATAAACTTTGATGTCTCCTTTGCCTCCAGTATATCTGTACCCTACTGTAAGCAATATTGCCTTCTGTAATTCAAATTAATTAACACAGTCAGAAATTAAAAAGGGTTTGGAATGATTTCGCTAAGGGTATGCCCAAGAGTCACATAAGCGCTTTCTGTAAAAGCATATGTCAAATGCTTCTTCACAAAGCACTTCGATTTCGATAAAAAAAATTCATAAGTGTTTCAGATAGAGAGAATGCTTATGAGCATAAGTGCTTTCAAGAGAAGCAGTCCCAAACCAACGACGTGTAAATTTATAATTAATTTCAACAATGAATTAAAATGTGATACTGAGGAGTTAATGCACCGAGTGGTTTGCTCTTAGAACGTTCCCAGTTTTGTTGTCATCAAAATTTGCAGCTGCAGCATGACGAGACACAGTACTTTGCTTCTTCCTTCCATAGTCCTTAACGGAGCTAGCTCTCAGCAGTTCCTTTTTCCGGACTCGTCGGACCGGGATTGTTCCCGGAGGACAGCTTCCACTTTTCCTCCATTTTTGCTTCACCATCCTGGAAGATTGTTCTTCATTCTTTTTCTTCAATCTGTCCATTTTTGTCACTGTCTTTCTCTCCCTTTCTGGATCATACGTGGGTGCCATCTGAAAAGGGAAAATTATTCACACCACTTGTTATGTTGAAAAATCGAGGACGGTTATCCTACTAACACATACTTAACACGAACACTAGAAAATAGCACCGTAATGGTCCACTGAGTGGTATATTTGGCCTAGTAAATGGTGTAATTACTTTATGAGTCTACTACACCATCTGATGAATCATTTGTAGATGTTCGTACTTAATACACGTTGTCATCCTAAAATATATCGAATTAGATAAAAGTTACCTGGATGGTATGGTTGCTGAGAGCAGGATGATCAAAAGCTGGCTGCTTGTAAATGTCAATGCAATCAATAATATCACCATCTTCACTCTACAAGCAATCAGAGTTAATATATATTAGGGTTTTACTGTGTAAGTGAAATTTATGAAGTGAGTAAATTCATACCTGAATGGTTTTAACTGCAGGCTTTCTGAGTTGGGTTAATTTTCTTTCAGCTTCCAAAATCTTGTGGTTAGAGAACAGATCACCCTCCACAATTACCCCACATCTAATCAGAGTCACAGCCACTCCCAACATAATTACCATCCCCCTTAATCTAATCATCACTTCACCAAAACACAACCCTTTCCCCATTTGTTGTTAATTAACTAAACTAATAATTAATTAATTACTTTGAATATGTAATTAAGATGAGATTAAGATATGAAGAGCCCAGCAGGAGCTGGATCTATTTAAAGGACATTGTCTCTGCAGAATGTGCAGCATGTGATTAAGTAGACATCCAAATCATTTCTGCCAACTACACTTGGGCAAAATAATTTGCATGATTCACCGTTCAATCATGCAAATTTCACTTCTTTTTTATTTTCAATTTTTGGATTGTCACATGTGAGTCACCACATCTTAAAATTTTGAAAAGTTGTCACTTTGTTTCCTCTAGCTCAAAAGTTAAGAGTATTTTTAAATAATTAGTAATATTTTTCTCACGCACGTAAAAAAATATTGTAAAAATTTAACAAAATCATATTAGTAAAAACAATGATTAAGTATCTGAAACTCCTCAACTTTTTAGTGTCATTCTAAATTGCTTTCAACCTTTTGAAACATTTCAAATAAGGGCATCTGCCACGATATTTGTCTATTTGATAATATATGTTGAGGTTCTATGTGATCTGTAGCTGATGATGTGAAGTGGATAGCATTCTTGACCAAACACAGCCGCTATATATATATATATATATATATATATATTTTTTTTTTTTTGGCTCATTTTGGAGTGGTCTTGAATTATAGGGTGGTGTGGGCGGTTGTGTTGGCCTTGGAGGTGATAGCTTGATAGGAGGTTAGGAGGTGGTGACCGTTAGTTAGTGAAGACTAAGTTTTTATAACCTTCTATTGATTTTAGAGATAAAGTAAGTCTTTATTAATTTAACATAAATTTAATTGACGTTTAATGGATGTGACATTTCAATAGATTAAGTATTTGCTTTGAATGTTTACAAAAGTTAAAACCAATTTAAAATAATACTAAAATGTTATGGGATTTTAGGTACTTCATCGTAGAAACAATCTAAGACGTTGTACGCAGCTACAGGGAATTTGATCCGCTCCGGACCTGAGTGTCCAGAGTCTAGGGATCAAATCATCTGGGCCGCTGATTAGTGTGTAAAAAAATCAGAGCTGTTGGTTTTTTATAGTGGGCTAAAAAAATGAGTTAACGAGGATCATTAAATTAAATTTATGCGGTTCAGATGAATTAATTTCTAAGCTCCGAACACTAAAGGTGCGGAGCGGATCCAATTCCCAACTACGGCGTTCTGTCAAGCAAACAGTGGCGCGGTTAAGCTTACGCGTGACCCAAGTCCATTTTAATTACCAATCCTACCACTCAGCGAGTCAGAGTCATTCATATACACAGAGAGTAGAGAGGAAGAGAGAGAGTAGCTTGGGATTTACGTCAAAATCCAAAAATGGTGAAATTCCTGCTTCAGATCACCGCGGAACTCGAGAACCTGACCGACCTCCAGCCTCAGGACGGCTGCGACGACACCAACTTCTCCTACCTCTTCAAGGTCAGACCTCCATTTTCCTCCAATCCATTTCGTTTTGCTATTTCAGTTTGCGTTCTCCTTTTCTAGGGTTTCTGGCATCGAATCCATGTCGATTTTAAGTCGCTAAATCTGCTGATGCTTATAGACAGTATTCACACGATTCTTTTTTTATTTTGTTTATTATTTTGTGAATTTTGTAGCTGAAATGTGAGAGGTGTGGAGAGGTGAGCCAGAGAGAAACTTGTGTGAGCTTGAACGAGACTGTTCCCCTTCCAGTCGGCAAGGGAACCGCCAATCTCATCCAGAAGGTAATCCCTCTTTCTCTCTCTCTCTACTTATTACACAAGGGGATTTGTAAGTAAAGGGTTTAGGGTTTGGTGAGAAAATCCAAGGATTCTTGTGTTTTCACTTGTTCTTGCGTGAATTAGTGAAATGCCGTGTTTGTTGAGTGCCTAATTGTTGTAAAAACGACCTTGAGATTCCCGTTTCGTTCTGCTTACCCTGTGTTCAATCAATTTGACGTATGCCTCTGGGAATGGGATGTTGGGTGACGTTTTGCATAGGTAGGTTTCAACTTGGTTGTATACAGTTTGTGTGAAATTGTTTCTTATCCCGTTTTTTGTTTGACTGATAAGAATTATTATCGATACTTGCGTTTGGTTTAGTGAGCATTTCAGATTTTTTAGTTGTTCGTAGAGCTCCGATCTTACATGAATTGGCCATATTTGTCACTTTGATTTGAGATAGTTCTGTTTGAAATTGTGTTGTGACATATGGGAACTTATTGATTTTGATGGCTACATTATTCCTATTTCATAATTTGAATTTTGATCGTATGGGTATGGGGCTTCTTCCTATGTTTGGTTTTACCCAAAATATTTTCTGCTTAAGTTTGTTGTACATGGTTGGTGATTTTTTGCAAATTTTTCCCTTGCAGTGCAAGTTTTGTGAGCGCGATGGAATGATTATGATGCACCCAGGTCGTGGTAAGCCACTGACGCAGGAAACAAGTGAGGCCAGGCAGTTTGCCCCATTGATGATCTTCGAGTGCAGGGGTTATGAACCTGTGGACTTTGTTTTTGGTGGTGGCTGGAAAGCTAAGTCTGTAAGTTTCTCTTCCTCACATGCAACTTTCAATCATATAGCATATCGAATGAACATTTCTCATTGTACTTGAGGCCAAAAAGTACCTTTTGTTGGACATGTGAGCTTATAAATAATATTTGTGTGAACATTCCTAAGCACTAAATCCCTGTACCTCCATGAACTTCAGCACATATGTATAAAAATTTTGCTATTTGAGAGGGGTGGTCAGTAAATGTGGTACAAACACCATAATTATCAACATAATTATTCATGTATTGAATTCTTTCATTCTTCACTTTTTAACTTCAGCGAGCATTAAGGATTGCTTTCCTGTTTTATATTGTGCTAGTTCCCTTCAAAGCTTATTTTGGTATTGTTGTTTGCTTGTGTTTTGATCCTTATTATTTTCTTGTGAGAAAGCTTTAGTCTCTGTCCTTTCCTATAAATGTCGCACGGTTAGTACTGTTACATTTCATGTTATGAGGATAGCACATTCGAGATGTGAGAACTGCAGATAATTGTGATGCTTTCTTTTTTGACCCCGTCTTTTCTTGTGATAACATTTAATTGTCACCAAGTTTAATTGTATTGCATCTGTATGTAAACTTAAACTAGTGTTCATTTCTTTTGTAGTTGAGTGGCACAAATTTTGAGAACATTGACTTGTCGGCTGGGGAGTTTGTTGAATATGATGAGAAGGGAGAGTGCCCAGTTATGATTTCTAATCTTCAGGCTGCTTTTGTGGTGAGTTCTTAGACTGTATGCCACATGAAATGCGTCTGGGTATATAAAAGTTGGTATGTGAACTTGGGAAGCTAACCGTTCGCTTGTGAATAAGATGGACTGTTTCCTGTGCCGTGAGCAGAAAAACCTATGTAATTCGTACAGTAAATGTTTTGAGAAAGTTCAGAGTTCATGTTGTGCTCGTTATTCGGTTTTAAAATGATTCAGTTACGTGGATACAACATGGTGTACTTTCGTTATGAATGCATGGATTGCAAAACTTGGTTGTATCATGAAATGTTTACGGGATCACGATTCAGATCGGTGGAGGCTTTATAATTCTACTCCGCTTGAGCAGTCAGAACTGCTTTTTTTTTTTTTCGAGTGTGGTTGAATGAGATTACACCTTGACAGTGCCTTCGACCATACAGTCTGCAATGCGACCCAAAGAGTCCAATTTCTCCAAATTTCGAGTTAAAAGTTTCTTATATTGTGGAATTCCTAATTTTTTTTGTTTTTTGAATAAACGATATTATCTATGCTAATGGATGGTAGAGTAGGCTAAGCCTTACAATGGGCTAGCAATGATGTAGTTCAAATTCGTCTTTGGCGAAAATCGAATCTAAGATCTCTCACTTACAAGTAAAGTAGAATACCATTAGACCGTAATATTAAGTAATTGAAATTTGTACTTATGTTTTGATTTTTTCGTCGCTAGTAAGTGCATGAATATTCTATATTTGGAATTAAAATTTGTTTGATTCCAATTATGTAGTAGTAAACATGCCATGAGTTCTTAATACTTGAGTTTAGGCTCGGTGAGCCATAATCGGAATTGAAGTTTTCTTTATTTTGATTCCGATTACGGAGTAGTAAACATGTTAAGCGATGGGTTCTTAATACATTGACATTACTTTAGTCTAAAGAAGCTGGCAAAATTGCACTGTAGAAATGAACAGTGTTTTGCATCACATTTCAGTTTATTTACAGGATTGCCACTCGGTTGCTTTTAACACACTTTCGTTTTATTTACACAATTGCCACTCAGGCTTAAGGATTGATTTTCAACCGTTCGCAGCTTTCGACTCGGGGAGAGAGGGGAGGGGGATATCATGGCTGACAGATTGGAGAGAGACGATGACTCCAATTTTTCACTCGGAGACAGCTGGGTGTCGCTGTGTCGAGCGGAGAGAAAGGGGGACAGAGACTCGGGGAGAGAGGGGAAGGGGACATCACGGCTGACGAATTTGAGAGAGACAGTGGCTCCCATTTTTGAGTCGGAGACAGCTGGGTGTCGCTGTGGCGAGGGAAGAGAGGGGACAGAGCGACTACAGAAGAGGGAGACATAGGGCCTGACAGATTGGAGACGGATGGGAGCTAGGGATTTGGACTGAGTGAGAGAAAGATTTTGCTAGCACCTCTGCCAGGATCTATGGGATTTTCTCCCATTTTAGAGAGAGAGATGGACAGGGAGAGAGATACACAGCGGAAAGCATGGGTGTGTGTATTCTTTAGGGTCGACGGGTTACGCACAGAGCCGGTGAGGAGGGGATGCCTCAGGGACGAATGGCAGCATCTGGGTTTTCATTTTTCTCCCTTGATTCAAAAGGTATTGCACTGCTTTTGTTTTCATTGTTTGGTGCCTAATTGCCATTTGATTTGTTAAAATTTTCTTTTATATTTTGTTCTTTCATTCAAATTCTAACGGATGTCTATAAATTGTTCAATTGGGTGCTAGATTATGTCTCTGTTTTTGTCAATTAGGATCTTCCACTGATTTAATTTGTTTTTTTCTTGATTACTTTTTGTGTGATTGATCCTTTTTCTCTTTTAGAATTGTTAAGGATATTTTGTTCCTCCATTAAAATTGTCATAGATCTTTATAGATTGTTTAGCCCACATTAGGATTTTACTCTTTTTCAGTTTATTGTTTTTAATTGTTGTTTACTGTTTGATTAGCCATTTCATTTATTAAAATTGTCATAGATATTTTTTCTCTCATTAATGCTATCATAGATATTTTATATTGTTTACTTAACTATTAGGGCTTGCTCTTAGTCTTTAGCAGGTTGTTTAGATCACCTCTACGATTAGCTATATGTCCACATTCTTCCTACAACCTAATCCATTGTCCTGACAACCATAATGTAGATAAATTTGTGCTGCTCCATTGCACATAGGCAGTAAGCTGTGAAGTATATCAAATATTCCATAAGATTAACCAACGTTTGACAAGTTTAAGCAGATACACCAACACAGAGAGAAAACACCTAAATTTACAGCAACATGAAAGCTTAACAAATAAAAAAAATTTCGTAAAACATATCTAAGTTTACACAGTTTATTGTTTTCAATTTGCTGTTGACTGTTTGATTTGCCATTCCCTTTATTAAAATTGTGATAGCTCATTTTTCCTTCATTAAAGCTGTCATACATATTTTAAAGTTGTTTAGTTAAGTTTACAGCTTGCTCTTTGTCTTTGTAAATAAGGGGCCTACACTGTTAAATTGTCATGGCTAATTTTCCCTTCATTATAGCTGGTCATAGATATTTTTAATTGTTTAGCTAACTATTACAGTTTACTCTTAGTCTTTCTAAATTAGGGGACTGCACTATGTTGATATTTGTGTTTTTCAGAAATTTTTTTTCCTTTGCTTATGTGTAAACAAAATTCAGTCTCCTTTTTAACTTTATTGTTTTTTAATTAGGGAGTTTAGGCTTTTTAGCTTTCTGTCTTTATAAATAATGGGGTTACACTCTGCTCATTTGTGTGTTTCTTCGTACTTTCCTACTATTTGCTTCTCACCAAATCACCTTCAGGTTCCTTTTCCACTTCACATCATTCGAATATCTCTATGTTCCTAGGTTGTTTTTCCTTTTCTTGGTTGCTTCTGTATTTTTGGGATGCACTTATAAATTTTATTTTTCATATGCATGTAGATCCAGCAAAAGCATACACATCAAACCCCTCATTCACACAACAGCCACCAAAGAGACCATTACTGAGGTATTTCTCAATCCATTTAAAAATTTTTTGTTAACTTTTGTTAACTTTTATACAAACTAATTTCTAATATAATTCTCCTTACTGTGTTTGGATACAAACTCTTTTTCCCTCTAATTTTTTGCCATGTCATGTATCCTTGCAGCTCAACCACCTGCAAGTTTTTGAGAAACAAAGAGCCTCATCCACAGGAATCTGTAATTCATAGCAGCAGGTATATCCTAAACTTTTAGTTATCATCTCCTTATTCATGAAAACTTTTTCCTTCTATTTTTTTGTTGATACAGTATATAGTGTCCTTTTTCTAACTTGGAGAAAATCATTTCGTATTATTTGGATTTGAGAACACCAGCATACACATGTCCTGGTTTTTTGGCATGCAACTAAAAGTGTGAAACATCAACTTGAGAAGAGTAAGACTAATTTCTTGGCTTTATTTATTTTATTTTAAAACCAAGCCTACATTCTTTAAAGCCACTATTAGTATTTAACTATGATTTGAATTAATTGATCTGTGGGGTGTTTCAATTGATCATCTGCAAATAAATATACAGTTCTTTAGTGGTACCAAAGGGTTGACAGTGGGAGTTCTTAGTCATCCAAATCTATTTCAACGCTGAACAAAGAGTTCAAACATATGTTATTCTCTTATATGTTTGTATTTGAATGGTAACAATGTTGTTCTTCAGCTGCAAAAATCATCCTTTTAATCCATTTCAACTTAGGCTCAACTTTACTTTCGTTTCAGCTTCATTTTCATGTTAATCATGTCCTGTTTGTGTGTGTTTTCTGTTGGCATTGGAGCGTGGTGCTTAAACTGAAAGCTCTGGGTTTATTTATTTATTTATTTTATTTTAAAACCAAGCCTACATTCTTTAAAGCCACTATTAGTATTTAATTACGATTTGAATTAATTGATCTGTGAGAGGACTGATTCCAAAATACATCTTAACAACTTTATCCGGCTGATAATTCAGAACATTATCAAGTCTAAATGATTGGTCGTCAGTTAAACCCTTCTGAGATATACCCTTTGTTTGTTGCACTCTCACAAATTTAATCCGTTCCACCATCACAGTTTTTTTAGCTTTTACAGTTTTCCCACGGTTTCTGGAATGCTTTTTCGATCTTAATACTATCTGCTCTGTTGCTTGATGTTATCAAATTTTAAAAATTGAAACAACGTTATAGTTCTAACCAAAATTTGTGAAGGCCAAGGATGTAACCATCTTTGGTTTCACATTGTTAATTTGAATTATGAAGTTATGAGTGAATAAATTGGGAGTCTGAAATGTGTGTCTGCCACATGGGTTGGGTTGGGTTGGGTTGTATTAGCGACTCTGTGTGAGTGTAGAGGTGGGTGTGGAGGTGGAGGTGGAGGTGGTGGGATGGTGGTTTTGTTTTTGCGCCATCCCAAGACCAAGGAGAATGCATGTGAGAAAATCTGATGAGTTTTAAACTCATCACTCACTTATTAGTCAAGTCAACCATTTTCCACTAAACTCTGATCTGCCAATTTGCCAATTGGCATATGGTTTTAATTTGAATAGGTTTAAGGATTAGGTTTGGTTGGATTTCAACCATTAGATTTCAGATTAAACGCATTAGGTTGAACGATTAGATTTGGTTGGATTTCAACCATTACATTTCCTAGATTTAAAATCTGTTTACTATCTCATTTAATTGTTGTATGTTACCTCATTTAACTCAAATTTAATGATATTTGCTCCTCCAATTTCTCAGATTTCCTAACGGATTTACTTTCTTTGGAAATTTCAGGAACCCTGATTCTGGGAGGAAGAATACACTGCATTGCCATCTTTAGGTATACAATTCTGCACGCTGATTACATGTTCAAAAGCCTAATTAGTTATACACCATTTTTTTTAATTACCTTTGCAAAGCTTTTTTACTTAGATTTTAAATATGTGATTAGTTTGTAAAGAATAAACGAGACAACTAATCATGGGTACATACTTCTTTTTCGATTTTATCCTCTGCATTGTTTCTTGAATGAAATTGGATTCATAGATGTAGGGATACAGCAACAACTGAGGTGTGAATAAAAGGTCTAGCCGTAATGATTTTAGGGTTTAGAATTGATTTGAAAATATGAGAAAATGCTGCATTCTCTGTTTTTTTTTATTTTTTATTTTTTTTTATTTTTTTATTTTTTTGCTGTAGTGATTCCAACTTAGTATATACCCATTTTTATAGTACCATGAATAAAGAATATGCAATTGCTAGGATCTCAATTTGATAATCCGATTATAAATGGATCTATATAAATCAAGGCTAATTCAGTCCAACTTGATATAGCATGACTTAATATAACATATCCTTTGATCTTTATATTACTTATGGTTTTCTGTAGTGGTAGTTTAATTAAAATAAAAAAATATAATAAGAATGAGGTTACTCATTCATTATATTTTAATATTTTCTAGGTTTTAAATTAACTTTGATCTATCCAAATATGATGTTAATCGATTATGAATCAATAAATAAGATTTGGTGATCCAAATAGGATTCAAAACTGTTAATTCGATTTCAAATATGATGTTACATGTACTGTAGATTGGTCACAGCCTAATAAGAAGACTAACTGGAAGTGATTTAGCCCTTCGTTCTCATTTTTTTTTTGTTCAGTCCAGTGGCAAGAAAAAATAGGGGTGCCTGAAAATCATTTACCTAAGCATATATGTATAACAACTTCCTTCACTGTAGATTAATATCCAACGATTCTAACCTATATTATATCGTTTATATACTTTTGGAAGTATGTCATAATCAATTTGATTTTCTATTGGTATGTGTGAAACCAATTTGATTCAGGTTACAAGGTTGAGGGTTGCGGATAGTTAATCATGTTCAATAACCTTAGTTACAGGGCCATTCACTTAAATTTTGTTTTCAAGTTATAGAAATACGGCTTTTGATTCTTACTTAATATAAGCTTTCATTGCATCTTCAGTTTCACATCATTCATCATTGTATTTGCTAATATCAGTTTTTAATGTGATAAGCTTACTGGTGTATTGTTAAAAGGTAGTGAAATCATCTGTGCTTGACGACTTACCTGCTCAAACAGCGCTTTCTGTGTGTTTTGTTAACTGCTAAGTAGGTTTTTAGGAACTTTGTATTTTCATGTTTTCACGAATTTAGAAAACAGTTTTGACGATGGAGATTGCCTGTTGAGTGGGAGGACTTGGCTTTTGGGGACATGATAAATTCAAATTTTAGCAGATTGTTTCCTCCATTTTCCCAGTTTGTTGGTTTCTAATTTCTCTTTGGAATCAATTGAACCTCTTCAGTGTGGTGTGGTGTGAGTAGATAACATTGTAATTGGTATTGTTTAAAGAATCCACAAAATGTTGTCTCTTTATCTCCTGTCAGTTTAATCTTCTTCTGGGTGAAGAGAATGAATTGGCAGAAAAAAGTTTTGATTTTGCTTATTGGGTTCAATCCTTTTCCTTCCACAAACTGTTAGGTTGCCGAGAAAACGATGGAACAGGAAGAAAATAAACATTGATTTGGTTGTATTAATTTTTCCTCATTTGGGTAATTACAGATGCGATTTATATTCCTCTTATGTAAGAGATGAGATCTTGAAACCAGAAGAAGTTATTGTTGAATTGATGCTGAATTAGATGCATTTAGATTTAATTAGTTATGAATTATCCATTTTTCTAATCAGCCATTCATTCTTTTCCTTTTCAACATGAGTTGGCCAAAATTTTCTTTAACCATTGAATGAAGTGAAAACGGATGTTGGTCTGGTAGATGGTTTTATGAAATTCGGTTGATGAAACTAAACCATGTAGTTGAATTTAGCTCAGTTGTGTGCTGGTTCGAGTTTTCTCATGTCTCTGTTTCTTCAGTTTCATATGGAAACAGACCTTCTGCTTATTTTTTCCTTTGAACAGTTGTGGCTACAAAATTAGCTACTTGAACGAGTCCTCAACACTTTCTATTTTTAGTTACATCTTGAAATGGCTGCCTACACTGCATGACACATCGACATCCTCAAATGAATGCTTCTTCTTTTATTAGAGTTGCAATAATCTTCCCATACATGTTGTAATACCCACATGAGCTTGCCAAAGGTACTGACTGGGTGCTAATTTCAGGTTCACGTACAAGGTAAAGTTCCATAAGGAGGTGCAAGCAGAAGAAGAATTGGCATCACCCTTCAGTTTTTCAACCAAAAGCAGGTAACCTTTATAAATGATTTATACAAGCTTCTCTGTTTTGTATCTCTGAAATTTGAGTTCTTTCACAAAAAATGTGAATAGGGATTAGTAAATATTTCGCATTTTTTTTTTCTATGGGCCATTTGTGTTCTATTTCAGTTGTATTTTGAGTCATGTAATATAAATTGCATACAAAAGGCTAAAGAAGTAAATCCAGTATACAAGCTCTCACGGTGAAGTTGAAGTTGAGACTACACTATGGAATGTTAAATATTTAGTCTAAATCTGAAGACCGAAGAATAAAATAACTTAGAAGCTAAAATGAGTAGAGTTAACTTTTTAGCCTCAGATATCCTTAGGCGGGCACAAAATTTTGACCACAACATCCAAAATTTTGATCCCAACAGCGTCGATAAACATGATGTCAGACGACTGATTCCAAAACACATTTTAACAACTTTATCCAGCTGATAATTCAGAACATTATCAAGCATAAATGACTGGTCGTCAGTTAAACCCTTCTGAGATTTACCCTTTGTTTTCTTTAAAATTGTAAT
Organism: Pyrus x bretschneideri; assembly: GCF_019419815.1. NCBI lineage: Eukaryota > Viridiplantae > Streptophyta > Magnoliopsida > Rosales > Rosaceae > Pyrus > Pyrus x bretschneideri. Next base: position 3,520,939 of record NW_025999390.1, on the reverse strand, counting down.
GGATGTTTATAGGCTGTTTAGTTGGGTGTTGCGGAGATTAGGCTGTTGAGTGCACTGTTTCGTACAATGTTAGAGTGAGGTTTCTGTCTTTAAGAAATGGAGAAACAATCTAATTATTCTCATATAGTGGAAGGTATTAATTTAGACTAATCAATGTTATTTAAGATCCAATCTTTTTTTATCTTTTGTAAAATTTTTCGCACTCCTATCAAAATTATTTTTCCTTTGAATATCATATCAAGTGAGATAATGTAAAACATAATTCCTCATGCATGTTCTGTATTTTAATTTATTCTGGACAGATGCTGGCCAAAATTTATTTGTTGTTCTAAAATCCATAATTTCCTTATTTGTATTATGTCTGCTCAACTTCGGTGTAGCCAAAATAGTATATTTATCAATATATACCTAAGTATATGTCTAAATATATGTATAGGCATCTGCATAGCTATATGTATATGTATGCATATATACATGTGTATGTATGCATCTGTGTGTGTATGTACATGCCTATATAGGTATGCATGCATAGATGTGTATATAACTATATATGCATCTGTTTTTTTACGTCCATGCATATAATATGATCATTGAATCTGTTGTCAAGACATACTATATTAAGGATCTTGCAATCATGAATTTGGCTGAAATGACTATTAGTACTGATTCAAGTGTTTAATCTTTTTGATTGTGGAATGTTTAATATTTAAAACTATTTAGTCATTATTCTTAAGATATAAAGTGAATAATGAAGGCAAGCGAATTGAGGTGTTTCTAATTTGTATCAGTTCAGGCTCTAAAAAATTAGTGTTTGTTTTCGACAATTTTTGATATTTTCTATTATTTTAGGCTGTACATGAAGTGTAATGTGGTATGCATGCTAGGTGTGAACCATTATTTGCTCTATTTAGCCTATTCCTTCTAAAACCGACGTTCTCACACTCTAACCCCTGTACTAATTCAAAACCGATTACGATACCTCATCCTTACTTTAGGCCTTTAAATAAATATGGTGACAGAAGATGCATTCCCATTGTTAGCAACTTTTCTTTCGTTAAATGTGAATTTTTCGTACATTAAGTCCATTGAACTGTCCCAGTTAGAGTCCATTGCACTGTCGCAAATTGAGTTACTTTTCCTGTATCCATTTGTTTGCGCTTCGAATTCTAACTCTCAATCTCATTGATTTGTCGTAGTTTAGATCAAGGTGTTATTGCAACATTGTGATCTGCTCTTCTTGCTGCCTTTCATCTAGGGATCCGCACCTATTGCATCTGAATCAAGGCTTTGGTATGTCACCTAAACTAAGATACATTGTTTCCCCGTGCTTTCTGGTTGAGTTAATGCAGATTTATCATGTTTCAGTCGATTGTTTGGTTTTATCAGCTTATGTCATTCGTTTGCTACCTGCTTTGTTTTCATTCTTCGTTATCTCTGTGATCTTTTGATACTTCACAAGTTCATTGGTTTCTTTGTTTTTGTTGGTTTTAACTTAGTCTCAACCATTCTATTATTGTTCAAAGGTGCATTGGTGTCATCTATGATTTTGCTTTAACCGAGTGTTCCTAATTCTTAGTCGAATGTTGTTAGCCATTTTATATTTTTTTTTTTGTCAATTGCTTTCTTTCTTTGTCGCGTTTTCAATCTTCCAAACCACTCTTCAAACCTTAGTTACTTTGCTTGGTTGGTGTGGTTGGTGTTTTCGTTAGGTTTTCCTAAGAGTCAACCATCTCATCCGTCCCAAAGTACATTAATAAGTGTTGTTAATAAATACGCTCTCCGAACAAATCTAAGTTATTTCCAAAAAACTCACCGCTTCTATATTTGAGTTTTAAAAAATTTTGACGATGTTATTTTAAGATCTACAAGCTAAACACATTTTTCTTTCTAAAATACACTTGAAATCGTAGTAATTCACGAAAAGAACAAGTTCCGTTGGATGAAACAGTTTAGATTTTGTTTAAAAGGTTTTTTGGTGGTATCTACACGTTTGGTTAGTGCAAGAAGATTTGAATTTTTTTGCTCTTGCTTTCCTCCACTGTAACGGCTTTTTGGGCTTTCACTGTATAAAGATCGAACAATTGTTAGATAAGATAAAGCATTACTACAAACAACTAAGGGGAAATATGAAAGATCATAGAGAAAATTCTTAGTAGTTATACAATCACAATTTAAGTTACTTTTATTGTAACTGTTTGTTTGCACTTCAAATTATTAATCTCAGTCTCACTGCTTTTTCGCAGTTTAGATTGTGCTCACATTGTTCAATCATAATCTGCTCTTGCTACTGCCTTTAATCAAGGGGTTCCGAACCATTACGTTTCAATCAACCCTTTGGTATGCTCTGAACTTCAATACATTGTTTCCCCATGCTTTCCATTTCAGATAGTGCGCTTTTATAATTTTTAACATAACTGTTAGGTTTTTTCACCTCATATTAAACGTTTGTTCTAAGCTTTGTTTCTCATTCTTCGTTATCTTTGTAACCTCTGATACTCCAAAGGTCCGATAGTTCGTTTTTTTTTTCGTTTAAATTTTGTCTATGCAATTATGTTATTGTGTGAAAAGTCTCTGGGTCTCTGTGATTCTTATCTAACCCAATGTTTTTAATTGTTTATCAAATGTTGTTAAGCATTTTATATGTTTTCTTTTGGTTGCTTCCTTTCTTTGTTACATTCTCACTTTACCAAACCGTTCTTCGAAGGTTAGTTACTTTGGTTGGTTGGTCTTTTCGTTAGGTTTATCTGGTAGTCTACCGTCTCATCCTCCCCGAAGTGCTTTAATAAGTGATGTTAACAATTCCAATCTCTCAACAAACCAGACATATTTCCAAAAAAAAAAATCACAACTTCTATATTTAAATTTTTAAATTTTTTTACTGTGTTATTCTAAGACCTACAAGCTAAACAGATTTTTCTAAAAAACATAAGTATTGACACTATATTTAATTTGTGATTCAGGATAGATAAAATGGTCAAAGAGATTGATCGAAGCGAACAACAAATTCTAGGAGGAGTTTTGGTTAAAAATTTAAAGGAACTGATTGAGGCTCGAAACAATAACAAGATTCGAAGAAGGATACAGATATATAGAGAAACTCCCCCAGGACCCAGTACAAAGGAAGAAGTCAAAATAGAAAAAACAAGGATGGGTTTGCGTGTTTATGGTAAGGGTGCAAACCGAAACAAATTGGTCGTCCACACTATCCCTTCGCCTGAAAATCGTAGTAATTCGCCGAAAGAACAACTTCCGTTGAATGAAGAAGTTTAACATATTTTTTGGCGGGTTTTCGGTGGGATCTACAAGTTTGGTTGTTGCTACAAAATTGGAATTTTGTTGCTCTTTCTTGCCTCCATTGTAACATCCTTCTAGGTTTTCAATGTATAGAGACTTAACGGGTGTTAGATAAGATAAACGCCATGTAAACCTCTTTTGTTTGGTCATAACATCAATAATGTAAACAATTAACCCTTTTACCGTTCAAGGATGAAGTGTTGGCGTGCTAGGAATATGTTTCTCTGCTTATATATTTTTTCCATTTCTCTTTTTCTTGATAGGATCATTTGACTCATGCTTCTTTGTTGGTTATACACTAATAAAACAGTTCTTCTATTAATGTTTTGATATTATTCGTTTGTTTTTAAATTGCAAATTTAGTTGTTTTTATGAAGATTCTGTTCTCATTTTTAACTTTGAAAATTTTGGTTGGTCCTTCAACAATTTTTAATTGGTTACTCCAACACATATGTTTTATGCTGTGTTAGTTCATTCTTTGCAGCCATATCTGAATTCTTGAAAACTATGGTAATTAATGTGGTTTTTCGGGTGGTTTTTCAAATGGGGAAACAGGGGTGAGCGACGAATTTATATTATTATTCTCGGTTGGTATGTAACTATTTGAATATGGAAGGCATCATATTATGCAAACAATGCAACAATTGTAAATAGAAAAGGTCCTTGCGGTGTGCAAAGGGTGGGTTTAGAGATGGTGAGGTTTGCCTAGGTGGCAAGATTAATGCTCATGGTTTCGTAGTTGTGTTGATAACTGTGAAAACAGCCGACATTGGTCACCTCACTGTTCCTCTACAATGATTTTAATGTTTGGATCTTTAATGACTTCTCAACTTAATGGTCTTTAACTACTTCAAAGTGATTCATAAAGTTGGATACGATTTTATTAGAGGGTGTCAATTTAAAAGTATGGATTAGGGGTTTACATTTTTAGGGTCTTCAGCTATGGATACAAAGTTGTTCATCACGTTAGACAGGAATTTCAAGTTGAATTATGACCGTGATAAAATGTTTCTTATGTTTACTTACCTTGGAGTGATTTCAATCCATTTTTTCCACCATCACAGATTTTTCATGATTCTTTTCAATTTTTATTTCTTATAAATAAAGTTGTTCCAGTCAACTTATCGACGTGTTGACATGTTTAAGTGGTGGTGCTTAAACTCAAAACATCCTAGAGTATTGTTGACATGTTTAAGTGGTGGTGCTTAAACTCCAAACATCCTGGAGTATATCTATCATTAATAATTTGTATCAAGCTCACCGTTTAATAAGAGTCCAACCTACAAACTTTGTGAAACGGAACAATGGAATCGCATCATAGATTTCTATGTTTCCCTAAACATATTTAATGAAAAAGTTTTCCAACATTTACAGGATCTAACATATACTGAATGCAAGGTTTAATCTTCGAACTCTCAAATGATGCATATCCTTTAGCATCCATCACAAATGTTTCTACATATGTTGTTGATTAACTACGTGAGGTGCAACTCCGTCTTCAACTGTTAAAATATATTTATTGTTGGAAATTAAGGGCTTAGACTCTTAAATATACACTTTTCATCTTGCACTATCTATCGGTCTAAAGTGAGTCAAACCTAAATAATTTGTTTGTTTCTGTCAAATTTATAAATGCATGTCTTATATTAATGTCGTTGAGCCGTGCATTAGTTTTTATAGTTCGATGTTTGTTCTGTCTTTGGCTTCTCTTTGATTATATATGTGTTTATATTTTGTCTTCCTATTTCTCTAGGTTTTGTTTTTATCGTTGGAGTCCTGCACTGTTCTTTCGTGGCATTCATTCACAGCTACGCTTTCGTCTCTACAACAGTTAGATTTTTGTCCCTTTAAAGAACCTTTAACTTTTTATTTTTTATTGTTACTCTTTTCTCGGTTTACATGTTCAATCGTCTATGCATGCTTTTTTGGATCATAGTAACGTCGTTATTCAATATTTATGCTGCTTTCCTTTATCACCATTTTTTTGCAATCATCGTTCACTTTAATCATTAATTTTCCACTCTGCACTGACAAACCACACTATTTAAGGAAGCAATTACAAATCAATTGTCTCTATTCTTCATTCTAATCTAAAAAGATTAGGATTATGTTTTTACTATTATGTTAACAAAGTGTTTGCGATTCTGATGACCTCTTGCTTGAATGGGTTTTGGTTCACCGCTCATTTCATATGGTTAACATAGTTGTTTCATCGTCACATTCCTTCTGTTAGAAAGTAAACCATTGTTGTGTGGTTTTTTCCGTTTATGTAGATTTATGTCTAGAAGAATAGGGCTATCTAGGAATGCCGCTAGAACTGAGCGTGCTGATTCGCCTACATCTATTGCGGTTGTTAATCTTGATGATATCGTATTACAAGATGTTCCCATCAGTTATGACGACGAATACAACAATACTTCAACCTCTTTACTATTTTTAAACAAAGGAAACAACCCTCCCCAAACATTTACATCAAGTTTTGAACAACATACTCCTGTTCGAGGTCTTCTTACCTCACATTCAACAGCTGGAACAAGTTCTCATCAAATTTCTGTACCCCTTTTTCTTGCTGACCATGCCACTATGCGCCGGTTGTTAGCCAAAGATGCTCCAACTATTCATTCTGTTAAAAACCCGCCCATCACTGGGCAGGCCACCTATCAGAAAAAAAGAAAGAGTATGCACTCTTTCAATATAACTTTGTTTACATTTTGCTGCTGATTTCAAAATTTGGCTTATCGTCGTTAATTAACTTCTATCAATTGGTTTGATGTATGCTTCTATTATTCATTGTTTTGTTAGGGATTGATCCAGAATATGTTGATTTTGGATTAAGAAATTACCAATGTCAATATTGCAGTGCTCTATTTTGGTCTGCAGAGCAGACAAAGAACCATCCTGAGCGTACTTCTTCTATTTCTACCCCGCAGTTTACTGCGTGTTGCATGAGTCAAAAAGTTCAATTCCCACGTGCTAAACCCACACCCATTTTTTTGGATGAATTGTTAAACCCCACAAATTCTCAAAGCTTTTTACAGTTTAAAAGAAATATTAGATCGTATAATTCAATGATGGCATTAACATCAATGGGGGCCAAAGTTGATCCATCGATCAACAAAGGTCGAGGTCCATATGTTTTTAAAATTAATGGTCAAGTGCATCATTTGATGGGTTCTTTGTTGCCTCCAGAAGGCGACAATCCTAAATTTGCACAGCTCTACATTTATGACACTCAAAATGAAGTCAGTAATCGTATCGGTTGTTTGAACAGATCAGAAGCATCTGAAAAACTCGATCAAACGGTTGTTAGTGGCCTCATTAAAATGCTAGACGAGTGTAATGAGGTTGTTCAACTTTTTAGGCAAGCCAGGGATAGAATTGATGAAAGGTCCACAAGTAATTTACGTCTACGTTTGTACGGTGCACAGAGTAACCATGATGTACAATACAATTTGCCAGCATGTAACGAGATAGGTGGCTTAATAGTTGGGGACATTGGCCAATTTCACACCGAAAGAGATATTGTTGTGGAGCATAGGACAGATGGCCTCCAAAGAATCACAAAGTTACATCCTAAATACATGGCTCTACAATATCCTCTTCTTTTCCTATACGGTCAAGATGGGTACCGGAAAGGTCTTCCTTGGAATCCAAATTTTAGGGGCAAAAAACCAAAGACTGGGGGGGTATCAATGAGAGCATTTTTGGGTAATCAAATTCAAGATAGACCAGGACATAGTGACACCCTGTTGAAAGGCGGCAGATTTTTTCAACAATACTTAGTTGATGCATATGCCACACTTGAAGAAGATAGGTTAGATTTCATTAGGGCAATTCAAGATTCTTTTAGAACAGAAGGTCTTAAAGGAATTCATGAAGCGCTCAAAGCAGGAAATGCAACCAGTTCTTCTGTTGGCAAAAGGGTCATTCTCCCAACTTCATTTACTGGCAGTGTTAGATATATGATAAATAATTATCAAGATGCCATGGCTATATGTCGCCACCTTGGAAATCCTGATTTATTTATCACTTTCACATGCAATGCTAAATGGCCTGAAATTATTGAAGATCTGCGTGATAAACCTGGTTGTAAAGCTGAAGACAGGCCAGATTTAATTTCCAGAATTTTTAAAGCAAAACTTGACCATTTGATTAAATACCTCAAATCAGGAAAACCTTTTGGCGATGTCGAATCTGGTTAGTTCTTTATTGTTGACCAATTTTTTCCTTTTATTTGTTTCTATTTTATCACTGCAAGTCCTAAGAGTCTATGGTTTTGATACTCCTGCATATTTATTATTTTTTTAAACAGTGATTTACACGGTTGAGTTCCAAAAAAGAGGTCTTCCTCATTGTCATATCTTGCTATGGGTCAATCAACATTATAAATGTCATTCTCCTTACGATGTTGATTCTATCATTTCAGCTGAGCTTCCTGATGAAGAACGTGACAAAGCTGGGTATGATGCAGTTTCGCAGTACATGATCCACAGCCCATGTGGTGTTGCGAATCAATTTTCACCTTGCATGAAAGAAAACAAATGTTCAAAAAAATTTCCTAAATCTTTCACAAGTGAAACCACTTTTTCCACAGAGGGTTTCGTTGCATATAAGCGTCGAGATATACAAAATCTATTTGTTCTAAAAAACGGAATCAAGCTAGATAATACATTTGTTGTCCCTTACAACCGTGAGCTATTGTTGAAGTATCAAGCACATATAAACGTTGAATCATGTTGTCAATCAACACTCATTAAGTATCTTTTTAAGTACATAACTAAAGGTGTTGATCGAACTAGAGCTGTTTTTGAGGATGACGAGTTTGATGAGGTTGTGGCTTACCTAAACTGTAGATACTTATGCCCATACGAAGCAGTGTGGAGATTGTTACAATTTCACATTCATTTTAGAGAACCATCGGTTGAGAGGTTGTCTGTACACCTTCCATCTGACCAAAATGTTGTTTTTAGAGAGACTGATGATCTAAACCATGTTGTTAACCACCCAAATCTTGAAAGCACTATGTTAACACAGTGGTTTCAAACCAATGTCCAAGACCCTGATGCACGTACGTTAGCTTACGTTAAGTTTCCTACCAAGTATGTTTGGAAAAATGATGAAAAACAGTGGACCCGTAGAAAAAGAGGTAGATCTCTAGGAAGGGTTGCGTATATTCACCCTGCTGCGGGTGAATTATACTATTTGAGGTTGCTATTAAATTACCAAAAAGGCAGCTTTAGTTTTAATGATTTAAGGACCGTCAAAGGCATTCTTGAACCCACATTCCAAGCTGCATGCACCTCGCTTGGATTATTAGGGGATGATAAGGAATGGAATAGTGCTATGTTAGAAGCGGTTGTCACTGCGTCATCCTTTTAATTAAGGCAATTGTTTGTCACATTGGTTCTCTTTTGTAATGTTGCTAATCCATCAACTCTATTTGAAACACATTGGAAAACGATGTGTGATGACATTTCGAAAAACATGATGAATGCTTTTGGCCTACAAGATGTCTCTAAGTACCAAGATCAACTTAGAAACTCACTTTTGTACGAGTTAGAGAAATTGTTTGCTGCTTCGAATAGCTCTTTGTCAAAGCATCACCTACCACAACCAAACAAGTTGATGATGGATAGAATTACAAATAGGAGTTTAAGGGAAGAGTTAGATTACAATGTTGACTCACTAAAACATGAGCACTCAAACCTATTCAGGCTGTTAAATAAAGAGCAAAAATATGTTTATGACAGTGTCATACAAACAATTCACAACAACAGATCTGGCCTGTTTTTTGTACATGGTCATGGTGGAACATGCAAAACTTTTTTGTGGACCACCATCATGGCTAGAATTAGATCCCAAAATCAAATTGTTTTAGCAGTGGCTTCATCTGGAATTGCCTCCCTCTTACTTCCTGGTGGAAGAACGGCTCACTCTAAATTTAAAATTCCTATCAACATCACAGATTGCTCGGTTTGTGAAATTAAAAAAGGGACTCATCTTGCAAAACTAATCACTGAAGCTGCTCTCATTATTTGGGATGAAGCCCCTATGAATCATAAACGATGTTTTGAAACCCTAGATAGGTCCCTTCGTGATGTTCTTAAGGGGTCAAAACCAGGTTTTGACCATTTGCCGTTTGGAGGTAAGCCGATTCTTTTTGGAGGTGACTTCAGACAAATTCTTCCTGTTGTTCCAAACGGAAGTGTTGCTGACATTGTCGAAGCTTCATTGACGAGTTCATACCTTTGGCCATATTTAACAAAATATTGTTTGAAGCAAAACATGAGGCTTTCGAAACCAAGTTTGGACGAAAGAGAAAAACAAGAACTCGCTCATTTTGCAAAGTGGATATTAGACACTGGCAACGATACTGCTACCAACTCTTTACCTTCAACTAATGAAGAAAGCTCTTGGGTTCAAATTCCAGAACAATTCCTTATCCGTTTTGATGAAGATCCTATCAAAGCTATGGTTTCAGCTGTGTATACGAATTTCAAAACTAATTTCCGAGATGTGCCATATTTGAAAGAAAGAGCTATTGTCACACCACGAAATGATACAACAACTGAAATAAACGCTTTTATGTTGGGTATGGTGCCCGGCGAAAATCGTACCTATCTCAGTTTTGATTCGGTCACTTCTTCAACAAAAAATTTAGAAAATTTAGATGTGCTTTATCCAAATGAATTTCTAAACCAACTTGATTTACCTGGTTTACCGCACCACAAGTTAGATTTGAAAGTTGGCACCCCAGTGATGTTGCTTAGAAATTTAAACCAAAGCAGTGGATTGTGTAATGGAACACAATTGGTTGTGATGCAATTGAACGACAGAATTATACAAGCAACAATCATAACAGGAAGCAACATTGGTGAAAAAGTTTATATCCCCAGGATAATTACTGAATCATCTCAGCATAAATATCCCTTTACTCTACAAAGGCGACAATTCCCTCTTAAACTTTGTTATGCGATGACAATCAACAAAAGCCAAGGACAATCCTTAAAAATTGTTGGCCTATATCTATCGCAAACTGTTTTTTCACATGGACAACTATATGTTGCGCTATCCAGAGTCACCTCAAAAAAGGGTCTCAAAATCGTTATTGCTCACAATAGCGACATGCCCTACGGTTATACAAAAAACATAGTTTATAAAGATGTTTTAAAACATTTACAAGAAGGTATAACTTTGTATTATTATTTTGTCCATTTGTTTATTTTTGTAAACATGACTTCACTACTTATTTGTTAAATCACGTTATTCAATTTTGAATTTAATTTGTTCCTAAATTGTTTATTTATCTAGATTAATGGAGGAGCAAGCAATTCGTTTTCTGACGCCATACCAGCCAGCAAACAAACTCCACATCAGGGTATGCAGAATATGGGTCACGAAAAGCATTGGAGATAATCCTCAACCTATAAGTCTTGATTGCGTCTTCGTTGATAAGGATGTAAGATTTTTACACCTTCTTACTTATCGTTGAATGCTAGCATTTTTACGTATCCAAATATGCATGCCATGTTCTCAGTACAACAAACTTTGTAATCAAACATAGACTAAATTCCACGAAGAAACTGATTTATACACTTTGCTACCCAATTATGCATCGCTTACATAATTACCATTTGTCTGATTAATTGTTTCACTAGATATGATCTTGGGCTTAACATTAAATTTATACTGGGTTAACAAGTTCATGCAGATAAACAACAAATGAAAAACCTATTTTCTCCATATGATGGCATGGCTTTCAATAAATTTTGTTAAAAAAAAAAAATATTTCACAGTGCACCATGCACACTTTTCCTATCTTTGGATTTCACTACAAATATTATATTTTGTTCTGTTTGAGGAAGCCTTTATGACTCTAGAAACAAAACTAAGTATGAACTATCAAGTCTTCTTTTCCTTAATTTTTCTTCGTTGTTTTTTAACCTATACAAATCAAACTAAATGTCATTTTGCAAGGTTGCTTCAACTACTACCGATTTGATTCTTTGAATAATCTCCACTGTTATCTTGCATATGATCTTAAATGCTATCTAAGTAGTCACAACTAGACTATATTGCATGTTTACGTGATTCTTAAACTATATGCATTAAATGTTATCCCACTCATTTAGTATTATGTCTAATCTTAAAATTCTCCTTCTAAAAGAGAGATGCGGTTCACGGAAGCATCAACGGTCGAGACATCCAATTTTTTTTGGACCGTCTAAGTGTCGGCAATGCATATGAAATCAACAAATTTCGTGTCATTCACAACAAGAGATCAAGCAAGGTTGTCCCTCATGCAGCTATCATTGAATTGAATAGGAAAACCACAATCGTTCCTATTCACAAAACAAGTCAAGAACTCCCAATGCACTGGTTCAATTTAATTGAGCTTAATCAACTTCATCAGAGAATCGACAACGATGTTGAGCTTACAGGTAACAAGTTTAGTTTCAAGTGCCGCTCAAACATCTAAGTTGATCATTTATATGTTTTTGTTACCTTCAGTGTCCACTCATTCCTCCCATTAAATATTATATGTAGATGTGTTTGGTTGCCTAACGGCTGTGCAGCCAACTGAAGAAATCACTATCCAGAACACAAGAGTTGCAAAGAAGAGAAATCTAAACTTGCAAAACATTAGGTAATTTCTATTTACGTTAAACTCTAAATATTATGTATATGCCACCCTATTTATGACATATACCAAACCATCATCTTTTGTATTACTTACAGAGACGAAACAGTGAGAATAACCTTATGGGGAGACTGCAACAGGTTTTGAGACCAGTGGAATACAAGAACTTTTGCCACCCGTATTTTGTGCTTTCACAAGCCTGAAAGTAAAACAATACCAAGGTTATACCCTACCATACATTATCTAACTACTTAAAGTTTCAGTTTGTTAATTGTTATCTCATATTTACAGGAAAACCTGTTCTCGGAAGCACATGATCAACCGTTTGTGTTTTCAATCCAGAGATTCCATAACTCTCTGAATACAAACACAAGTAAATCAACAACCCTTCTTTAATAACTTTTTCATTTATATTTCTTCGATTAATTTTTCTCACCCTAAACATGCACAAAACAGGTTTAAGCATAGCAGATCACCTCTTCAAATCCTGCCCACCTCAGCTGAGATGTATACGGGCCGTGCAGTCAGTGCTACTACTGAGTCAAAAACAATTGACGAATTGCTTTTACTTGATCCTGCCTTGCACAAGGTTAGTTTGTCATCACCAAACTAATCACCGAAATCACCTCTTTTTACTAATAGATTTTCGTGCTGCATCTAACTTGACCATCTCTTGCTTTGCTTCTCTATCTGTTTATACTCCATGTTTGCAAAGTTAATTTCAAAACCTCATGTTTCCATAACAGAATGCAAGTTTCGTATGCCAAGCAACTATTGTTGAATTCGATTTGACTAAGGGCTGGTGGTACAAATCATGCCCGTCTTGCCATAAAGTTGTCAAGAAAAACTCTGAATCGTTTGAGTGCAATGAACATGGGTTCATAAACAGATTACCCGAACCATGGTAATATACTTTTACCCCTATTTTACATATGATGCGTATAATACGTTGCTGAATCCTTTTTTATTATCTTGCGATTATGACATATAAGTCGTCTCCCCAAGGATTACATAATACATAAATGATCCTTCATCCATACAAAGGATGCCCCTATAGTGTGCATCCCAGGCCTTGCTATAAAAAATTCATTCAACAATCATTTCGAAAATTCTTCTTTGGTTATCACTTTCTGCTTAACAGCTGTGATTCTAAATAGGACCATTGTCAAATATCCTTTTAAATTTGTTCCAATTAAGAATTGTAGCCTACAACAATCTATTTTCTATGTCATTGGGTTGCACTCATCCTTATTTTATGTGTTTTAGTCGTGCTTATTCATATTTACACATGTTCATTAGTTTGGAATTAAACTTCCAGTGCACAACTTTTGAACATCATATTAATTGTTAAACTATGCTTTACAAACTTTGGGAACCATCATTTCCATTTGTGCTTCTACTTTATAGAGCCAGCAGCTAAAATCAACTTATAATGTTGTTCCATGATTGATTAACTCAAAACTTTCAAACATACACTTCTCATTATGCACAATATGTTGATGTGAGGTAAATTAATTCTAAATAATTTGTCTTTCTAACCATTTTATACATGCATACCCTGCATTACAGTGGTTCTATTGCATTTGGTACATTACCCACAAGATTGCTATTACCAGTATTGTTTTCCTAACAACCAAATATCCTCATCTTACCTAGGTTCAAAATAGATCTTATTGTGGAAGATATCACAAATCAGCACAACTTCCTCATGATAGGAAGACATGCCGAAAAAATACTTCGTGTTTCTTGCCACACTCTGGTGATAGAAGATGGACATGAGGATCCTTTCATACTTCCACCAACTCTAAAAAATTTGGTCGGCACAACAAAACAATTTCAGCTCTCTTTTGGAAATCAAAACACTGACTTTGGAAAGACAGACTTCATAGTTCATGGACTACTCCAAGATCAACTGCTTTCGAGCCCAACAATTGCCTTAGTCAAACCAAAAACACCTACTCCCTCCGTAGGAATACATATTATGACTTAAGCGACCCCCAGCCCAGTGATGCCTTCTCACCGACCAAATCAACAACCCCAGTTAGTTGCACCCACAAAGACTTCAAAAAGAGCATTGTTTCCTAATGAAGCGGACAAATCTGACAGGTAAAGTTTTCTCTTGCTTTAAAATCTCATGTGTAAATCTTCCAAACCATGCTTCTCTTAGGTATACTACAATTTTAGACTTATAGTGTTTACAATTTGATACCCCATTGACCATGGGATTCCATTTAACTCTTTTTTTTTATTGGTTTGTTACGTTTTAAGAGCATATATGTATATATGCTTTTGATGAAGTTCTCAATTCAAGAGCATATATGTATGTGTGTGTGTGTATATATATATATATATATTTGAATTTTAACTATTTAAATTGTGTTGAGCTTGCGTCTAACTTAGTGCTGGTGTTTGTGAGTTTCTAAATTTCTTCCAATAGCTTACTTTTAGTTGCTTTTGATTATATATTTCTCTTCAGAACAATTCTTCCACTTGCATTCTTACCAGCTATACTATTGCAAACCAAGCCAACATATTTGAGCTCTGTTTTTTCTTACTATAGGTTTCATAATGAACATCTACTTCTTCTTTGCTTTTTCAACACTTGATTCGATTGCACATGATTTTTTGTTGTTTTTGTACCTGTATCAATAATTTTAACACTGGAAGGCCGTGCTGCATTCACTGCATCAATAATTCTAACACAACAGAAATCAACCTGATTTCCATGTTTCTTTACTTCTTGCCGCAAGGACAAACAAATATATTGAACCTTTCAAATAGACTTTAAATTTATCCCATAGATTTTCTCCTTCTCTTTTTCTGATTGTTGCTGCCATGCTGAGAAAAAAAAAAATTATATTAATGGCTGTTCATTTATCTATGCAGTATTTCATACTTATTCTGATCTCCACCGGTTCTTTAAATGGTGTGGTTTTTCAATCAGTTAACAGTTTTTAAAAATTCAAACATTATAGTTCTAAGCGTAATCATTTGATTAGTCTGCCTTTTAGCATAATTCCCGGAGACCAAAGATCTAACCATGTACAAGACCCAACTATATAGTTTATTTCTATTTCCACCTGGTAGGCTTTCATTTCAGTAAAGCCTTTCATTCATTTCAGATAGGTGAAGCAGCACTCATTTGCTTTTATATATTAATTTTGCTGTGTTTTCAATTGTTTTTTTTTTTTTGGGCTTTTTTCCCATCTCAGACGTGTCTCTATATACATGCACTAATGATTGCAACGTGTTACAACGGTGTATTAACTTTGGTGTATTCTTAACTGATGTGTCCAATTTTGTTTTCACTAACTATTATAAACATTAGGGAAATTTAAAGCCAAATACCAAATTTTAAGAATTTTAACTTGCAGCCATTTTTGTTGGTTTCTGTAAAGATTCTAATGGTTTTCTGTTATAAATTTGTCTCTATTAGATTATTGTTTTTCAATTTAAATTTTACTCTTTTCCAACTCTGGGTGCTTCACTGAATAAATGATACAGATTCTTCTTGAAGTCAATTCGTTGTTTGTTTTCCTTTAGAGGATTGTTGTGCTTCGGTTGGTACCATTCAGCTCTGTCCATCTGTCAATAGGCATTGATCATTTTTGTGAATATGTGGCAGGCCATTGGTGATGCAATCTGTCTAGGTAAAATAGAGATCGTCTTTTAAAGTTAAACTGGTCCACTTTCTGCAAAAAAAAATTTGGCAAAATGGTTTAAGCATCTGTTCACAAAAACTAATTAATGACATCTTGATCAACCTGCACTGATTGTTATCTGGCCACTGAGCATTATGTTTGGGGTGTAAGGTGCATTTTCTATGGTATGGGGTGTCCGAGAGAAACGGTTTCTGAATTAGGTCTATTTGGATTTCAAGGATTACGTTTGGGATTTTGTTTGTAAGATTTGCAGAGAGATGGGGATGTTTCAGTTTTTATGTTTACTTTCACTGGTCCCATTCTCCCTTCCTTAGATGTTCTCTAACCTTATAAATTTGTACCTTCATTGACAGCAAAAAACCTCGCAGCGACCAAACAGACACAACCAATTCTGCTAGAATTGCTAAAGAATTCCACAATCTGGTTGTCCCCAAAATTGAACCAGCAGACAAAGTGCCGATAGCCACACTCAAAACAAAATCTCAAACCAAAAAAAACCAAAGATAGGTAAATTACAATTTGTTTTTCCAGCATACACCTACATAACAAACATCATGCTAGCATTTGTTAAACTATGATTTATATTCTTTGTTATAGTGCGGAAGATGTCCACTCTCAGAAAAAGTTAACACCACAATCTCCGTGATCGACTGCAGCAGGGCTTTCTACATCTTTTTGCCTTTCAACATTTTAGCTTAAGGACTTGACTGTTTCAACAACAACGAAACACTCTTTTTGTTTTTTGGTAACTACTGAAATAGATAACCAACCTACAAGACATATTTTGCCATCTTAAATGTAATGGCAAAATATGTGTGGACAACATGTTACTCCTGTTTCTTAAGGAAACAAACATCTTGCATAGTTTTTACTTTGCGCGTTTGTGCTTCAAAACTATGATGCTAGAATAAGAACAAAACAGTTTTTATATGTTTTGTCAACTGCTCAAACATGTGCCTAACTTAAATGACATCTATTTTGCCACCTTTACTACAAGGCCAACATTTGTGTAAACTACATGTTACTTCTGTTTATTAAGGAACCAAAACGTTCAGTTTCGTTCTGTTAATTGATCAATGTCTTTTCACATCAGTTAAGTTGAATGTATATAAAAACAAAACTACATATCTTATCAACCTCATTCACTCATCTATCCCTCTCTTCATTCTTCATTGTGTTAAATTTATTCAAATAAAACATATCTTCATCATACAGCTCAACATCATGTATTCAAGTCCCGCGGCATTGCGCGGGCACATTTTCTAGTTAGCCCTAAAATAGCTGTATTAATAAAAGGCTAGTCTCTATCCAAAGCCTAAATTAAGGGTAATGAAAAGCTAATTCTTGCTTTGAGCGATGCTAATTATGCTCCACATTTGTCTGTTGCTTCTAGGGGCGGAAACGTGCAAGACGGTGTCATTTGTCTTGCTGGAAGTTAGGCAAAATGCGAAACCTATCAAGTTGTAATCATTCACAAATTACTCCATTTCATAGTCGCAACACTTTAAGAACCGTCGTAAAGGAAAAACTCTTGAACTCGACTGCTATTCTATTACTTGTCTATATTTCGATTCTTAAAAAGTAATTTTTCACTAACACAAGATATACAAGCTCAATTGCGTTTTTGTGCACATTTATAAAAAAGACATTTTTTGGTTTGAAGAACCTCTAAATCTCATCTGTGACGTTTTACTGGAAGATTGTAGTGCCTCATTATGTGTCGATAATGTGAGCAATATAGTCAGTCTCAAGTGTCTAAATAACATTACTCGTCATAAATTCTAATTTTTCAGTTACAAACAGAAATACATTCCTTCTTCTACAAATTTAGGTACAACTTTTTCTTTAATGACCAAAGTAGTTAACATGAGTCTAACTCGCATTTATTCCTTAGATTTGTTACCATTAAAACTTAAATAATTTTCACTTTTACCAACTCAAAATTTACCCAAAAAAATACACACACGCAACTGGACGAGATAGTTTGGTTCGTCTTCCCACCTCTGTTGAAGAAGAGAGATATACCACCCGACAAACGGATCCCGTCTCCTCCTCACTCGCCTCGTGTGAGTAGAAGAATCGTCAAATATAGTAAACAATTAAACATTCTTGAAATCTCAGAAATATCATTTCTTTAATCTCGCACAAAAACGCAATTCAGACAACCTTCGTATCTGTCTCTCAGGTCCTCTCTGAGTGATCGCCTTCCCGTGTTCTTCATCCACGTGGCCACTTCCCGTACTTTCGGGCGCAACTCAAGCCGTGAAGTTTAAGGATCCAAACCCTCCCTTCATGTCCTTAAAGTCAACCTCCAACCTTTTACGGTCACATGGTATGTCATACTTTTTGACTGGTGCACAAGCAGTTCGATTTGTTTAACATTTGATCCCAGCTTAGATTCTTGTTTTTAAGTTATAACCTCGGTTTATCGACATGTGAAAAAGTTAAGATTTTTATGCAGTATGTGTTTAGTTTGGATATTGGGATGCTGTGGAATTAGTTTTCGGATCTGCCAGGAGTTAGTTTTTGCTTAGTGGGGTTGTAACTTGGGAGAAAACTGCGTGATTTCGATTGGAATATGGTTAATTTCAAGTCTAATTTACTATCTTTGATGCAAGATGTAATTTGGAATCTGGATTTTCTGCTTGTTTGAGAGAGAAGTAAGTTTGTGGGGAAAATTTTGATCTCAGACACTTGGAGGTAGTCTGTAGGAAGCGGAAGAGTTAAGGAATTTGATCCTGGTGGGGTGTTTTTATTGAGATGCAGAATTTGCAATCGAGGGCTGTGCCGTTAGAGGAAGGCAATGACCCTGGTGTTACTAGCAGCCGGGCAAGCCAAACGAAGGCCTTGCCGATTAGGCTACTCCAGTTATTCGCGCTGTTTCTGCTTTTCTGTATTACTTTCTCAGTCATTAGCGTATACACAATTCGGCATTTTGGAATCAATGGCGTCATGACAACAGCCGCAACCTCTTTCCAGCCGTGCCTTGAGGAACCAAGAGGTTTGGACCGATGGATTAAGCCGCCATCAAGTGTTAAACACACCATGAATGATGAGGAACTGTTCTGGAGGGCTTCTTTTACGCCTAGGATAAAGAAATATCCTTTTAAGAAAGTTCCAAAGATTGCATTTATGTTCTTGACTAAGGGGCCGTTGCCGCTGGCAACCCTTTGGGAGAGGTTTCTGAAGGGATACGAAAGGCTTTATTCAGTCTACGTTCATTCACTACCATCGTTTCAACCCCATTTTAATCCTTCGTCGGCTTTTTATGGGAGACATATTCCAAGCCAGGTATGCACCTATCTATATGTTATATGAAAGATTCTGCAATAAGTGCACAATTTATGTTTTTGGTTCCGGTATTCATTCAATGGTTTCTCTGGCTTTTACTTTTTGCACATCTTGATTTTCTCTGTGGTGAGCACACACCCCGGTTGCTTGCATTAGGTTGTGTGTCTGAAGTTCAAAATGTAACGAAAATGGAAAGCGCCTCTGCAGGAGGCGGTAATATTTAGAGATGATCAAAGAAAGGGTTTAACCTATCTGTGTATTGGTAGAAAAAGGGGCAATTCTAATTTATCATGTTTGGAATTACAGGGATGTAGAATACCGTCTCCGAGAGAGGGTAGGAAACCCAATTTGTTCCATGTACTCAATTGAATGAATGGATCTGACTTTTTAAATTCATGAAGTTGATAATCCTGCTTGTGAAATATACACTAGGCACAGATGCATTCATATGAACAGATGATGTAAAAGCATAACTTCTTGGGCGATACTCCGACCTCATCTCATATTCATGATTTCTTATTAACGTTCTTGATTCATCTCTAACCATCATTCTTGTGCCACAATTATGATGTTTCCTTTTACATAGTGTTATTGATATATGCCTTCAAATTGTGAGTAAGAATAAGGTGAATTATTTATGTGAATGATACCGGACAGCAGAATTGAAGTTTGTATAGATGTTTGCCCGAAGATAGATGAATATATTTCAAATGTGTGACTATATTCCGTATGTTTTCTGCTTCGTTTAACCTTTTCACTTAACGATTTAATTAACACTTAGTAGCTTCAAAAATGAGTTTCAGGGAAAACGTTTTATGGTCATCTTGATTGCCATTAAACATTCTTGCTGAGTTTTGGTTTTGTCCTGCGCAGGTTGCTGAGTGGGGAAGAATGAGTATGTGTGATGCTGAGAGAAGACTCCTTGCTAATGCGTTGCTCGACATATCCAACGAATGGTTCATTCTTCTTTCTGAATCATGCATTCCGCTTTATAATTTCAGTGTCGTTCACCGCTACTTGATGAAGTCCAAGTACAGCTATGTCGGTGCATTTGATGACCCCGGGCCACATGGAAGAGGACGCTACAATGATAACATGGCACCTGAAGTGAACATATCCGATTGGCGCAAGGGCTCCCAGTGGTTTGAAGTTAACCGAAAGCTTGCCATCAGCATTGTCGAGGATACAAAATATTACCCCAAATTTAAAGAGTTCTGTAGACCCGCATGTTACGTTGATGAGCACTACTTCCCCACGATGCTGACCATTGAAGCCGGGAATTCTTTAGCAAATAGAAGCATTACTTGGGTGGATTGGTCACGGGGTGGACCTCACCCGGCTACCTTTGGAAGAGCGGACATCACGGAGGAATTTCTCAAGAGAATTTTCTGGGGTCAACGCTGCACTTACAATGGCCAGAACTCAACAATCTGCTTTCTTTTTGGAAGGAAGTTTGCTCCGAGTGCCATGGAACCTCTTTTGCATTTAGCACCAAAGTTTCTGGGCTTCTAAGTTACAAGTTTCTAACACATAAACAGTCGGCCAAGTCGACGTCTCGAGCCGAAGAGAGTGCAAAACTCAATCGCCACGGTGTGTATTTGCTTGTTACGATAAATTCAACCTCAGTTGTAATATTTGCTGGTTTGGGGTTTCACCTGATAGGTCTTTGGCAAAATATACTGTTTATAACAGTTTGAGATGTACAGAGAAGTAGCACCCAATTTCGCATTGGGGCGTATCATTTTGTTCACAGTTTTGTATTTGAGAATTTGATATTTTGATGATTGATAGACACTATATTTGAATAATTTGTTCCTGATTCTGTTCACTTTTTGTTTTTGCTTTGTACATAAATCATAGCATATGCTACAGAGTGGCTCATGTGCTGAGGCGAAGTCATGAAGGGACGACGATGGTATTAGGCTCATTTTGATATATTTTTTCACACATAAAAGTGTAGTGCTATGCATGATTTTCAAGGTTTTTTTGTAGGCACAAGCCCCAATCTGACGTTTTTAGTTTAACTTTTTTCATCGGGTTTTGATTTGAGGTTAGTGATTCCTATGAAGTTCAAGCAATCTGTTGCATATGCGCTTTGAGGAGAAGGGAAAGAAAAAAGTTAGAGAGGCTTGAAATTTATATTCAAGATAAAGAATAATAAGGATGACACCATAACAGACTTAAACGACGATGGTCAACTACTTAACACATGACAGGGTAATTTTATAAGATTATGAGAATTTTTCGTATTGAGACTTTTGGATCCTTTTTAGACTAAAATCTTGACTCCGTAGCTGATCACACGCATGTGATTGTTAACGGTAAATCTATACGGTTCATGATTACTATATGGCTCCTCTACACGCGTGGCGATTGTTGGTGGGATTGTACGGCGCGTGAGAGAAAAGCCCATTTATGTTGTAGGTGTAACACCCAACCTCTTCATTTGATGTGACCAGCAAAGAATCTGTTGGGCCCACAGAAGACCCATTACCCTCTGGACACGCCATGGAACGTGGAAGAAATTTTAAAAGCCTCCAAGCCCGTTTGGTTTCACATTCTTTTTGGTCAACACATTGTTTTTCTTTTTATTTATCAAACGGTAATAGCTTTATTCACAGTTCAACTAGTCTCAAGTTCGACTTAACATGAAGTTCAGTCACTCATTAACGATAAAAAAATATTTAAAAAAAAAAAAAAAGAAAATAGATTCGTAAAAATCACTTTTCTACCTCAAAATTGCCCCAAAAAAAAGAAACATGAAGCCAAATTCATTAAAATAAGAAAAAATAACAATCTTGAAATGACAAAATTATGACGTTGGAAAACCGAAACAACTTAATAGTAAATTTAAGTTCCATCACAAACACATAAACTTATCGTCATCAAACTTGCAACATCTAACTAAAAAAAATTATAAAACAAAATACGAAATTGACGGAAACTTGGTCTCCACCGATCCAACGGACTTAAAAGCAAATTTATTTCCTTAAATGAAAAAAGGAGACCTAATATTCTCACGTACCTTTAGGTATCATTTGGTATGCGGGACGGGACGGAACAGGACGGGACAGGACGGAACGGAACGGAGCGGGAGCAAAAATGCCCTCGGATGGAAACAAGGAGGAGGAAGAAGGAGATGGAGAGGTTATAATTTTGTGTTCCATGGATGTGGAACGAGTCGTTCCAGGGGGTGAGGCGAAACGAAAATTCACCCAAAACTTGTCCCGTGGAACAGCTCGTTCCATCCGTTTTAGGCGCACCAAATGTGGGACGGAACGGTTTGTCCCACTCTGTTATGTCTCGTCCTACGTACTAAACAGTACCTTATTTCACATGCAGACAATCATGGACCACCCAATCATGGTTGATGAATCTGACTATAAAAAATGCCGGCCCCCATCATTTAGGGGCACTACAGTAACTTCCACTCATGCATGTGCACCCCCCCAACTTCCAAATACATGATGCCAAGCGAATGTTCTGGAATTCCCATGAAGTAAATATCAGAAGCAAACAGAATCTCCACCCTACACCTGTCGTTTTTCCATCCCATTCAACACCCTGTCGTTCTCAGACTCCCCACGTGTCGGACCCCGGACGGTGGCCCAGTTGCTGACCAGAAAGTCACGCAATTCTGCGCTGCAACCGCTCTGATTGCGCATTGTGGGCGGTTTTTTTTTTGTTTTTTTCCAATTAAAACTTTTAAGAAAAAACGGAAAGAAATATAAAAGCAATAATCTTAACGCGCAAAAGGTTATATAGTCTCTTCCTTAACCGCGTGCTAGCACGCGTTCATCCCCGTCGTTGATCGTACGGTCGACTCACCTGATTCGGAAGTACGGATTCTGATGCGCGCGAGTAAGATGCGTTCACGCGTCAGGGTAATCATTCTCGGAGAATATATTCTCCACTTGAGTTGGACCAAACAAGACACCCCAGTCGTTAGGGCATGTCTGAATACGTCGTCGTTTAGGTTTAATAGTAAAATTTCCCCCGAAATTTAAAACGACCACGCGTACACAAATGAATTCACATGCTGCACGCGATGTGTTTTATAGTGGGACCTACGGGGAATGTAAAAGTGGCTGCATTGCAGCATTAGTCGCCGTAGCTTATTCGAATTTTCAGCTTCCTACATTTAATTTTTCTTCTTACACATTAATCCTTAGAATTTAATTTTGTTTGGACTTTAGCACCAATTGTGCACGCAAAACAATTTCCGCGTGATTGTTTTCTTTCTCTGCACTCAAGTTCATTTTTTACTGTAACTAAATCAAAGAAAAATCAAGAAATATATCAAAACAAATGTGTATAATGAATATATATTTACACTGAGGATTATATATTGATTATATTAAATTAAAGTCGAACTTGATATGAATGAGAATTGAACTTACAACTTTTTATTTATAAGTGAGTAGACTAACACTATGCGATTAACTGGGCAAAGAAAACATTTGCAAAGGAATAAATGGAAGACGGGTTCATTGACGAAAAATTTTCAATATGCTAAGATCACGATCTGATACATTAAGTGTAATAATACAGTTGGATGAAAATTAAAAGAAAAAAGAAATCAACCAAACGTATTATTACACTTTGTGTGTACCATACTGTATTTTCGAGACACTAAAAATATCTCTTAATTGACAAACTGTTTGGGCCCAAAATATTATGATGGGGCCGAGCAGCAAGATGTGCTCGGCCAAGGTAATGACATGCTATGGGCCAAATAATGGAACCCGGACCAGCTGGCAGGGTCGGCCAGATCCTATCTTAAGTAGTCCAGATAAATGAGGAAAGGTCAAGGAAATCCTGGTGCGACCAGGATTCTCGACCAGCAAGGGATAAAGCCTCAAAAGGAGGAGAATTCAAAATCCCAGTAGGACGAGGATTGTTCGAGTTAAGGGTAAACCGGGACAAGGACTCCCAATCCAAATCAGATTGGGATTCAAGGAGCGAGTTGCTATAAATACAAGAAATCACGCAATAGAAAAGGACCCTTCACAATCAGCATACAATTGCCCTGCGCAAAACCTCTCAAACACCTTGAGATTTTTTCCTTTTCTTTTCCTGCCGACACACCTTCAGTTTGGATAAACATCACTGTGGAAGCAACCGGTGAGCACCTTCAGTTTGGATAAACAGCACTGCTGCCGCAGAATCAGCCGACCGAGAAACACCTTCAGTTTGGATAAACAGCACTGTGTCGAGGTCGACCGATTATCTATCTAAGTCTCGGCCGAGAAGGGTTTTCGAACCTTTGTTGGTAGAGGTCATCTAACTAAGCCTTTTCGGCGTAGTTGGGTGTTACGAGTTGCATTGCTCGGCGTATTGGACGCCGAGTGAGTTTATGATTGGATACTCGCAAGTAAGTTTCAGGGTTCGGCATTCCGACGGCCGAACTACGTTTACCATCAAGACATACATCACATTCGAGTACCTGTGCCCATATAGTTTGGTCTCGATTCGGCGTGCTTATACTCTTACGAATATAATCACAGTGACCGAATCAGGGTCCGACGACCTGTGAACTCCGTAGAATTAGTAGCCTTGTCTTCAAGCTATAGAACCCAGAGACCGAGAGCGTTCCTTCCTCGGTCGCAATCGCAAGATACAGAAGTCGATAACGCACCCAACGCGACATCACATTTTACTCCTCGGCCGAGCTCGGCCGACGAGTTGGCACGCCCCGCATTCAACCGAAGGACGTAGTTAGCTCATTAGTTACTCGGCCTGCGGGCCACGTAGGTTTTGTAATTTTTGTAGTCAACACAAACTGAAAGGAAAACGAAACGAAAAATGTGTCAAATTTTAACGAAAGTAAAATTAAGGTAAAATTTACCATACCAAGCAATGTGAGCTGTCGCGCCGAACAATAACAATTAGCCAGCCTGTGTTCAGCGGGCAGCTGCCCGACCAGCCCGCCACTACGCCTATAAATAACGTTCCTTACGCCCTCTCCTTTCCACCTCTCACCTAAGCTCATATACTTGTGCTTTCAGTCTCTCTGCGTCTTCAAAAACCCTAGTTTCCTGAAAGCACACAGAGGTCCGAACCCTATCAAGAATGGCAGTCTCAAAGGCATCCTCCGTCGTCGCCCTCATGGCAATCCTTTTCGCCGTCCTCTTGGCCATCGGCGCCGCCCAGGAGTCCCCTGCTCCCAGCCCAGCCTCCCCTGCAACATCCATCTCCCCATCGTTCGTCTCCGCCATTGTCGCCGCCGTCGCCGCTCTGGCCTTCGGATCTGCGCTCAGGGCTTGAGTTCGCGTTTTCTGCTGCTGGTCTGGATGTGGCTGTGTAGAGCGGTTTGGGGTTTTATGACTCGTTTTATTTAGTAGCGAGTGTCGTTTTAGTAACTGATGGCTATGGATCTTTAGCGATTTCATTTACATATGATGGCTTTGCTATCATTATTACTATGATGGATTTTGTGGATTTCTGAGTATTATTATGAGTAAATAATTCATTTATTTTATTTCGTTTGTCTAATTTTCTCTTTTCCTCTTCTAATTCTGTAATTCTGTGTTTGATGAGTGTGATTAGCTTGCGATCTCGATGTTTATTCTCTTAATTTAATTTTAATTTCATGAGAATCTTGCAATTAGAAATTTAGAAGTAGATAATGTGAGTTACAGCAGACATCTCAGATCTGTATTATTTAATTTAATTTACGAATTTTCTTAAAGAAGGTGACTGCAAAAAACTGAGTATCTGAGTCGGTGGTAATTATTTATTCCAACCAACAAAGCGATATTTTCCAGCTGCAAATATAAAATAATAATTTTTAAGCTGTTTCTCATCACATGGATAATAATTCTTCAGTTTTGTGGGTACACCGATAATTACAATTCGGGATGTTATTTTCTTTGGTCGAGAGAAATAATCCAGAGAAGGAAAAAAATGCATCACGAAACTTTTGTGGTCAAGTACCGACTGTTAACCTACATGCCATAGAATTCGTACTCAGTGGTAAGAGGCATATAAACTGCGACCAATTGACGTAATTCACATTAACAAGTAATGTTGGAATTTGTTTGGTTGTCGAACACTATCAGAATCCTCTTTGTTTCGATTCCTAAGTTTTGGGTCGTCGTCTGCCCTTTCAAGCATAATTGTAGGAAATACACGAAATTTGAATTTGAATGCAAAAGGAAAAGTCTATTGCCCCGACAACTGACCGAATTCACATTTATAAAATGCTGATATTTTGTAATCACTGTGGATATAGTGTAGTGCGAATTCAAATATGTGTAGTTTTTGGTCTCCACAATCAGCGTTAGAATTAGTCGTTGACAAGACTCGGATGATGGGTGATGGGGGCAGACTCAACAATAACAGTAATAACAGACATCACTAGCACTTTCCAATCCAAATACCAATTCTTATGTGGCATGACATGAAAAAGCAGCAAATGACAGCAACTTCAAATCTATTTTTAGTAATTAATAAATACTTTTTATAATTTTAATAGTTAACTTTTGTTTTAAAATACCAATTACAACTATAAAAAGTAAATAATAGTTTAAATTTGACATATCGGTTAGAGAATAAAATTTATAAAAAGATCAATGTGTCACATAAGCCTTTAAATTTAAATTTTGTGTTTAAAATTTGACATCTCATTTGAAGATAATCTTCAGAGGGAAATTTTTTCTTAATTAAAGCAGATTAAGAATTTAATGACAATGATGATGAATTATGATTGTAAATGTGAACGGACTCATTATTCAACTCCCCTGTTTATTTCTCCGTCAACCACCAAATGACTCATGTTTTCTCACCTTCACATAGTTTAATGCAGTTGATTGGTTACCTTACCGTTGAAAGTGCATATTGCGTTTAGAAATAAATTACTACTGACACGTCTCCCTAATCACGTAAAAAATGCCAATTAGAGACGCCACATAAAACGTAATGTGACATTGACAATTTGCTAATGTCTACGTAATTCTCTGTGTGTTTTTTTCGCTTGTCATTATCTTAACAACTGCAAATCAAATGTATCTTTTAGATAACTATTATCACCATATCATTAGCACGTATGTGATTCTTTTTATATCTAGAATTTCGTCCGTGGTATTATTATTTTGTTTAAATTATAATTATGTATTTATTTTTAAAATAAGGTATATTACTATATTCATCTGCTTATATTATAACTGACAGAATAATAACATTACATGACGATGTAAAAAAAATCTTGACATCTAGGGAGCGATGGAGTCCGGGTTTCCACTCGGATGGTGAAGTCTGAAATGCATTCCATTGTCCATGAGGACTCTGACTCAAGTGTTATGAGCACTCACCCCACCAAAGCGTAGACTCCCCGTTATCCATTTGAGCATTATTATCGAAGTTGTCAATTCGATGCAATGATGAATTCGTCCATATTTAGTTTCTACTTGGTTAGAGGAGATTAGATTCGATTCACACGGATGAACGAATCATACATATTTTGTAATGAGTTTTGTATCAAACTATTGTCATCAAGTTAATTATGCATTGTCAGTCTCCTGAATTTCAAGGTTAAAGAAAATTACATCTTTCGATCTTAATCCAACGATAAAGGAAAAATAAAAAAGTTTAAAGAACATTTTCTTTTTTACCATTGGGTAAGAATAGATCGAACAATTAGTTACCACAATTGACGATTGTATTTTTCCTCGGGTAACATTTTTCATGACTGGGGGAATTAAATCCCAATAACGCTTTCGCAAAGGGTAAATTTTCATTCGTTCGTGATCGTGTTGTTCGGAACATTGGGCGGAACGTAAAAACAAAGACAGTATACACAAACGGAAATCAAATCCGTTCATTATTTCAGACTGTTGAAAGGTGGAAGATTTACAGAGTTCTAACATTTTCTCATCCCTTCGAAACGAAGGCAAAAAAGGAAGAAGAAGAAAACTAAGATCCTCTCAACCTTGTCATCTTCGTCATCAACACAAACCCTATAATTCTATCTTTTTTTACTAAACCTCGTTTTATTCAGAGTCAGACTCCACCACATTGCCCATTGCCTTTAACCCTCTTGGTCTCTGCATCATCCAAAAAGTAATAACTAGTTAGTTATAATGCATGAAAACGAGAAAATTAGAGTAGGGCAGCCCGACCAACGAGATTAGAATTTAGAAAGGCACTCTCACGAAGAAACATGCCCCGTTGTGTACCATCCGACCCTAAGTAGGTATATCTTCCAGTGCAGACATACCCATATTTGGTGACCATTTGTGAGAGTGGCCTAACCACCGCGTACCCTACTTTCACCCGAAATTGATGAAAATTGCTTAAAATTCAAAATAATTGAATACCTTTTTGGAAATCTTCTTCTCCCGGACCTCGTACCGTTCCAGCGTCAGATCACAAAGCCATGCTCCCGGGCTCACAAGCTATTAAATATAAATGCAGAAAAATAATGGAAAGAATTAGATTAATCATTACATTTTATGGACAAAGGCAAAAGGGTTGGCTTTTGCTTTAAGTAACGGGAAAAAGCACTATAGGCTTTTTTCATAAGCACTTTTCTCTGCTTGGAATCGAAAACCAGATTAATAGTGCGTTTTTGTTCTCTCTGTACTTGGCACT
Organism: Pyrus x bretschneideri; assembly: GCF_019419815.1. Lineage (NCBI taxonomy): Eukaryota > Viridiplantae > Streptophyta > Magnoliopsida > Rosales > Rosaceae > Pyrus > Pyrus x bretschneideri. The sequence goes on along the minus strand of NW_025999390.1, from coordinate 3,492,460 downwards.
TGGCAGTGCGGTCCAAGCCGGACGACAGTCAGGCTCACGTAGCCACCCAACAAAATTATGACTACGAAAGTACGAATATGCCCTCCACATGAACCATATTTACCACAAGAACATTTATTAAGAGCCCACTGGTTTTTAAAAATCGAATACCAACTAAATCACATGCGTACACGTGGGAGGCAATGCACCGCCCAATCACCATGAAATCAGAAAGAGATCCTCTCTGGATCTTTCCCCAAAACCCATGATCAAATGATTCAGGTCTTTAAAATTTGATCCAACCGCTAAAACAGAGAAGTTAGTAAAAATTTTTAAAAGTTATAATAATTTTTTACCGTTTGATCAATGTCAAAAATTCGGCTCATTTCATCCATAGATTTTGAAGGAAGGGATATGAAGAGATCTCTTTCCCATGAAATCCACCGAAAAGCGACCACCAACTATTGCCATTTGCCACGTTCATATTATTTAACAATTTAATTAATATTAGATATTACAAAAAAAATTAAGCCCCAAAACCAATAATTCGTCATTCCACTTGGACAACTAAGAAACTTTGGGGGATGAATTAGGTATAGATGATGTCCTTGGGACACGTGTATGTCTGGTTCTTGCTGTCACTTTAGCACTCCTTTGGCTTTTTATCTAAAACTAAAAATAAAAATAAAATTTTAAGTAGATCATTTTTTTAAATTATATAACGTGTCACCAATAAAAATTAAACGGTCTCACGAGAACAATTTATAGGATACATACACTGCTAAAGTGACGTCTCTAGCGCCAATGAAACATCACCATTTGAACAAAACTCAAACATGTTTTTTTCTTCTATTGACGCGATATGCAACGATGACCTTGTACCGGTGCCAACTTTATGTTTTTTTTTTATCCTTCAACTAATCTAGACCTAGTCCACATTTTGTGACAACAACAAATTGCATATACAAAATAACAAACCAATCACAACAAGCAATGTAAATTTCTAGCCAAAAACACAACTCTAAAGATCCGAAAAGGAGTTGAATAGACCTCGTTAATGCTGAGATTGCGTATTTCAAGTTAATCACGTATAGTTACGAAAAACAGAAATATATGTAACATTATGTGATTAACTTAAAACAATGTCGCGACGTAGTTCTAAATTTTTTACCTTGACAAATTGACTTTTTCCTAAATCAAGCAACTTATAATCAAACTAGGTTTTTGCAATGGTGTTCAAAGCTACTTAAATCCCTAATCATTAATTAAGGAAACTAATTAAGCAGAGATTAAATTAAAAACTGAGTGAGAGAGAGAGAGAGCTTACATTGAGGGTGCGTTGGATGAACTTGGCACGCTTCTTTGGTCTCTGAGGCAATTTGGACCCTTTAATCGCCATGAAGTCCTCCTCTTTCTCTTTATTGGTCAAAGCAATCACGAACTTCGGCGGCCACACCATCGGTGGCCCCGCCGCCGCCTCTCCGCTCCCCGACGAAGACCCGCCCTTCTTGCTATCGTGCGCCGTGTCCGAAGACGCTGCAGACTTGTTGTGATGATTAATCTCATTATGGTGGTGGTGGTTTTTCTTATCGTGCGCACCCCTGTCCGGCGAGGTAATTCCCCTCACCCCTCCTCCGCCGTTGCTCTGGCCTCTCATGGCAGCAGCGCTCGTAATCTCTGAGTTTCTGCGGAACCAGATATCAAATCATAAAATCAAATAAAAACATAGATAGAACATAATAAATGATATTTTCGCAAAAAATAAAAAACCAAATAAATGAGATAATAAAATTTTGACGTGGGTGCGTCAAATTACAAGATTGACCTCGGTCGATCTAGATCGGTGGGTGAGAGAAGGCTAGTGAAAGAAACTCTGTGGGTTTTTGGCGTAGAGAATGAAGCGTGGTGTTTGGCTTCGTTGCGGGACCTTTGCGTTTTGCTTTTATGGTGGGAAGTTGTTAGTTTTTTCATTTATTTTTTAAATAAATAAAAAACCAGATAATACATTTCACAGAGAGAGAGCGGAAAAGCGACGTGCCAGCTGGTTCTACGGCTGGTTTTCGGCCGTTGGATCGAGGGTGCCTTTTTGAGGGTTAAGGACACGTGTCGGCTGTAGACAGAGGCCGACCTGTTGCCTAATCCAATCGGACGGCTGATGATGGGTAGTTGATGGAATTCGGTTATGGGATGGACACGTGGAACGGGAATTGCCCGTTCCTTTTTTCCAATGAGGCCGTGGAATCAGGGTGCCGGTCGTTGTGGAACGGATGCCAATCATGCTAAACGATGGAGTGGAGGTTCCGATGATCACAGTAGGAATACGCCTGCTACATGTTATAACCGGATAGGATGGTTTAAAGCAAGGAAAGAAGAAACATATCATACCAGATTTATGATCGAATCAGCTTCAACAATTCCTATGGTAATAAATCAATGACACTAAGGTATTGGGACGGAGCACGCGTGAGTGATTTCCGACCATTGATGTGGTGAGCAGCTGTGCCTGGCATCAATGGCTCAGAATTATCCACGTGCACGTCATTCCTAGAGCTAAAACTCAAATCAAGTTCATTGCACTTAGAACACAACTCACCGATACTATGACTTGATCCCCCTAAATTACTCGATAGAATCGGTTTCACAATTTAAGATCTAAAGCATGAGAAGAGCAGGAGTCGAACTCTTACCTTAGGTACGAGAGGGTGTAAACGCTCCTTGTGCGACTCGAGATTCTCTCTCTCTCTCTCTTTCTCTCTCTAAATTTAGTATTTCGTGATGTGTGTTTCTGTTGCACAAAGTCAGTTGTGACTACATGAGCAATCTATTTATAGTGATTCAGCTACTAGGTTTTCTAGAAAGACAAGGAAAGAAGGCGGCCTCACGTACTTACCATGAGCTCTCTCCTTCCGGAACTTACCCATCTCTGCACCCCCACCTGACCAATTGGAGAGTGGGTCAACATAAAAACCTACACAACAGATCCAGCCCCAATTCTATAATTAAAGTCCTAATCCTCTAAAAAACTTCATTAAACTACACATTAAACACATGCTTAAAGCAGAACGTTTATAATTAAATGAATGAGACCACAGGAATATAAAACATGTGGTGCGGGACAAAAAGATCATTAGTGCTTACTCTCTAGCCTTATCCAATCCTACATAAACACTATCCAATCCCACTCATATAAAGGAGACAACTTGGGCAGCACTCGAGCCGTGTGCATTAAGAGCTGTACTTAAATTGGTCACCCAATATAATGAGATCCGCTTCTTCGTTTAGAGTGTCTAACTATGTAGTTGATCTAATTGTCGAACCAAGTTTCCGTTTATCCTTTTTTTTTTTTTTTGGTCAGAGTCGATAACCTTGACTGTACTTTGATAAATCAGAGCAACAAAACACTTGCTTAAGATCAAGTATGCTAATATTTTCTCACAAATCTAAAATCTCAACGCCGAGACTGAGTGATTTAAAACCTAATGATCTGACTGTGCTATTAAAATTAACGATTAACGATGAATTCATTTCATATAAATCATTCTCAGACAAGGCTAGAAACCAAAGTTGAAGCGACAAAACCCAGCATAATCACACCTCACTAAACGACGAAACTACACATTAGCAAAGAGCAAGAGAACCTAAACGACGTCGGGCGAAGGAAAAGAGTAACTGAGTGAGTGAGAGTACCGACCTGAGAATACGCTGAGGTAGCGGTTGCTGCGGAGATAACGGCCGTTGACGGAGATTCAAATACCCGTTACTCGTCTGATTAACGGTGGTGGAAGGCTGATTGGCCAAGTCCTTATCGGGTCGAACGACCCGGCGATCAACCCGGACCGTGGTTCGGGTAACCGGGGCGCCGCTCGAGTCGTCCTTCTCCTTGACCTGGATCTTCATACACCGGAGGCGCTTGCGGTTCCCCCACTGCAAAACGAAGTCCGACGTCGTTTGGTGTCGGATCGCAACCTCGGCGGAGACGGAATGCATCCCCGCCGGTTCTATCTCTACTGCTGGTACGGTCCCTTTCCATCTGCATTTAATTACAGCGGTTAGGTTAAAATCGTACTTTTATATTTTAAACCGGGGTTAAACAAAATTAAAAGAGGACAGAGGAGGCAAAAACGAGAATCTGGAATTGGGTTGTGGCTGGCTGTCTGCAACTGCAAGAACCCAGAAATAAAAATTCAAATTAAAAAGAACGAGTTTATCCAAATAGATGGAGAAGATGAAGATCCAGAAAATGTAGGGGAAGGACAAGGCATTAAAATTTGATCCTTGATAACTGGGGAGACAAAGATGTTGCGCAGTTTCATCTCTTGCCTTGTTCGTTTTCTTCTTGCTCTCAGTTTCCCGGGAAACAAACAGAAAGTTTTTACTTCTTCTGGTGTTTCAACTTCTAAAAAAACTGATGGCGGAGAAGAACATAAGCATCGGAGTTAGAACTGGCAGAAGAAGAACATAAACATCGGAGTTCGAACTGGCTAGAAAAAACTCGAAAGGTTGGTGGATATTGAAAGAGAGGCCGTTTCTTTTGAATGCTGAAAAAATTCAAGGACAATCGATGGAAATGACCCGGCACAAAAATAAATAAACCAATAAATAAATAAAATCTTCACCAACACAAAGGTATTAGTTGCAGAAAACTGACAGAACCCAGAATGCGAAATTTGAGAGAAGACTCGAACCGAAAGATGGATTCAATTAGAAGATGCAGAGAGATTGCGATTTTGAGAGAGAGAGAGAGAGACAGAGAGACAGAGAGACAGAACTCTTGGAATTTCAATGGGAAAAGCATATATTATGATGTAGAAGTATGTCCTTTTGAGAATCCATAGAACAAACAGATTGCTTCGACTCGATGGAGATGACGAAAATGGAGTTGAAAGATGAGAAGATTCGATGAACTCAAAAAACGGGTTGAAATGGAATCCACCAGTAAGATCAAAGGCGGAGACTTTTGGTTTCAACTCTGATCTATGAACCGGATAAATGAATCCTCACCTGTAATGCTCAGATTTCTCAACCACCTACAATCCAGAACTTGAAGTTGAAGTTTTGCTTTTTCTGGGAAATCTTGTTCTGCTCGGCCTTTGAGACCGCAAAATGCAAATCTACACCCAAAAATCGACGAAACGATCGAAATTCAGAGCTCGTCTCCCTGATACTCTCAGAAAACTAGTTGAGATTTCTTCAGAAAACGGGTCGAATCTCTTCGAAATGAGCCTGAGAATTCGAAATCAAAACCAAACGATGAATTAGAACAGGGAAACAAAGCAAAACGACGAATTTCTCTGCAAATTCCAGTGAAATGAGATCGGTTTTGCAAATTACCCAACAAAATCGCAATCGAATTCTACTTCGGAAACTCTTGGAATGTATCTGCAAAACATAAATTCCACCAGAAAAACAAAAACCCAAGTCAATTTTCTGAATTTAGATTCCATTAAAGCAGCACAAAAGGACCTCTGTTCTCAGAATTCAAACCTCTCCAAGCTCTCGCAGACTCAGAGAAAAAGCTTCGATTGGATCCTCTACATTCACATAGGCCAGCTCTACGAATTCGAATCTGAATTCCCAATTCAAAAAGTAAATGAAACTCGAAGGCTAAAACTCTAGAGAGAAAGAGTTAGAGAGAGAAAGCTTCGTGCTTTCTTCTGGTTTTCTGATGGAACGAAATGCACTCTTGCCTTTCAAACCCAGTTTTTATACCAAGCCCGTTACTCTCTCCGTCACACATCAAACGTCCAACGCCGAGCTTTCTCCACCCTCGATCCACCATCCAACGGCTCCCGCATCTTCCTCTCTTAAACCGTCAGCTCCGTCTCTTTTAAACCCCGTTACGACGTCTTAATGCGCTCCCTTCCCTTCGCGGCTTCACAGCCTTCACCCTCCGTCTCTTTTGTACCTTTTTTTTTTTAATATTTTTAATTATTTTTTATTTTATTTTCTGGTGAACCGGTTCGATGGCGCTTTGGTTCGGGTCACGTAGATGTAATCAAAGTGAGCTAACTGTGGTTAAATTTTAACCGGGGTCGGGGATTTAAGTTATCAGACAATTGTCCGTAGTATCCGGTTGCTCTGGTCGATTATAGACCGTGTACAAACCGGGCTTAAATGTTGTGGGTACGGTTTTTGACCAAATTATATTGTTGAATCTTGAGCGTCCATCAAATAAAGAAAAAGAAAAAGAAAATCTTGAGCGTCGGTTTTGCCACCATTGTCCATTATTGGTTTGAGCATATGGATCGTATTTTAAGTTGAGATGTGAGAATTGAAAGACACTTTGATAAGACTATTTTGTTAGACACTATTAGTTAGGTATTGTTGTGTTTTTTAATAAAATTATTTCTACTGTGTTGTAAGAATAAACAGTTATAAAATAAAATTTTTAAATATTTGGTAAGTTTTTTTTCCGTAACAGTGTTTTTAACAAATAAAAAAACAATGTCTGAGTGTTTATTAAACTTTTATATAAATTTTTTTGAATATATTAAATGATTAAAGAAGATAAAATATTTAATATGATATAATTATTGTCAAAGACAATAATGTAGGGACAAAGATTATAATTTTGTAAAATTGTGGGGGTATACTTGTCATTTGAAAAGTTCATTAAATGAGCATTGATTACTATACTTTGAAAAAATAAATTTTTTTTAAAAGCATGGTAGACGTTGTTTGTGCTTTTTTATATTTTTCTACTTTCATTGACATTAGTTTTAACAAATTTTTTATTTTTATTTTATTTTACCAAACACATTTAATGTTCCAGATTTTTTAATAAGCTGCTTTTTTTTTTTTTTTAAACATCACAATCTCATACCAACCCTGAGTGAAAACATTTTTAAAGAAAATGTTTATGAGTTCCAATAATGCTTAATATGCTTCTTACAAAAAATACCAGTTATGTGCTTTGAAAGTAGTTCAAGTACTTTTTCAAAATTCACTAGTATTTTTAGTAAAGATTGATTCTCAAAACATTTTTATAAAAATGTTTTCAACCATTTTAAAAATTATGATATAATCCTACATCGGTAGATTATCGTAGGGTTGAGTAGGATTATATCATTGGGTCTCATATTTGTCCAAAAGGTATTCCCTAAATGTGGTGGTCGGATACTAGTTGTAAATTTAATTTGTGAATTTTGGCAAATGGTAAATGCATTATAATAAAAAAGTTTTAACGAAAAACCCGCGGTACTTGTGACATCCCGTCCCGGAATTATCGAAACGTACATGTGAATTGACCATTTTGCCCCTAGTTAGCTTGGTTGTGTTATTGGTTATTTGTGTGCCTTGTTGGCATGCTTAGGGATCACACACATACCCTCATTTTCCCTATCCCTTTCTCAGTCACTTTCCCTGTCTCTTTCTCTCTCTCTCTCTCTCCCGAGTCTCTATCCTTCCTCTCCCATTCGAAAACGTACGGACACACACTAAACCCCTCAAAACATCACGGATCGAGGAAACTAAGGACACCTTCGAACTCGTGAAGCTCGTGTGAATACAACCATACCATTTGCAGGTGAGAAATCCTCCATTTTCACGTCGATTCCATAACCTCCGATTTGAGCACTATTCATGCAAACTTAATCTAGTTAGTTTTTGGACATTTGCAGCTTGTAGATGTGTAGGTGAGGTCCCAAGGAGCTTGGGAGTGTATCGTTGGACGGAATTGGACGACGGGATCACGAACTGTAAGTTTGGCCGAATTTTCATATTTTTGGAAAGTTTGATTCCGTTGTTTTTAGGCCCTAAAACTAGTCCAACGTAGTAGTTTATGATTAGGGCTTCATTTTGGTGTAAATTACGTGAAAAATGGATGAAAAACGAAGGAGAATAGTGAGTTTAAACTGTTCACAGTTTTCTGGTGACCGGAGTCCGGCGAGGGTTGATCGGAGAAGAAACAGGAATATTCCGTTAAGTTTAACGGAATATTCCTAACGGCAGTAACGGCGTCTGTTTAGGTTTAACGGAATATTCCGTTAGTTTAACGGAATATTCCTGACGGCGTCTATTGACACCGTCAGTGTGCACGGCACGTGGCCGCGCGTGGGGGCGCGTAGGTCCGTGCCTGTTTTGGCGCGTGGGGGCGCGTGAGAGGTCCAAAAATTATTTTAAAAATATGGTTGTGATCCTGAGGTTGTGTAGAGCACGTTGGTATATTCATTTGTCCATTTTGAGCAATGTATGAGAAGTTATTTTGAACGGAAGGTTATGTGCTTTAAAGTTAACGTTTTTATAGTTAATTCGCATATAGGTGACACGTATCCCGAGGACGAGCGTGCACACTCGAGGCAAGAGGGCTACGACCCTTCCACATACCAGTGAGTGGGCTTTTGGTTTTCCGTATATACCTATATACATATTAATTCCCATAAATTAGTATAAAAGCTTATTCGTTATATGCCATTCCTTTTATATAATTGGTGGTTATGCATGATTAGTTGCATATACGTTTATTTATATATTCAATTATGCATATGTCTATAGATTTAATGGTGCTGTGGAGGCACAGGTAAGTGCCAGGTAAGCGTTGTTAATAATTTCATTAATTAGTGGTTAGAGGTGCTTAGAGAGCTCATAACCTGCACCCCCGGTGTTAGTGCTCCTGCCCAGAGTAGGGCACAGTCCTTCACGTGTTGTTCACCTCCTGCACCATACGCTCAGCTTGGATCCAAGTTAGGTGCACAATCTTGTTGTACAGACCACTATAGGTGGTTCCGACTTGTAGGTGACCCGCGATTATTCGCACAGCCTTCACGTGATCGTAGCACTAGAGCGTTTATATGTATTGCACCCAGGCTTGTCGTACAGACCACTACAGGTGGTTCCGACTCGTGGGCAGGTTTAGTTGTGAGATTGAGATTTGAGCTCTAGATTCAGCCGTACAGGTCACTTTAGGTGACTCCGGCTGCCAGTGATAAGTTATTGACACGGTTTATACCTGAGCACTTGCATTTTATCATGATGGCATACCCTTGAGCATATCTGGCATATTTATCCCTACGTATATATGTTTATTTTCTGGGAAGTATACAGGTTTTACGGCGAGGGGTTAGAATAGATTTTATGAAATGGTTTTCAAAGAATTTGTTTTTGCCTACTCACGTTTTTGTTTTGCGCCCCTCCAGGTTCTAGTAGCTTAGCGGGCTCGGTGGTTTTCCCCGGTGGACGTCCCGGCATTTCTGACAGACACTCACCGATGTAGGGTCACCTTCGGGTGCACTATCGTTGTATCTTTTCTTTGGACTGCTGTAGTCTTTAGGCTATGAATTCAGCGTCTCACTTACGCTAGCACTTATTTTATCACTTTGCATATGCTAGTTTCTAAATTATTCGTACTTTTATATTATTTCCTTTAGCTTCCGCACTGTGCACATGGCTACGTCACTACCACGTGGCGGCCAGCATGCCCTGACCTCGGTTGGGGTGTGTCAGTACTGTTCACTTTAACGAAAAATCATATTTTTTTCACTAAAAAGTCAATCTTGATACTATTTACTTTACCTTTTATTTTGTCCTTATCGTTAAAACTCAAAGTTTTCAAGCATTTTTCATTAGTTTTTCCTTTATAATAATTGTTCGCATTAGATTTTGGGATTTTGATAAGCTTATTTGACTGGGCTGGTTTGGTATTGCAGTGCTTTGAAAAAAAACTGCTTCTGCTGTGCTGTAAGAATAAGCAGCTGTGAAATAAAGCAGCAGAGTATTTGGTAAACTTTTTTGTAAAAGTGATTTTGAAAAAAAGAGTAGTATTATAGTGTTTGGTAAATTTTTATGTAAAACATATGTGAAAAAAAACCGATTTTTCAAAGCTGGGTTTTGCAGGTTCTTGTTTTTGGCTTTTTTCATCTAAAACTGTAAAAAAAAACTGAAGCTAAATGTTAACCAAACACAAAAACAACTTTCAACTTTTTTTTATACCAATTTTTTTCAGAACCACCTCACGACCAAACCAGACCTTCAATTGATGACTAGCATGTGCACTTGAGCAACTAAGCATAGCGTTACTCTCGTATGATATATTTCTTTGTAAACAACAGAAGTCGAGAAATTTAAAATATTTTAATATGCGGACCAACATAGTGAGCCGTCTGTTTTTAGTGTGAACATTGTTACAAACTTATCTTATTATCAAAAATAGATATGCATTATTAGGAGATTATATACGAGTTCGATTCCCACTGTTGTCTTATTAGTTATAAAATCACTTTATTTCAAAGTTTTTGGAGTTTTCCTAGATTAAAAAGAATATTAACGAACTAATGACAAATCCATATTCGATTTCATGAGGGTAAATAGTATACGGCTCTCTGTAGGACCCACAACGTGGCTGCTTGCTTCCCTCGATTAAGGCAGCTACAGGTTGGAGCACGTTGAGGAAGGAAATTTAAGGATTGGGCGTATGTACTCCTGATATCTCATGAAACGACGACGTACTTTTAGCTCCGAATTAAATTACATGTCGAAACAAAGCCGGATAAACTTTCATGTTAAGTCCGGGAAATGAGAATAAAAGATTTTATCATTAAGTTACTCTATGATAATTTCAAGCTTAAACGTCACCATTATCGGTCAAGTTGGTTTCTGTGTTTTTAATTTAGCTGAATTGATCCTCGTGTTCACCTTCGTTAGCTAATTTTAGACAATCCATTAAAGGACGATTAAAATTGACATGTGCCTCGCACATAAGAGGACAAAAATGTAACTTCAAAGTAAACCCATGCAAGATCAAATGATTGACAATGACCATCTCATGTGCAAGACACGTCTATTTTAATGGTCCTTTAACAAATTGTTCAAGATTGACTAAGAAAGGGCAACACAAGAATCAATTTAGCCAAATTGAAAACACAGAAACCAAATTGGCCGATAGAGTAAAACAGAATGATCATATTGATGTTCAAGCCTAATTTCAATCATAAAGGACACTACTATAATCACAATACTAATGACATTATATCATAAATTGCAAACTTTTTTATAACCAAAGAGGGAAAAGACGTACAGATTCATACATAACAAACGCGCTAACAATACTTACAAGTTTAAATGTACGTCCATTACAAAGCAATCTAGTACAGCAGACGAGCTTGAGCTTGAGCTGGTATTTACAAAGTTCCACCCAAGCAATCGAAATAACATTCATCGAAATTGATCCTTATATATGTGTGTTTGTTTGCATATAGATGGCGGCCAGACTCGTTATTCAAATTCCACATTTTGCTTACAAATCACGCACTGAATCCCCGGTGCAGGGAGCTCCAGCGACTGGAAGGGGCGCTCACGCAGGCTTGCGCTGAAGCCTCGGCCATCTGCTCCTGTGTCATTCCGGCGTTGCAGATGTTTGCCAGGGAACGCATGTGTTTCATCCCGTATTGAGATAGGGATCCACAATGTGTCTCAAAACTCCTCACCTGTACAACAAGACCCATCAGGCAACTAATTGGCGTAATCTTAAAGTTTCAGAAATGTTTTAAATCATTGACGAGAGATTGAACAGCAGAAGTTTTACCATTGTCTTAAGGCAGTCCCAGTCATCAACAAGCGGCTGCCCAGCAGGTCGAACGGCGTTGAGTACTTGTGGGCCTTTTTCAATTCCGAACAGGAGTTTCCCAATGAGCTTCATGGTCTGATCTATGTGCATTCTGTGAGACATTGCTTCAACAAAATCCTTTTGAGCTTGAACTTTCCTTGCAGAGCCTTCTGGAGCTTTACGATACTGCAACCAGAAAGGCAGAGGAAAATGATAACAAGGGGATTAGATCTTCCAAAAGATGACCGGTACACATATTATCAGAAACGGCAAAAGTATTCACGGGGGAAAGAGATTAAACCTTATGCCAGAAATGAAGAAGATCAGCATCGCGCTGGTTGACAGCTTTTGAAGATGGCCTCAAGGAGTTCTCACCCAGAAAAGTGTAGTTGTCATTTGCAGGATTTGTCCCCATGTACACAAAGAGGTTGTTCTTGCTGAGCCCTACATCGCCGTATTGCATGACATGAGAACCAAATCCATAATTGTCATTGGCTGTCCTCGTTTTAACCTGGGCCATCATTATGAAACCAAAGAATTGCCATTAGCAACTACCAAGAACACATCGAAGTAGGGGCATCTTGATACTTCCTGGCCAAACCCTAAAACTTAATATAAACAACTAGTCTACCTAAATTATAACGGGACAATGAACAATTCTTTTCAGTACAAACCAAAAATCTCTACTTGTTCTATAGCAATGTAAGGGACAAATTCTTACCAGTTCATATTGCTGGTGCAAAGTTTCTGACCTCAAGTTGTGTATGTCACTGTTCAAAAGTTGAAATGTCAAATATCAAAGTAGTAATTTACAATTTGAACAGTTTCACTCTATAACCTGAGAAAAAAACTTATTCTTGAAAAGGCAATCCAAACACCGATCAGAAAAACCAACTTGAAGTAGTACTTTTGTTTCAAAGGAAGCTGCAATTGCTGTTTTCCAACAAGGATATGCAAACAAAAAGTCTTTGTACCTGTCTTCCATCCAAGCAACACTATACAAGTCACCCAAGCAGGTCTCGTATTCTGGGGGAGGACTAGGATACTCTCCAGGGCAGTAAGTTCCCCAACTGCTCTCTTCTGCATTCGACGCAGTGGTTGCAAAGATATTCAAACCTTCCGGAAGAAGACCCTCGAAGATACTTCCAGATTCACAAGCTTCCAGATAAAATACCTGCAGCTTTAAGAATTAGGCCAACCCTAGTTGTACATGCATCCATCTGTCTACACTTTACAGTTCAACTAATAACTTACTAGGCTTTTATAGGTTCCGGCAGCATGCTTCTTCTTCAGGACTTCTATCAGATCGTTAGCATAAATATAAGGACTAGTCGGCATCCCTAGGAAAAGAGTAAGTAGATAAGATAAGGGATACAGGCAAAAGAATATCAGTATTTCATGAGTAGACTTAATATCTCCCAATCAGGCAAAAGGCTACACCAAAAAGTTGTGGTATTGCTCTTCTCAGAGCTACTAACCAAGAACTCTGAGACTACCACAATCAAAATAGTATATATAGAACTATTTGTGGGATCGCTATCCGCAACATATATGAAAGTGTTGGCATAATTGCTCTACCGAACTAACATAAGCAATCCACCAATATCGCCCTTACAAAAGACACCTAAAGCAGGCCAAATAAAATCATAGAAGTCGCTTCTCAAGAGCTACTAACCAAGAACTCCAGGACCACCATGATCGGTGTAGTATATGAAAATATGATCATTTGGACCGCTATCTACAACCTTCCCACTACCCCCGGTCAGAGCAGTTTTATTCCCAAGGATAGCAGGCAAAAAAGTTGTTCACAGGTAACATCTTCCCCAGTGTAATCCTGCCATAACAAAATTGACCGAAATGAGGAGAATTTTTACAACTGACAACTCAAAAGTAAACGAACACCTAAGGGGAAGGTATCGGACCTTTGGAACTCCTTCGTAAACGTCACTCCCCTGCGGGTTGTTAATGATGACTCCTTGCCTCGGGTTCTCTTCGTTGTAAGCAATATCATCGTACATGAATACAACGATGTTTTCATCTTTCAGCCCACCTTTCTTCAGTAGTTGATAGGCGTGACAAATATCAGCCTAACAACAAAAACAGAGTAAAAAGGCAAGTTTGAATTTCGATCAACAAATGGAAGTTTCTTTCTTTCGAATATACGAAAACAAGGAAGATAGATATCGAAGTTCGATTCTTTCGGATTCTACATAAATATTGAAAATTTGAGACTCTGTGTTACATACAAGCTAAAGATTATGTCAAAGTTCGATTCTTTCGGATTCTGATGAGATTCATGCGAGTTCTAAAACAAATTCCATATCAAAATTCAAGCTCTGTGTTATCTATAAACCAAAGTCGATGTCAAAAAACGAGACGAAATCAAGGAGAATAAGAAACAAACAAACTTGAGCTAAATTCACATTACTTCCACAACAAACTCAATCTTCGTGAATTTAATTTGACAAATTCGAAAGCAAAAAAGGTAAAATAAACAGAAATTAGATCATTTAAAGTCAAATTAAACGAGATTATACAATCATAAACTCAAATTAAACGAGATTATACAATCATAAACTTTCCAATACAGAATTTCGGATATTAAACCATCGAAAAAGTGAAATTAACATCCAAAATTATTACTCAAATTCTACTAAAAACTAAATTACAAAAAAAAAAAAAAAAAAAAATCATTTTTCAATTAAGAAATACGATATGATTGATATGCAGGGAAAAATATTACCTGATGCCTGTAATTCCAGTAACCATTGGAGCCGGCGATCAGAACAGCCCACCTGGTCCCGACGGTGCCGTCGTCTTGCTGATCGGGAGCATCATCGCCTCTCCCGAAGAATCTGGAAGCTTCCGACGGTAATCGCAAAACGTCTCCAATCAGGTCCCGGCTACCGGCTGCGGAAGCCAAGACGGAGGCGAGAAATAGGAGGACGACGGCGCCGGCAAACCGAGTCATGACGTTTCCGGTGAATTTTTGGGGTGCCTGATTGGTAGAGGTTCAAGGTTGGGTGCATATTTATTGGTGATCACGTGGGCCTTTCTTTGTCAGTTACTTTCATGATCAAGTTGCGGGCCCCATCGGAAACGCTTTGGTTGTGCAGTTCATGCAATCTGGGACGTACACGTCAGCGCCATGTCTGGGGAGACGTAGTCTATCTTTTCCCGAGCCAACATGTTCCGGGAATTACAAGCGCATAAAGTTTCAAACAATTTTAATATTTTATGTAAAATCGATAGTCTGTATTCGATTATTATATATTATAAAGCTTCTAACAAACATTAGACGCTAATCCGGCAGTACGTCGGGATTTAGCGTTTAAGAGGAGTCAAAATGAATTTAAGTAAATTTATTATATGTCATGTTAAATAAGTGTCTGGTTATACTTAATATTATAATTTCATTATAAACTACAAAATAGAACAACATATATATTATGAAGTATTGTAACATAATGACACATGAGGAACAACAATATAATGTGTTCATTTAAGTATACAACAAGTCTCTTACAATTTATTAAAAAAATAGAATGCAAAATAAAAGTTATATATTTTCTGTCTAAGTGAGTCGCGACCTAAGCAGGTGCCTAGGCGGGTCTAGGCGAGCTAAACATGTGCCTAAGTGGACAACTCAGCAGGTTCAGGCGCCCTTTCATAATTTTCAAACCCTATGCATTAATCAAAACGGTGGTCTAGCTGCCTAGCACCTAGGCGGAAATTTTTAGAACAACGTATATTGGGAGTTGGATTTCGAATACAAATAAGAAGTACACAATTCTAACTAATGTAACAAAGTTTATTAGAAACTCATGTGACTTATTATTGTTTTTGGGTCGATGTGTATTTTTGGTTCTATTATACGGAAAAATACTTAAGGATGGATAATCAAGCTTCAAACTTTGAGCGTAAAAATAGTTACTTTTAATCATTTCAACTATAAGTTATTAGCAATCAAGGTGTGGTTTAGCATTGTTGTTCGTGGCAAAATAACAATTATGTTCTCCCAATTGAAATTTAGTTGGTGAAATTTCAAATTGCTTGTCCATGCTTTTATTTTAGCACTAACGTGAGCACAAGTTTGTAATTTTTATTTTTGCTATATTGGTTTTACTCCTCCACGTGTGTGTGTGTATATATATCGCTTGTATCAAACGATTAAACTTGGATAAATCCATAAAATATCACTTAAATATTTTGTGTTTTTTTTGTTTTGTTTTAAACAATCACATTATTTCAAAATGATACAAAAATGATGATGCATAAAAGGGTATCTAATTTACTATTCGATTTTATGAAGTAGAAGACAAGATTCCAGGCAATTCCGTGGTCAAGAAAACAAGTATCGACGATGACATGATGAATGTGGCCTCTCTCTTTTGTTTTTCTTTTCGAATGGATAGGATTCTTTCTTTTTTATTCCTATATCATTTTCTTCTTTACTCTTATATATTGTTTTTTATTTTATTATTTTTATAAAAAAATTAATATAAGATATTGACATCTAAAATTTTTTTATAGAGAAAGAAAATGATATAAGAATATACAAGAAGAAAAAAATATAAAGATGTTGACATTTCTCGTTGAATCATAACTGCTTAAATAAATAAAAAATAATTAAAGAAAAATTGGAAGGTAAAAAAAATCATATTCTATTTATCGAATCCAAAATTTCACTCTCCACCTTTCACATATCAACTCCAACACTGTTGTGGACTTTTATCATTCGCACTGCCCAGCGGGAGATGGCCTTTCATTATAAATATCCAATCTGGGCGGATTCAATGAACCTACACAAGATTCTTTTTTTTTTTTTTTTTTTTTGGTATTTTGTATTGCTGTAGAGTGTAGACTAGTGGCGGACGCCGGATGTACTGTGGTTTCAGGATTGTTCGAAGTTGAAAAATATACATGCGAAGATTTTCATCTTACATTTCGAATGTTGGTATGTGTACATATTTGTGCTAGTCATATTTGATGTAATACATGTTAAATATATTTTGGTAGTACTTGACAAGTTGTGTCGGAAGGATTCAATAAATCCTCTTCACGACACTCATCAGATTGCTTCAACATGTGCCTGGTATTTGTTGATATAAGCACAACATGGTTCAGTTGACAACAATAAGCTTACCTAAGTGTTCGACGAAATGCCTCAATAAATAAAATGAATTTTTTTTCCGCACTCCATGCTTTGTTTCCTTTAAAAAAACCTAGACCTTTAACATTGGAACCTTCAATGTTCAAATCTTGGATTCGCCACTGGTTTAGACTAAGCAGCGTGCTTCTTTTTAGCTTTCACAAATACTTCTCCTTGATTAAGTTTATGTTGAAATATTGTTCGAATGAAAAATGGGAAAAAAACAAAGGAGAACTAATGAAAATAGTTTGAAAACTTTGAGTTTTAATCAAAATGACAAAAATGTGTGGTAAGTGAATAGTAACATAAGTGATTTTTTAGAGTAAAAATATCATTTTTGTTAAAAGTGAATAGTACCGAAAGTGTTTTTTTAAAACTTCCAAAAAACAAAGCCTAAAGTTACCAATCTTACACACATAGTTGTTTTTAGAGTCTAACTATCGACTTAATCTTTTCTTTTCACGTAATACTCGGGCCAAAGTCTTATGAACAAATACTGCATGGAACTTTTAAGGTTTTTTTATTAACATCCCACATTAAAATTTAATGTTAAATTACTTATGTACCCTATTATACAATGACAATTTTAACCTTATTACGTTAAAACAAAAAATATTCTAAACACACCCTAAAACACTTTTAACCTATTATTTATCTTCTTCAACAATCAAAATCTCTCACTCCATTGTTAAACAAAACCCTAACCAAGCTATATGCGTTATTTTATTCTTTGATTTTGATTTCAAGGGAGATTAGTCCCACATATTTGCTTGTGATTTACCAGGAAACTTGTGATAGCATGTCCGGATTTATAGAACGAAAATGACATTTTAGTAATTTCACCAAGTTTGGGAAGCTTTTGGTGTTTTTTTTTTTTTTTAGAAAACATTATTTTTGAATCTTAATATGTGCGCCCGTGGGGCCCACTTACTTTTGATGTTGTCCCCCTCCACCCCATTATTCTCTTTTCTCTTCTCCTTCTCCCCGTGTCTCTCTTGGGAAAGTTTCACAGCTCTCTCTCTCTCTCTCTTACTATCTCTCCCTTTCTTAGAGCTCTCTCTCTCGACGCTCTCCCTCTCCCAGAGCTATACTCGCACCTATACTTGCAACCACTCATCACCACCCTCATTAAACACTTGGCATCGATGGAACCACCATCTGCTCCGGGGACATGACTTGGGACTCGAGGAAACTATGTTCTCCGATGATGGACCGCGACCTCACTTGGTTTTCCTGATCACTTCCCAACCACAATCGGACCTAACTATGGCCCAATTATTTGTGGTGTTTTCGTCCTCGCTAGTTTGCATGGCTCTTTGGTGGAGAAGTATCTAACATAGAATCGAGACGTATCATTCTGACGTCAAGGCACTTTTGCATTGACATTTTCAAGTCATCTCGGTGTAGGACCCATCCTTTTATTCATTCAGATTTATATTCTTTCATTTTTAGTGTTCTAATTAGTTGTATGCTCTGAACACATTATTCAATAAAATATTAATTATATTTAAATTTATAAGTCTTATTTATTCTAGTTCTCATGCATCCTAATATGGCTTCGTCACCTTCGGGTGTCAGCCAACACGTATCTACTCTGGTATTGGGAGAATATCGGGTCGGGCATGTCAAAACTCTACCACCCAAGCCTATTATTGATTGATTTAAGCTTAATATTTAATTACAATTCACAAAAAACCCGATTATCTGAAGGCTTCTCTCTTAGGAAGTTCTCACTATTTTCAATAGTGAATAACTGCAACATAACTCATTCCATTCAATGGTTAATAACTGCAACATAACTCATTCAATTCACGGTTAATTACTGCAATATAACTCATTCCGTTCAATTAGCGCCTCTTAAGTGACAATTTTTTTCTCTCCACATCAATCACATTGGATGTTAGAGTTTTACTCCAAAGTCAATATAATTTATAAAAATTAAAAATGAGTATTATAAAATTTGAAGAATGTGGGGTGTATGTAGAAAATGTAAAGTGTATGTTGGGAATGTGGGGTGTAGTAAAATAATTTTTAATTGAAAAAACAAACATAAGGTGTATTAAGTATGTATGATTTATTCAATAATATATGTCGTGTTAATACAATAAGCCACTTTTAAACAGAAAAATTTAACATTTTTTGATACATATAGAATTAATTATCAATATGACAAGTAGGCAAAATACTGAGAAAAGAAAATTGTATAAGTTATAGTTGACCAAAAAAAAAAAAAAAAAATCTTAAAATATCATCCTCTTAAGATTGTCCATCCATTGGGCTTGTTTAGCTATTAAAGGCCCAATGTGAGGGGAATATAAAAGAGCCCAATAACTTTCAGCCCATAACGGAGAGACCACTAAAATCCCAAATCCGTAAGAACGTATAAATATTCTGATTTCCAGGCACGCACCCAAACACAAGAACTATTGATTACCGCCACCACCGTCGCTTAGCCTTCTGTACTGTAAACCCACCATAACCTACGACGAAACGACGCCGCACGCCCGGGTTAGGCTTGATCGTCCTTGTACCTTGACCTAGCGCACAAATTCCAGCAGCTTAGAATCGGTAGGTTTTCGTTTTCTGCATGGTTAGGGTTTGTTCATTGCAAAAAAGAAAATCACAACAGATTTATGGAAGTTTGTTTCTTTTATTGTTTTTGTTAATTTTTTGGATGATTTTATGCGGATTATTTGTTGGTTGTAGACGTTGATTCGAATTAGGGTACGTAGGTCACTCTTCAACTTTTCGTCTGGAAAGTGTTTGATGTTTTGCCTCAGAGAAATTACAGTGATGGGTTTTCTGTTGAGATTTCATCAGAGCTGGAAATAATCTGTATTATTTTTTGGGTGCAGTTTTTACCAATTGAAGGAAGAGTTAAATGGAAGGAGAAGACAACGTATTGGATGCAGTATTTGAAGATGATGACTTCATGGATGGTGGGGATGTTGAGATGCTCGATGTCGAAGAAGGAGAGCTTGTGGATTTCAATTCACAAAGTGGGTATGGTTCGGGGCAGGGCAGTGGTAGGCAATGTCAGTGTAGCAAACCAAGAACGTCAGGGCCCGAATCAGAAGCCCAAGCCAAAGAAGAAGAAAAAGAAGAACAAGAAGAGGAATAACGGCCATTGGACTGCGAGTATTGGGACTGACATTGACAGGTTATGACCGCCCCAGTTAAGAACCAAAGTAATTACATGTTTTGGAGATCTTTTGTGGGTTTTAACATGATTTTGTTTGCTTTGCAGGTTTGTGATAGAGACATGTAAGCGACTGAAGGAGAGGAAATCGTATTTGGTATATACTGCTGTTGGTTGCTTGGGTATTGCTGCATTGAGTGATCTCATTAAAGAGGTATGGTACCCTTTGTTATGCTTTCGTGGAAATGCAAAGAAATTTCAGTTTATTTAACTCACGATCATTCTTGTTATCTTTTTATATTCTCTTTTTTTGCTCAACTGGCCTGCATTACTGTTTGTACATTGTAATCGTTCCACTGAAAATGTCTTTGGCAGACACCATTAGCGAGTACATGTTTATCTGAATTCAAGTGCCATACTTTTGCGATGTTCCGACCTTGCTGCTAGTGTTACAAAGTTTGTGCTGAGTACATCTGAGCTGGCTTTCCAGTGATGTTATCAATGAAAACCATCTAGTACAATTTTCCTGTCAATTCAGTAATGATAATCATGTTTTGGGCGAATGGGTTATGTGCCTGGACAACTTTATGGGTACTCTTTGAGGTTTCCTTTATACCCTGAGCCACCTGTATCCTTTTTTAGCCCACTTCACATCATAGCCTTAGGGATCAGACCTTGGTGCTAATGTCCGGAACATGGGCTTCGAACTCATAGATGGGTTTTTAGTGACTTCAATTGAGCATTATCTATTATGATTCTTCTTGTCAATTCTATTCTATTCCTTCTTGAACACTTCGGATCTTTTGCGAATTTGCTAATGGGAATCCTGGAATTTGGAGGATGAGTTATGCATCCAGAAATGCTTTATGGGTACTTTTAGGGTTGTTTTGCATCCTGATCCATCTGTTCTTTCTAGCCCATTCACATTTTAGCTTTACAAGGAAGTTAGGGACGTAGGGTACCCTTCAGTGAGAATGGACTTGAATAATTCAACTGAAATTTTCGACGGGAAGGTGAGATTCTGGGTTGCTTAATGGATCAGCTTAGGGCTGACGATGCTTATCCACACTATTTGGCCATACAGCCTTTCATAATGTCTGATGCTCAGTATTGTTTCCCTACCCTTGCAGATTTCTCTTGCAGAAGCCATTTTGCTCCTTACAATCATGTGCTCTGAACTCTGATGTCCCCTGGATGACCACTCCATCGTGTGCTATTTGTGTATGTTGATGTGATTTTTTCTTAGCGTTACATTAGCCAATATGCATGCAAAACACATGTAAGAGATACGAGATGAAGCACTATCTCTTTTTCATTTAAGAAGCTCATCATTCATGTTTGCTCCTCCCCCAGGCACCACAAAGCTCTATCCCGGGATGGTTAACAGATTTTTTTTGTCATTGTGAACATCTTTGAGCTTGCTTTGATTGTAGGGAGCGATATTCTTAGTTAAGTATCTCCTTTGAGTAGTTTCGGAATTTTATTAGATGTGGTTGTTACAAGTATTTCTAAGTTTCAGTGTATTAGTTATTAATTACTTGCAGTCCAGAGAGAATCCAGTATCTGGAGAAAGGATATTTTTTCCCTGCTAGAGACCATGGCATAATCGATGATGAAATGATGAAACTTTTCAGGTGGATGCAATCCAGGCATGCGGAGGTCAGATGACTTCTGATGGCAGACGTTTCCGATATGGTGGTGGGATACTTTGGAATATCATTAAATCACGCGAACCAAAAGCCTATAGAGAGATAATGAAAAAAGCAAGGGACTTTGAGGTACACAATTAATCATATTTCATATAGTTTATGGTATTATTATGCCCAAACTTCAATTAAAATGTCACTAGAGTAAGAGGGTGTGTCAGTGACTTTTTTATGTTTTCTTTCCTCATGCAGAAGCAATTCAAGAAACCAAACAGACCAGCAATAGAGCAAAGGAAAGAAGGCTCATCTGCCAATTCATCCAAGGACGGTACTCCAGCCGATGTGCCAGATGATTTACCGGTCCTACGTGAAATGCAGACTCAAGCCAATCCGTCAAACCCCGAAGTGAAACACGTTTCTGTTCGTGATAGGTTAAGGTTGCCTGTTTCATATGATGATGACCTGCTTGGAGGGGAGCCCAAAGACGATCCACTTAATTGTTAGAAGAAATCGATATTTTTATCCGCTAGGAGTTTTTGTTTCTAGATCTACGGCAACAGGGTCCGGATCGACATTGAGTGTACTCCCAGACGAGAGTTTGATATGCAGAGAATTCTCTTTGTTTTTGTTTGCCTGGAGGCCACAGAATTTTTCTTCCCCTGGGGAAAGAGTTTTACTGAACTGTATCGGCGTTACGATATTGTGATGACAAGTAATATCTCAAAGAAATTTTGAAGAATGCTTTTTGCCCCTACGACAAGTCTTCCTCCGAGATGCGCCACTTGTTTGTGCTGTATTTGAGGAGGATCGCTAGCACGCTAGCTTCCTTGTTCTGCGTGTGAGGAGAACGACCTTTGTATGGAAGTTAAGCAAATATTTTGTGTGGGAGTTAAGGAAATTGCACGACTTTTATATGTGATATTAACGTTTATTATATTTTGAAACTATTTTTTTATTGATTTTTAAAATTAAAAAATAGAAAAAAAATAATACAAACTAGTAGTGGTGCCCGCAAAGAGATTTGTACGTGTCGAAAATCTTGGGAATATTCCAAAGTAGATTTATTAAACATGTGGTGTGACTATAACGATTTAAATTTTGTGTTATATTAAATCTTGTAAAAATCCTCAAAATTCATTGAAAAACGTGGTTTATAACTCACTATTGTTGTGAAAAAAAAAGGAAGAAATTTTGTGTTTTAATAAATATTTTGCGTACAAATTAACGAAAATATTACAAGACCTTTAAATGTGATCCTACCGTTTATTAGGTCTCAACATTACTTTTTATTAGTTTTTAAATTTTCATTAAATATATAGTTCTCGGACCTATATATCCCTCAGAGCTCGCGCGCTTGAGCTTTCCATGCGAATGTCAAAAGAAGGAGCTTTGTGAAAACAGTGGCCATTTTCGGAATTCACCATACAGGGCGAAAAATGTAATTTCACTTGAAAATGCAACGGTTCGCTCCTATTTGTGGTTGCGTCTATTTTCTTCCTTCATCTATTTGTCTTGTGAGAAATTCAGCGATCGAAGGGAAAGAGAGATGGCTTGCTTGCACAATCACAGCTGCGAAGATCACGATTGTTCGTCCGGTTGGACTCTCTACGAGCATATTGACCTCCCCAAGGTCCCTAAATTCTCTGCCTTTCTTCTTTTCTCACTCTTAATTTTACGATTCCTGCTCTCTATATGTGATTTTTTTGGTGGTTTTG
Organism: Pyrus x bretschneideri; assembly: GCF_019419815.1. Classification (NCBI taxonomy): domain Eukaryota; kingdom Viridiplantae; phylum Streptophyta; class Magnoliopsida; order Rosales; family Rosaceae; genus Pyrus; species Pyrus x bretschneideri. The sequence goes on along the minus strand of NW_025999390.1, from coordinate 3,469,290 downwards.
CAATCTGCTTACTATTTTATGATTTTTTGGGCTCATCTGAAAGTACCCAGAAGGAAATTTGTAGTTGAAAGAACAGTGATTCAGATTCTCAGATTAACCCTTTAAGCTGAAATTCTAAATCTTGCTAGCGTTTTGAGTAAGCATTGTGTTTGTTGTGTATGAAATTTTTGATTTAGTGGAAAACAATGAAATGGGGTTTCGTTGGGTTTTTCGATTTCGGTGTGGGTGATTTTATGAGGATTGAGGAGTAGTTGATGATTTCTGATGTGGGTTTGTTGATACTTTGGAGTACTTTCACACTTTATTGTTCAGTAAATGAAATTTATGAAATATTTCAACGGAGCTCGGACTTGCTGATTGACATCGTGCCACTTTCAGCTGAATTCTGTTTGTATTCTAATCATTAATATGCACTGGTCCCTCCTTTAGAGAATTTCGAATGGTGGTTTGTAGGTTTCTGCTTTGAATGAGGCGGTTCCAGGAAGCGTCAAGTCGGTTTTCAAAGCTTGGGAGCAACGGCTGAATTCTAGTGGGGTAATGATCCCTTCGTTGTGATTTTATGTTTTATCTTCTTTTTCTGAAGGTGTGTTGCCTCCGAGCAAAACAATAGAGAGTTTTGCGAACGTTATTTGTAGACATCTTTATTAATGCAATAATGCAAATTTCGTAAGTATGTAAATGAATTTCAGAATGACATTTTCATGACAATATATTAGCTCAAGTTTAAGAGGTTACTGATTGAGATTCAGTTCAGGTTTGCCATATATTTTGGTGGTAATTTACGTTTGAATTTATAGGAATAAGAAGGCTCACTGGTCCTACTTTCTGCTACAGGGACACTTGGAGAGCAATGAGGGTGATCCTGAGTTACTTGTTTACATTCCGTGAGTGTCCCATTTTTGTTGTTTTATATCTTGTCGTTTATAACATGAGTTATTGACTGCGTGAACACGAAATGGATGGGGACAGGTAGATCCAGTGGTTCAGTAGTTCTACCATTTTCCATCTTTCCGTTCAATTTCAATGGTAACATGTGCCTGATTCTCCATAATCTGGTCTGTATAAGTTTGAGTAAGGGACTTAACCTCAGTAGCATCTTCAGGTTCTTCCAAAACATGACACTTAACATGTGCATCATTTTATAATTATCCTTTTGTCGTGCACTCAAAGCTTCTTTCGTGTTTCTTGAATGGCTTGAAATTTTGTGAAACCCGTAGCGTAGGAGATACAAGTAATGATGCTGAGGATTTATTCTATTTTTACTTTTCATCGCTTGTTTTCTGCAATCTATGATAATATAGCTGTACTTATTTATGAAACATTTGGTTGGCATCTTCAGAGATTTATTAGAAGTTAGAACCCAGTATTCTTTGATGTTGTTGCATACATCTAACTGAATTATATTTTTCTCATTTATTTTTGATAGATTTACATCAGATGTAAAGATCAAGAGCATATCAGTTGTAGGTGGTGTTGACGGAACAAGTCCTTCCAAGATGAGGGCGTAAGTTTGACCTTTTCTATACTCTACCTAAGGGAAGGCCTTCTTATATCGGTTTAGTTAGAATGGTGAGGCAAGAAGCTCTAGGATTTGAGTAATAATTCGTTTTACTCAAATAAACTCATTGGCAATCTTTTTGTCTTAAATGTACCACCATTTCCTTGCATCAATTTCAAATTTTCTTGTCTCGTCCATTTCAAGTTTTTGCAGTCAATACCTATGATTTGGAATTAACTTGGAATATCCAGGGAGTTTCTGTTCTCTTTTCATTATATTGTGGTGGTCATGAGTGTATGTAGCCCTGTATGAGTTTTCTGACAAAATAACTATTGAAACAGCTTTGATGGATGTTCAATATTCAATTCATCTCGTTTTTATATTTGTAAATACTAAAATTAGGACTGCATTGCTTAAATTAGGTTCATAAACAAAGAAGGAATTGACTTTTCAGATGCTCAAGGAATGCAAGCTGTTCAGGTATTGCGTTCACATTAGCTTGTTGCAGAGTTAATTGATAAGTTAAACTTTTCAGCCTTGAACATGTGTTCTTGTTGTTTTAAGGAGTGGGATCTGGTCGAAAATTTTCAAGGAACGTTGGAGTACCAGACAAGGTATTTATTCGTTGCCTCTCGTACTACAGAAACCATTTGTCGTAATGTTTGGGAACATGATATCTATAAAAATTGAGAGGAAATCTTATTCTTTTTCAATTGAGAGCACTGAAGGCAATCCCTTTGACTTGGTACTGAAATCAAGAGGATATCATTTTTATCTGAGTTTTTATCTAACCATTCAACAACCCTTCTGATATTACTTTTGTCCATACAATTAGATATTCCAAATTTCAAAACGTGGCCAGCATCACATTGCATTTTCCCAATAGTTTTGGTGGTGATACAACTAAGATAGAGTACATTGGCTTTAAAGGCGAAGCTACAAAGGTAATTTTCATTCCATATGAGTATATTTTATTGCGTCGGTTCTGCGAATAATAGATTTTCCGGTCTGACGAGCAGTTGAAGAGGGATGTTGTCGCAACAATTGTTTACGAACTCAGGCCAAATCCTTCCGATCATAAGTAAGTCGTCATTATCCCTGTGGAATCGTAATATTGGCCATTTTGAAAGAAATGTCGATTACTCCTTTATTTAGACATAGCAGGCGTCATTAAATCTCGCTTAACGGGCATTGCATTTTCTTTAGCACATCAGTTTACCAGTACAACTCCATCCATAGAACTTAATGTCCTGTCAATAGAGCTGATGTATGTGTATGTTTCGTATTTTGTCGATTGTTCTTATCCGTAGGACAAAGGCCGAAGGTGGGGGTCTCTCACATGTTGAATGAACAAGTCAAACGCTAACTGCGAACTGCTGTCTTCTTAAGGATTAAATACTCTTTGCAGTTTGTAAATTGGTACCTTAAAAACAAGAAAGTGCTGAATTGTTGTCACAATCCTTTTATCCGTGGCATCTTTATGGTTGGGAAATGTTGTTTTAATGAGACCAGACGGAGGTTCTGTGGCATTTTTTAGTTGAAAGTTTCAAATTTCATTCTTCTTCTCTGTGTTTTAATTGCTTTCTGGGTTTTCTAATTGTTGAGTAATCTGATTTTTGAAACCATACATTTCATATTTTCTTTGTAAATTTCTGTTTTTTCGTTTTTTTTTTTTTGTCAATTCCTTAAGACCAGACCAGGAAATCTCATCAGAAGCAACAAGAACAATCAAACGGGCAAAGCGGAGTGTTTCCAGCATCTGCATTGTTAATTCCCAACTCATCTTCTGTGTAAACCGTGAGTCCATCCTCCTTCTTTGTCTTCGGCTTCTCAGGTTTCTCAATCGCGTTTTCTTTTCGTTTTTCAGCCTTTCCAGTTTCGGTTTTCTTCTTCTTTTTCGCTGCAAATATTTCATCAATCTCAGAAACGGGCTTCTTTGCAGAAGGCACAGGGTTTTCAGCCTGAGAATCGACAAAAACTACAAAGATGAAAGGTAACCAAAGAAACTACGGAAAAGATGTGCGCAACTTACTTGATTATTAACCTGAGATGTCAGGGTGGTGTTTCCGCCAGACACATGACACAAGCTACTTGACGAGAGGGTTAATCCAGCAACACCAACTTTAAACATGCAGCAAAAGCCTTCCGATCTTCACCAGTCAAATACGCAACCTGCAACAATTAACAAGAACTTCATCAGGCCACTGAAATAACAGTTGTATAGCATCAAATCCAGTCACTGAAACTACGGACGTGGTTTCCGTATGTTGTACCCAAATTCAAAAACCAGTTCCAGAAAAGTAAACGAGTGTCATAATGTTTGTATGTAGCCAAAAATTGTAGCATGAAACCACAGAAAAGATTTCAAGCTATCTTCTATTGGCAAATTCATATCGGCTCCAAGCGGCAGTCAAGGCACCATCAAACTGGTTCTTGCTGTTGACTCGTATAGATAGAGCCTCCCTCGACACTTACAGGGCTTCCTAATCCGATTCGATCATCAAAATCTAACAATTAAACTAATTACAGATCTTTCATTCAGCCACATTGCATCAATGCAACACTAAAACCTACAATCTTCAGATTCCTCACCATTTAATCACTAAAAAGAGTAAAAATTTGGATTTAAAACACAAAACCCAACAAATTATTCATAAAATTTGGAAGATTTAGCTGCTTTAAATTTGAAGGAAAGCGTGGAAAAATAACATCTTTCCTCCAATCGTGATAGTAGCTATTTCTCGGCACCATGCAAAAGGTTGCTTGTTATTGGATTTAGCAACAAACACCCGTGTCTGACTGGAGTGCCCAAATTTTATTATTTTTCATAAATCCAACCAAAACAAACAAAAGGAGAGATTTCGAAAAATGTATAGCGGATATTGTGTCATGAAAAAATTGGGATTTTGAGTTTCAAGGATCTTCACCCACTACTGAGTTTTAGTTTTGGCTCCAAGCGGCAGTCGGGTCGCCACCAATCGGGCGCCTGCTGTTGACTCGAATATGGAGCCCCGATGACACCGTAATCCACAAACAAAACCCAAAACCTAAAACGATATAAACATAAAAAATGAAATTTAATTACCCAGTAAGCCAGTAAGAGCAAATTGCAGAAGGTTGGAGGTTCCGACGGAACTCTGGATTGGAAGTAGGCAGAGACTAAAGTAGAAGGCGCCGGAGAGACGGGAGAGGGAGCTAACCTGTAATTTATAGCTGCTGAGGCCGCCTAACCCTAACTGTACGAGGCATTACAAAGCCCACTTCAAAAGCCCACGATATTTTTGCTATTTGTTTGGGCTGAGCCCACTGCATTTGGTTCAGTCTTTGAGACTATTATCAAATGATTGGACCACTTTTAGAGTGTCCGTCCAAAATGGATGAAAATACTACTATGGAGAAGTACATGGGAGATGCTTTTCCAAGTTGTTCTTTTTTAAAAAAAAGGGAAATCACTTATTGTGATTACTGTGTATGATGAATTATACCGAAAATTTCCAAACGAGCCTTAAAAGTAGTTCCATACCCTATGATATAAGAATATAAACCTATTCTATGAGGTTTTTTTTAATTGTGAGAACCATCATGCGAGGTTTCAAAAAGCGCTTTAAAGTAAAATTTAAGCACTTCACTTCGATAAGTACTCAAATTTTTAATAAATTTTCAACATATTTTTTAATTATATTAAAAAATTACGAACTCTCAACCTAATCTACATCTACTTCTCAAAGAGTCACAGTATTAGGTTAAATAATCTCGGCTGGATCCCTTCCACCAAATTCTAATGATCAACAAATCCGAGTACTTGAAATTTGATCCAACTACTAGAAACAGGAGGTCCTTTAAAAAATTATAATAACTTTAGTCGTTAGATCAAATTTTAACGATACATATTAGTTAATTAGTAGGATTTGATAAGAAAGATCTGGAGATGAAAGCTTTCCAATAATCTCAATGGCAAAGCATGTCTTTTACACAAACCACCCTCAATCCATCCTCAGGCCCAATCGTTACGGCACGTGATATCCCGTGACCGCGGACTCGCCCTCGACAAAAAATGGTAAACAATGGCAACCGCCTTTTCGTTGGACTTGTCCGCGTGGACGTTTGACTTTGGAACACGTATTTCTCAACGAAAATTAGAAATCTCAGAGGAGAGAGAGAGGAAGGAGAGAGAGAGAGAGAGAGATAGGGGTTAGGCAGTGGAGCTCAAATCTTCTACACCCAAAAGTTAGGAGAGTCGAGAGACTTCGTTAAAAGCAAGTTCTGAAGACGTTCATTTTACGCTTCCAACGATTCGACGAAAGTTTTGGGATTTTTTTTGCCGCCGCCGACCGCCATGGACGCCGCCGCATGCTCTCGTGTTCTTCCTCAGATCAACCTCTCCATTCGGATCATAGATTATCCACGTAAGCCCTCGAAATCATAATTGTTTCTCTGTTTTTTTGTTTTCCAAGTTGGATCAGTAAAGTTGGCTTTTTATTTAATTAGATTTGTGTTTATAATTAATCGCGCGAGAAGATCCTAGATATTTCTTGGGAGAGAGCTTTGGATTGTATGTCAATCTTGTTTCCTGGAAAATTGCATTGAAAATAAGCATTTTCCGGGCAACCAAACAGAAAGTTTGCATTTTCTTTCGACAACCAAACAGGAGCGTTGAATTATGGCAATCGAATTATGCTTGGGTTTTGGTTTATTGGTTTCGCTAAGCTGAGTTTTTGACTAAATGTGTAAATTTGTACTTTCCTAGCAACCAAACGAAAATGTTTGCATTTTTACGACAACCAAACAGGAGCATTGAATTATGGCAATCGAATTAGAGTTTTGGTTTATTGGTTTCAGACTTTCATTTAAGCTAGCTAAACTGAGATTTTGACTGTCTAAATGTAATTTAGTGGTAGGTCGGGACCTGCCTCTTTCCATTCATCCAAGCGATTGCTAGTTCCGAAACAGCTCACAGTTTCTTGCTCTACACCGATTGATAAAGGAAATGACATGTTTGGAGTATCACATTGTTCTAAGAAAAACCCTGTGGGGGAAGTATTATGCCCTGCGGGTGTATGCACTTATGGTGGGACTGATGTAGAGTCTCATTCCCATGCTGCGGAAGAGAAAGTTGGAGTGCTGCTTCTGAATCTTGGAGGACCCGAGACGCTTAATGATGTTCAGCCGTTTTTGTTCAATCTTTTTGCTGACCCGGTATGTTCATCTGCTTTTGTTGCCTTGCCTTATTGGTGTCAGCATTAGTTATTAGCTTAATACACTCATTACTAACATATTCCCATGTTGTGTGAAACAGGATATCATTCGTCTCCCAAGGTTGTTTCGGTTTCTCCAGCAACCATTAGCGAAATTAATTTCTGTACTTCGAGCTCCAAAAAGCAAAGAAGGTTATGCTTCTATAGGAGGTGGTTCACCATTGCGTAAAATTACAAATGAGCAGGTAGAGCAATATGCATAGCATGCCTGTTGAAATGTTTCCTTTAGATTTTATTTGTATAATTAGGTGGCTTTTGCTACTTGTTACAGGCAAATGAACTCAGAAAGACTCTGGAATCAAAGGACTTGCCTGTCAATGTCTATGTGGGAATGCGTTATTGGTACCCATTTACTGAGGAAGCAGTTCAGCAAGTGAGTCTTAAATTTCAGTAACCTAGTATTATTTTTATACATGCCGTTGGTTCTAGGCAATGTAAGGGACATGGGAAAATAGAATTGTAACCTAAAAGTCTCCCAACGATTATATTGGTTAGATTCATTGAATTTGTAGTTAGTCATCATGGGGCATCTTGTAATTGAATGGATCAAATGACTGAACTTTTTCCCACATTATCTGTGACAGATTAAGAAAGACAGAATAACCAGGCTTGTTGTCCTGCCTCTATATCCTCAGTTCTCTATCTCTACAACTGGATCTAGCGTTCGTGTGCTCCAGGATATTTTCAGGTGACCATTTGCTGTCACTGTCAGTTTATGGAACCAAGTAAATGTTTGTTTACGATGGTCAATTTTCTGAATGTGAGCGCCCATCTTGCAGGAAAGACGCCTACTTATCAAGGATGCCTGTTTCTATTATAAACTCATGGTATCAACGTGAAGGCTATATTAAGTCAATGGCCGACTTGATTTCCAAAGAACTAGAAAGTTTTTCCGAGCCTGCAGAGGTGCGCTTGATGTTTCTATCGAACATATGCTTTAAATTCGTCAGAAATGGCTCTTTTGATGCAATTAAGTTTCATTCTCTCTTTGGTTTATAGATGTTGCTATTGAACGTATGCTTTCATTGTATGGTTATTCCCTGAACTGCACAGCTCCGGTAAACATTGCTAATTTTGTATGAAATTCAGGTCATGATATTCTTCAGTGCCCACGGAGTGCCGCTCAGTTATGTGGAGGATGCTGGAGATCCTTACAAAGATCAAATGGAAGAGTGCATCTTCTTAATAATGAAAGAGCTGAAATCTCGAGGAATCAACAATGAACATACTCTTGCTTACCAGGTGGGTTATGAAATTCTATTTTCTGACTCGTACACTCCATTTCCCTTTTCTATCTTTCTTGGTTCTCAGAACAAGCGTTGGTTGTTGTCCACCATGTCTGTCGCCAAATTTCTTGATGTTGTTTTCTGATTTTCTTTTCCTTATTTTGGGGTTGCGTGGTGGTCAGAGCCGAGTTGGTCCTGTGCAATGGCTAAAGCCCTACACTGATGAAGTTCTTGTTGAGCTTGGCCAGAAAGGCGTGAAAAGTCTCCTAGCTGTTCCAGTCAGGTATTTAACTTCGTTTCTGGCCCCGGGCATTATTTGGTTTTTTTTTTTTCTCTCAAAAGTGAAGTAAGTTAATTTGGACATCTATTTTCTTATCCAGCTTTGTGAGCGAGCACATAGAGACTCTTGAAGAAATTGATATGGAGTACAGGGAATTGGCCCTCGAATCTGGCATTGAGAATTGGGGTCGAGTCCCTGCCCTTGGTTGCACTCCTTCGTTTATAACAGACCTCGCAGATGCCGTGATAGAAGCTCGTACCACTTGCAACAGCCATGTCAACCCCACAAACTACCTCAGAAGTAGCCGATCACGACCCTGTGAGATACGCTATCAAGATGTTTTTTGGTTCCTTTTTGGCCTTCATTTTGTTATTTTCTCCAATGATAATGGCATTCAGGAACACCTGATTTAAGGAAGGTATTAAGCAGTCACTTAGAATAAGAGTCGAAACACTACGAAGAATCCCCCATCCGCTTTTTGCAGTTTTCATTTTGTTCTTTAACCCATCAGTTGACCCTCATACTCCATATCATTTATGGAACAAGCTTTTTGCAGTTTTGCAATTTCTTCATAAATATAATTTTTTTTTTCTTTTTTCAATTTCTTATATAGTTTGGTGCTTTGATTCAAGAAGATATCTTAGATTCTACTTTGTACGTTTTGGATGTTATGATTTGTACTAAAGCTGGTTTTAAAATTACTTATTGAGCATAAACATCTGCTTCTGGTGTCATTCTGCCATCTCCGATCGGACTCGCAGTTTCCTTTCGATTTCTCCCTTGTAGCCGGCACCCCAACTCGCCGGTCCAGCATCCTAAATACATGTTTCTAGTTTAGATGTAAAATAAATAAATTGAACGGTGATTTATGTACGAATTTGCAAAACCAACTAAAAATCGTGAGTGTTATTCCACGTTTTTTGTAAAAAAAAATGCAAATTTTTTATTTTCTTGAAATATTTTCTGTGAGCATTAAGGAAGTCTAAATAATTGCATTCAGAAGTAGATTTACGATTTATTGAGCAACAAGTGTATGTTTAGTAGAATATTTAAGCCAAAAAGTAAAAAAATAAGTGAAAAGTATAGAGATGTTATAATTTTAAACAAAAAATGGCAAAATTTTGTTTTGTTAAATAGTCTTTCACCCTCTTTTTTTTAACCAAGAGGGTTCTATTAATATGTAATTTAGATTTAGATAAAAAAAAATTAACAAAAGAAAAAAAAAAGGTTCAAACATCTTTAAATTTAGGTTTTAAACCGATGATTACAAGTGTTTAAATACGGATTATAATAGATTTTTCACATAAAAATATATTTTGAAGAACATGAATATGATTGTTAGTTGTGGTGGTAAGAAAAATTAACAAAACTGTACAAAAATGATTCAAATTCTTGGGGTTGCCAGAAAGTATAGAGATGTTGAAATCACTTGTAGACGAGACTTAAACAAAAATGGCAAAATTTTGTTTTGTTAAATAGTCTTTCACCCTCTTTTGGTTGACAAAGAGGGTTATATTAATATGTAGTTTGAATTTACATAGAAGAAAAATTAACCAAAAAAACAAAGTTCAAATTTAAATTTAGATTTGAAATCGTTGATTACAAGTGTTTAAATACGAATTATAATAGATTTTGCATGGAAAAATATATGTTGAAGAACATAAATATGATAGTTTGTTGTGGTGGTAAGAGAAATAAAAGAAAAATGTCCAAAAATGATTAAAATTCTTGTGAATATGATAGTTAGTTGTGGGGTGAAAAAAAAAAAAAAGGTACAAAAATGGTTAAAATTCTGACTTCGGGCATAGTTCACAATTTATCTTGACCCATCTCAAAATGTCTCGGCTATTGTGTGCTCTCATTCATTCCGTCTTGATCCTTTGAGAACAGCTCGACCAATAATATGCTTGTTTTGATCCGTTCTCAAAAGATCAAGACATGGATTATAAGAAAATTTTCACCAAAAATACATTTTGTGGAATATGAAGATGATAGTTTAGTGTTATGGCAAGACAAATAGAAAAGTTTAGCAAAAAAAATATAAGATAAATAAAATTGATGGTTTAGGCGCATGAAGATGCAATATAAGCAGTGGAGGCCCATGAAGTTTAGGGCTTAGGAGCATGTGAATAGTAGCACATGAACAGTAACAAGTGAGTAGAAGAAAAATGTAGTTTAGATATATATATATATATATATATATATATATATATAAAAGGTTTAAATATTTTTAAATTTAGATTTTAAATCATTGATTATAAGTGTTTAAATACGAATTATAATAACTTAAATAAGATAGTTTGTTGTAGTAGTAAGAGAAATAAAACAAAAATTAACAAAAATTAACTTGCAAGTCAGATGATTAAGAGTATGCATCCACCCGAAGTCCGCATTCAAATCCCCCCCACCGTAGCTAGGCGTGTTTAGTGTAAATTATGATATGGTTGGTCAGAAAAAACAACTGTAGTTAAAACTCCCTTGGAGAAAAAACATCAATAAACGAATAAGAGACTTTAACAGAAAGAAAGATGTGCATTATAGAACAGAAAACAAGAAAATCTGCAGAGAAAACAAGATCAAACAAATTCTTGCAATTACCAAATCCTCACAAACCCGCAATACCGAAAACATAAGTAACATGTTCAACAAATACTAACCTAACTAGCCTTACTACTACAGAAAATACAATGAAACATCACCAAGTACCCAAAACGTTAACACCCGTCCGCCATAACACTTCAACTCTGAGGGGAAGTTTTGGCAACTCCGCCGCTTGGGGGAGCAGTCTGTGAAGCAGGTGGTGGAGCATCATAGGTCCCGCGGGTGTTCCCATTTGCACTGGCATCAGCAGAGTAGGGAGGAGGTTGTGCATATCCAGCACCATACGATGCGTTATAGGGTGGTGGCGCCTGCCCATAACCTGGCTGGCCAGCTGGTGGTGCACCATAGGACGGGGGCCCGTACCCAGTTTGTGGTGCTGCAGCACCATAGCCAGATGTTGGGGGACGGGTAGCAGGATCTGGCTGAGCATATGCAGAAGCTGGAGGCTGAGCATGCGGGTATCCTGGCTGCACAGGTGCTGGCTGACCATAGCCTCCTGGAGTGCTGGGTGACTGAGCGGTTTGCCCATAAACTGCAGGATTTGCAGGAGGCTTTTGTGCTGGAGGTGCTCCATATCCAGCTCCATATGCAGGCTGAGCCGGTGGTTGGCTTCCATAACCAGTTTGAGAAGTTGGGGGTGCTCCATAACCTGGCTGAGTAGACCCTTGGGGTGGGTAACCAGTAGGGTTAGGGCTAGGCTGTTGACCGACATTGTATCCTTGCTGGGCAGGAGGTGCTTGAGCTGAATCACCCTGAGTTCCATAAGAGGGAGTGTGCCCATCTTGAGGTGGGTTACTCACATTACCATAGCCCGCTGCAGAATAACCCTGCTGTTGATCATATGCTGGTGGCTGACCGTACCCAGATTGAGGTGGTGCATGATATCCACCGTAGCCATCTTGAGCGTAGCCTTGTCCTTGTTGATTATAGCCTGAAACTGGCGGTGGGCCATAATTGTAACCAGCACTGTCAGCAGGAGCAGCGGGACCACCAGGATTTTGCTGTTGATGTGAAGGTTGTTGCTGACCATAGTAATCATAACCACCACCTTGGGAAGTCTGCTGAGTTGGTGCAGCAGCTGACTGGTCCCAACTGGATGGATATCCACCAGATGTTGGTTGAGGAGGATAGCCAGGGTAAGAAGGCTGGGATGCATTATACTGCTGTGGAGGGCCAGAATACGATCCAGACTGCCCGTAGCCATAACTAGGTGGTTGCATTGGGGGGCCAGAAGGAGCCCATCCTGAGGGAGGCCGTGCTTGATAACCTTGCTGAGAGTATCCTCCAGACATTGCTGGATTTCTAACACGGTTCTGCAATAAAATTATTCTCACAAATGACCATGGCGTACTTTCCATGATGCTGGGACATACGGAGGAATAAAAAAACACATGATGTACAAAAGCAAACATTGGAAACATGTATAAAAGAAAATTTCTATGATTCAACGAAACACGTAACAAATAGGAAAAACAAATACATTCATATAAATGATTAATGGATTTCATTATTATATTGGGAAGAGGTGTAATCACCCACATACCGTACCCGTGGTTGTATAAATTGAGTTACTCCAGCAGAAGCCCACACCCTACCTATTTGAAGTGAATGGGTACGACAAATAACAACACACTATATAGAAGCTTTTATATAAAAACAAACTTACATATAGCCCTAATTGAGACGATAGTCATAAAACACGCGCAAAATGCAGAGTAGACTACAGTACCAAATATCAACATACGCACAGGTATTAATTAGACATCTTAGAAAGAATGACCAGAAGACATTGTCCATGCACTAATACTTCCCAAATAGGCTACCACATGTGGGATGATCAGTAATTCCAAACAAAAGCTATCTAAGCTTATGTAAAAAACATAAGTCATCAGCATAGAAAACCTGTTATGTTAACCAGGGACATTAGTCATAGATCATATTAGATGAATACCCTTTGTACTTTCCACAAGTGTGAAGCCAAACCATTATTGGCAGAATAATATCCCAAATAAACAGCAAGAATCTCTCCAGGATTTAATAACAGAACAGAAATATAGCACTAAAAGGGACAAGAGGTTCTGAACAATTAGGATCAAGGATCCACAATATGCGTAATCAATAAAAATTAAGGCAATACTCCTTTTAAAAAATAAGTCATCACATAGGATAAAAGATTAATGTATATAAACTGGAAAAAGAATGGAGAAATGAACAGAAAGCAGGTGAGGCTGACCGATCATAATATTCAAGTTCCACAAAAATAAACTGGACATGAATAAAATGGCACTCAGATTCTCACAACTAACCAAAAACTGTCCAATATCTAACAAAAAAATCGAAGAAATTTTTACAACTATAATGCTACAAAACATTTTTAAAAGCCCCAGAATAAACAGTATAAAAACTTGAAAAATAAAACCAAGAAAGTCTAATATTGACAGAGGCTTCAACACAGGCAAAGAACTACATAATTATGACAAAGTCAAAAGCGCTCAATAGAAAAGAACTTTGATTGGAAGTTCATATTCTAACATTAAAACTAATTAATGTACTTAGAATAAAATGGCTTAAATTTTCTGGGAGTTATACTATTAACCTTCAGTCCTATCAGAGCTTCACTCCGCAATATCATTACTAAATACCAGAAAACGGGATTTAGAACCATACCAGAGTGATGATGAGGGAACACCAACACAAAGGATTCCATGTTGGTGTCACCAATGGTCCAACACAAACTAACCCTACAATAGCTCCCAATAAGAATCAGTTAAATGATACAAGAGAAATAAGCACACTGATGGTAGATCAAGCTGTTATCCCAATAATTTATCACTTAATGAACCAATAAGTGTAATGTTAAACATTATGAGAGTTAATGAAGCTTTAATGTAACTTAATAACCTAAACATGTATATGAACTCCCATAGACTAAATTCCCAATAAGCGCGTATGGCAAGGACAGCCCAATGTGTCGTAATAATCACTCCTCCAAATATCTGTTCAATCTTAAGGTCAGATTAGCCACTATCTGCATCAATCATATGGGAAGAAGAAACTTATTGCAGATAACTATCCATTTAAGATAACAATTCAGATGACCCAGCAGGTTCTATATATACAGTTTTTAATGCTAAATCTATATGACATCCAAATGGATTTTGAGAGGTGAAATTGTGCCAACCAGTTTCTTAAGTTGAAACTAGATCCCAGCAAATGCTAAAACACAAAGAATAAATAATTGCATCAACAAGCTCCCTCCAGTGTTCACTTCACATGTTAGACTCAATCTCAGCCAGCTACACTGTGCATGGCAAAAAGATCAGCACAAAACAAAATTTCTGGATTAATAAGATCTAAAGCAGAAAAAATCAATTGCGGAACTTACAAACTGATCCAATCCTCATAAAATCATAATATTTGGGTCATAAGCATGTTCAAAATACCAAAGGGAGTAACCAGTACAACATTAGGGATATTGTGGCCCACCATTAGCCAAAAATATAAAGTCAGCAATAGTTCGACCGGAATTAGTATCCACAACTTACATGACACAGTGGAAAAATTGCACACCCAGATAGACTACAAAATACATATCTAGAACAATTGTACAGTGTAAATGCAAATAACCAGCATAAAACTCAAATCCATAAAATAAAGAGAATGAAAAAGGAAGAGAAACCCAATTTAGAGACAGAGATGTAGTATTATGCACAACATAAAATGCAAACTGAAAATATAACTAATTGTCAAGGAAAATGTTTTAACAATAACAAGAGATAAAAGTCTCCAAAGGCTAATCAGAAAATGATACAGATTAATTGAGCACTAAAAATAAAACTAACACAAAGCCCTGCAAGAAAGAAAATTAATACCAGAGTAAAATACAAAAAATGTAAGCCTAGTAACCAGGTCGATTGACCTAATTTGAGTACAAAATATGACCACTAGGAATATTCAAAATAAGTAACAGCCATGCAACAGGGAGCCTCAACATATCAACAAAAACACCAAAATCTGATAGGAGCACGTAGAGGTGTGGCAATTAAATGCATTGACAGAAAATGGAAGTTCAAATAGCCATGGAAAACTATACATCCTAGAGAATCACATCTACTGTGGCTTACTCCTCCTGAAGTTAACAATCTCTGATTACAAATACATGAGAAAGGCGTACAAGCCAAATTTTTAGGCAAACACCAATTAAACATACCTCACTAATAACTTCAGCTACCAACTGTTTTGCAGCTTCAATTTGTTCAGTAGTCCCGTCAATCTGTAGCGTCCTTTCTGTTGATGTGTCACCAGGTGGCAGATGCAAGGGAATAACCTAAAAAAATATAATGTCAGCTCACAAAACCATTTCCTATATTTGATTCCACCCAAACACATTACTGAAAACGATATACTAGAAAAGTTGTGGGTACAACATACTGTGAAGAAAAATGATAGAAGAATACATCAAGTTCCAAAAGAAGACAGAGACAAAAACCTTAGAAAAGACCAGTATTCTGCCCAAGATTGAAAACAAACCTGGATACGAGCTCCAGTCCTAGCTTGCATACTTTTTATTGTTTCACCTCCTTTACCAATTACAAGCCCAACCTGAGATTACAGTCACGAATCCTCAATAACCAAATAACTAGAACATTTTCATAATGTGGAAAAATTATATAGCCAGTACCTTGTTGTTAGGAATTTTTGTAACATATTGTTCACCGCCAGCTTGCACTGTTAACCTTCTAGAAGCTATGGCAGGACCTCCTGATTCAGCCTGGGACAAACATAAAAGCTTATACATGTAAGCCATATTTCCAAGTTCATATGTACAAATTTGATAAAACTCAACTATCTAAATATGGAAACAAAGGATCACAATGTGGCGGATTTAGAACTTATGTGTAAACTTTTGACTATATCACAAGCAGGTAATTGATAAAACTAATCTAAAAATTAAATGCACAAGCCGAACCTCAGCAAGAACTTCATTGATCAAGTGCTCAGCCTTTGCAATCTGCTCCGGAGTACCCATGAGCTCCACCATCCTAGTCGGAAAATTGAGGTCCGCATCAGAATCTCGGGTAACTTGAATCTTGGCTCCCGACTGAGTCTGTAGATACTTGATAGTCTCCCCACCTTTACCAATAATGACACCAACCCTGCCATTGGGAACCTCAATCTTTTTGCTCGATCCCTGGAAACCACCGTAAGATACCGGGATTGAAGAAGGAGCTGGGTTTGAGAAGTGAGGCTTCAAATCTGTATCGTTTTCACAAAATCACAATTACAATTGCTGCATTCAGATTCACATTCACATCATAAACATGTATAATCAAAGACAAATAGCAACGTGAATCGCCCTAGAACAACTAAACCCAATTGAATTCTTGGATGTCAAGCATATTAAAAAAAGAATAAACAAGGATAAAAATTTAAAGTACAAAAATTAAAGGAAAATGGAAAATTCTAAAGAGGGAAGGTGAACCTGGCGGACCAGAGCTAAAGCCCTTGTCAATAGAATCGGAGCCACCATTGTCAACCCTAGAGCGCTTAGCATCCCCGCCGTTCAACAACCGAGCCGCGATCTCCTGCGCCTTCTGCTTGGCCAGCTGGAAATCTTCCATGGGCGGAGGAACGCTGCTGTACGACGTCGGCGCAGAGTCGGGGGACGATGACTTGATGGGGGCCGAGAAGCCGGTGACTCTGCGGGTGGACGGCGGCGTTTGCTCCTCGTACTTCCGCTTGTTCCCTGAATCTGGACCGGATGAGTACTGGGCTTCGTCGGCCATTGTCGTAGCTGTAGAGGAAGAAACCCTAGAAGATAGAGAGAGATGGGAGAGAGAGAGGAGAGTGAGGTGGAAAAACACCAGTGGGATATTTATACGGACGGAGACTTTTTTAGCGTTTGCGTATGGGAATAAGGGTCTATAAACTTTTCCAGACGGAAAGCGGGTCTTGAGTAAAACTGTAAAATGTGAAAAGAATTGTGAGATTTATAATTTTTATTTTATTTCTTCCGCACTCGGTTAATTTTTGTGATTTAATACTTTTTAATTTATATTGATTTGAAATTCAAAATTTAAGAACCGTATGTATAAAGTAAAATAGAAGTGTGCGCCAACTTATTTTTTGTTCAATTAGTTTTTATTTATTTTATATTTTTATGAGGTAAACTACAAGTGAAATGTAAAAAAAAATTACAAGAGAATAATATTTGTATATGGTAACATAACAAATTATGGACCGTTACTTACAATTATGGCTATTTTTGTGTGGCGGGAACATCATATAAGATTTACGTTTAATTGGTACGATCACCAGCATAAGTGAAGAAGAAACAATTTAAATGCTTTCAACGCAATCATTTTTTGAAATTGTGTGCTGGGGTTGTTTCAGCCAGTTTTGGCCATTCTATTACCACATATTAGAGACAGCTTGACCGAAAACTTATGTGATAATCCTTAGTCTCTTGTTTGTTGACTGGGATTGGACAAGATTAGGAAGTTAGGAGTTCGAGTTCAAATCTCATGTGTCGGAAGGTCCCAGATTTGAGTCCCAAGCTTCCGAAGGTCCCGATCCTCGTCCCCGGCGTTAGGGGTTTGGGAGATGGGGTTCATGTCCTGCACATCGAAGTCCTCGGGCGCCTAGTTCACCAGGTTGGGTCCTCAACACCTAAGCTCAGAGTCAAGTCTTCGAACCCTCGGACCCAGTCTCAGGCAACAACATTTCCAACAATAATATGACTACTTGAAACTGAAATCATGAACTCAAGGGTTTACAGAAAAAACATGGATACATTACTTAATCCCGGGTTAAACAAAAACTATGAGCAGCTTCCAACAATCAATCGAACAAGTTGATAAACATGGGAGATTAGTTCAAGCACACAGTTTGAAACAGAAAAAAGTTTTACAGAATCTTTGGCTACTGTTATAGCTCCAAAACGACGGAAATATGCAGCAAGCGCAACACAGGACACCCTGGGACCTAAAATTTATAACTTGTAAGTGCAAAATCTCTCCCTTTTCATGGTGCTTAGCCAGGGCAAACCAGCCCGGATAGACTTATTATTGGATTAGATATCGCGAAAGCAGGCCCCCAAACACAAGATGAAAGTCCTCACTTGGTCCACCAAAGGAGGAAATCCTTGCGCCGGTTGATCTTCTTCTGTAGCTGGAGAAGGCCGTAAAGTAGGGCCTCAGCAGTGGGAGGGCAGCCTGGAACATAGATATCAACGGGGACGATCCTGTCACAACCCCTAACAACGGAATAGGAGTAATGATAGTAACCACCCCCATTTGCACAGCTTCCCATGGAGATGACCCATCTCGGCTCAGGCATTTGGTCATAGACCCTGCAACAAAATTTCAGCACAAAGATCACAACAACTCATACCCATTTGTTTACTTGTGCAAACATTACAATAACACGTAAATTGAAAGGTTGGTGAGGAGCTTTTAACTCCCAAAATCAAAGGCAATTATGCACTTCCCAGAAGAAATTCCTAAGAAATCCAATCCATCCAAAGTCACACAAGTCAACACAAAGTAGTTTTTTCTTCGATACAAGCAAATATTGTGGAGGACAAATCCCATCCATCCAACGACAGACAATCCTCTTTAACTATTTCAGCTACAACCCCCTTGCAAAACTAGTTTTTGTTACCAAGAGCTAATACATTGTTTATATTCGAGCCATAATCTATTCTAATCTAACCATGGGAAGCATACCGCTCTAACCAACTTGGCTAAGCAGCATAACCAGCAAGCACTTTCATTGGTAAAATTCATGCAAATGCAAATATAAAATAATCAAAGTTGGTTCTCAAAATTCTCCTAATAACAAACTGGAGGAGAAGGGTGGATATGTTATTCCCATTTTATCGGAGATTTCCTTAAAATTGAGCTAAATCAAAGCTCCAATTATTCCAAGTTGAGATTATATTAGGTATATACAAATCTAATTATCGCCAAAACATTTTCTAAGCTCAAAAATCCAGAAACCCTAAAACTGCGATTCGGAAAAATGAGAGGGAAGGAAGGGCTTGTTGCTTACTTGCGGAGAGCAGGGGCCATCTTGTTGGTGAGAGTGCCGGCGACGATCATGCAATCGGACTGGCGAGGGCTGGGCCGGAAGATGATGCCGAATCGGTCCAAATCGTAGCGGGCGGCTCCGGTGTGCATCATCTCGACGGCGCAGCAGGCGAGGCCGAAGGTCATGGGCCAGATGGAGCCGCGGCGGGCCCAGTTCATGAGATCGTCGACCTTCGAGATCACGAACTCGGCGGCCTTGGAGAGGCCCGGCGGGGGCGGGGAGGCGGAAGGGGGAGGAGGGCGGGCATAGGTGGCCGGAGTGGAGCCGGAGGGGGCGGAGGACGAGAGGGAGGGGACGGTGGTGTGGAGAGAGAGGGCCCGCTGGGCCGAGAGCTGGAGAGGGATGCGGGCTCGGGTCAGCAGAGCCATGACCGTGGCGCTTCGGAGAGAGAGAGAAGAGTTATAGAGGAAAGCTGAAATTTTAGCCAGAAGCTGCTTTCTCCATGTGTGTTTTGCATCCGGCGTAAATCACAATTTCCAATTTTCATAGGATTAGGTTGCTAATTGGGATTATACCCATTTTTGGACTTGTACAATGCGCTTTTTCCTAAATGTTGTGCGATAAATAGATTTAGAGGGCTTTTTGGGTTTTTAACAATATATTTACATTAAGAATAAATTAGTTGCGATATCATTGTTTTCGAGATTCGAAATTAATAACTCTTACTTACAAGTAAAAAAAAAAATACTAAATTATGGTAACAAGTGACTAGAATTTTTTTTTTCAATAATTCGGAAAATTTTAGCAATACCTCAGACTTTATACCTAATCCCGGTTTGCTTTCTGAATTTTCAATTTGGTTATGAGTCATTTTCAATTCATCGCTAGTGTCAATTCCAAAAATTATTCCGTCAGATTGAGAGTTGCTTTCATCAGTTCAATTGAAGGAGAAAAAAAAAACAAACAAACAAATGTAATAAATTTGATGGTTGATGGCAAATTGCACATATTCAAAGGAGCTTGAAAACACAATTAAAAGTCGCTGGGGAAAATTAAAAGAAGATGCTAATTTCTAAATTGAGGGGGCATTGCTAATTTGCCTAGTTTTAATGTTAAGTTAGTCAAATAATAGTAACTAGTTAACCATACATGAAACCGACTGACCTAGATATTGTTCCAATTGTATTATTACACTCAATGAGTTGGTGCACAGAATTATGTTCCCGACACGCTGAAAACATTTCTCCACACCTAACGTCTATCCCATAATAAGAGCTTCATCTGTACGATGTGGGAGAAACACTTCCAAGCATCGTTGCACAAAACAAATCTCTCAAATAATATAAAAGATCGTGCTACTCACATCATGCTGCAAATGTGACACTTGTTTCACAGAAGAAAGGCCCGAGCCAAATCCAAGGAATTTAATTTACCATGGTAAACCTAAAAAAGGGAACGAACTCACCGCGGTCAAATATAAACAAAGTGAAAATTTTACCATATACAGTTATACTTAATAAAATAGTGGTTTAAGAACAAGGTAAAAGTTTGTTACAGTTCCTAGCCCCCAAGGGCAACACTAATGTCAGCACAAACTAAACAAAAGAGGCACCTAATTCAACAAAAGTAGTCCATATGCTTCGATATCACGCCGACCCCCGAATAATATAGAGATGATCAGTTTACCTACACCAAAAACATTTACCTAAACAATAAACACCCAAAAACCAGACGAATTAAGACCGAGGAATTAAGTCTAACATGGAGTCTTCACTGTCCAAAGGAACCAATACTTGCTAAGGAAAGAAAATCAGCAGACTCTGAAAGAGGGGGAAAGAATGGTTAGAGTAAAAACAGTGATAAAATTTCACAAACCCTTTTAACTTTAGTTCAAATAATACAAGGTTGAAGGCCCCGGTATCAATCAGCGCTGATGGCACCATTACAGCTTCTCCCCGCTTCAGGATCTAGGACCCAATTGGTTTCTACTGTGGCAGCAAAGCAGATATTGACCAGGTAATCTTTAGGTAGGGGGATCAGCTAATATCACATCTCTTCAACTAACAAGACACTATGAGGACAACAGCATTCTCCTTTCGAGTTACCTTAAACAGCAAGGTTTCGCCCGTATGGGTGGGGTAGATACTACTTTCTTCTTGCAAATGTTGACATCAGCCAAAATGCTTCCTGATTTTGCAGTTAGGTAGGGTGCAGCTTAACATCACTAGCTGGAGAACAAGGCAAGGCAAGGCAGCCTTTTGTCAATAGAAATAGGAAAAGCTTTGCCTGCCAAGACATACAACTTTCCATACTATTTTTATGCATAGTACATGTAAAGGCTGTTTGAAGCAGCACAGGCGATTGAATTCTCAGAAGGGTGCCATGCAAGATGTAGCAACTTTGTTGTGAAATCAAAAGAATTTCCGTTTGCGTCAGCTCCAGAGTTATCCGCACCTTTTATATTCCAATGGAAGAAAATATGTACAGACACTGGTTAGCAGATAGACTACCATCAAGTACCATACCTAATCGATTCAAATCTGAATTTTATTCTCTTTTACAAAAAAAGTTTCAGTTCATTCGAGACTCCGAATGGAAATCAATTATGTTAAATTTTACCAAGACCACTCAATTTTCAGAAAATGGACTATGTATACAAAATTCATATGCAAGCAAGAACATACCTCGCCTGAGAACACGAGGAAGACTGCCCAAAGATCTAGAAGGCCTTGCTGGCATTTGAACTTGTCTCCTGGAAGTTCATGAGAAAAATAATAAGCACATTTGACCAAGAGAACAAAAAAACCAAAAAAGAGTTTTTCTTGGACTAAATGATACCATTCCCTAAAAAGAGCATGCCTAAGAAGCATTATATAGAATTTGAAAAATACCTCATGGGGTTTTTGCTGGCCTCCAATGTTGTTGCTTCTGTGCTCCCTTCAGAACAACCAAACACCCGAAACAGATTGCTGGAATCACAGAAATGTGTTTCTTCATATGTTGAGCCCCACACAACTTAGGTCACGGTGCAAGTATAAAAGCAACAAAGGATGTTTATGGTCTACAGCTAACCTGTAAGAACCTGTTGCCACTCGGTGTCCATCTCCACTTAGACAGCACTCAAACTTATCGAAGATGGAATCATTTTCGTATAAATCACAAAGCTGACAAAGATAAAGAACTAAATAAGTTGCATTGTACGGTATTACTTAAATAGTATTGTCTTCTTTTAAGATTATATGCGAAACAAACTTTTTGAAGGAATACATCACCTTTGGTCTTAGATATTCATGAACCTGGAAAGTTGCAACTGGGCCAGAATCCATGTTGATGTCCCATAACTGAGAAAACCGGGAAAAAAAGGTGAGAACAGAATTTGTAATGGACAGGGTTAAGAATCCGAAAAATCTTAAGACAAGAAGTAGCCGCAATCCACAAACTCACCACAAGAACAAATTGAATATCATGATATAAAGTATTCACTCTAAACATCACAGTAACAACAATAGCATATTTTAGCAATCCAGTGTCAAGAAACAGAGAGAGAGAGAGAGAGAGAGAGAGAAGGTTTTTAAGCATTTGTTACTGCAACTCTGTTAGTAGGTCTATGACACGAAGTTTCAAAATATTGAAAGTATGAACCATCTTTTTATAAGAGTCTGAATATGTGAACCTTAAGAGACATGTAATCCCGACTGAGTATATGTCTTCCATTCTTAGCAAACTTAATATCTGAAATCGATGCTATTATTTCAGTGAAAAAAGATCTTGAACCGGGTGCTTCTTGTTCTTCAAACCTGCACCATTATAACTCATAATTAGGATTCAAGGGAAACCAAGAAATTAAAGAGGGCTAAAAGTGTCAAAGGATTTTTCATACATTTATTTTATTACAATACTACATCATCTTTGGTGAGTGCAAGAATGGAAGGGAGGAAGAATGAAAGACAACTCACAATTTGCTATGAGTGTCACATAAAGCTGACTGCCGCAGATCGATAAGACGAATTGAGCCTTTGGAGCTACTGTACGCCAACATGTTACAATGAGTAGGGTGAAATTCTGCGCATGTTATCACCTCTGCACATAAATTTCAAGTATGTAAAGATAAATAATTACACATGTGGAGCTGTTTGACCAACAAAGCATATAAATAAGGCATAATTCAAGTTTACTACATGGCCAGAACATTTCAGCCATATAGAAACAGATGAAATCTATGACAGACGTGATAGCATGCCACTCAATGAAACGTTCACCAGGATATGACTGAATGGCAGACCAGGAGCCTTGTAACAAGCCTAGATACTTGGGTCAAGGTTATATCTACTGCTATTTCTCTTCAAATGACAGTCAAAAGTTAGAAAAGTAAGAAATTGTCATCATAGTGTTGTGGGTTTTACCAGTTAGATCCTCCATGTTTGCAGGCTTCACGTCAACAATATTAAAACTTTGATTGCTAATCTCTAGGTTCCAAAGATTAATTCGCAGGTCATCAGCTGATATAAAAGTTTCACCATCGCTGCAAAACCAAAAGATAGTTACATTAGTGACCAGACGATGGAGACCATGGTAGATAATATCCATGCAACAATACCAAAGTATATATTACATAATACATAAAAGTAAGATTCGACATTGAAAATAAATCTGACAAATATTGTTCCAGTGTCAACGTTTACAACAGAAACTGTTTTTTTTTCTTTTGGGGGTTGGGGAAGTCCAGCAACTAAAATTTGCTCCTCCATGATCACGTAATCAAATAATAAAAATGTAAGTTCAAATAGGAGCACAAGCATCAAGGCAAACAATGAATATACACAACATGATTTAAAAATTGATGAAAAGGTGAAGGCGTATTCCATTGAATAAAAGATGTACCTGTTATTTGAAATCGAATTAATATGATAGTCATGGGCATGGGTATACACTCTTCGACATCTAGCCACAAGGCTCGTCTCTTGACTGGTCACCTGGATGCCACAAAAGTTCAAGTGTTAGAGCTAAATAATAGAATGTCATTCACCAAGAAAGTTAACCATAATTGACTCTGGAAAATTTTCTAAATACCATAACAGCAAAACCATATGCTATTAGAAAATAAACAAATCGAATTGTGTACAACTACCACTGGCAAGTGCAGAGATGGAAATGAAGTGTCATTGCTTGGAGAACTGATTGGGCTCTCTTTACATGCTCCATTTGCAAGATACGGTTTTGAGCTTGCTGACATAGAACTAGCAACTGATCCATTTTCCATAGATTTAGAAGCATCCACATTCATCTCACATACTTTCTTTACCTTCTTCTCTTGGACCTGCTCAGCATTAGGACAGGATTAGAATGTTTCCTTCCATACGAAAAAAAAAATTTAAATAATTACATCTTAAGTCGTTGTACCACCTATTGGAAGCCATAATAAGTCATGCACTACACTCTGCATGTGCGTATGTGTGTGTTCATCCCAAGAATGAGGTATAAAATGAAATGGCTGGAGTAATCGCCATCTTTGTTCTGAACAATATATAAATGGAAAACGTAACGCAACTAATGTTGCTTAAAAATTACTCTGGCCGATGTGATATCGAGAGAAATCATCTTCCATATAATCTAACCACATACGAGTTCAAAAAAGGTTGGTGCTACCTTCCAGTATTTGATGGTTTTGTCATTAGTGGAGAGAAGAAACAGTGCACCATTAGCTGTTTGACACCATCTGATCTTGTTGATTTTTTCCTCAATTTCCAAACTCTTAAGATAATCAAACTGAGTTTTGAAAAAAGAAGAAAGTGCAAGTTAGTGAAATCCAGATTCTGGCAAAGAGGAAATCTTTATAAGCCTATCTACAGTCCTAGTTGAGCACAAAGAAAGCCATACCTCAGGTTCATGACTTTGAAATTCGGTTTTATAGCGGAACTCAGGATGCCTACTGATTGAATAATCCATCCTCTCCAGATCTCTCCGATGTCCACCATGCTACAAATTTAAGTTTATACAATAAAAGTAGAAATAAATCACACCAGTGTAACAAAATACAACAACAGAATAAGGATAAAGATAATGCACTCCCACCCCCAACCCCCTCATGATAAAAATGTATTAACTTACATCCTTTATATCCGTTCTTTCAAACAATACCACCCGGCCTCCACGATCTCCAGTCGCAAGGTGGTCCCCAGTTCTATCGAATTCAATAGCCGATATTATATCAACTGCAAAACATTAGCATGTACACAAGCTAAGTAGTTGTGTATGTTGGTGCACCAAAGCACACTACTCAACACCTTCAAACACCCACTAAGTATCGTTTTCAAAGCTTCAAAAGCAGGCATTCAAGTGAGTCCATTGATTGAAAGTGATACGATTTCCAGTTCACTTATTTCTCAAATCCAAGTCCTTAAAGTTTAAAACATATCTCCCTACATGCCTCCATCGAAACAATATGTTCGAAAATGAATCCCTATACTAATCAACTAAATGTAGTGATTTAAAAATTAAACGAAGATTAAAAACAATTAGACAGCCTCCAAATGTATAGCTTCATCAATTAATAGCCACAAACCATTAGCCAATAATGTAAGGTTCATTTGGAAGTGCTTTTAAAATGACTGAATGCGTTTTAGAGAAAATGTTTTTGTGTTTCAAAAGCACTTGAAGTGCTTCATGCAAGAAGCAACAGTTATGTGATTTCCAAGATTCACTTGTATTTTTATTAAGCATTGGTTTCAAAAACATTTTCAACGAAAACACTTTTAATAATTTAAAATGCACTTCTAAACTATACAGCTCAAGTGCTTGGGTCATCAAAAAACCAAACTTTTTCGATTAAATTTCATTGGCGTCTTATGATTCTCATCATTCAATACACAATTTCTGCAACTAATCGTCCGATAAATTTATTTAAGATTAAATTAATTAGAATTAAATGTAATGAGAGAAACGAAAGCAATAGTGAATCCCCGACAATACGAAACGAAAATTAGAGGAAGAGTATTACTATTACCTTCCTGAACTTCTTCGCCGGCTGTCCTTTCTCCGAAGACCTGCGAAAACTTCCACTCGAGCGGCGATACGGCCGCCCCTGACGTCGCCGGAGCCGCGAGGCCCTCTCCACCGCCGTTCATTTGTTTTATTCCAAAAAAAAATCGACAAGGAAATGAGCCGAGAAAAAGAGAAGAGAAATCAATGCAGAGTAAATCGATCTGAGAAAATCGGATTTGCGTGAATCTCAGGGATTCGGAGCAATCTACATCGGAAAATCAATGCAGTCTCTTCCTTCTTCTTCGTCCATTCCAAGCCTTACGCGTACGGTCCTCACAGCGACGGAATTTCCACTCTCTCTGATTCTTTCTCTCTGATCTCTCTTTTTTTTTTTTTTTTTTTTTTTTTGTGCTGAAAATAGAGGGGAGGAAAATGACGCAGCAGGACGTAGCTTTTTAGATGATTTGTCGTGGATGTCTAAATAATTCAGACTCCCCACATTATTGATGTTTTTTTTCTTTAAAAAAATCTAATGAAATATTTCTGGTACTGTTTACTTTTAACGTTAAGGATATTTTTACTCACTCTAATACAATTCATTTACATCTTTATTTTGTCAATTTCTTTAAAAACTAAAGTTTTTGAGAACTTTTCATTAGTTTTCCTTCTTTTTTAGGTTACGGTTTAAGTTGCTCTAAATTACAGTAAATGATATAATTTATTGTCCTAGATTATTATGACAAAAAATGTTTACGTTCATACATTTTATTGTAGAAATTTTATAATTGAAATGGTGTAAATTTCTTTGTCAACGTTTAAAAATCATATTTGTTTTAATTAATTAAATTCACAATCATTTAGTTTTTAATAATTGTTTCGTCACGCATATATTTAAACAAATTGACAATTCAGTGTCAGAATGTTAGTTATTACCAACGTAATTTTACACACAATTAAGTTATCGTCAATTTAATTGTTTTTTTTATTTTATAGGGATAATATTTATATGATTATTGAGAATATAAACAATTTTGATGATATAAAATATATCAAACAGAATCGAATTGACAATTAGATGCGTCACCAGAGTAAAAAAAAAATTTATTGTGACGAAAATACGATTCGATACATCAAATATCATAATATTATTAATTGAAATTTTTTTATTCAAATTTCCAACTATTGTATCATGGCCATTGTCGTACCAAAAAAAACTCCCAACCGAGTAAACCCAAGTATTTTCATTATTTATTTCATCTCTTCATCTTTTTGTGTTTATGTTTTTTGAGGAATATTTGGTTGTAAAATTTGGAACTTTATTAAAGCAATAATAATGAAATAAAAGTGGTAAGTGATATATTTAGATGTGATAACTATTGAAAGGGACAGGAATAATATTATATCCTTTTATATAATTTTTTTTTGTCTAATCTCTCAACTTTATGGATATGGTCGTGTGAAATCGGCGTAGCATACAATGTAGCTGTTTTTCTTTGATCCAACGTTGTTTGTTGGTTTGTAGCCAAAAACAAAAAAAAAGGTAAAATCAACGGTGGATGTTTTATCATTAGAGAAATGTTGAGAGGGCTTTTTTTAAGATAGAACTATTCATAAATTTTTTGTCACTTTACAATTTAATGTTAATTTTGATGTTAATATTATAAAAAAGTGTGTCAAAAACTTGAGGCGGCGGATAATACATGGAGAGACTCACTTGAAAGAGCCCATTTAGCATTTCTTATCGTTGTGAGCAAAATACTGGAATATATTTTGCTTTTGCTTTCTTGTAATCAAAATTTAATCAAATCGAATAGTTTTGAAAGAATCAGTCTTTATCCATTCATGATTGATGTGTGTATTTGCAAACAAAAAAGTTGATGGATGTTTTTTTGTATTCTAATGGAAAATATGTTACCGTAATTTTTTGATTCGCTCTTAAATTTAATCTAAATTTCATATATGACATATAAAAATGTCGTGTATTTTTCGAATTTGGATGGGTTATTTGATCAATCCTAACCAAATTCATTGATTAATTGTACTTAACAATTTAACCAAAAGTTAATCATTGTATTATTCTTTTTGTTGAAGTTAAGGTTTGAATTAAGATTCGACCTATCCCTAATCTCACATCACTTGTGTTAAGTAACGTTCATGATGAGACTCACAACACGTAATCTCACATCACTTGCAATTAGAAATTGAACCATTCAGTATCGCTCGCAGCTTAATTCGGTCAATGTCAAGATATATTTAAAATCGTATAAATTTTTTCTTATAAATTATTTTTCACGAATTGAACAATTGAGATTTAATTTTCAACGTTTACTTTTTTATTTTAATGCGGAACTCTCAATTTTTGTTTTCTATTTTTAATTTGAGGAAATGAGTCGGCACTTTAAAATTGATATTTAACCACCCAATCGAATCTTTGAAGCAAAGCTTTTGACCCATTTAATATGAGCCTGGCCCACAGGATTTTGGGTTGGGCCTGTTTCAACCATATCTACTGACAAAAATACACGTCAAATCTGATTAGAGGTCGTCTTTATGATCGACAGAAGCCATCGGGCTTTTCAGTGGGGTCATAATTAATTCTTATGCCCTGCACCACAAGCAATGCTCATGCAAACTTTTGTTAGTGATTTAGGCTTAGCAACAAGAGGAAAAGCAAAAGTAAATAATTTGCCTTGGAGTGAATTCTGTATAGTTTTTGAATTCCGATGATACTTTGGTACTCATTAGTGAGTATAATTTTGTTGAATGATATATTAAAACTATTATTTTGACAAATAATTGGCATGATATTTAAAATTTTTGAATTTTAAAAATACAAACACGTGACATTTTTTAATTGGGCCGATTCATGGATAAGTACTCTACTCTGATATGGTTTAATAAAAAAAACGTGACGTGTTCTTTGTTTTCTACAGTCCAATAAACATTAATAATATATCTATTATTTTTAAAAATTATAAAATACGTGTTAAAATATTATTGGACAAAATTAAAAAATTATTATCTTATTTATAATTCTACTATCGTCGTTGCGTTGACAAATATGACGACCGACGCATGCCAAAGGTGCAAGTTAAACTGATCGACAATCTAACGTGCAGTTCGTTGAAAATAAAGTGTCCTTGTTTCTTTTGGATAAGCTGATCGACAAATATAACATACTATTATTATAAATAAAATAAGGTATCCTACCAAAATATAAGTTTATTGGCAAACGATACGATGATATACTGTGCTAAATGTTTGTGCTTAACAAGCCTAACATTTGACCCAAAAGAAAAAAACCACCAACAGATTGCCCTTTCGCCCTGGCAGCATCGACGGTAGCGATCATCTTCTCTAGGAATTTTATGCTTGTTCTGGTGCTCCCCATTACAGAGGAGAAGATAAAAGTTGATTTTCTTTTATTACTATCAAGACTTAAGATGAATACTAAAATCAGTTGTTTAGGAGTGCGACATTAATAAAATAAAAGAAACCAAACCAAACAAAACCAAATCCAAAAGAAAATCGAACTTAATTGAATCGAAAGTAGTTTAGCTTTAATTTTGGCAAAAAATCAAACCGAATGAAACGGAAACCACCCCCATCCACAAGTCAAACTATAACAAAGTTTGAATTTCAAAAAGTAAAATTGTGACTTTTGAGTTAAATGAGATAAAGTGGGATCAAAATCAAGTTCCATAAACCGTAGCTAAAAAACAGCCTAAAATTTATACAAAGACATATGTCTATAGAATTGTGTCAATATTAGTTGCACATGGCATGGACGAATTCTGCTATGTCAAAGTAATAAACAGCACAGTGCTATGCTAACACATTCATGCACTACCGGCGCTAGCATGCAGTTTTCCTTTTTTTTTTAATGGAAAAATAATTTCATTCAAAGAGAAAAACCACAAATTCAACCGCTACCAGTACAATCGAAGAGAAAAGCATTTCTAGTAGGTAAAGTCCTATCCCAAATAAAAGTATCATGAATAGAGTGCCCTACTCTAGTAATGGCATCAGCATGAAAATTCGCCTCCCGAAAGACATGAGCCCAAGATATAGAAGAAAATGATCGTGCAAGCAATCTGATGTCCTCGATAATAGTCTTCAATCGCCGAGACGTTCTGCACTTGTTTAAAATAGAATTGATGACAAGCTTGGAATCACCTTCAACACATATATCCTTAAAACCTTTGACTTTTGCAAACTTCAACGCATCACGTAAGGCAAGAGCTTCAGCAACAGATATAGTATTATCTCCAAGATTGCGAGTCCCAACAACAATAGGAGGCCTATTATGATCTCTGATGACAAAACCTGCAGCTGCTTGAGATCCCACCACTAAACCGTCAAAATTAATTTTGAGCCATGGCGCACAAGGGCCTTTCCACTTAATAATCTAAGAACATCCATAAACAACATCGAAATTATGAATTGATCTTGAGCTTTTATTAGTGTTGTAGTACTCACTACCAACTGTAGTAGCCACCATTGGAACTCTAGCAGGGTGGACCTTACAATTACGAAAAATCAAATTGTTTTTATCATTCCATATTTGCCAACAAATAAGGAGAGCCTTACTAAGATCAGACAATTCCACCTCATCATTAGCATTCAATTCAGATAACCAATCAATTAAATCCAACCCGACACCAACAGGGTAAGGGCTAGAGAAAATTCGCTAAACTTCTTGAGCATAGATACATCTAACAAAAAGATGTTGCTGATCTTCTTCATCAGTATTACAAAAGGACAAACATGATTAGTATTAGGAAAGAACCTATTTAATCTCACTCGAGTTTAGAGTCTCCCACGAAAGAGAAGCCAACAAAACATTTTTATCTTATGAGGAATTAACAGTTTCCACATTTTATTCAACAAAACAGCTAAAGGGTGTACTGTTTGGTGCTCAACTTGCAACCAAATTGCAGACTTAACAGTGAATTCACCATTAGTAGATGGACCCCAAATAAACTCATCTTGCCTTTCATGCAAAGGAAGAGGAATACTACATATCTTTCTTACAATATCAAAGTCCAACATACTCATTAATAAGGTCTTGTTCCAACTGTAATTAGCAATAAAATCACAACCACCCATAGATTTAGGAGTACAAACATTCTTCCAGGCCACGGGGGCCATTTTAGTTTCATTACTCCAAAGAAAAGTTATACCCTCTTTGTCCAAAGTATAAGTTATTTTATTAGGGCATTTAAAACAAGTCATGACATGATTAGGTGTAATATCCCACATCGTCTAGGGGAGGCTTACAGGATTCACTCTCTTAGATGATGTGGGATGTTACATTAGGCATGCCAGATAATTGGATTTAATTAAAGTTAGTTTGCCAGCCCTAGAAAGGGTATTTGCCTTCCAACCTGGAAGTTTCTTTTTTTTATTTTGAGAATAAGCTCTTTAGAGTTGATAGGATCTTTCCAGAAAATTATATTATGAATTCCCAAGTACTTACCAATAGTTGTTTTATGCTGAATTTGCAATATGGTAATTATATCGTTTCTTAAACTACTAGTGGTATTATTAGAAAAATAGAGAGACGATTTGTTGAAATTAATCTTTTGGCCAGCGGCAGAATAAAACTTACTGAGGGTATTCATGATGCTCCTTGCTGCTTTACATGAGGCTTTACTAAAAATTAAACAATCATTTGCAAAAACAAGGTTAGAAATTCTGAACCCTAAAGGATAAGTAAGAATACCAACCTGATTTTTAGAATTACAAGCTAACAAATTTAGTTGTCTAATTAAAGGCTCCATGCATAAAATGAAGATGTAAGACCATATCCAATGGTTGGGCTAAAAGCCAAATTTTTTAGCCCAGAAAATTTAGCTTTTAGCCTAAAAACAGCTTTTCTGCTCTAACCGTTCTAGCCTAAATTTTAGCCTGAGATTATTAAAGAATAAACTTAGGCTATTTTTTTTTGTTGAATTAAATTAAAAAATTAAATAAATATGTAGACTATAGTAAATTAATTTTATGAACATTTTAATTTAAAAAAATTTAAATTGTGATAAATATTAGGTGGAGTCCACTTCGATTTCTGGGCTAAATTTTGGGGGAATTTGGCATTAGTTTAGCATTTAGCATTTAGCCCAAAATTTCCCCTTGGGTTGGAGTGGGTTTGGAGGGAAATTTTGAGGGATAATTTGACTTTTAGCCCACCATTGAAGTTGGTCTAAGAGGATAAAATATCGCCCTGCTTGATTCCTCGTGAAGGATAAAAATAACCCTTTGTTTCTCCATTAATCAAGACAGAGAATGAGGTTGAAGTGACACACTCCATGACCAGCTTAATCCAATTGTGGTGGAAACCAAAATTACTAAGCACCATTCGAATATAGTCCCGATGAAGCATATCGTAGGCTTTCTCAAGGTCCAACTTAATGGCCATGGAACCCAACCTGCCTTTTTTATTCTTAAATCCAGAAAAAATTTCGTGAGCAATAAGAATGTTGTCATGGATTGATTTTCCTGGGGCAAAAGCCCCTTGATTTTTAGATATAATCTGTGCAAGCAGAGATTTGAGCCTAGAAATGATAATTTTAGTTATAATTTTGTAAATAACATTGCATTAATCAGTTTAAGACTTGAGGAATTATCAAAGAAATCTGTAACCAATTAAATAACAGAATGCTTAACAGTGGACCAACAATGTTGGAAAAAAAGATAGCATGCAACCCCATCAGGTCCCAGGGCCTTTAAGCTTCCAATGCCGTTCACAGCCATCCAAACTTCATCTTCAGAGACTTCCTTCGGTAAATCGATATTTTGTGAATCAGTTATGCACGGATTGACAATGTCAATAAAGCTACTCACATCACTGGGATTGGGAGTATGGGAGCAGGAAAAACGCAGTTTAAAATCCTGGACAAAAATCGAAGGATAAAAATTATGGTAATTATATATGATTTCTCATCGATGGTTGGTGGGTTAATGTTGATGGGATATTGGAACTTATGGTGTACTTACATAGATCAGTTTTCTAATTTATAACCCTACAAGAGTGTATCATAAGTATTAATAATCCCAAATAAATTCCATTACCATGTTTGTTTAGGTAATTAATTAATTTTTAAGCAAATCAAGACAAACAGATTATGAAGTTGGTAAGTGTCATATAGACGGCCGATGAGGGTTTTATTGACGAGAGCGCATCTCATGTTGCCAATAAATACATTTTTAAAAATTTATTAAATAAGATCATGTGTCCAAACAGATCGTGACTTATCATGACAATTACCAAAAAAAGTTCTAATGACGCACAAATGCAAACAACTCGTATCTAAATGTAATTTGGCCTTGAATTTTTCAATTTTGCTAAATGACACAATAATCTACGTAAGTCATTTGTAGCTCAATTGGTTAATAATATTTATTTTTGTGCTTGGGGTTCCATGTTCGAATTATCCACTCTGTATCTTTTAAATTTTTTTATTTTAATAAACGATTAGTCTCACTATGAGCTAGCAATAATTATAGGACGGAAAAAAAAATTTAAATGACATATAAATTTTTTTTTTTTTGTCATATAAAATTAAATTTTAAGTGATTTGTTATATCAATTTTTTAAAATCATTTATTTGTCATCTCACCTAGCACCGTAAAGTTTCCATTCAAAATAAGAGCACATGACTTGGTTACAAGATTATTTTGGGGTTTGGGAAGTTTAAAAATCCAAAATAATGGTGAACACAAGTAATATGTAGTGCATGTGGTTTATTTTGGATGAAAAACATAACGAGGTTAATGTGAGATGACAAAGTAATGATTTTGAAAATTTGATATAAAAAGTTCATATAACAAATTAAAAAAGATGTATAAGTATATACGTCATTAAAAAAAAAAAATCTCTTATAAAAATTGTTTGTCAATAATTAACGGCAAATTTTCTCGAAAAAATTGTTACCTAGTTGTGTTTTGTCTGGCAATTTTCGTCGAAGAACCGTTATCCGGTGATCTTAGAAAAAAACGTTTTAGTAAAAGGACTGAAAATTGTGTGAAAATTAACTTTTGGATTGTTGTCTGGTGAATGCTAATGACAGATACCAATAACTTGATGAAAAATTAAACAATAAAAATAATTAATATATAATTGCATGTTTGCACTTATAAGTTATATCTAGCCACATGATGTCTCAACTGCTGAATCCTGTGGTCGTGATTACGATGGCCTACCATGCATTGCCAAAAAAACAATTAAAATAAATAAATAAAAGAGTAGCAAATCTTTCTATATATTTGGATGTGAACAATACAATCTATGTGTATATTCCAATTTTAGCAACATGCATAAGCGTTTAACTCGAACGGACCACAACTTGGTCCTACTATTTGTGTCCCACTTATTTAAGAGTATGAACATGAGAATTAAATAATACGATTTAATACATTAAATAATGATAAGTGATCAAGAATATTTACTCGTATGTTATTTTATTATAATGTGCAAATAAATAAGGACGTTGTGACTTCTCTTGTTGCATTTAACATATTAATAATAATAAAAATATGTGGATCAAACAATGCAACATGTAAACTAATATAGGAAAAAGTTATGGGTTAGATTTATTATGCTTGTTCATATATGTTCATTTTCATGAATGAAATACATCATATTTCAGTGGGTAATTGCAATTCTCAGTATAAGTCAAATTTTGCCTACTGTTATTCGCAATTGTACCAAGAGTTTGCAAAATGACTTTGAGGCCTCGTTTGATGTCTATGATAGACTTAGATAAGATAATTTAACAAATTCGATGCATGTCAAATGAAAACATAGGGTCTGTTTGGTACTCTACTTGAATCCAACTTTTTAAACACAAAAATAATTTTTAAGTTTTAAGTATTAAAAACTTGTTTGGTAGGATTATTTTAAAAAACTAAACTCAAAATTAACTAAAAAATATAGTTTATTTTCTAAAAACATAAAAAGTAAGTTTTTAAACATAAACTTACTCTTTTTTTTCTCCCTCCTCCCCTCTCACTCCAAATCTCTCTCTCTCCTTGTTTTTTTCTTTTTTTTTTTATTACCATTTTCATCTTTCATCCAATCCGCTCTCTTTTTATCTCGGTTATTTCTCTCACTTTCTTCCTCTTTCTTATTTCTCTTTCCTTCAATCATCTCTTATTCTCTTTCCTCCTCCCTTCTCTTTCTCTCTCTCATGCGACCCCCTCTTTTTTATATCTCTTTGTTTAGTTTAAGTCATAAGATTTAAAATTTTTAAATTACAAACCAATCAAATTTTTTGAATCTTAAAGAAAATTGATTTCAAAAAATGTTCTTAAGAAATGTTTTGAAAAATGATAAAAAATTTCAAATAAAATACCAAACAGACTCTAAATGTTCAGTGCCATTTTTTTTTCTGAATGAACTTAAAAGATGAATTAGCAATGCTTAAGAGAACTCTCTCCAAAATTAGGATTCTATATCAATATTTTATAATGTTAACACGAGAATTAACGTTAAACTATAACAAATCCCTAAACATAAATGATTTACCACTTAATATCTTCCCATGCTATTCATCATATCCACTTAACATTGCAATTAATAGGATTAATTACTTAGCGTAGTAATTAATCTTCCCAAAATCCACATATATTTTTGAAAATAATATCCTTGTTGTTTAAAAACGACACGTAAATAATAGCAAATGCTTGATATACGTGCCCACCAACTTCATGACTTATTTACAATTTAGCCCTTTGCTTCAATTTGCAATTAACAATTTTTACTAATTTTGTTTGAAAAAACAAAAAAACAACTCCAAATACGACTTAACAAAAAGAAAAACAACTTCAAATACATAACTAATTCACCACTAAAAAAAACCCAAATATAAATATAATCTGTTTTCAAACAAAAAAAACAAAATAAAAATCGTTAGGGTTTGGATCTTTTAAAGAAAAAAAAAAAAAGAATTAAGGAAAGCAAGGGCACTTTAGTAAATTTAAAAAACTGTCGGCCTCTCGCTCTTAACTCTGGTTAAATCAAAACCCGTTCATATATACGGGACCGCTCCTGAGACCTCTCTGGCGATTAAGCGTCGGTGACTCGGTTCGCGACTCGTACGAGTCAACATTTTAAAGAGATAGATTTGTATTTTCATATTTATATATAAATCATGGAAACCAAACCCAATGCCTCAGCCATTTGAGGACTTTTAGAGAGAGAAGAGAGGGGAGAGAGAGAGAGGAGAGAGAGGGAAAATGGGGGATTCAAGTGATTCGGTGTCGGTGGATATGGAGGGGGTTTCTCTTGGCGGAAAGGTAAATAACCCACATTCCTGAAATTTTGTATCGTATTTTACTTTTAACAAACACGTTGTTCTGTTTGTTTGCCGAGAAAATTTCGAAATTTGTATAATGCAATATGTATTGCGTTTGATCCTGCTATTCTGAAAAGCCCAACTCTTTGATTACGAAAAATGGGTGGTGTTGAGAGGAATTGACTAATATTTTCTTGATTATCATGAACGATTGCTGCAACATTACTTTTTCTTAATTGCAGGCTAACAAATTCAGATTGTCTATTTTTGTTGTTGGGTTTTTGTTAAATTCTCTTTCTTTTGAAGAACAAAATGCATTTTTTCTCATTTGGGAGCTGAGTAAGTGAGTATATGAATCAATTATCTATAAAGTAGTTAGTAGTATAATTTTTCTGCTTTGGGAAATATATTGTATTTGGTTGGTTAGTAATTGGAATGCTGCTGATATTCTTGGAGTCAAAGAATAAAAATTCAAACTTTCATCGATGATTGCTTTGCGCCCATGTGATCAATTTTCTACTTTGTTATTAAGGGTACGAACTGCATACGATCACTCTACTTTTCTTCTTGATGGTAGTATACTTTGTTATGGTTGTTAGTGTATCATCATCTCCTCACAGTAAATAACCCGAAGGGCGCCTTTTTTAACGTGCGCGGTTTATCTCTTGAATGCTGATTCGCAGTCATATGAATGCTTTGTCACTATTGTGTTTCAATTTTACTTCCCTGAAATGTTGTCTAAATTGTATCCTGTTATGGCATCTCTATGCAGGAGCATATTGTGAGAACCGGTCTTGGTTATGTGTCGGTCGCTGTGTTGGGAGATCCGGACAAGCCAGCTCTTGTCACGTATCCTGATTTAGCCTTAAACCGTAAGTGCAGCATAGCTTAGCTACCGATAATTATTGTTATGATTGGTTGTACATTTGGTTTGTCTTTGTCTTGCATACGTGGACGTGTGCTACTCATGAAATTAAAATTCATTGCCTGGCAGTTTTGTTGATTGATCTTACCCATCATTTTCAATTCCAAATTTTTTAATAGAATCAAATTGCTCATAACCCTGAAATATTATGTGTAGTTAGAAAATACGTTTGATCAATTTCTATCACTGAAATTTATTTGTTATGAGTGCAGTTTCCTAACTAGTTTGGTTTTGCTTTCTTCTTACTAAATTGGAGAAATTCTGTCTTAATTTTTTACCAACTTCAGACAAGTATTTAAAACCTCGAGCATCATGGATTATCTCCACCAAACGCTTCAACGTCGTTGTTTCTTTTCGTGACATTAAGATCCAACTTATCATTTGTCTTATTATCTGATTTACCAGATATGTCCTGCTTTCAAGGATTATTCTTTTGTCCAGAAGCTTGTTCCTTGCTGCTCCACAACTTTTGCATATATCATATCAGTCCTCCTGGCCATGAGGTTTGTAAATCAATAACTTGACTACATATATGGCTTCCACTTGATTTTTATGACTACACCAGTCTAATTTTCTCTTGTATTTGAGTGCTATTTTTCACATCGTATCTTATCTTGTGCTTTCTTCAAGAACTTGTTCAGTTGGGAGCTTCTGCAATTAGCCTTGATGATCCGTTGTATTCTGTTGATGATTTAGTAGATCAGATTGCCGAGGTTCTCGACTTTTTTGGGTAAATGAAATTTCCATTTCATGTGAAACAAGAACTTGCTTTGGAATGATCTGAATTAAATGCCTGTTCATTAGAATGCTTCTGATTTAGTGTCTTTACTCCCATTTACTGAACCCACGCAAATAAATAATCTTCCTTCTATTTAGATGATTGAAAAATGAAGGTAGTTACCCTGATCTCTCTTTCTCTCTCCATAGACTCGGTGCAGTGATGTGTATGGGAGTTACAGCTGGAGCTTTCATTCTCACCCAATTTGCTGTAAGATCTCTTGGCACAGTGCAGATTGGTGCTTATATGTGTTCCTTATCTTTCAATAAGTCCTTAATCGTCTGATTTTCCTATAACTCTTGGCAACAGATGAAATATAGACCACGTGTCATGGGTTTGATACTTGTTTCACCCATATGCAAAGCAGCCACTTGGACAGAATGGTTGTATAATAAGGTTTTTTTTTTTCTCCCCTTCCTGGATGTATAAATTTGTTGGGTTTAAGGAAAATCTGGTTCTCACATGACATTTAATATCGTTTTCAGGTGATGTCGAATTTACTCTACTTTTATGGCATGTGCGGGGTGGTTAAGGAGATATTGCTTAAGCGGTACTTCAGCAAGGTCTGCCACTGTTAGTTGAACTCACATATATTTTTGTCCCGGCATCTATTTTGGTTTGATTGTTTAAGTTTTAAATCCTGGCTGCAGGAAGTTCGTGGTGGTGTTCAAGTACCAGAGTCAGATATAGTTCAGGCATGCAGAAGAGTTAGTGTTCTAGCCTTTTTTATCTTCTTTTATTATGTTACGTTCCATGTCTGTATAAAACCAACGATGATGGTGGTTAAGTGCTGATCTCATGTCTAATGTCTGTATGCTCTTACAGTCACTTGATGAAAGGCATAGTTCGAATGTTTGGCGATTTCTTGAGGCAATGAATGGGTAAATTCTATTCCCGAGATTTCTTTCATATTTGTATTTTATGATCAAATCCCAATAACAAACCACCCACTTAGGAAGGGGTTGTCCCCGGCAGACAAATTATCAGCGAGATATTAGCAATCACTGTGGCATTCTGTAGTGTTAACTGCACAAAATGCATACAGGATGTCCAATTATAACCACTTCATAATCGGAGTTTGATGCATTAGGTGGCATGGAATTAATTCTATTTTTAATTTCTCGTAGGAGACCTGACATTTCTGAAGGATTGAGAAAGCTACAATGCCGTTCGCTAATATTTGTTGGTGACAGCTCTCCGTTTCACTCAGAAGCTCTCTACATGACTTCAAAACTAGATAGAAGATATAGTGCCTTGGTTGAGGTATGCAACCCGGCTAATTTCTACGGTCATATCAAGTTTTAGTCGTACTTTTCCATGAATATAGTGTAAGCTCATTACTGGACGTGTGGGTGACCTGCAGGTTCAGGCATGTGGATCAATGGTGACAGAAGAGCAGCCGCATGCGATGTTGATACCGCTAGAGTACTTCCTCATGGGATATGGTTTATACAGGCCTTCTCAGTCCAGTGTCAGCCCAAGAAGCCCCTTGAGTCCGTCCTGCATTGCACCTGAGCTTCTTTCACCAGAAAGCATGGGCTTGAAGTTGAAACCGATAAAAACTCGAATTCCTCGTTCCTGAAAGGAGTTGAAAAAAGGGTTTGCGAAAAACGCTTCTTTTCTGTGAGTTTTAGATTTCACTTAGATTTTGGGGGTTGAAAAAAGGGAAGGGGATTAGCGGTTCTGTAGATATCTAGAGCGAGAGAGAGAGAGAGAGAGAGAGAGAGATACAGGGGATAATATCCAGATATAATTCTTTCATTTGTAATCACAACTGTTAGTTGAGGAAGGGGAAGGTCTAGTTTTCTGTATATCGTCGAAATAAACATTTAGTTACAAACAAAAACGTAAATCTCAATAATGATATAAAATGGATGATGATCTTGTGTTTTGTTCGTGTTCTCGAAGTGGGTTTTCTGTATATTGAGCGATTTTCTTCTTTTAGTTTTACTTTTTGTTCTTCTCCTAGTTATGATACGTTGATTCAACAGAGTGCCCGACACACCTAAAAGATGCTTATCTTTAGTTGTACCACAAATTCGACAAGTTACTTAAAGTTAGGTAAATACCGGCTTTCGTTTTGGTTTTATTGATGTGGCACATTCAACTTTAAATGGTGGATCATGTGTCACCCCAGGTAGCCATCTATCTTGGCACAAAATATGACTCGATTAATCACCCTGCGATAAAAGGGAGGGACTTGGTGGAGTCTGTCATGGCCTGCATGATATATATATGGCCGGGAGCATCTTTGCTTATCATCACTAACTTAGATTAGATGGATTCTTACCATCATTCTAGAAGATTGCCACGTGTCCTATTACTGACGGGTAGTGCTATGTACAATTATTTTTACCTTTTACATATCCTTTTCAATTTTTTACGGTTGGATGTGCCACCATGACTCCACATCAATTTTTGGCGGTCGGATGTGCCCCCACGACTCCACATTAATCGTCCCACTACCGCGGCTATCTTTTGAAGAAGATGACCTGAAAAAATCACCGCCACTACGATTCCTTGGGCTTGCGATGGCCATGGTCAGAGACAAAAGCAAGGGAAAAAAAGGTCATATCTTCGTCTAGTATGCGCCTTCCCAATCCTATGGCCATTTCTTCTGCGCTGCATATGGTCACATGGAGAAGAACATGGGTTAAATAGAAGGATTTATCAAATGCAAATCAGTTTTAGAGATTAGGTGTGGGGCGGGGGAGAGGGAGAGGGGGAGAGAGAGATAAGGGTGAGACGGGTGAAGGAGAGAGAAAGTTGGCTGCCGCGGGCAAGTTGAGGTGGCCGTTTAATATGGAAGTTAACTAGAATTAGATGAAAGGGCACAAGGCAGAGTTTAAGTTGTATGGTGAGCATTCATTATAATTTATGGTGGTGTGGAAAAGTGCACCTAAATGGGTAGTGCATGATTATTTCTCATTTCTTTTACATGCCGGGTGTTTTTTTGCCGTTGTTTGGCCGGCAAGATTAAATTTTTATGTTGTTAAACTGTGAATTTGTATTATTAAATTTTTATGTTGTTAAACTGGTAAAGCTAAATCATTCCGTAGACGTAAAGGTACACAACAAAGATGGAGCCAAAACAAGTAGGAAATATGGATTGGTATTTTTGGTGCCCCAAATCCTAACCACTGGCAAGGAATTGTTCCCACACCCTTAGGATTAAATCAGTCGATCAGAATAATGCGATTACTTATTTGTACCTAAGTTCTAATTTCCCTATTTGTAAATTACAGTAATTTATAATATCGTCTTGTTAAACAATTACTGGCGAGGAAGCGGAACTGGGAGGGCATTTTGAAAGGCATCATAGGCAGAGGCAGATATCGAACTGCTTTGAGACTTGCAATCAATTGGAACCAAATGATTACTTCTCTCTTTGCCAGACTTGTCTCCAATGAAGAATGCCTTCACTGTGTTGAGCAAAATAGTCCCGAGCTCATCGCACTCGTTCCA
Organism: Pyrus x bretschneideri; assembly: GCF_019419815.1. Lineage (NCBI taxonomy): Eukaryota > Viridiplantae > Streptophyta > Magnoliopsida > Rosales > Rosaceae > Pyrus > Pyrus x bretschneideri. The sequence goes on along the minus strand of NW_025999390.1, from coordinate 3,427,955 downwards.
CTCGTAAATCTTTGCCTTGGTAAGCAAGGGATTGGCAGAAATCAAATCCCAGATTGGATAGTTCTTCCTCGGCAACAGAAAGTCTCCTTCTTCAAGCTTCAAACCCGCGCAAAAATCGGGAGCTCCATCTCCAACATAGATGAAATGCTTCGTCCCATCTGCTGAAACAGAAGCTCGGATCTTTCCCATCATTAAACCCTGCAGCAAAAAGTTAAAAGGCATAGGATCCCAAAAGCGCTTTTGGAAAGTGCTTTTAAATGACTGAAAGTACTTATGAGGAAATGTGATTTTGGAATTCAAAAACATTTTCTCCAAAAACGCTTTTAAACATTTTAAAGTTTAAAGTTTCCCAAACGAGGAGGACTACTTAGGGCTGATTTGGTATTGCTGTGCTTTGAAAAAAAACTACTTTTGCTGTGCTGTGAGAATAAGCAGCTGTGAAATAAAGCAGCAGAGTGTTTGGTAAACTTTTTTGTAAAAGTGCTTTTGAGAAGAAAAAAAAAACAGTATTAGAGTGTTTGGTAAACTTTTATGTAAAACAGATGTGAAAAAAAGCCGATTTTTCAAAGCTGGGTTTTGCAGCTTCTTGTTTTTGGCTTTTTTTCATCCAAAACTGTGAAAAAAAGCTGAAGCTGAGTGTTTACCAAACACAAAAACAGCTCCCAGCTTTTTTTGATAGCAGCTTTTTTCAGAATCACCTCAGTACCAAACCAGGTCTTAATGCTTCCTACAAAAGCACTTTGATTTTTAATAAAAATTTCGACAAGCTTATTACAAAATACTTCTAGTAAAACCGTTTGTAAGTAGAAGTGTTTTTTTATAAAACCACTCCACGGAGCCCTAGTTTACCTTGCACATGTTGGGAGGGCAAAGAGTGCAGCCATGGGAAGACGAGATGAAATCATGGAAAGGCAAGATTCTCAGCTTGCCTTGTTCATCAATAAAACTAGGGTTTGTCTTGATTTCTGAGAAGCAATCCCTTATCCCATGATGCTTCAATATTGCGTCTATGAAAAAATCATTTGCATCACTTAAAACCCTCAGATCACACCTGCATATATGTGTGACAATTATAAATTACAGAAAGTATGAAAACGATTTCCGCACATGGTTCTTTTTACTTTTTACCTTTGAATTAAATAAATGAAAGAAAAATCAAACATGGATATCCAAAAGGAGAAAAGAGTGTGCGAAAACATAACATAATTTATGTTCATAAGAAGATGAAATTACCCAAAAGCATGGGCTGATTTAATTGCAGAGACAATGTTGGGATGGATTGGAACCCTCTTTAAGCACTCCGAAATGTCCTGAATTGTCTTTCTGCGTGCATGAAGCTCCGTCATCATCCGATCCTGAACATCGAGTTAGTAGTTACATACCGCTGCGTGTTTGAAAATTCGTTATCATATAATTAGTACCATTAATTAAACAGACCATAAGAGGGTTCCAAGTCATGGTAGGGAGGAGCTGAGTGAACAAGTCCTTGACACCCAACTCGTCCACGATCCAGTTGTCGCTGTCACAGTTGATGATCGTCTTGTCAAAGTCGAAAACAACCACCATCCCCGCCGCCATTGCTCCGAAATGATCAAAGAGAGGGCAATAGAAGCAGTGTGTTAATTGTGAGACAAAGAGGAGGATTAGCCTTACTGTGTTTTTATAGGGTTGCTTAGCAAAGTGGTTACAGCTTAGCAAGCACTACGTCCCTAGCTTTTGGGATGTAAAGGGGAAAGAGTACGCAGTAACTAGTCAGCACTTATTTAGTGGACGATGTTCGTGTCCTGCTTGAATTCTAACTCTTGATTCGAATCCTATAAGAACAGTGCACTTGCATACTTTTGACAATGCATAAAATGTTATATATTCTGAGTGCTGCAAATTATAACCGAACATGCAAATAACAGTCTGACACGTAAAAAATATAACTCAAATCATAGTGTGATGCATAAAAACACATGACTCATTAAAAACGCAAGGAAAGTTCATGGACAGTACAAAATATTTTTTTCGAACGGATTTCATTAAGAAGGAATCTGCACACTTTTTTTTCTCATGCACATCCTCATTTATTTCCAACTTAGATCAAACAAAAATCAATGGACATAGATTCAGAAGAGTTCAGAAGAGTTCAGATGAAGAAAACGAGCGTGGAAAATCGTTTTAAATTAAAGTAATATTTGACTTTTAGTTGTGTTCTTTTGGTTAACAGAAATATATACTTTAGAACCAAGAGTAGGCATTGATCAGGACTTAAATTCTGCTTTTCCTCACAAGAAAATTACTCCTTAAAACTTTTAACTTGCATACAGGAATATACACTTGTAATAATGCTGTGGAATATTTGCATTGTTTCCCTACATAATGATCCAGATGTGCCCATTCCTTCCATTTGCTATGTACCATTTAAAAACCTTCAATTCACACCAAATTTGTGGTTGTTAATCCTAATGTGGTGGCTTCTGTGGGTTCTCTCGAGATTTTCGTTTTGACGGGTCTTTCTTCGATTCATCTCCGAGTACATTTCCTCAATCATCGGTTTCCATAGCCGGACACGGGCATTTATAAACCAATTGGATACCTATTATAGCCAAATATGCAGAATAAATGAGTTCTTAGAAGCGATGGATTCAAATTCCTAATAAAATCAGTGATCACATACCTGGTTTCTTGTCAATCCACTTTTTACTGCAAGAACATGCTTCTCCGAATCTTTAGGGTACCTGAAAATTGATTAAATAGACAAGACATGCTATAGTCTGAGCTCATTCTTGAAGACGGGTATTATAATAAGCCAAATTCTAAGACATGTTCATTTTAGCTCACGGATGAAGGAAGTTCTGAAACATCCATGCACGTAACACTGAGACGGATCTTTCAGGCAAACCTCTCTGAGGTCTCCATATTTGATGTTCTTTCTTCTTTAGATGCTGAAGAGCCAATTGCTTATGGAATTCAAAAGACCTTTCGCTCTCATTGGGGGATGCAGGGCTTGAATTTTCACTTATCAGAAGGAAATGCGTGCTAACCCGCTCCCTCAGACTTTTATACAGCACAGAGATAGTTTGAAGCACAAAACAAGCGTGTAGATGAGGATCTGTCTCAGTTGCAGCATGAAATGCTGATAAAACTGTATGAATCTCATCGACACATTGGTTGTAGCAGTCATCGAGCTGCATCAGAAAGAATAATATCAATCTGTTAAAGCGCCCAAAAACTATTTCTAAGTCCCAACACATTCGAAAAGAAATGTTTCAGAACAGGAAAATTCGGGGTTTCTACACCTTTTGGATATAGAAAATTTAATTGACAACCAAATCAGATAATTTAGACTAATTAATAGCACAACACAACTACATACCGTCTGTAAAAGGGCCAGCAATTTGGTTTTCTTCGTTTTGATTTCCTGTTTTCGCAATGCAGGCTCCCTAGGTACCTCAAATCTACCATCTAAATCATCATCCATTGCCGACATCCCTCTCTCAGACACGAGCCTGGCAGATGAAAAACTTGACTGGTCTAGATTTTCTAAAGAATAGTTTGCGATATCAGAAAGTATTTCCTGAACCACATGAAGATATCTTGATCCACATATTACTTGGGATAACTGAGGAGGTTTGCAAGAACCGTAACTTAGGGAAAACTCCTCACTGTTGCTAGAATATTGCTCTGGTGAGGTAAACCTTGTTTGATTCAGACAAGGTTGAGCAATCCCTGAAGAACCAACATCTGAACATTGATTTCGGATTTCCAAAGGCCTGGACGTGGCAAGAGTTAGAGCAAGCTCGTTGCTAAATTTGGAGGAACTGGAAGAATTATATGTCATCACACTTGCACCATCTGATGATAACCATCCATTTGGATCCACATTTCCAACGGATGAATATGTTTGAAGCCCTATTCTTACTGAAGATCCATCACCAAGTTCCAAAGGAGCTGCGTACTTGTTGATCTCCCACTGTCTATTTATGCTACCAAGCATTTCATCATATCCACAATTCACAGAGGCCGCGAGCAGAGAATTGGAGTTGTTAGAGCAGTCATTCAAAACATAAGCTTCTGAAGAATTAAATGGCATTGCTGAAATTGCTAAATTGTTGAGATTTTCTTGAAGAATAGTACTACCCCTCGCCGCGAACAGGGCAGCAAGCGAGGCAGAAGAATGTGGTGTTGCTTGGAACACCGTATTATCAGCGAAACTTGAACTGACGAATGAGGATTCTCTCACATTGCTCCCTCTTTGAGAAATAAGAAATGGACTCGATTCAGCCACACTAACGCAGTTTGCGTTGTTAAGATCAGAATGAGAATCCATGACAAGTTCTCCATGAAAGGTTGAAAGCACTGGAGGCAAAGCCATCATACGGTTTTGGTGATTGAGATCAAATGAATAGGACTGTACAAGTGAGTTCACTGTGGTGTGTGGTACAACCCCATCCATGACTAGAGAATTTTGACTGTCCGCCGGAACATTATACATCTCATTATCCATCATATCACAGGGAAACAAATTTCACATTTCATTTGGCATAATTGAAAGATCGGGAGATATATATTCTTTCAGCCAACTATCTTCCAGATGAACTGATCAATTTCAATCAATCTTAGCCTGGAAAAATTTAAATTTCTTCCACCTACATTTCAAAGTTTAAATTCAAGTAAATAGCATGAAGCAGTTTGTCAGATTAAGTGCATGCAAGTAACAATTCTTTCACAGAACGGAATTTCTATAGACCAATCAATTGAAAGAGTTAACCCAACACAGTTTCTTTTCATTCGAGTGACATTATAAATTAATCTAAACTATGAAGAAAGCGATTAGTAACTTGGTCCCAAAGGCGGAAGCATGCTGCCCTAATCAACTTGACTATATCAAAATGCTTAAACTCAGTGATAAATTTAACAAAACTGAGAACTTAATCATGCAATCAGTAGCAAATTACATGAAAAAAAAGAAGATTAAATGCAAACACTAAGGTAAACATTTAACATAATAATTAATTAACAGTTTATAAATTAAATACCGCAATCAGTAACAAACAAACTATGAAAGTAACAAACCTGAGAATGCAGATTCTTCCCCAGCAAACCTTCTCTGTAGCAAAACAAATTTATGAAAAATCTCCACGCCGATTCATGGTTTTTTTCCCAAATCAGACCCCCAAAAATTCGAATGAAAAGAAAGATGGGGAATGTTGATTGACACAGAATGTATGTATACTTCTCCTAGCAATAATAATTAATAAAACCAGAAAGCTTACAAAAGATATGATTCTTTTGCTTTGGCCTTAAAAGCCTAAAAGGAGTACAATGAAAAAAAAAAGGGTGGGAGAATATGCAGTGGTGAGCAACTTTGTTCCCTTAACCAAAAAGGAACAAGAAGAAAAAGCTAACTCCTTCCCTCCCACCTTTCTCAAATCACAAGAAATATAAAAGCAACACAAAAAGTTGAAGTCTTTTGTTTTGGATGAACAGAAAAGTGGGGGACTTTTTTTTACTTGCAAGCTAAAAACCAAAACCCAAGAGACTGACACAGTTTCAGGAATCAGGAGGACCCATCATCTCTCTCTCTAGCTTGAAGCCACGAGATTTAAAGGAAGAAACAGAAATGGGTCTGAAATATAGGACACCCATCTCAGACAAACCCAATAAAAGAAACAAGGAGAGGGAGAGAGTGGAAACGCCAAAGAAAACTAAAACCACAAATGAAACTTGAGAGAGAGAGAGAGAGAGGAGACGTGTCGAAAAATAGAGAGTAAAAACCTCCTTGCTTTTTATCTGTTTTTGACCCCCAAAACCCTGATTGATTGAGAACAAGAGTAAATGCGGCAAAGAGGCTCTCAAACTTTCTCCTCAGAATCCAACACTAATGGCTTAAAAGCAATCTGAAATGTGACAATGCTGATGACATTGAGAGAGAGAGAGCCAATTCACTGTGACAGCAGCGCTCGCAGTGTACTTTTGTACACATGCAGAAGGGACGAAGGAAAAAAAAAAAAAATTAAAACAGACAGTGCTGATGCAAGCAAAACCCCAAAATCTCTGATCAGAAAATCTTGATAAATTTATGAGTGTAGTTACAAATCACACCGACTTTTTTCCTTTTTTTGCATGGATATCCAAACTTAAAGTATTTAATCCTATGGCCTAATTATTTTATAGACTGCATTATTACAATGTAAGTAGGGTTTTAAAAATCTAGCAAATAATGATGAGAATCTGCGGAAACTGGAGATGAGAGATACTACGATGATGAACAGTGGGTTTGGTGCTTGAAGTGATCTTGTTTGAAATTCTTGGATCATGAATTTAATACTGATAAATAATTAAGTAATTTCCTTTTTCTATTGTGTAAAATATTTCGAAATTATAGATACTGGGGTCCCGACGATGTGACAGTACATGCAACCTGCTCTGAGATTTTGCTGGCCAAGTTCCAATACATGATTTGGCGGATACAAAGTAAATACACTCAAGTAATGAACGACGAAAAACTCATGTCTTTTTTCTGACTTACAAGGATAACTTACTTGGAACATTTATTCTTATTAATATAACGTTTTTATGTACTAACATATATCAATGACACGAGAAATATCATGACTAGGACTTGTATAATATGAGTATATTAATACATTTATGACCGCATTTGTGCCATACAATTAGTTTTTTCTTCGTCCCTTTTGCTGGCCTTTTGCCGTGGGGTTCAGGGTTGACATTTAAGCCACACGAAAAAAGCACTGGACCAATTATGCACCTAATTTCTGCCCTCCAAAAATCTCAATGACCCTCTCTCTGTCTCTCTTTTTTTTTTTTTTTTTTTTTGGCGAGTCTTAACAAAACATTTTTGGTACTGTTCACTTTTAACATCAAAGATATTTTTACTTTAAAAAGTCACTACTGGTACTATTCACTTACAACACATTTTTGTCATTTTGATTAAAATTCAAAATTTTCGAATCATTTTTATTAGTTTTCTTTTTTTTTATTCGTGCAAAAATTAAAGGCAGAGATTTGTCAATTTTTTTGCTGGATTTAAGCTCTCAGCCGCTTCTTTAATATGCACGAAAGCTATGTAGAAAAATATACGTTTTTTGTCAAAAAATAAAGAAAAATATACGTCCATTATGTATCATCAACTCGGTTGATACAGAGGATCAAAAATATATTAGATGCCGTGAAAGTTATTTAATTAGGATTCGTTTGAATAGTTTTCATAGCAAAAACACTAGTGTTCGTAAACACTTATGGTGAAAATATAATGTTTCATGAAAAATTATTAGAAGTGTTTTAGAAAGAAGCATCTAGTAGGTATTTCTCTATAAAATGACTAAAACGTATTTCTGCTTTTTTTGTCAGACACAATAAAACCTTTTATAACTCAGAAAAAAAGTGCCTTCACTCTTTTCAGTCGATAAACAATCTCAACTGAGTAGAATAACTTGGTCTGATCCGATGCCATAAGAATTTTAGAGCATCCAGCTTCCAAACAAAACTTTACATTCTCAATGTACCTAGGATTATATTACATATGAACTATTTGTTTAATTAATCGAAGACAAGTTTCAAGATAGTACGGGTCAAGTCTCGAGGAGGCCGGTGGAACCCAATAAGATAATAAGAATAAAATGCTTATAATATGTTGAAACGGAAAAGGATGCTCATCGGATTATTTTTCTAGGGATCTGTTGTGATAATGATTGTTCATCATATATCGTGCGGTTATAAATTATTTAAAATTTAAAATTTAAAATTAAATATAAATAGTACTTAAAAAAACTGAACGCACAATGTACGATCAACGATTATAATCAAGAAATCTTTGAATTCCCAAGAAAAGAATCCGACGAGAATCATTTTTCTGTTGAAACCAACCAACCAAAGTGCTTTTGCTCTTGTTATTTTATTGAAGAGAGAAATATGATAACATTTAAAAAATAATATCCCCCATAACATATCTCGAATATATCCCAATGTCCAACTATTACGAGGTGGTTAGTGATTGAAGGTGAACTTCATGCTCGTATTTTATATGTTACATTTTGGGTTCAATTTATGACGATGGTGGCCAGAAAACATTTAAATAACTTTGTGAATCTTTCTGACCTCGAAAAAAATAGACTACCTTGATGAAGCTACCATTTATATCTTCGGATCTCTTTCACCAAATCCTACGGATCAAGTGATCTGAACCCTTGAAATTTGATTTAACGACTAAAATTATTATAACTTTTAAAAGAGATCTTTATTTTTAACTGTTAGATCAAATTTCAAAGATCCGGATCACTTGATCCGTGAAGTTCGGTGGAAGAGATTAGGATCTCTTTCCCATCCCCGCAAGCAAATAAAAATATACATATTTATCAAATCCCCAACCGTACCAAGTGAAATAAAAATCATAAAATAAAAAAGAAGAAATGGGAACAATATTCAACTTGCATCAAAATTAACAGCAATGCACTAACCACTAAAATTTGATTTTTATTTTTATTTTTTTATAAAAAAAATATAATAGTCAATTCATGATTGATCATGTCCTCCTCCAGTGTTGCCATGCACATTCGCCGCCATAGCCACCACTCCAAGCTTTTGCAAGTTCAACTTGATCACAGTGTCCGCAAACATCTTTGTATCCTCCCCGGTGTTCCCTTCTGGTATGTCCACCACATACGACTCCAAGACAATCGAGTACACTTGATTATTCCCCTCCTCACCTTCGCAATTAACGAACTCATTGACCGAAGTAACCGACCTATAGTTATTAAGCCTGTGCTCCCCTCCCACAACTCTAAAGCTTATTATGTGCTTCTCGTCGTCCAAAATCTCCAGCCTCTCGGTGCTCGTCGACGCCGGGAGCCCCGAAACCACCATCACCTCCCTTATGCTCCCAACTCCGCCGTCGCCTTTCATGTTGCAGCTCTTGATGAAGTGCTTGTATTTTTTAGGGTTGTCGAAGTTCCGGACCAACGGCCAAATTTGCTGTGCCGGAGCTTCGATTTTCTGCGTTATTAGCGACGTGCATGTGTTCGGCGACGGCTCGAATTTGTGGTACGTGTCGATGAGCCTCCAGCTCGGAAAACTCAGCTAGGGTTAGACCATATGGCGGAGCGTGGCCAGCATCCATGTTTGTTTGCTCACACGTGTGAAAAAACCAACACGGAATTAATTAGAGCATAGAAGGAGAAGAAGAAAATGAATGAGAGCTAGTGGTACTAGGGCAAGTGAACCATCATATGAACACGAGAGTGGGGCACATTTATGCTTGGAGGTATTTTTCTTTTAGGACGGATATGCCCTTGAGATGGATTTTATTTTATTTTTTATTGAGTGGCCACTGGCCAGTGGGATCTATCTATATATGGAGAAATTTTTTAGATTTTTCGGTAATACGGTCTGAATATAAGATGTATTTTACAAGTGATTGAAACTTTTTTTCTTAAAATATCCAATCACTTATATTATGATCTTTAGTGTACAGAAGTATATTCTTGACATATTGAAAAATCGCTCCTTTATGACAAATGCAATCATCTTTTACTTAAAAACTGTGTTTACTTCCAAATTAAGAGAATTAATAACTGCTTTATTGAGAAATGTCTTGGTTTAGCCAACGTCCGAACCTGGATGATACAAAAAGTTTGCTAACTGGCTGGCAAGCAGCCAAGAAGATGAACATGAGGTGGAAATTTCGTGAAAGCATTGTTTATATTTTTGAAATTTGAATAATACCTCATCAAAGTGGTTAGAATAATATTAGAGTACATAAGTTGGGAGCGCGATGATTCATCTTCCGTAGTTTCCAGAAAAATCTCGGTTTTTAAATAAAAATTCTGGCATGCGTTGTCAAAATAAAATTTTAATGGTATTTTTATTCTTAATGGTGCTAAGAGTTTTTTATTTTTTATTTTTTTTAATACAACGATATTTTATAAGAAAAATTAATGAAAAGAGTTTCAAAACTTTGAGTTTTAACAAAAAAAACCATCATATAACTTTATTTAATGATAAGGACAAGAGAAAGAAAAAAACAAAAAACAAAAAAACAAAAAAAACCTAAATAAAGGCACTTATAAAGAGCACCCAACCAATCTTTCAGTTGCATAACCCTTTGACATAATCCAAACATATTTTATTCCTCTAAAATTAAAATTTCAAATTGAAGTGGGTTCCATTCAATTCAGAACTACATCTGTGGCGGTATGGTTGGGAGGGAATCGGTTAGGTGTGGTGACGTGCCCTAATTCCAATGTCCAAATGACAACGGGATGGCCACGTGCTGGCCGACTCCCAAGGGTGACGTAAGCCATTTCATGAATGCATATGCTGAGAACATGAGGAACATGCATAAAAATTTCATACGGAACCACGTAATATAATATTCAAATACAAACCTTAATAAAATATAGTAATCAACTGCCAACACATTTAAAAGTGATAATGCATGACATGTTCAAAGCATACTAGTAATTCGAAATACAAGTGGACGAAATATTAGAAAATGCGATTTCAAGAGATGTCTTACGCAGAAAGGAGGACACAAATTCACTAATATGGGAATGCCTTGTTCCTAGGTCCTTAAGGGGGCACAAAACAAAATATGAGTGGACCAAGTTTATATATAGTAATACTAAATCAATTACTCTTCAAATGTACTAACCCCCAATTTTAGAAAAACTCTAGCATGCCATAAAACCTTCATAAAACATATATCGTATATAATGTGTTTAGTAGTGGTATCACAATCGCTTGAAGGCATTAAATCGCCCACCTGAAGGCATATATATATATATATATATATATATATATATATTCCACTCGAAGGCACTACATCGCCCGCCCGAAGGCATATATTTTATAACGACCCGTCCCAAAATTTTACAAATTTCAAAACAACAAGGGCAATTTTATAATTTCACTTTGCTTAGGATATTTATTTTAAATGTTGTGTTTGGGGGATCTTGTAGTGTGAGCCACTAGGACCCACGAGTTGTCTTGTGTCCCCTATCTGTTTCCCTATCCCCGTCAGTTTCTTCTTTCATATTGGACTCTTTCTCAGCTATCTCTCTCTCTCTCTCTGCATATGCCGAGACACCAAACCCAGTCACCACCCTCGCCGAAACGGCGAACACCACCGCCACAAACCTAGGCTAGTCACGAACCACCACCTACTGCCATGATTTCCTCTCCATCACTCCTTATCTCTGTCTCTCTTTCTCATTCTCTATGAAACACTGAGACACTAAACCTAGCACACCAAACACGCCGGCGAGTTCCACCTTCCCCGACTAAGTAAGGCTAGGAATACCCTTGATCCTTCTTTCTTCTCAATGTCCTGGGTTGATTTAAAGACTATAGGTATGTTTTGATGACGTTTTGTGACAGAAAACACCTTAGGGAGATTTTCCCAGATACCGGTGAGAACCCAAGCCGTCCAGGTCATTTTCCAACCAATTTCGACCACGGTTGGCCATGAGATAGGTATAATATTCTTCATTGTTCCTTGGGCCTCAATTTGGTATATGGAATAACTAGTTTTAATTAAGTTTTAGGGATGAACGGAGCTTGGAAAGCTTTAGCTTTCTTCTTCGTGGAGACCGGTTAACTCACGACCTGAAACCAGGTCGACCAACCTGCAACCCAAAACCAGGCCTAACCCAACAACCATGCCCAAACTAACAACCTAGATCCAACCTGATCCGGACTCATTTCCAGATTTCGTGGGTGGCGCGTGGAAGGCTACCATGGTCGGCGTGTGGTGCATATGCGCCTCTGTTGTCATCCACGGCGGTGCCGGTGAATTTTTCGATGACCCATCTCGGCGCGTGTAGTGATGTGTGACCTCCCGGGCGTCGCCCCGTACGCGTGGATGAACTTAAGGTCCCCCATTAAGTTTTTCGATGTCCTGAATTTGAATTCGACGTTTGGTTTCCCAAATTCAATCGTTTTAGTAGAGTTTTATTAATTGATCCCTTGATGTGCTTAAATGTATTTGTCAGTGATGAGCCCGTTTTCTAGTTTGCACGGCTCCTCGGCGATAGAGTATCTGTAAGTAGACCCCTTCCAAAATGCATGATTTTAATTACTAGAAATGCATACATGAAAAACATGATTTTATGACTACGTTTTATGAAACGTTTATGAGTAAATCAGATTTACGCTTTATGAATTATCATGCTTTATCGAATTTATGTTTACTAAGATATTTATGAATATGATTTATGATATGATGTTTGAGCTATTGAGGCTCTGATGAGATATATTTTGGAAGGATTGTGTTCATGATTTTCAGTGCTTACTTAGTGGATATTCATACATATATGCCTTCGAGCGAGTGATATAGGGCCTTTAGACAAATGGTTTATATATGCCTTTGAGCGGGTGATGTAAGACCTTCAGGCGAATGATATTTATATATATGCCTTCGGGCGGGTGATGTAGGGCCTATGGGCGGAAGATTTATATATGCCTTCAGGCGGGCGATGTAGGGCCTTCGGGCGATTGTGAAACCACTATTAAGCACACTATATACGATATATGTTTTAAGAAGGTTTGATGGCATGCTAGGGTTTTCGGAAAACCTATTACTTATTATGCTATATATGAGTTTTCTAAACCTGGGGGTTAGTACGTTGAAGAATAATTGTTTTAGTATTGCTTTTATATAAATTTGGTTCACTCATGCTTTATTTTGAGCCCCCTTCAGGACTTAGAATCAAGGCGTACAATCGCGGCGTTAAGGCACTCCTGCATCGGTATCTTCGAGTCCTCTTAGTGTAGGACCCATTCCTTTGTTCGTACATTTCATAATATTTCTTCTACAGTATTCTTGATTATTTGTATGTTCTGATCACGTTCCCACATTTGCATATTCTTTATTGTTAAAATTTACGTGTTTTATTTATGTTCATTCTTTCTTCATAACCTAAATGCATGTTAATATGGACTTCGTCACTTTCGGGTGTTGGCCAGCACGTGTCTACCCTGGTGTTTGGAGGATATCGGGGCAGGCGTGTTATATATCTTCCGTCCGAAGGCACATATATATATATATATATCCATTAAGTGAGCACATAATTTCATGAATATAATATTTTCAAAATATATACCATCGGAGCTCAATAGCTCAAACATCATATCCTAAATTCATGTTCATAAATATCTCAGTAAACATAAATTCGATAAAGCATGATATTTCATAAAGAGTAAATCCGATTTACTCATAAACGTTTCATAAAATGTGGTCATAAAATCATGTTTTTCATATACGCATTTCTAGTAATAAAATCATGCATTTTAGAAAGGGTCCACTTACATATACTTTGTTACCAACGTGTCATTCAACAATAAGGAGGACCGGGTCACCTCAAATGACACACCAAGTTGGGACCGAGTGGTGGTCGGAGTTGGCCAGAAAATGGCCGCAAACTCGTTGTCTTCGCCAGAAAACTGGGTAAGTTTTCACGTGAGTTTCCTTCACTGGAGAATGTTGGTGAACAGTGATGGTGTAGAGGACAGAATAAGGAGTTTGGGGGTTTCCTCGTTCGTGGTTTCACCTAGGGAGGAAGTGGTAGTAGTGGTGTTATTGATATTGTTGTTGTGTGTGGTACCCTTAGGGAGGGTTGGTTCGAAGAGAATGAGAGGGCCGATCGGTGATGGAGAGAGTTTTGAGAGAGATAGAGGGAAGTGACAGATAAAAGAAAAAGGGAATGGGGATGCATGGGTAAGGGGGAAAGAACAAGGGGACAAGTATCCAAAGTGGGTCCCAATGGCTCACAAATTAAGGTCACAAGAGACGAAACGAGGAAAGCTTGAAAAACGTTTGACATTTCAAAACATAAAGTCTTTGTTATAACTCCAAATTCGGATCCGTTCGCGCTCATGGGTTCGTGGCAATGAGTATGATAAGAATAAAATGAGAAAATTAGTTATATGCGTTTCGACGAGATGGTCAACAAAAGTCAACATTTTTGCCACGAGGGTATTTTGGTAAATGCGCACTAATATTACAAGAACGTTAAATTAAGGATGGGGTATCACATGTGGGTTGGGATAGTTGAGGGTATGGGTGGGGCAACATCATTGACAACATCGTTGGACTCATCACCATTTTTCCTAGTAATGGTATTAAGTTATCACACATGCATAGAGGTGGAAAAAAATACCGAAAATTCGAAATCATACCGAAACCAAATCAAAAATCCCAAAAATTTTGGTACCGAAACCAAACCGATCCCGAATTGTTCGGTATGGGATCCGGTCTCACACTTTAAAATTGTTCGGTTTCCCCATCCCGAATCGAACTTTAAACCCTATTGTTATAAACTTATATATATGTTGGAATATGTATATGGCTTATTATTATATTATTAGAATAACTTAAGTGTGGGGATAAGAATCTGATCGTGTGCAGTGTGGCGTTTAAAGTTTTATCAAAGCACATGGGTGCTGTCTGCTGCTGCTTTCTCTATCGCTCTCGAATTATCTCCATCTGCAATGCAAACCATAAAGGCGAAGCCACCAAAACATTCCTTCAACTCAATCCAAACCCAAGCCGACACATCCCTACTCACTCTCTCACATTTCTCATCTTTGGCCCCTCACCCAGTCTCAGATTCTCTCTGTCCCTCCTAGAATTCGAAGCTCAGCAACCACCACCCTCTCATAGTCTCACTTCAACGAACTTTCTCCACTCCGGCCACCACCACACCTTACAGCTTCATCCCCACCTCCGATTCTCTCCCTTGATTCTCTATGTGGGGTTTCAAATTAGGGGCTCGGGTTAGGAGGAGGACAAACTATCTCTTCACTTTGTCTCTCTATCTCCCATCAATCTTCACTAATTCACTGCACTTCTCTGATTTCATATTGGGTTTTTCATGCAGGTTCGAATGTTTTCGATTTCAATCTAGTTGATTTGGATTTCAATGCAAGTTCGGTTTCGGGAAATCCCGAAATACCGAAATTTTTTTGGGAATACCGAAATTTTTTTGGGAATACCAAAATTCGGGAATCCCGAAGTTTTGGTTTGGGATCGGTCGTCTTATTCTTGTGCCGAAAATTTTCGGTTCGGGATTTGTTATGTCATTTTGGGTTCGGTATCCTATACCAAACCAACCCTAGCCATGCATGACTTTAAGAGCGTAGACGTTGATCAATATCATTTTTTTTTTATCTTTGTATTGTATTATGGTGAAATAACTTGAAAATCTGGAATGAGCATTTACTGTTAAGTTTTATAAACAGTTTAGTATCATTAAGTTTCATAAACAGTGTCGTACAGTTAAGCTTCATAAACAGAATACTACCGTTAAGTTTCATAAACAGTGTCGTACATTTAAGTTTCATAGACCGTGTAGTGAGTTTTATAAACAGTGTAATAAGTTTCATAAACAGTTTGTGTGAGGGCGCGCGGGTTCGCACGTCAGTTTTTTTTCTTAAATATTAAAATTATGTCTTTTTCACTAAAATTTAAGTTTTTTATTTTTATTTTTTTTGTTGTTGTCATTTTTAATAAAATTTAAGAGTTTTTCATTAAAATTTAAAGTCTTTTTCATTAAATAAAGTTATAGCATGATTTTTTGTTAAAATAAACTTAGTCCAAGTCATTTTCACGAAAGTTTCTATTTTATATTATAGCAGTGAGGAATTTGGGGCATTGCTTGGGTGGTAAGTTGCCTAATCAGAGTCTTTCTTTTCAGTTTATAGTGTGTTCCGGGTTCAATGGATGAGGATTGTAGATTTCGATAGTTTTCATTAACAAGTCGAACAAAAAAAATTCCACTTAAAATTGAAGATAAATAATACTAAAACGTACTACTGTAGCAAAAAAGTTTAAAGCTAATATCCTATTCTTTTTGTTGATTAAAATTTTGAATTCATCATTCATAAATTAAACCTAAATCTAAACTACAATATTAAGCCTACTTTAGAGCATATAGAAACAAGCTAGATCTCTACCAATTTGCCTAACTTTGAAAGCCAAAACCCAATAATTAAAATTAAATAAGTATCGTGGAAGAGTTTATTTGATTTGTCAACTCATGATTTGAAACAACCACGTAGTATGACGATGTAGTGGTATTCCTCTTTACTTGTAAGTAAGAGGTTTTAAGTTTGATTTTCGCCAAAGGTAAATTTGAACTACATTATTGATAGCCAATTATGAGGCTTAACGCACTTCTCCACCCCCTTTAGTGTAGATTATATTGTTGGTTCAAAAAAAAAATCATGATTAGGAACAAGATTATTACTTAATTTCAAACAACTCATGCATGTCCATGTCTTCCTTCTTCTTTTGGATTGATGCATGTATGTTAATTGTCTTGATTGAAACTCAAACGAAAATTAGTTAGCCCATGAGATCATCAAAATTGGATTAGTACTTAGAGGCAGTTGGTGACAATTTTGGGAGGGGCATGCATGTAAATTTTTGAAAAAGTTAGGGGTAGATATGGTAAAACAAGAAAAAGGACAAAAAGACTGGGTGTAGTCGCAATCGTTGAACAGGGAAGCTGGAGATTCGTGGATCATGTGACAACCCTAACAAACTCCCGAGTGAGATCTAAATTCAGCTTTATCAAAGTTATCGAATTTTTGCGACCAAAAAAAAAAATATATGAGGTAAATGTCTTTGTAATATCTTTTTTGACAAGGGATAATGGAAATCGAATCGAAATCAACATAACCAATCGAGTTGTAAACTCCTTTCAAAGTAGTTTATCTGTTTTAAAGTTTGTTTAGTATGAATCGTATATAATTTTCAACGATGAGAAGATTCGTCATAGAATCTTTAAAGATGAATATTTAGCCGTACATGAAGTTGTTTGTCATTTTAGTGTTTGTTCAAACAGTTTAATAAAGAAATTAAGACTTGTCTGGTAATGAATACGAATGAATTTATAGTGTGTTGTTGTTGGTTGCAGGCCGGGATAGAACACTTTATATGCTTTTTGGTTTGAACATGTGTTATGATGCAGTCGTGGGGTTCTTGGATTTTATTCCAAAACATAGCAGATCATGTTTTGTCATTTTCTTTTATAATAAATTGATAGATGGATGGATGGATGATATTCCGTTCTTCTCTAAACAAAACTGTTTAATATTTGGTAAATTTGACGTATTAATTTTCGGTATATTATAGATATAAACTCCGTCATTCAATACACAATGGACAATTTGCACATAAAATTTCGATATTTAATGGGTGCTGTATTTCTATATTCAATGGTGCAACAACTAATCAACTTGTATGGTGGCCATGCAGTCATGCTTACCTGGGGTTCTTGGTTGTGTGCCGGGACCTAAGCAGCACTAAGCGAGAATTTTTATGATTGATTTTATTGGTATTGTATGGTGCAACAACTACTCAACTTCTATGGTGGCCATGCAATCATGCTTATCGGGGGGTCTTGGCTTCACGCAAAGTGGAGAGAAAAGAAGAAAGGAAACAGATAACATACAGCTCTGCATATATGACTGTATGCTGAAATCTATGCCGACTTTGGATAATAATTTTCATTTTCCAGATATTCGGGTTTTTTTTATCTTGTTTTATATGTTAGTTTAAGTTGCTTAAAGTCTGTCTCCAATACAAAATGATCAAAGTTTATGCATGTATTTATGATGGGTTGAAAGAGCTTTTGTGTGGACCATGCACTTACTGTATAGGACTCTTGTATTTTAGAGAAAAAAGAAAAAAAAGAAAAATGAGAAACGATGAAATTAATGTATAAGAACTTTTATATGTACGGTGAATACATGGTCCTATACCAATCTCGTATTTGCTACAGCTGAGCGGGATCCCAAGAAGCTGCTCCGCGTAATATTATGTTTTCAATTTTGGTTCATATATATGTAATATAGATTCTTCTGGCTGCAGGTGGGGCTGATTAATCTGAACGTTTTATCTAAATCTATTGAAGCTTCCAGCAGCTCTAATATTCCATATCGGTGTCCTTCAAACCCTCTTATGCGTTTAATGTCGAAATTCGAGCCTACTTCTGTTCTTCATCAACTTCAGCCGCAGTGCTGCCTGCACCTGCAGCAGCAGCTCTTCCATCTGCAGCAGCGGCAGCTTCTCCTCCTGATTTAGAACTTAAGCTTTGCATCTCCGATGCCCTAGCTAGCTAGGAAGTTGGAAACACACTACTACACCATGCATTGAGCTCCTTTTCTAGAAACTAGTTTGTAAATTGTATGCCTTTTGAGAAACCTAATGGATAATTTTATTAATGCATGTATGGCCATGTAGCTAGCAGAAACTTGTCGTCCAAGCGCTACTTCTAAAGAAATATCTCAGTTGCTTGTCCTAGCCTTGATCGTGATTATGATCCAGAAATATCCATACGAATATCTGGTTTATGTTTTTTATAAGCAAGTTTTGCACACATATCACACCGTGATTAACGAGAATGCAACAATTTCTTCTTTCAGGAAAGGAAAAGAGCAATATCTTTTATATATAAAGCCAGGGCTGGTTTTGGTGTCACCGGCTTTGACAAAAAGAACTGGACGCAAATGCCCCTCGGCCAAAAAAAATTCGAAGCAGTGAAAAAGAATGCATAAAAGTATCCAAGGGTAATTTTGTCATAAAATTATTTTTAAAGAACGAAGTCGCTGGAGGGTTTCAGTTACTATCCTCTTTTCTGCTTCTTTCTTTCCGTCTCTCTCTGCCTCAAATCCGATTTCATCTCTTCAAAACCTGGGTTTTCGCGTCGTTTTATCCATCAGAATATGGGTGCTTTCATTGTTTATAGTCAATTTTTCAGGAGACGTTGTAATGGCTAGCAAATTTTGTTCATGTACTACAAGATCAGTACTTATGGTGCATTTGCTCCAAAAGCTGTAATGTGAAAGCCGCTTCATAATGTATTTTGATGATTCAAACTGTCAATTTTTAAAATATCACTCATAGATTATACTTGTAAAAAATTAGATAAATCCAAAACATCAAGACATTCATATGTAGTGAAGAAAATGAACGAATATGGTTCTACTAAGAAACCATCAATCTAACGCTTTTTAAGAAAAACTTGAAAAATAAACGATTCAAATTGTTGAAACATTACAAAGTAAACTTCACAAAAACATGTATAAAAAAGTGATGCCAAATATTCTTCCCAAACAATCGTACCCGCGTAATTATTTAGGTCTGTTCGCTCTATCACAGACAACAGCCAAATGGGTTTCATCACCATTTATTATTATTATTATTATTATTTAGAGAGGTGTAGTCAAACTTGAATTTGAGAGGATTTTAAAAAACTTTAAAATCCTAGTGTAGTCAATTAAAAGATTTTAAAGGATTTTAGAATCCATTCAAATCTAGGTGTAGTCAATTAAAGGATTTTAGAATCCTTTCAAATCTAGGTGTAGTCAATTAAAAGATTTTAAATAATTTTAAAATTTATCCAAATCTAAGTGTATTAAAAAAATTAAGATTTTGGAGGATTTCAATAAGTTGTGGATTTTGTGGGATTTGAGAGCCAAAAGTATATATAACCAAGACTAAAAAGAATCCAACCTCACCCCCTAGGATTTCAAATCCTTCCACCACAATCCACCACAATCCATTCAAATTCTTTAAAAATCCATATGAATTTTGTAGAAATCTCTAATCCTCTTAAATCCTATCAAATCTATCACTTTTAAAATCCTTTAAAATCTTAGTTTGACTACAAACCCCTTAATATAATTGGGATTTTACCTTAAGACTCTCTCCAACCCTGGGTTATGTCACATCCCAGACTCAACTCCGCCGTAGCACGATATTGTCAATTTTGGGCTCACCATTCCCTCACGGTTTTGTTTCTGGGAACTCACGAGTAACTTTCCAGTGGGTCACCCATCCTGGGATTGCTCTCACCCAAACTCGCTTAACTTCGGAGTTCTGATGGAATCCAAAGCCAGTGAGTTCCCAAAAGGCCTCGTGCTATATGTAGGTGGGCATATACATATAAGGCACATCATCCCCTCTCCGTTAGTTGATGTGGGATGTTACAATCCACCCCCTTAGAGGCCTGACGTCCTCGTTAGCACACTCGATTGAACGACAGAGTGGCTCTGATACCATTCTATCACATCCCAGACTGGCTCCGTCGTAGCATGATATTGTCTGCTTTGGGCCATGCCCTCACGGTTTTGTTTCTGGGAACTCATACGAGAACTTCCCAGTAGGTCACCCATATTGGGAATGCTCTCGCTCGAACTCACTTAACTTCAGAGTTTCGATGATCTCTGAAGCCAGTGAGCTCCCAAAAGGCCTCGGGACCCAAAGCGGACAATATCGTGCTGTGGCGAAGCCGGTCTGGGATGTTGTCAGAATGGTATCAGAGCCACTTTGCCGTGTGGTGCGATTGTGCCAACGAGGACGTCGAGCCTCTATGGGGGTGGATTGTAACATCCCACATTGACCAACGGAGAGGAGGTGATGTGTCTTATATGTACATGCCCACCTCCATATAGCACAAGGCCTTTTGGGAACTCACTGGCTTCGGGTTCCGTCGGAACTCCGAAGTTAAGCGAGTTCGGGTGAGAGCATTCCTAGGATGGGTGACCCACTAGAAAGTTCTTGTGTGAGTTCCTAGAAACAAAACCGCAAGGGTGTGGCCGAGGCCCAAAGTGGATAATATCATACTGTGGCGGAGTCGAGACTGGGATCTGACAGGTTAAAAGCCAAATATCCTGGCCCATAGCGGACAATATCATACTATGACGGAGTCGAGACTGAGATGTGACAGGTTAAAAGCCAAATACCCACCCCACCCCCCCCCCCCGGCCCGCAAAAAAAAAAAAAAAAAAACCAATCCAAATCATTGGGCTAAAAGCCAAACACCAAAGCAAGGCCAAAGTCTCCCCAAGAATTAGCCCAGAAATGTGTGGACGTGCCCAAACCCAGCCCAATCTCGGCCCGATCACTCGCGCCACTTGCCCCACGTGGGCGTTAGCCTTTAGTGCCCAACAGGGTGGGACCCACTGTCAGAGCCGTTGTTGGCAGCAATTATGAGCCCAACGACTCTTTTGTTTATTTGACGGTTGGCATTATTCGATCGTTGGTTGATCCAACGGTCCAGATTCAATTTTTTTTAAATGTTATTTTAAAATACATTGAATCCAACGGCTGAGTTCGAATATAATCAAATCTAACGGTAAAAAAAAAAAGATCTAATGGCCCAAATTTAAATCTAACGGCTAAAATAATAAAAAAAATTTATTTAACTCAAAATTCACCAAAAAACTTTATAAATACCTATGTATTTGTTCAAACATTCATACAAAACTCAAATTTCTCATACAATTCTTCTAATTTATCTTTCTACCATTTCTTTCATTTCCAAATTGTTCAACATGGCAAGAGAGCATATTAGAGGTCGTAATTGGACCTGTGAGGAAGATGTTGCTTTATGCTTGGCATGAGTTTCTATTAGCAAAGATGGTGCAAGTTGAACGATTGGTGCAAGTTGAACGATTGGTGATAGTTAAAAGTTTGGTGAAAGTTGAAAGATTGGTGAAAGTTGAAGGCTTGCTTTGTGGAAAGATTTAGTGATTTTTCAATATTTATCGGAATTTAAATATTTTTAGATTAAAATGTTCAAAAAATTAAGTTACGATAATCTACATATTTTTTTTTTTAAAAAAAAAGTTAATTTAAGAAAAAAATTAACCTAAGTTCATTATTTAATAACTTCCGGCTAAAATTTTAGGCCAAAAGTGTTAAGCAGAAAAGATGTTTCTGAGCTAAAAGCTAAATTTTTCGGGCTAAACAATTTGACTTTTAGCCCAAGGATTGAAGATGGTCTAATGAAACAAAATGTGAACCATGTGTTTTTTTCTTTTTTCTTTTTTCTTTTTTTTGTCGAAAAAAAAAAACTGTCATTATTAATTTGGACACTTCACAAAAACACAAAAACACCAAAAAAAAAAAAAAAAATACCAATGCGTTTGCATTTCACATAAAACTGTCATTATTAATTGGACAATTCAAGAATTTTATTGGTTTTCTTCGAGCTAGTAGTCTCAGCTGATCTCACGACTTACCCTATGAAGGAGACGGAAATATTAATATAGGACAGAGTAGCATGGACTTGAGTGGCATCAAAAGATGATCAGAGCGATAAACACATGCTTGTATACAAATATTGACGATACAAAAATCCCACTGGCCAAAGTAATTTATCGACGGTGATGTACCAGTACTCATTTCAAGGTCACAAGTAGACGACTAGGATAATTGAAATTCCAGAAGGAACGAAAACCCATTTAATTTAGTGTGAATGTTTACAATTAGGCTTAGAGAAAGGAAGGAGGTAAGATATACAGATTACTTGATGTATCCAAAATTACAAGACAAAATTATGTTACAACTCCAAACGAATTAACAGTGCGAAAGAATGAATATTATAAAGGTAAAGCATCATTGTGTTATTTCTTTCAGCAGTTAGATAGTCTCTTCTCTTTTCTGTTCTTTCCATTACTTCGGCTCGATTTGAACTGTTGACTTAGGCCGGTAATGTGAAACGGAAATTACTCCAAGTAGGTTTGTATGAGAAGTAAAGAAAATAGTTACCTCCTCCTTATCAACTCCACTGGAAGCACTCCCCAAATGCGGCTGGAGTAAAAACATTGTGGGTAAACCGGAGACTGCCTTTACAGTTTTTCCTTTATACAGAGATCACGAATCATGCGATTCTCGGACCATCAAAATGACACGTTGTTTGCCACTATCTGAGCGAAGGTTATCTCCTTTGAAACCAATCTGAAGTCGGTAAACATACGTAAGAGACGTCAAGATAAAGATGTAACGCAAGTGTGGAATAGTTGATTTCGATCAAGTTGTATGGAACCATTTCTACAATTGAGTTTAAGTCAATACCTCAACAGCACCATCGGGAGGGAACCATCTTAAAAGCACACCAAGATGCACTAAACCAGGAATTAGCTTGAATAGAAAAGGAGTGGTCACCTGCAAAAGATTTCAGAAAATGTGTCGGAAAACACTATTATACGAGATGCCATTGCTAAACTTCATATTCATGACTGATTTTTTTTCTCTGCTTCAGAGAATCGGGTGATCTAACTCTTTTTTCATCAACAAAACCACATGCATTAGGGCCAAAAAAGAGCCAGGTACATAAGTACATAAGTAAGTAACAAGAACGGACTAAAAAAATCACATTATAACACTGAACAGAGAGAATTTTCATACCAGACTAAGAGCTGTGGTTCCAAGAAGCAGCAGATATAATTTCCCCTGAAAATGGTTGAAGTTTCAGCAAACTAGCTCATTATTATCACACTATTTTTCTAACAAGATTGAGGTTAAAGATCCAGAGAACACAGCCAGTGATGTACCGTGGGCCTTAAGTATCATCATAAGCTACTTCAATACTAGCACTAACCTCGACTAGATGGAGATTAGAGGCACGACTTAGAAGAACAAAAGCAAATTCGCCTATCTGTGCCAGAGAAATTCCAACCTATACAATTACAAATACAAGAATTCAATAAATGTGAACAACTAAATTACTAGAAAGAAGCAATATGAAAATGTGACTTTCATATCAAACTTACAAGAAATGATGTTTTGTTGTTGTAACCAAATCCCTTGACAACCATGGTGATAATAATTGTTTTTATGATGATAACTAATATAACAGATGCTAGTAATATATCTACATGGTTCCAGAGAAATTGAACATGGATTAGCATCCCGATGCTGGCAAGAAAAAGAGCAGCAAAAAGGTTGCGGATGGGTTCAATCTGCAACAAGCAACAAACTTCAGTGCTGCTATCTTACTATCAAGAAACTTCAACATTATGAGCAACAATTTATTGTCCACATATGGACCACAAAAGTAACTGTATAATGACCATGATACTGCCAGTTGTACTATTTTATGCCAGAAAACTTGTATGTATAATGCATCTCAAAAATCAGAAAATCAAATTGGAATGGGGGTGAAGGAATTTCATTTTCCAGCAGATGGAACAAGGATAAACAAGGAAGATCAGTTGAGCAATTCAAGTACCGTTACTAATCATACAGTATAGAGTATGTAGCCTTACTTGTTCTAGAGTATGTTGTGCAAGATCAGTTGTTGATATCATCACTCCGGCAGCGAAGGAACCCAGTTCCAGACTTAGTCCCAGCTTATCACTACACTGAAATTGTAAAAGCAATTAAACTACAGTGGCATGACTAGAATCTGACATGCATGTCACGAAACTAAAGCATTCAACTATCTTACATCATTTCAATAGACTCATAAGATGCACAAGGACCCTATTAACCAGATGCTGAGGGTCTATGCGTACATAGTAGGACCAGGACATATTGACCAATTTACGGAAGTTGAAGGAGCAAAAATTTGTAGCCGAAAATTATTCTTAGGTCATCAGTCAATCCGGCTTGCTAAAAATTAAGTAAAACACCAGATGTATTGCTCCTAATGCATTAGAAAAGTAACTTGTAAAAATGGAAAACAACCAATAAGTATAAATGAAAGAAACATGGATGAATATGATTCTGTAGCAAGCAGAACAAGAGAAATGAGAAGCTCGGCAAGATAGAACAAGGATTCCAGACAAATAAATCAAGAAGGAGACATACCCAGGCAACAAGCAAGCAGAAAGCGACTGATGCCAATTGGTACAGTTCATTGGTCTGCAAAGATGACATTTAAAATTAAAGAAAAATGTAGCTTACAGATAATTAGCAATTTTCTAGGACAAAGAAAAGAAAATGGTACCTGTGAAGATAAACTTATCATCAATTTAAGTAACCAAGGAACACAAGTACGAGATGAAATAGAAAGAACAGCCAAAAATGTAAGCAAAGTCACCATCCTGTTTAAAGAAAAATAAGATGTTATAAACATATAACCAGCATATAGATTTGTCACTAATTAAGTAATTTTATAGAAAAGAACGAGAAAGATTGTAAATATCTTCAGAACTTCATCTTCATTAGTTATAAAATCAATATTTGATAACAGAGCTACCAGCCAGTTCACATTTTTTTATAAGATTGATAAACTAAAAAAAGTGGTCCAACGGATTTTATATAGAAATCATAACGGGTGACAGCAAATATCAAGTGAATATAATATGTTTTTTTCAAGATTGTTCCACAAGGGAAGGGAACAAGCACAATTAAAAGAAAAACGAAAACTCACAGCTTAGCCATAGATATCACTCCTTGAAGAATACCCGAAGTCCCACCCAGCACTGGAAGCAAAGCAAACAGCAAACCCACAGCACAATCCTGCAAAGCAAAATCCTCTCCACACATATTTTAGAAGATTGATAAATCAGTCCTAAAATGCAGAAATTAAAAATTCAAAACGGAAACTGAAAGTACATCAAAGGAATGCGTATATAAAACCAACAAACCTGCAGAATAAGGGTGCCAATGGTGACTTGGCCATGAAGGGCATTAGTGGAGTTCTTTTCCATCAAAAATTTCAACACCTAGGGCCAGAATAAAAAAAATTGACCTGTGAATACTATGCATCCAAGAAAATGGATATATAAGAGTGAAAGAGCCTGCAAAGCTATGCGAACGTGGGCATGCATGAGGTAGGTTTATGGTAATTTACCACTGCTGTTGAAGACATAGAAAGGAACACGCCAACAAATATCCCCTCAGAAACTTTACCACCACATAACTGCAAACAGCATCCAATCAGAACTGCAGCATTGAGAATGAGAAACATCTATAACAGTACATTAACAGAACATTTAGCTTAAAAAACTAATGTTGAGAAAATTTATTGGAAGTGCACACTTGCATATACCAGATATAGTAAACTATTACAAATTACTTAAGGAATCAACATAGAAAGAATACACGAATGTATCACAACTCTATGTTCTAGTTTTGAATGGATATTTCAATAGCCAGAAATTAAGGTGGAGATGTTTTCACATGTAAGATAGATATAAGCAAGCACAAATTTTTAAGGAAGTCGGTAGAAAATTAGTAGACATACTGAGGCGGTAATACCACACAGACACATAAATAGGAAAATTTGTAGCAGCCCTCCTGGAACAGCAACTGCTCGAACAACTCGAAGCTACAATAATGCAAGGGTGAATTTGATTATAGTCAGCTATAAGCATATCAAAACTGCAGAGAGAGAGAGAGAGAGAGAGAGAGAGAGAGAGAGAGAGAGGAGGGAGGGAGGGAGGGAGAGAGTCTACCTTTGCTGTGGAGAACTCCAGACCCAGAGCAAAAAGAAGAAAGATTACCCCAAACTGAGCCACAGTTTCAACCTGCACCCATAAACCAGAGCGAAGACGGATGTGAGATACAAATATCTTTCCATCAGAAGAATATATTAACAATCAAATAGAACAAATCCTATCTCTAAGAAAAGTATTGTTTCTTTTATTATTTCACTACAGAGGCATACTTAAGATGCCTTACCGAAAACTTTTTATTGTACACTACAAGATTAAATGAAAAAGTTCTTCTTGGATAATAAAATTGTAGGGTAAAGTAAACATACTTGAACCATTTCACTGACGAAGTTGAAACCTCCAGGTCCAATAACAGATCCAGCTAGCAAATATCCACTAATAACCTGTCAAGTTTTAGTATCAAGGAAACAGAATATGAACATTAAGTAAGATCATAGCATTATATTTTCTCTATGAAGTTTGGAAATATATGCAGATGTGTATGTATGCGTGAATGTATGTATCAGACCGGTTGTCCAGCGCAAGCAAAGGCAATGCCACCACAGGTTGCAGATACAATAACGACCACCAAATCTGATATTAATCTACAATGCAACAAGTACATGATTTAAAATTAGCATTTCTGTTAAGTGAAGACCATTGAACTTTACGAAACTGTAATGAGCCAGTAAGTTTACCTCAAGTCTAGTTGCAGCACTGGATATTTTGATTTAAAATTTGATATAATGAAGACATTGTCCTAAAAATATTAAACAGAGTTACACTTCATGAAGATAAATACCTGCAGCAATTATATTTTCCATGAAGCAATCTTACCTTGCGATCAATGAGCGTTGGTGTATCTTCACCTCTATTATCATTATCCAGATTGAAAACATCATGTAGTTGAAACGACCTGTTTATTCTACAACAGAGTTAGCGTGAAACAAGCCATAATGGCTAGATTCAAGTGATAAAGAATCCATGAAAAATTGTACTGATTTTAAATTATAAGCATGTACTTTTCTTCTTTCGTCTCATTTTTCTTCGACTTTACTCTCGCAACTGTTTCCAAAACTGCCTGATCCACACAAAGATAGGTAAATAATGAAATTAGAAAGACTTACAGCATATTGGATTTGAGACCGAATCAAGTTTGCATCAAAACATTAGATTGCACTATATATGCACCAGCAACCCATGAATTATGATAAGAAATGGTTCAATGTAAAGGTTTCAAATTTCTTGAATAAAACGGAACCAGATCTTAATGTAATGACTCTCCACGGTTGAGAAACATTCATTCTGTAGAAATGCTGGATAAATTAGCTTGGTATTCACCTGCTCGCCGGCTACGCTGTTGTTGAAACTTCCAGGATCAGTAGCTGCAAGTACAAGCAAGCAATGGGAAAAAAAAAAGTTTGATTTAAGACTAAAAACATGAATTACCTAACAATAACAACTGCATTTAACAATTTAAGCATGATCTGATGGATTTTTAAGAACGAAATTTCACCACAACCAACTTTTCTTAACAAATTTTTCATCTTTTCCTCTCAGCCAAACACAAAATCGAAGATCCTTTAAAATTTCTTCTCTTTTCGTTCCGGGTTTCGACCTAAAACCCTAATTCGAGCCAAAATGCATAGAAAGAGGAAGGGCATCGGATCTAATACGAACCTTCGTTCTGATCACTCTCTTTGAACTCGTTCTCCAGAGCTTTATCGATCATATCCGCAAAGCTTCCTTCTTTGGGCTTAGAGAGCGAGACATTGGACTCGGTGGCGTTGGCGTTGAGGAGGAGATCTGCTTCAGTGACCGAGTCGTCAGCAGCAGCGAGCGGGTCAGCGAGCGAGAGTGAGAAAAGCAAATCTGAGCTCAGAAGCAGCAGAGCAGGGACGACAACGGCGAGGATGCCGAGCGAGGAGGAGGACGCGCTTCTTCTCAACATTGCAGAAATGCAGCTGCGCGGCGGGCGGCAGTTAAACGACGGAAACCGCGACGGTCGAAAAGCTTCACCAATGGGAAATCGCGATTGGAAGAGAGAGTGTAGAGAGAGAGAGAGCGAGAGGAGACCAACCAGAGTTAGGGTGGCGTGGTCAACATGGAGTCATACACTCATAAATCTTGGAATTAATTAAACAAAATGTGTGGGGGATTCCGTCGCCGGTGGAAACTGGAAATCGCCACACTTGTGGGAGTTTTTATAATGCCGGCGGGTCACCAAAATTTTATTTCGGATTTGGAAGTTAGCGTTTAAGGTTTGTTTAGGGTAGGTCAAAGGGTTAGGTGAGGCTACAGGAGGGCGCAGTCCGGTTTTATTCGGTCTTAGATCTTCTAATTTTAATTAAACTGATGTTGATATTTGAATAATATTAAAAACTTCTAAATTTTGGTGTTTGAACGATTGATATAATAGTTCATTCGTTAATATGTAATCAGAATTCAGACAATTAAATTGAAAGGAATTACAATTCGGTTTTGTTTTTGTACTTTTTAAACAAGTCAAGCCAAACTAACTTCGATTTGATTCAATCTAGTTGTGTAGGAACCAAAACAAAATTGCTCGAATCCCATCCGAGTTTTTTTATTAAATCAAATACAAAAAAACAAAAGAAAAAAAAAAGGAAAATGAATACAAGATTGAACATTCTAAAACCACTCGAGCTACAAACGCTTTTTGTTTTACCAAAAATAATCTTCACTTGATTTTCATTTTCTAGTATCCACTTTTATGAAATATTGAAACATGCCACATGAAAGTTCCCTCTGCTTTTGATGATTTGGAACCAACCATATAGTGCAAATGATAACGGCCTAAGACTGAATAATTTGTTCGGAAGGAAAACAAAAGTTGGTACAGTTTAGTAACATCATTGTACTTGATTAGCATAATATGTAACCCTAATGTAATGGAAAACATAATTATAAAAGTAAATATGTTTTGCTCACATTTTTTCTTACGTTTATTTTTCATCTTTTAATCAAATAAAAATAAATAAATAGAATTAAACATAAATGTGCAAACGAGAAAATAACATTTATTAATAATTTTCCCACACATTACCCATTAATTGGAATTGGAAACGTGAAAAAGCGTACGTGATTGAGCTCCAACTTGTTCATTGCCTTTGGCTATTTGTCACGACTCACAAATCAAGAAAACGACGTAGTTTGATATCTAACACGCCAACAAAGCTACTCTTTTATGTTTGAGTTGAGATGGACTTGCAGTTGCAGCTAACTTGCCGACTAAACCAGGAATAATGGCATCATTGCTGCCCCATAAGCTGGGAAAAAAGGATACCAAAACATTAAATATTAACTAGTTGAGTTTGTACGGCAATGGATTCGCAATAACGTCAAATCTGATACTTTGTCAACTCCACCACCATATGCTAAAGCATATGTCGACGTAGGAACTGGTCTCCGCCCGCCCGCATTAGCATAGTGGAGTCGACGGCACTCTGTTGACCCAAGGGGACATTCGGAAGAGCTGTGTTTTAGATTTCGGGAGCTTTGTGTGAAATGTATAAAATGACCCATTTTTAAGATTTTTATTTTATTTTTTTAAGTAGGACAATACATTGGTACTAGAAAATAATAACTTAATTCGACAAAAAAAAAAAAAAAAACTTAAATCAAAACAATCTTTAGGGCTCACTTATTGTAAGTTTACATGTGCTATTAAATAAGTAAAGAGAATTACAAACATGACCTTCACTAAATAATAAAAAACAGTTCAACTTAAGCAACCAAATAAAGAAAAAAATAATAAAACTTCAAAAACTTTAACTTTAAAGTTTCACTTGAATATATAACATTATTATATAATAAAATTGAAAAGAAAATCGTTTTTTAAGGTGTTGTTATTGGCACACTTAATATCTCATTATGTATTCCAAATTTTTATATTTAGAAAGAAACAAAATTTATACTTATAAAAGTGCACTATAAGATATATATATATATATATATATTTTTTTTTTGAACAAATGAAATTATCTACACTAAGAGAGTGGTGGCGCGGGCTAAGTCTCACAATGGGCTAGCAATAATGTAGTTCAAATTCGTCTTTGACGAGAATCAAACATAAGACCTCTCACTTACCAATGAAGAGAAATACCAACCGTAGTACTAAGTGACAAGTACACTATAAGATTTTAAAATGCTAATAAAAGTATTTTTTTAATATATAACATTATTACATATAAATATAAGATACCAAAATTTTTTTTGGAGCCCTTCAAATTTAGGAACCTGTGCGATTGCACAATTTGCTCCCCTCAACGCCGCCTCTGACATTCGGGACTCCCGAGGAGCTGCCGGTTGGTTTAAATCATTGAATCCGGCTTGCATGCATGCAGGACCAACCAACCGCTCAGGAGGAAGGACCAGCCTTTATGTCTACTGTCTAGGACTAGGAGAGTAAAAGTAGCTTAGAACGCGTGACCATATGTACAGCAGTTACAGCCAACCAGGCTGCAGAGGGATGAACTCCCCAACTACTTCTTCACCTACTGATATACAAACACATTGCTTTTACTAAACATACATGCCTAGCTCATTTCAGATTGATACATCATGCGCAAAGGGATTCACGACTCCAGCAGTCTCTTCGATCTTCAACATCTTCAAAGCCTCAAGTTTGCTGATAACAGATATTACGGCTCTCAAATTCCATCTGCCATCGGAAGCTTGCAAATTTGAGGTATCTAAACCTATCCCGTAATGGTTTTGGGGGACAAATACCAATTGGGATTTCGCACTTGATAAAGTTGACAGTTCTTGATCTTTCTGAAAATTACTTAGAACTTAAGAAACCCAATTTAAGCATGCTGGTTCAAAGTCTCACCGAGCTTCAAGAGTTATATTTTGATTATGTAAACCTATCAGCAGAAAAGGGTGGTGACTGGTGCAAAGTGATTTCATCTTCACTTCCGCACCTGAGAGCGTTGGCTTGTACAGCACTTCTCTTTCATGCCCCATTGATCGGTGTCTTGCCAAGCTTACTTCTATATCCGTGATTCGATTCGATTATACTCACCTCTATTCCCCAGTTCCAGCCTTCTTTGCCAATTTTTCAAACTTGACTTCCTTGACTCTCAGTGTATGTGGGTTGTGTGGAACATTTCCACACCCCGCCCCACCGCCCCCCCCCCCGGCGCGCGGGGAGATCGTCCGGATTTCTACATTGCAGACTGTTGACTTGGTGGTAAATCAAATGCTTCAAGGTTCCTTACCTGAATTTCCCAAAAAGGGTTCTCTTCGAATTCTGAACCTGAGTATCACAAACTTTTCAGGGGTACTGCCCGTCTCTATTGGCAACCTCAAAATGTTGTCCGAAATAGACATTCCAATGTGCCACTACCAATTGGGAAGCTAGAGATCAAGTAAGTGGCATTTATGAGGATTACTAAGCTGACACGCCGGAGTTGAATTTTGACGATCGGATATCTCTATGAAAGGAAAAGGGGTGCTTTTGATCGGGAGTAATCACCAGTGATAGAGCAAAAATCGGGGGAAAGGACAAAGGAAAGAGCGATGCCCACATTAAATACCACAAGAAAACCTCTCCCCAACCCCTATCTCCAAGGTGCCCGTAACGAGCTGCTACTAAAAATCGAAAAGGTTCACAACGAGTTCAGTCTATAGTGGACTATTCGCTTTTTTGGGGGTCTTTCGTATTTAAGGGAGAATTATTGAGCGCACTAAAATCTAGTGGATGGGTTCAATATTCATGAAAACCCAGGTTAGAAATGATTCATGTAACAGAACCAAGACAACTAAATATAAACAAGGGAATTTGCTTGAAAACGTCAAGTAATGGGAGATTTATTTGGACTTTCTTATATTTCGATTCTGCTCGCTATCTGTGCCTGATTGGACAGAGATGGAGTTCCCAAAGTTGATGGCAAACCTCACATACTTGTACGATTTACAAATGTCAGAGAACAAGTTCAGTGGTTCCTTACTTCCATTAGTTCCACTCATTGGGAAAACCTTGTCAATTTGGCGTTTGTTGACTTGAGTCCCAACCTACTCGATGGAGGCATTGCGTTTTCTAAGTTTTCTCTTCCATTGCTGCAAGCATTAGACCTTTCAAACAACGAATTCTCTCATCAACTCCATGAATTTTCTAATGTCTCTTCTTTGGTGGATACGCAAGTCAATGACTGAGTTTCGCCATAAGCTGCATTGATCGATTCCTCTTGACCTGAAAAGTGTCAAAGATCAGTAGCACCTCAGCACCATAATTAAATATCCACTACAGTCATCCATCAGTACATTTGAATTCGATTCAATGAACCCTCTTCTAAACTAAAGCAGTAGACTTGGTCTTCTAATTTCAATTAATTGATGGTGTAGTTTAAACTTACTCTGAATCTCTGATGATGTTTTTGGATTGACTAGTTGTCTTGTACTTGCTTCTTAGATGGGAAGTCAAGAAACCGTAAAACTAATTGGTAATACGAGGAGTAATCAGACTCCTTATAAGCCAGTGAAAGGGTTTACTTAACTTTCGACGCAGGACATTTCTTCATATCCTCACAGGAAGCCATTGAACAAGGAAAATATTCCTTGATTACAGTATCAGCAAGGTAAATGCAACTTCTGGGATTTGCTCAAACAGTCGTCATTGACAACTAAAAGTTACCTCGAGGATGCTTCTTCTTTGTGATCCATGGAGACTGCAGTTTCCACTGGCCTGACAGAGTCCTCAATCTCCTGCCCTTTGTTTCTTCAAGCCATTGTTTTGCACCGGTCTGAATTTTCACTTCACACTTTCCTGGTGGTAGATAAAAAGTACCATATTTACCATTATCTCGCCTTGAGAGGCATCTGGCTTTTACTGCTACCGCCTCCAAATCACGCCACGTGCATAATATTCCCCTACCATCCATATTTATTTGTAGTACGCGTTCCCAAAAATCGCATCTTTCATCTTCCTCCTCTCGCAGATACAGGGATGGCGGACAAACCCTGCCGAGCTTTGGTTCTGTACGGAGATGGGTCGGCCCGGTTCGTCGACCCGTCACACACCCATCTCCACTCTCTCGCCTCCAAAGCTTCCTGTGGATTCCTGAGCCTCCCCATTTCTCCTCCCTCAGGTTCTCTCTCTCTCTCTCTCTCTCTCTCTCTGTGTCTCTGCAAATTCTAATCTTTGAACAATAGATACAGTAATTATCGTTACTAAGAAAAATAATCCCAATTGATTTCTTATCAAAACACTAATTAAATACGTAGATAATCATGGATTTTCAGCTTTGCTTTTGTGGGTTTAATCAAGTTTGTTAATTTTTCAAGTGCTTAAGTTTTCTTGGCATTTAGAACCCTATACATTTTAACCCAACTGGTAAAAATTAATTGCCAATACATTGCATTTCAATTTTTTTTTTTTTTTTTTTTTTTTTTTTTTTTACTGATTTCGTTTCCATGTACATTTTGGTATGCTTTTTTACTGCTTTATCAGCACTGTGATTTTTTTTTTTTTTTTCGTCAAAGAGCACTGGGATTTACTTGAGTTTAGACTGCAGAAAGCGAGGATGAGAGAATAGTTAGAGAGTTTGCAGTACTGCTGGATGCATATGAATCCTACCTTTATACGGTATGATCGACATACTTGACATTCTTACGGAGCTGTAATTATAAATGTTTTACGAAATGGTTGTCAAACAGATCCTAATTAGTTTTTTTGTACTTGGTTTCTCAGAGTTCAGGAATCACTGAAGAAGAAAGAGAGAAGAAATCCTTGATTCCCATATCCGAAAGGTAAAACAACTTTTGGTTCGTGCTCACTCAGTTATAAGTAGCAATGTTCCGAAAAGATTAACTTTTGATAATCCAATTTCTACTGGTTCATAAGTTGTGTTTTTGTAATGCTTCAGGTTCATGGGGATGAAAGCTGCTATATTTTCAAACAATTCAAGTTTGAAATCTTTTGGTACCAAACTTGGTTTCAGCGTATTCCAAATTGATGGTTTTCTTAAAAACAGTCCAGCAGGCGCTGAACAACCGGTTAATTTCGGGGCATCTGAGTTACTTAAGCTGCTTGGATTTCAAGAAGGGAAGGTAGTGGAGTCGAGCCAGTATGATTTGGTCTTTGTTCATGTTGGGGCTGCTGAGGTGGAATATCTCAATGCTTTGGTTGGTGCTATATCGCAAATAGACCAGCCGGGATCTGAGGTCAGTTCCCGCTTGCACTTGTCTGTTGTGTTAAACTATGGGAAGGTCTCAGAAAACGATGTTACCAACTTGTGCCGTCTCAATCAGAAAAGATGATGAAAACTCTGATCTTGCGAAGCTTATTCCTCGTCAAAGTTACACCATGAAAGGAGAGAATCCTCGGAAGGATGTTAGGTGAGTGAAAACTTAGTGGTTTCTTGCGCCATTTGAAATAACTCATAACTCCTGCTATCTTTGTGTGAACAGGGACCATTGCCCAATGTTAATTGCTCAGTGGCAATATGCCGTAACCCGCAAGGATATGGCAGAGACATTTTCCTTTAAAGATTTCAAAGAGGTACGCTGGGGATTATCAGATACTGGTTTTACAAGATGGCACATACTGGATTTCCTAACAGATTTACGGCTAACAAAACTTCCTTAGTTGATCTCTGTTGTACAAGATGGCATTATCTGGTTATAAATCTCACGTCGAGTTCAAAGATTCCGAATTTACCAAACTAGGATACATTCACTAGAATGGCTTAGTGCATTTTTACAAATGAACTCTGAAACTCGTTCTTTTCTATGCAGAATGGTGGAAATCTTGTAATACCGGCAGATAGGTTTCTGCACGAAGTGGCCTTTAAGCTTTGGAAGGCCCCCAAGTATGGAGCATGAGCTGAAGTGCTGAGAAGGCTATAGATACCCGACGGTGCATAATTTTCCTCCGCATAAGCACGAAGGTAACCGGAGGGGCAAAGCTCCTGTTGCTCATCTCAAACGTTGTCCTAGTGCTTTTCAAAGCAATTCTCAACTTTGGTCTTGCCTTACCGGACTCTACTTGTAATAAGATTAGTCTGTATGTGACTAAAACCTTGCTAATGTTTCGATCACCCCACAGCGGGGGCAACAACTAATGATCACTGTTATCAACTTGATAGAAATTTTGTTCGCTCTAATTGGAAGTATGAAAATTAGAGAATTTTATTGATTCGAAGCAGCCGTTACACAATTTGATTAAATCTGAGTTTATATCATCTGGCAAATAGACCAGTTATGAACGTTCACTCAGTATGAGCTATGGATGCAACATGGGTTTCCCTGACTCGTTCGGAATCATAACCCGAGCATGTTACAGACTGCAAAAAGTCGATAAGCTTTCTAAATCATTCATCTACAATTGAATAAATTGACTCAGTTTGGCATCAGAAGCGTTATTCACAAAAAACATATAACAAAATTGCATCAGGAACTGGAGCCATGCAGAGGAACATTACCACATAACATCCTGCTTAGTCTCCTCGAACTTTTCGACATTGTGACGGAACTAGCACTCTAACAAGGTCTTGAAACAATAACTGCCCAGTATAAACCACACTAGAAGGAGGAGCGAGAAGGAGAAAAGCGCAACAACGAATGGCCATCCAACCATGGCAACACCAAGAGCGAGCACCAATACAAAAGGGAGGAACGACCTCAAGACGGATGTGGCGTCAACCCAATGCCCCTTGAGCAGTACTAAGCCTGCCACATTGATCATGTTCCAACTCATTGATCCGCCATAGCAGAGCCGATTGAGAGAGTTGGCCACAAATGAATGGCAGTTGCAAGTGAAGAGGTTGTAGGTTTTGTGTTCAAAGTACCGCGAACTTGACTGCAAGGCATCATCCCACGTTATTGCAGTCCCAAACTCTGAATGCTTGTACCCATGCTTGCAAGTGTGGCTACCCAGATTCGGGGCAAAACAACACTGCACGTAACAACCAAAAAGATGATAAGAAATCAAGACGCCTATGTCTAACTGCTTGTTCATCTAGCTCGGAAAGGGGCATAAAAATTTGATCTAAACAAGTTTTAAATAAAACTCAACTTTTTAAAGGGACAATTTAAGAACAATGACACGACACATTACCTGTTTTCTATCAATTTGGAGATATCTGGCTACGGGACCAAATGCGAAATCATCAACATTCACAAAATTGGAACCAGAAAAATCTAAAATATCTCCATCCTCCCTGCAAATGCCAACATGTCCGATGAATGGTGCCAACCAAGAGACTACCGGGAGTGGAGTCCAAACTATACAGCAGGGAAACTTTGCCTTCTTCGGATCAATTTCATCGAGTGGCCACAGCTCATGCTGAATATTCTGCGTAGAGGTCATACGCTCGATGTCATAAGCTTCCTTTGGCTCCATCATAGGAAATCTGAAGTGCTGGCATATACTTTGTTCAATCTTTATCAAAGCATCCCAAATGTCACACCTTCAGAATACTGATTGCGTCTCCGAATACAATTACCATATCAGTTCAATCTGCCAGTAAACGAAAACAAAGGCGCCCTTAGAAGAAGAACAGAAAGATTATCCAATCTGGGATACACAAACTAAAAACTGGAAAGTACCATGTACAACAGATTCAAAGAGGATGTGGAAATATTAAGAATCTAAATATGCTTACATTGTTAACTTCAAAGGTTTGATCATTTTTTTCTTTTCGACAATAATACGATATTTTATTCCAAACTACTCTAATTTACGAGGAAAGGTGAATTCTAATTTGGGTGCGGGTGGCAGGCGTCAACTGGCTTAACTCATGTCTGCCAATAGTTTTGATCTTCTACTTCCTGGAAATTAAATTGCAGCCCAAAAAGCTCTTAAATTTAGCTCAAAAATGAAAACATCAGCTTCCAAGAATGCAACTTTAAGCTGGGAAAAAGAAAATGAGAGCAATACAGTCGTGCTTAATAGCAGGAAATGGTGGCTTAAAAATTCAGTCTTTATAGACTTCCCAATGATTATAATTGCAAACAGACAAATATACAATTGGGTTTCCCATCAATTTATTGAAATAATGAAAGAAAACAATATCCAAACACAGAAAATGCATCTGGGTCGACAAAGATTGGAGCTTTAAGCAAAGATTTTTATGCCAACTGACCTGCAGACGATTTCGATAGCTGGGCAGAAACTGAAGTCGGTGACATGAAAAGGTTGAAGTTCTGATAAGAAAGAATAAGATGAATAAATAGATGAAATTTAATCATTTTTAATTAATTAAAGTTTTTTATTGAAAGAATAAGATGAATAAATAGATGAAATTTTAATCATTTTTAATTAATTAAAGTTTTTTATTTTTGGCTTTATGGACGTTGTTTTTCTTGTTTAGAAAACGAAGGAAGGAGGAGGAGGCAAGGGGCAGGTGCATACGAAGGAGGTGGATTGGCTCTCGTTCTATTTCCGTACTCTTTTCATGCTCTCCTATAATGTGTGATTACGGTTAACCCATGTTAATATTTTATATTAATTTTTTATAAAAATAATAAAATAAAAAACAATAAAAATATAAAATATTGACGTGTCTTAACCGTGATTACACAAATAGAAAAATATGAGAAAGTATGGAAATGAGAGGGTAGACAATCCACCTCGGCATATGAACCTCTCTGGGATTCATGCCCCTCGGTGGGCCCCATTCACGTGCTCATTTAATAGTTTTTCTTCTCTCTTTCCGTTCCTTGACAGAAAGGTTGGGGTTGGTTTGTTGTAACTGAAAGTTTGTAACCTACTTCTTCATTAATCATACCCGCCAAAACTAGTTATAAGGGATGTTGTGTTCTAAGTGTAAATGTCACATGTATGAATGAACGAAGAAGTAAATCAACATGTCACTAAAGTGGACTTCGGTGACAAAGTTTTATGTGAAAAAGTCTTGGGGATATGAAATAGTAAACATGGATGATGATTTTTTACTGTTGTCATAGTATCGTGACTTATTACACTAATTTTGTGACTAAGGTTAATCTTATTTATTTGTATTTTTTTTTTCTTCTCAAAAAAAAAGAAATTATCGTATCAGCTTTGATTTTAAAATTGGTATAAGATATTTCGTAATTGGACAAATGATGATCACAAAAGCAAATTAAGGGTTAAGATGTACAAGTTAAGAATGTAATCAAACTCTTCATTTAGTAGTATGTATCTTCATGCTTCCTTAGAACTGGGGCCTAGGCGACTGCCTCACTCGTCTCTTCTCAGGACAGGCCCTATTATGATATTATATAATGACACAATCCAAGCCCCACCCTTGATTAGCTTTTGGAAGACAATGTATGGCACTTCACTTTTTCATGATGCAACAATTCAAACACCAACATCATCGGCCGTACAGTATTGACTATTGAGATATGCGAGCACTGAGGCAGGCAAGCAGAGCAATGCTTTATTGGAGGGATTGTAAATTTGTAACCATCGACATTGAGGTAGGCACCGACGACAGAGACGACAGAGGAGAAGCATTCCCGTGAAAACTTGTGGCAAGTTTATACCAAACGTTTTCAAAGTGAGAAGTAACAAGTTGAGGGTTTAGGCATTCTTGGGTGCGGACAACTAAACCACATGGCCGTTTGATCGCGCAAATACACTACTTTGTAGTTCTAACCCCTCCTGCGGTCCAATCCCATATGGTGCCCATATATGGGCTCATTAGGACTCAGTAAGATGGTCATGAACTCTTCGGACTACTTTTGTATGAAAATATTTCACTCCTTACAGAAATAGCACCATCTTAGTAACAAATTGACATCAAAATGCAGCGTGAACTTGTAAATAAGCAAGTAAATGCACAATCGTAAATAAGCAAGAAATTATTTCTTCTTTCTTCTTCTTCCTCCAAATGTATTTACTCTCTTTTTTTTCTTGTCACAATAGCATATGCAGAGATCATATGTTTACAATTTCTCAAATGAGACCTCCACCCTAACACAATTAAGACTTATTAGTCTTTTCTTCCCCCTTTTTCCTTTTTTTTTTTTTTCTACAATTTTTTCTTACGTGTAGATTGATTGATACAACCTACTAATTACTACTGCTAGAGACTGATCGAACATCTTCAACAGAAATGGGAACCTCCCGACTGCCCCTTATGCAGTATAAAATCAAGGAGGATTTCCCACTCTGTTCGGTATACAGGTTGTGCTGAGCTCCCACTTTGACTGAGCCAACACTTCCGAATCCAGCATCGAGAAAAACTTGCGCTGCTGCTGCGCCCTGACTCTTCGAGACAAGGTACAACTTCCCATTATTAACACGGTGGTCAACTTTTTCTTTTGTTTTTTGGGTTATTCAGTCATTTGATTTGTAGAGTTTGTTCTTCCAACAAAACGTTGAAGGCGTCGGAGGCGAACCATGAGTTGCGAGAAAGATGGCCGTAAGTTTGGCTCTCTGAAAAATAAACATACCAGTAGTAATTAAAAGGACTCAAAGTTGTAGGACTAGCCAAACCCAGTTATAGTATAAAACAATGGGAGTCTATAACTTACGTTTGCCAACAATCATGTATTATCTCGGCAACCACTGGATCGATGTCCTCTGGAATTTCAAGACGCCTGTTTTGGAATCCAACAGCTCCAACAACCTGCATTGGGTTCAATCCTTTCCATGGGACGCAGCAAGTAGCCAGTTCCCATAAGATAACACCGAAGCTGTACACATCACACCTGAAAGCAGGCAACATGCAAAGCTTATGTAAACCTCCAAAGTGTATAATTTTCAAAATACATCCACCTTTCAGCAACTTACTTCTCATTAGCTGGTTCATTCCTTAAAACTTCCGGAGCCATCCATTCGGGCTGCAATCAAATAGTATACAATGAGTACATAAAGCAAACGGGTACTTAGAATCTATGATGATACGAGAGGGTAATCAGATATTATATGAACATTCATGTTTAACAAATATTACCGTTCCAGCAGTAGACTTGGAAGACAGAAAAGTATGGTGCTTCGTGCGTGACAACCCAAAGTCACAAACCTGCACAATATAAACAACATATTTGAGAAAATGGAAATCAATTTTTTAACAAAAACTTAAGAATGTAAGTTTTGGTTTGAGTTGACCTTCACATTCCAATTCTTATCAACAAGGAGGTTTGGAGACTTTAGGTCTCGATGCACAACAGTAGGATTGCTAGTGTGCAGGTAATTCATTCCCTTGGCCTGAATAACTTCACGGAGCTCTGATTAAGAATCAAAAGGAAAGCAGAAATGAAAAACTACCAAACTAAGAAACAAAAATGTTTTTACCACATCAAGAGCCATTCGCATTCGCCTCCTTTCATCAAGTTGAGAATTGGGACGATGCAGCAATCTATATAAACTCCCCCTGTATACCAAGTGAATGTTTTAAGTAACAAGACGAGAATGAGATGAAACAGATAATGGAACAGCATTGCAGAATGTAGATGTCTAGTTTGTTGGAAAAAATTTCCTAGCTCTATATACGAATTTGTTATTTGAAAGGCCTATTTGTTGCCTAGTTAGGTTTGCATCATGCATACACATAATGTATTTTTTACTTCGTATGATGTTAAATTACATCGTGTTCATCATTCAATTTTCAGAATTATATAAAATTTGATAAATAAATAAAAAGTGATTGCGAAATTAACCTGGGAAGAAACTCTGTCAGGATAGAGAAATGTGGAGGGCGAGTAACTGCCCCCATAAAAAGGACAACATTGGGATGTCTGAGTCTCAACATAATTTCTACCTGCATGAACAAACACCAAGAATCAATTAATAAAAAAACCAATGAATTTGAACTTTAGGCTCATAATACATTCATAAAATTAGAATTGGAGCTTACTTCACATTTAAACTGAACTAATGCATCACCAGAAAAATCTTGATCTAAAAACTTTTTCACAGCTACTTCCTGTCATGCAAAATGTCAACACAGACCAATAAACAATTTGTAAATAATAGAACCCAATAGCAGCCATATTCCAGAATTATAATAACAACAAGTCTCATGCCATGAGCAACCAACATATTAAGCATTAACGTTTAGAAAAGTATCACAGTTCAAAGTACAGACATCTCAACGATTATTGACAAAATATCAATGTTTGAGAATCATACAAACACTTTGAGAGCTAGAGATACAAAGACAATATGGGAAAGTATAAGATGAATAACACTTACAGTGCCATTCCAATCTGCATGATATACCTCGCCATAGGAACCTACAAAACCAGAAATTATATTGAACCTGTTTTTACAAAGTATTCCAAATTTAAGCAACAAAATTCTGAACCTGTGCTTACCAATGCCAATGCGTTCACCAATCTGAAGATCCTCCCATAGAATTTCCCACTCTGCAACTTCCCCTAGTGCGGGATACCTCTCATAGTGACTATCACAACTGGTACACAGGCCACTATTGCATCTGTCCATTGGCTTACTCACTGATTCTTTATACTCGTTAAAAGCTTCGGAGTTCATTGGGGGATTATCAAGAACAGGATTACAAATCTGGGTTGTTTCACTAGTTCCACCAGACACGATTACAAATCCCTCCTCAACAGTATCTAAGAGAAGAGAAAACTTGTTTGTCTCTGATTCATTTCGTTGCTCAGCTAAATCCAAGGAAGATTGTTTCAGCAAGTTATCAAAATTGGCATAGCTCACTTCAGCAGCAGTTTGAGTGGACAGCTCATTGCCTGATAATAATTGGACCAAATAATTATGAATCCCATCATCTACAAGTTTCCCATCTGCATTCATTTGACCAAGCAACTTGTCTTCATGCAGATATTGAGGATTCATATCCGAAAATAAATCTGCAGGAGGTGATGCACCACTTTCCAACAAGACAGCATGTAGTTTTTGTGCAAACTCTGGGTTCTTTGCTGCACTGATGACATACTTTGATACATTTTTCACTTTCCTTTTCTGTGCAGATGTGGCTTTTTCAGTTGTACCCGATGAACTTTCACATGATTTACGAAGTGATCTAAGGGGAGTCCCCATATCACTGCTAGAACTCTCCATTTGGTTTTCGTCAACAACAATTCTTCTATCATCTTTTGTTTGAATGCCTGCATATGATGCTTCTTCTGACCGTGAGCTGCCAGCTCTAGAAACTATGTCAAGATCAGAAGGAACTGCTAACATTCCACTGCCCTCAGCTTGGGCCAAACACACATCTTTGGGCAGTTCGGTGGCATCTTGAAAGCTCCTTATGGCAAAGAAAGAATTCGGGAGCTGACTAGTAGGCACCTCGGCAGGAATTAGTGTTCCAGGTGCACCCATCAAATCAATAATATACTCACTGCACCGAGTAACAAACCCATTAATCATCATAAATCCAGGACATCTTACGGCCTGCACTAATTCACCTTAGCAAGATGAAAAATGTGCATGGGATTGTAGAAGCAAAGCAGCAAACAAGAGCATGCACCTCTAATTCTAACATCCATTACTTAAACATGATAGTAAATTCAAATCCAACAGCTTAAAAGTAGAGGTACATCCGAAATGAAAAGAACTGCAGAGATATTGCAATGACATATGAATTTAACTTTTCAACGGGGACCAAAAAAAAAAAAAACATAATTACTCTTAATCCAAGACTCCAAGAAACTTCATTAAGCAACATGTCTTGCAGAAATAACATCAGCAGTTTCAAGAGCTGTTCAAAAAGCAGAGAAAAATTGGTGTATGTTGAACTATATTTGTCATACTATAATTGGGTTCCTGTGTCTTAAGGGAACAACCAAGCACCTACAGTTTGTGGACAAACACATTGGGCATTGGGCAGCCCCAGAAAAACCATTCAGACACAAGGACACTGCTAACACGTGTTTGATTCACATGCCAAGCAAGTCACATAAAAAAACAACCTAGATACTAGTATATAGGTCTGGGCCTCTTGGTGTTAATAAATTTTGAACGATAAAAGAGTATCTCCTACAATATTGGACACAGGTAATCTGCCTATTAAGCATCCAGATTTCCATTATCAGAATAAGAGCTGTGCTAAACAAATCATAGTAGCTATAGATTGAGCTTGCAGCTCTCACCTTTGGTACTCCCCTTACCCATGGCACCGCCCACCACACCTGATAATCTGAACCCCTCATAAACACCCCCCGGGACTTCACCACTGTTATTTGCAATCCCACTTGACCAAGCATGACATTATGTAAAACTAACAATTCAGTGACAAGCATAAGGCACATAAAATGTCATCTAAAGGGGACTACATCAATACAGTTCCTCCTCAATACAGTTGTGTTGGAAATTGTTTCAGGAAGTTAGAGCTAGTTGGGTCATTCCAAATGGTTGTTTTGAGCTTCTAAGCACCAAGTTTGAGGCTTTAGGAAAGGGGAGGAAAGCTAAAGCTTTGTGGGGCTGTTTGGTGTTGGCAGTTTTTTGGAACATTTGGTTGGAACGTAATAGAAGAGTTTTTGAGGATTATAATGGAGTCGGGGTAGCAGAACTATGGGGTAGAATAAGATACTGGGCAGCCCTCTGGGCATCAGTTTCAAATGAATTTAGGGGTTATTCTCTTTCTCATATAGTGTGGGATATGTTAGCAGCCGTAAAATATTTTGGTTGAGGTTATGTACTTGTAAATAGATCTTCTTGAGAGGTCTTAGCTAGTTTTGCTGGATGGTGGATTTCTTATCCACTATTTTGTAATTCATGTTATTATTTTAATTAAGTGTTATCGTTTCTTCTCAAAAAAAAAAAAAAAAAGGGGGGACTACATCACAAAATTTACATGCACCAAAGTTATCAGAAAATTATGCAAAAAAAAAAAAAAAAAAAAAAAAAAAAGGAGAAACTTTGAGCTGGAGGCCACTACCTTCCACTATCAATTTTAATCAAATTTACAGCTCCATCATCTGTACCAGTGT
This sequence comes from Pyrus x bretschneideri, assembly GCF_019419815.1. Taxonomy (NCBI): domain Eukaryota; kingdom Viridiplantae; phylum Streptophyta; class Magnoliopsida; order Rosales; family Rosaceae; genus Pyrus; species Pyrus x bretschneideri. The sequence goes on along the minus strand of NW_025999390.1, from coordinate 3,383,906 downwards.
AGTAGCTACCTTTGACCAGCATACATGGAAGGTTTATCTTATCAGCCAGTACCTAGAACCAGAAATACGAAACATTAGCCACAGAAAAATTCCCAAAAGGACAACAAAACTTCACAAATTTATTCCATAATGTCATCAACTTTTTTCCAAAAGAAAAAAAATAGGATGAGAGTTGGATTTTGAGAAAAACCAGTGAAGATGCTAGTAAGTTACATGGTGCACAATGAAAAAAGTAAGTTAAGAAAACCATCACAACCTTAAAGAGCAGGGCCCTGTGGCGTGAAAGTCCAACATCAATAAGTCCAAGGGGAAGAATGATAGTTTTCATCGAACTCCGTAACTCATACCTCCTCACTTTCCACCTTCTCAAAATTTCATCAGCATCGGCAACTGGACCACCCATTCTATCAACAACAATGTCAGCAATTTTCTGAATCAAACCGCTTAAAAGGACACCATGTTGAGAAGTCCGTGACTCTAAAAAGAGAGCAGATGCTCTTTTCTCAAGTTGTTGCAGATCAGGATCAACCAAACGGTTCACTAATATAACGTCATAATCAACATTCTCCGAGACAGATACAGCTTTAAGATCCACCAACAATGGCATCTTCCCTTGTCTAAGCAAGTTTGTGGTCATTCCATACACGTCATAAAATCCATCGACCACCTTTTCATTATAATCTACAACATTCTGGCTCTGCGAGTTATAGATATACAATTAGTAAAAACCGAAAAATCATCACAATTGACAATACTAAACAACAATATGCAACATAAAGATTTCAATATGAACCCAACTGTTATCCTTTAACCGAATGCACCAATCTTACGGACATTATTAGGTACCGAAGCTACCAAGAAGCGCCCACCTAACATGACTAGCGTGAATGATTCAACACGAAATTGTTATGAAAATGTCACCATAAGGAATACAAAGCATTCCATAATTCAAGCTATCAAACACTAGTACCATCTCCCCTCGTTAGAAAATGATCCCAAAAGAAAATGACAAACCATAGAAGCATAGAAATTAAGATCCTAAGTTCACAGCGAACCTAATCCACTCCAATTCGCACAGACTAAGTCGTTAAAAACGAGAAAATTAAGAACCCTAGAAAAATTTCTGTGAGAAAAACGTACCCAGTAGCGAAGCGAGAGCATCTCGAAGGGAGCTTGAGTGTCGGTGACAGTAGACGCCGAGCAGCCGAGGCTAATCCGCTTGGCGGCGTCGATCTGAGCCGTCTCGGGGTCATCGCGCGAATCGGGATCGGAAGCGCTGATCGCTAGGGCCAACTGGACCTGAAACTCCTCCTCCAAGAAATTGAAATCCACGCCCACGCCCCCGCCGCTACCACTACCACCACTCTCCCCACCAGCCGTCCGATCACTCACCGATTCCACGGCGGTGATTCTCCCCATTGTAGCGGAGCCTGTGGACGACGCCGGAGAAGAAGCTGGCAGATTCAGATTCGCGCTCGGACTCGTCAAGGGTCGGGCCTCCGCCAATCTCTGGTGCTCATTGAGTCCACCGCCGATGTGAAGCTTTCTTAGTAGGTGCTTCATCTTCGACATGGATCATCAATGGAAATTACGAAATCCTCCTCTCTCTCTCTCTCTCTCTCTCTCAAAGTCTCTGTCTTTCTCCTCCCTGTCGACAGGATTAAGCTGCGCCCACTAGAAAACAAAGCAGATTCGCTTAACCTGCGCACCCTTCTTCGTCAAGCTACCACCGCTTAGAGAGAGAGACTCAAAAATTAACCGCATTCCCTCCAACACGCCTAATAAAATGAAACTCCATGAGGATTGAGGCCAATTCGACCTTTTTTCTACCTATTTTGTTATTTTATTTTGTACTATTTTTTTGTTTTTTATATTTTCCCCATCCCCAACTCAAGTGCAAGAACTCTTCACTCGATCCTGACCGTTGATTTCACTTGATCATGACCGTTGATTGTGTGCGATGAGATTTGGATGTGTATCTTGGATACGAACGGTTGTGATTGTGATGATGATAATGGTGTGTTTATGGCTCTTTGCGACCAAAATGGCATTTGCTAAGTGGACTTCACTCCATCTTATATACATTGTTCAATTAGTGATAAGATAGTAAGAAGGTAAACATCTTTCCTTTTGAATTGATTTTGTATTTATGATTTAGAGATTGTGCGCTTTAGGATTTGACAGATATAATAGATGCGTACTGAGAATATGACGATTGTAAAATGTTTGTTTGAAATGGAAGTGTAAAACAAAACATAGAAAGAAGTGAAGTGAGACTTGCCGCTATCCTTTTTCATATCGTGTAGATTTTATATTTAAGATTTATATATAGTTAAATTTAAAACTTGATAGTCGTACCGCTTACATATTGAGAATACAATCATTTTATGCTACTCTTTTTTTTTTTTTTTTTTTTTTTGAACAAACTATATTTTTTTACCCCAAAGGGTGGTAGAATAGGCTAAGCCTCACAATATACTAGCAATAATGTGGTTCAAATTTGCCGTAGAGCCTAGTACCTAATGGTAATAGTATTTTATCTATTTACATTTCTTATTATGTCTTAATCAATGGTTAATTATTCATTTAATTTTTGTTTAGAGGGCCCTACTCTCTCTCTCTCTCTCTCTCTCTCTAATACAAAATTTTGAAATAAAGTCTTGGAATAAGAAGTTTTATTCCCTTTTATGTATGGGCTGGCGATTCAAATTTGGAACCCAATCGTCAATTCGCCATACGCCAAGGCTCGTGTATAAATTCGGAGTCTATTCCAAAGTTGTGGTCTATAATCATATTCTATTTTTTTTTTCCTTTTTTTTTTTTTCCAAATATCTTTTTATTTTACTTGATCATCCAGTTTCTTTACCTAGTGATCAAGAAATGCATGGTCATCCACCCTTGAATTTGGATGTGTTTTTAGCATTTTAATCTCAACCTTAATATCAAATTCAAAGGTGAATAATTGTGATTCATTGGTTTCCAAGTAATTAAGAGATCAAGACTCCTCCAATTATATTGTTTTTAATTATCATTTTGTTATATGATTTTTTGGACCAATTAGGAAACCCTTGCAGAGTAGGATTTGGAAACCCTTGCCGCTTTTATTGATTATATATAGACACTGCTAGATCTAGACCGTCAGTCTCTCAATTCTTACCTTCCAATCTCTTCTCTTGCGATCTTCACGTCCAATTTGCTCGAGCTTAAAAAAAAACCCTAGCTTTCAGAAAACCCTTCGTTTAGCCGTCGAGGAGAAGTAGAAACAATGAATCTTGCAAACATTCTTCAAGAAAAGACGAGTACGGTCATCAAGAAGTTGAGCAAGTCCCAGTGCTCCAAGAGAAGTTACACAGCTTTAAGCAAGTCCCAGCGCCCCCAGAAAGGTTATATCATTGTGTACGTTGGACAAGAACGAAAGCTATATCAACTTCCTTTGAAGTATCTCTTGAATCCAACTCCCCAACAACTCATCAAGAAGTCGAAGCCGGATGTGTTCGATGCAAAGATTGAAGGGCCAATTGAGCTTGCATGTACGAGCAACACCTTCGATCAGTTGCTCAAGATCTTCAAAAAGTAGTAGATTGCATGCACGCACTGCCTTGTTTGATTAATATTTGATTACTTGTTCTTTCTTTTGTACTTTGAATTAATTTTTGTATTCGAGGTTTGTAAGTTGTTGATTCACGTATAAAATACTTACGTTGCCATCAACAATTTGAAGTTCTTTAATTTTCTGAGGACAAAAAGTGAGATTCTTTTAAAGTTTAACGATGTATTTTTATAACCGGACATTAAACAACCACAACAAGTCACAATGAGCCATGTTTTAGTATTAAACTTAGTAGAAATATTTATCGTATTCACATTCGTGTGAATTCAACATAAGACATCCAACAAAGTGGAGACCGAATGTCATTATTAGATGGATTGATCATGCGCTCTCGCAATGTGCTTTTTAAAATTCGAGGGAACAATGACTGTGTGTTGAGTTCAAAGCACTGAGCCGAAGAGACTAAGCAGTGGCTGCTGCTTGTTCCTCCACCGCCTCCGGCTGAAGGGTGCAGATGAGGTTACGGTCACCATACACATTGTCAACACGTCCTGATAGAATAGTTAACGAAATCCAATAGTCAATAAACGCAATCAGACAATACCAAAATGAATGTACAGCAAACACTTAGCAACTAATTCCATGCCATTGTAATTTCTTTATTTTTGTTGTAAATTGCGTACCTGTAATAGGCCAGATCGAACTTGGAAGAACGGAGCCAGGAAGTGAGAAAGGCTGCATATTCCCAGGAATACGGTCCATGCATCTCCCATGAGTAGTCATGGCGGGTGAGAATTAAGCTTCCTGCAGAAGGAGTTGAAAAAACCATTTTATACTTATGTAAAATGAGTAACTTATAGTCTTGGAGGAGAGAAATGAACAGAGCTTTTACCTTAAGGACATTGTTCTGAAGATCGGCTTTTTGATGAGTTGGATATCTAACGGTTAGGATTGTGGTGATGATCGTGGTGTTTTATGACTCTTTGTGACCAAAATGGCATTGCCTTGTTCAAGTGGACTTCACTTCACTCCATGTTATATACATTCTTCAATTAGTGATAAGAATAAGATATTAAGAAGATAAACATCTTTCCTTTTGAGTTAACTGTATATTTATGTTTAGGTATTGTGCGCTTCAAAATATGTGAGACATAATACATTCGTAGAATACGACAAATGTAAAGTGTTTGTTCGAAATGAAAGTGTAAAACAATACATAGAAAGAAGTGAAGTGGGCCTCACCACTGTCATTTTTTCTGTTGTGTAGATTTTGTGTTTTCGATTTGCATATTGTAAGATTCAAAACTTAATAGTCGTAATGCATGCATACTGAGAATGCAATTATTCAAAGCTATGAGATAAACTTTAGCGTCTACTTAAGTTTAATAATATCTATTTTAGAGGAGATATTTGATATCGTAACTCCCACTCTGCTTATGTAATTAGTGACCTCATTAGGATATACTCATTAGGATCCTGTAATTGGATTTTAGCATTTGTTCATGTTTTTAATGCACGCAAGCTCTCACCGCTAGTAGTAACAGTATTTTATATATCTAATTGCAATTCTTGCTCAATTATGGTTAATTATAAATTTAATTTTTGTTTAGGGGGCCCTACTCTCTCTCTACTTTCTAATTCGAAAAAAAAATCTTAAAATAAAACTGCTTTTGTTCCATTTTGTGTATGGACTTGTCCAAATTTGGAACCCAATCGTCAATCGGCCATACGCCAAGGCTCGTGTATAAACGCGGAGTATATTCCAAAGTTATGGTCTATAATCAATATTATCTTTTTATTTTTCGTTTTCTTCCATAGATTATGATTTTTTTGGACTACATACATCATGTAAACTAAACTATGGTGCACTCCGAAGAAGTGTTTTAACACGGACAATGTTGGAGATATCAAAATTTTAAATTAAATTTGCAAATCAAATAATGTGTCATAAATATAAAATAAGCATGTTAATCAATGCTTGAGTAATAAACAAATCATCAACAACCACGTTATTTATTTGCAAATTTAATTTAAACTTTTAGTCTCCTTAGCATTATCCTTCATTTTTAACACAGACACACAAATGATTAACCCATCACATAAGCTCAAACTCAAAGCACCAAGCTGAATACGTAAGCGGTGGTTGCCGCTTGTTCCTCCGCCGCCTCTGGTTGAAGGTGCAGTGCAGATGAGGTTGCGGTCACCACACACATTGTCAACACGTTCTGATACAGTATAGTCAAAGAAACTCAATCGTCACTAAAAGTATTCAGACGAGTACCTCAAACTCCTCCACAAAATTGAATTCTACGCCCACTAGAAAATCTAGCTAAGATATAAACCCTCCCACTATAGCGAGAGTTCATGGTCTCATCCAGATTCTTTACCTAGTGACAAAGACATGCATGGTCATCCATTTTTGACTTTGGATGCGTTTTTAGCGTTTTAATCTCAACCTTTAATATCAAATCCAAAGGTGAATGATTGTGAATCATTTGTCTCCAAATAAACTATTTATCAAGAATCCTATAAATAATAATATTGTTTTTTATTTATCATTTTATTCCGACTCTTATGATGTTTTTTAACCAACTTGGAAACCCTTGCAGACTAGGATTTGGAAACCCTTGCCGCTTTTATTGATTATATATCAACGCTGCTAGACCTTCAATCTCTCAGTTCTTGCTTTCCAATTTCTTGTCTCCAATATATCTTCACGTCCAACTTAAGCCTGGTTTAAAAAAAAAAACCTAGCTTTTTCCCTTTCTCTTCTCTCCAATCCGTACCTTCCAGTTTCTTCTCTTTCCAGTTCTCACTAAACCCTAGCTTTCAGAAAACCCTTCGTCTAGATCAGTGACGGATCTAGAATTTTAAACTCGGAGGGTCCCAATAATAAAGGTCAAAAAATTTATAGACAAAAATAACGTCGAAAAGTTAAATATAATACATTTCATTCAAAAATCATATGCAAAACAACATTACAAGCTATAAAATCCTAATTAAAGCGTCCACGACGAGGTTTCATAGTCTGAATATGTTCCATGATAGCTTCATTACCAATACATGAAAAAACATATTTCTCAATGTAAACAACTAAGCTGTCATTCAACCATTGATCTCCTATTTTGTTGCGAAGTGGACTCTTAATGATATTCATAGCGGAAAATGTCATCTCCATTGAAGCAATTGCAATTGGTAAAACCAAAGTCAACTGAACAACCAAATATACATATGCAAATGTTTGATGCAACCCTTTCTCCACCATTTTCTTAGCAAGCTCATTAATCCCCCGCAATTGAGAAAAATCATTATCAAAACGCACAAAATGGGAACTCATACTTTGTAGGCCTACAAGGTCCCATTTGCAAATATGCTCTTCGGACCTCATCTTGAATATTAGAAGGATAGTCTTTCATTCGAATTCTTTTTCCCGGGTCTCTCTCAAGATTATTAAAATCAATGTCGCACTCATTTTGTCTTGAGCTTGAACTATCCGAACAAGTAGATGGTGCTATTGGCTTTGGCTTGAAAAATCTTTCATATTTCTTATTTCTAAACTACACATTTAACCAAAAACACAAAACATATCAACAATCATATCAATAATAGACTAAAAATCTCCACCAATATCTAATATAATTTAATTGAGATTAGATTAGAATACCAAAAAGTTTACTTGAATTTTGAACCAAATAGTGGTGGCTTGGAGAATTGAAACAAGTGGAGGTATGATATTAGAGTAATGTAATTATAATATGGGATTGGGTAGGATTAGAAATTTAGGGTTTTGGAATTGGGTGAATATAAGAAAGATGGGGGGATTAGGGGGGCAAAACAGAGGAATAGGGAAAGGACTCTTGGGAAAGATGGCCCGTGTGGGGCTAGGCCTTAAAAAAGAGAGTATGGAATCATGGACAAACGGCACCGTTTATCTCAGGCTTGAAAAAATAAAAAATAAAAAAAATAAACAAATTAAACAAATTGGCCAAAACACTGCGTTTTGGACCAATTTTTTAAAAGGCCTGTTTGTTTTCATTCTTCTCCGCCGCGGCCCCGCTGTCTTCTTCTTCGTTGCAAGCTGCAACCTTCAAGCTGCAGCCTGCAGTACAGACCTCGTGTTCAAGTACGAGGGGTCCTGGGACCTCCTAGGTCCCTCTGTAGATCCGTCTCTGGTCTAGATGTCGAGGGGAAGTAGAAACAATGAATCTTGCAAATATTCTTCGAGAAAAGACGAGTACGTTCGTCAAGAAGCTGAGCAAGTCCCAGTACTCCAAGAAAAGTTACACAGCTTTAAGCAAGTCCCAGTACTCCAAGAAAAGTTACACAGCTTTAAGCAAGTCCCAGCCCCCCAAGAAAGAATATATCAATGTGTACGTTGGACAAGAACGAAAGCTATATCAACTTCCTTTGAAGTATCTCTTGAATCCAAGTCTCCAACAACTCATCAAGAAGTCGGAACCGGATGTTTTCGATGAAAAGATTGACGGGCCAATTGAGCTTGCATGTATGACCAACACCTTCGATCAGTTGCTCAAGAACTTCAAAAAGTTGTAGATTGCATGCACGCATGCCTTGTTTGATTAGTATTGATTATTTGTTCATTCTTTTGTACTTTGAATTAATTTTTGAAATCAAGGTTTATTAATTAGTTATTGATTCGGATGTACCGTGTCAAGTTAGATTAACGTTCCAAAAGCACATATATATTGTATTAGCATTTTAGAATTAAACCCAGTACAAATATATATCATATTCACTTACAATAAAATATCGTATTCGCATTTGTGTAAATTAAACATAAGACATCTAACCAAGTGGTGACCATCGTTAGACCAACTCATCATACACTCTTGCAATGTGCTTTTTAAAATCCAAATGAGGGAACAATGATTTTGTTATTCTTCCCAAAAGTACAGGCCAAATGATATGCGCAGATTTTTTTTTTTGAATAATCCTATTCTTACCACATTAATATACCACATTAGTGTACCATATTATGTGGCATCTGATGTGGCTGTTCACATCATCTAAATAAATCATAATTTAATTTAAATTAAAAACCATTTAATAAACTAATAATAATAATAAAATCTGGAATTAAATAGTGATTGTGGCATACGAGAAGTCTCTCATTCCTTCCTTCCTTCCTTCCCCGTTGCTTCTTCTCCCATTTCTTCTTTCACCCCATTTTTTTGTTTCAAACCAGATTTTTTCACGTTAGTGTGGATACCATAATCTCAACTAATTCTTAAAAGGAGTAGATGTTTAATCAACAAAATTGAAAAACAAAATGCCTATATCCAAACACTGCTTTCTAAAGCTATAAACCAGAAACCAATTTCTTCCAAGATTCAATCTTGCAATCCTGTAGCAATGCTAATAGCTCAAGAAGAATGCAGAGGAAGTTAAGCAAAAAGTGTCTTAAAAATTGAAGCAAAAATTGAATCTTCCAATATTCATAATCTGATCATGAAAATGTTTCTACTTTTTATTCACATTTACAAGTTGTAGAACAATATTGATTGAATTGGTAAATCTACTGTATACAAAAAATGTCAAAAAAATTGAAGAAAAAGCCAAACCAGAAAAAAATTACAAAAAATCTTAGAACCAGAATGTTCGTCATCTAACTACAGAAGCAAGCAACAGTATGAGCCCACCATTTGAGATTGTCTTTCATGTCAATTTCATTCTCCAATGCAGAAACCTCCAATTCATGAATGGATTCTCTATCTTCCTCTTCTCCCTGATGTTTGCAGCCCAGGAATGATTCTCTCCAAGAACCCTTCTGGCAACACACCCTCCAAATCAAAGTCGTCAACTCCGAGGACCTGCTTTATTTTCGCATCAACCAACGACTTCAATTCCATTACTTCGTTTGCTTCCACTAATGGCAAGGTTGCAGAAAAAAATCTGGGCTGAAACAAAAAAAATGGCGTGGAAGAAGAAACGGGAGAAAAAGCAACGGGGAAGGAAGGAAGGAAGGAGAAGACTCCTCATATGCCACAATCATCATTTCATTTCATATTTTTTTTTATTATTGGTTTATTAAATGGTTTTTAATTTAAATTCAATTATGATTAATTTAGATGATGTGGACAGCCACATCAGATGCCACATAATGTGGTACACTAATGTGGTAAGAATAGCATTACTTTTTTTTTTTTTTTTTAATATGTTTCGACAAGAGGATGCCTAAACTATTCCTAAATTAGGTGTAAGAGCGTCGGCGCACTTCCGTGATAAAAAGATAATTCATAACGAGGATTACACATGTTATTAGAAAGATAATCGTCATCACCATAATGAGGAAATGAAAATGTCACTATATGTAAAGGGCTGTGTTGAAGAAATTATATACAATGTGGGAGTAAGAAGAAGAAATTGATGATGATTTCATAACATCGTGACCAGATATTGTGTTGAGGTAAAGCACCGAGCCGAGGAGACTAAGCAGTGGCTGCTGATTGTTCCTCCACTGCCTCCGTTTGAAGGGTGCAGATGAGGTTACGGTCACCATACACATTGTCAACACGTCCTGATACAATAGTTAACGGAATTCAATCGTCAATAAAGGCAGACAATACCAAAATGAATGTATAGCAACACTTAGCAACTTCCATGAAGCGGGGAAAGCAGAGCCAGGAAACGGGGAAAGCTGTAGCAGGCCAGAACTTGGAAGAGCAGAGCCAGGAAGCGGGGAAAGCTGCATGCATGAGCAGGGATGGCGGGTGAGGAGCTCCCTGCAGAACAGCAGAAGGAGTTCAAAAACTATTTTATACTTATGTATTGAGTAACTTATAATCTTGGAGGAGAGAGATGAACAGAGCTTTTACCTTAAGGACATTGCTGTGAAGATCGGCTTTTCCTTTCTCAACCTGAGCAAATCTCTTCTCTGATGGAAATTAGAGCATAACAAAACCCGTCTTAACTCGGCTTGCAAGCAAGAAACATGAATTACTTGGTATACATTAAGAATAAAACAGTAGTAAAAGGAATGACCAAAAAGAAAGTACTATTTAATATAATAGTTGATCAAACATGATAACAGTTGGAGTTTTTAGAGTCTTTTACGAAGAGTCCAGGAATTAATCAACAAAATAAATCTTATTTTTTTGTTAGACCATCAGAGCAGGAAAAAAAAAAACAAAAAAAAAATCTTTGTCTATTCATGGTTCGATCACGACAGTGCCAGGATATATATGTATGACATTGTTCGTCCATAACCCGACAGTTAGGGTTGAGCTCAAACTCAAAGAACCAAGCAGAAGACTTAACCGGTGGCTGCCACTTGTTCCACCACCGCCTCCTGTTGGAGAAATTTTTCATTATGACGGGAACATAAGTGATACACCACGTGTTCTAATAGAAGTGGTGGGTGGGAAATCTTATTTTTTAAGTTATTAACTTTTTATCACACATATCCCACAATTTGTATAGTAACACGTGATGTACTACCCCGTGCACCAGTCACATTGAAAAATCTCTCCTCCAGATGAGGTTGCGGGTCACCACACACATTGTCAACACGTGATAGAATATAGTCAACGAATCTCAACCGTCACTAAAAGCATAAAAAACCTGAAACTCCTCCAAGAAATTTGTAATTTACGCCCACTAGAAAACCGAAGATGTAAACTCTCTACCACTAGTGAGAGTTCATATTCTTATCCAGATTTTTTACCTAGTGATTGAGGAACGCATGGTCATCCATCCCTTAATTTGGATGCGTTTTTTGCATTTTAATCTCAATCCTTAATATCAAATTCAAAGATAAACTACTATGAATCATTGGTCTCCAAGTAACTAAGAGATCAAGACTCCTATTATCAATATTTTATTTATTTATCATTTTGTTCCGAATATTATGATTTTTTGGACCAATTTGGAAACCCTTGCAGACTAGGATTTGGAAACCCTAGCCGCTTTTTTTTTTTATTTATAAACACAAGACCTTCAATCTCTCAGTTCTTGCCTTCCAATTTTTTGTCTCCAATCTTCACGTCCAACTAGACCTAGCTTTTTCCTCTCGTCTCTCCAATCCGTACCTCCCATTTTTTTATCTTTGCAGTTCTCACTAAACCCTAGCTTTCAGAAAACCCTTCGTTTAGTCGTCAAGGAGAAGTAGAAACAATGAATCTTGCAAGCATTGTTCGAGAAAAGACGAGTACGTTCATCAAGAAGTTGAGCAAGTCCCGTTACTCCAAGAAAAGTTATACAGCTTTAAGCAAGTCCCAGCTCCCCAAGAAAGGTTATATCAATGTGTACGTCGGACAAGAACGAAAGCTATATCAAGTTCCTTTGAAGTTTCTCTTGAATCCAACTCTCCAACGACTCATCAAAAAGTCGGAGCCGGATGTGTTCGATGCAAAGATTGACGGGCCAATTGAGCTTGCATGTACGACCAACACCTTCGATCAGTTGCTCAAGATCTTCAAACAGTAGTAGATTGCATGCACGCGCTACCTTGTTTGTTTAATATTGATTATTTGTTGATTCTTTTGTACTTTGAATTCATTTTTATATTTGAGGTTTATTAGTTATCAACATGTACAATATTTGAGGTTCTTTATTTTTCTGAGGAGAAAAGTGAGAGATTCTTTTAAAGTTCCTGAAGCTAATACCTTCTTCTATGGTGTGTGTTTGTCTTTTTTATAAAGAAACAATATCATTTTACAAGGGTTTTTTTTTATAACCGGACATTAAACAACCACAATGTGCATAAACTCTGCGTACACCAAGGCTCGTTTATAAACTCGGAGTCTATTCCAAAGTTATGGCCTATAATCAAATATTATTTTTGAACTTTCGTTTTGTTCCAAATATTATGATTTTTGGACTACATCATGTAAAAACTATGGTGCACTCCGAGAAGAAAGTATATCCAACACAGACATGTACATAAACGATTACCACACATTATTTTTTTCTTATACAATCTAGGTTGAATCTTACACGTTGTTTCGTTTGTTTTATTTAATGGGATGACTAAAAATAAATAAATATATGAAGATAAAAAAAAATGTGCACGGTTTATTATTTGGTATAACTGATTTACGACTGTCAAATGTTAGTAAAAAATATACATTAGGAATAAAACTTTAGTAGGAGTTTAATAAGAGAAATTTTAATTGAACCCATATAACCTCTTTTTACACCCAACTTAAACTTTAAATGTGAATTGCCTCTTTTACCCTATTACATAATTACCATCAAGTACAACATGAATCAACAATAAAACTAAATTTTTTCAATAAACCCACACCGAATAATCAAACCCACCATCACGCAATATTTATCCTATGTTAATTATGGCTAAAGCTCAAAGAGCTCATAGAGTAAAAACAAGCTCTTTTATCAATGGATGGTAATTTGAAGTTTTAAATCCTCAAACCAAGGTATGAATCGATTTATGCAAGTCTTTTTCGCTTGATTTCAATTTTTTTTTTTTTTTTTTAAGTTTAGGAACAAAATTCGGTGATTGTAGAGTTTCTTATATTTATGTGCCTTATGAATGTTCCCTTGTATTACATCTTTACTTCTAAACTAAATTCGTTTTAGGCATTAGAGAATTTCTTTGGTCCTAACTTGATTAGCTTGTGCAAAACATTAATCTACCTTGAATTTTGGTGGTCGATTTCGAGGAAGTAAAGTTCAATCTTCAAGCTTGACAAAAGAAGAATTCCAATAGATGCCAAAATCCTTGGATCTAACTCCAGAACAAAGAACATTGATGAATCTAAAATAACTATAACTACCTAAAAAATAATGGGAACTAGAGGCCAGGAAGATGACTTACGCTTTTCAAGACCCGTCTCAAATGCAAGTTGAGCAACGCAGCCAACTGGAAAGGGAATGACAGAAACCAAGGCCGGAAAGCCAAGCAATGGCCAGGTTACATAAACAGCAAACAGAAGAGCCATGACCTTGAATCCCATGGTAAGGAAAGCAGATGTCAAGTATCCTCTTATGCCGGTGATGGGACCCCATCTCTTTGGACTGAACTGCAGATATGGTCCTTGCACTGTATCAGTTACAAGCAGGAATGCTGCAAGACCCATGTAAAATATGAAGGCAGGCATACGAAAGCACGGAACTTTATGCTTATGCAAATAAAAATATGGGGACATGGATATCAAGAAAACAAGATATGGAATATTCATAAACAAGTAGAAACTTCACCAAATTATTCAATTTGTCCACAAAAGTCGAACTCCAGAAAGCTTTCATTCTCATAAACAAGTAGAAACTTTACCAAATTATTCATTTGGGATTTTATGTTCTAAATGGGAGTAAAGATAAATTTATATTTTAAAATGGGTTTGTTAGAGTAGTTTAGGTAGTAAATTTGGGTTTAAAGAGATATTAGTTCTTTAATTAAAAATAATATGGGTAGAAAGAGTAAGTTGGATGTAGAAAAATGTTAGATGGGTTCAAATAAAATTTCTCGTTTAATAATGATCGAATGACCAAACAGAAAACAATATGATAGTGATCAAACGTGATTACAGTTGGAGCTTTTAGAGTCTTGTTTGCGAAGAGTCCAGGAATTAATCAACAAAATTTTTCTTCTTTTTTTAGACCATCACAGCAGGTCCATAACCAAAGACTTTGTGTTGAGCTCAACCTCAAAGCACCAAGCTGAAGACTTAAGCGGTGGCTACCGCTTATTCCCCCACCGCTTCCGGTGGTCAACACGTCCTGATGCAATAGAGTCAACGAAACTCAATCGTCACTAAAAGTAATCAGACAAGTACCTGAAACTCCTCCAAAAAATTGAAATTTACGCCCACTATAAAATCTAAAATATAAGCTGACCAAGGAATGCATGGTGATCCATCATTGGATTTGAATGTGTTTTTAGTGCTTTAATCTCAACCCTTAATATCAAGTCCAAATGTGAATGATAAAGAATCCTTGGTTTCCAAGTAATTAAGAGATCAAGACTGCTACAATCAATATTGTTTTTTGTTCATCATTTTGTTCCGAATATTTATGATTTTGTTCCGAAAATTATGATTTTTAGGAAACCCTTGAGGACTAGGATTTGGAAACCCTTGCCGCTTTAATTGATCATATATAAACACTGCTGGACCTTCGGTCTCTCAGTTCTCGCCTTCCAATTTCTTGTCTCCAATCTTCACGTCCAACTAGCCCTATCTTTCAAAAAACCCTGCTCTCGTCTCTCCTCTTTCCAATTCTCACTAAACCCTAACTTTCAGAAAACCCTTCGTTTAGTCGTCTAGGAGAGGTAGAAACAATGAATCTTGCAAACAGTCTTCGAGAAAAGACAAGTACGTTCGTCAAGAAGTTGAGCAAGTCCCAGTACTCCAGGAAAAGTTACACAGCTTTAAGCAAGTCCCAGCGCCCCAAGAAAGGTTCAATCAATGTGTACGTTGGACAAGAACGAAAGCTATACCAAGTTCCTTTGAAGTATCTCTTGAATCCAACTCTCCAACAACTCGTCAAGAAATCGGAGCCGGATGTGTTCGATGCGAAGATTGACGGGCCAATTGAGCTTGCATGTACGGCCAACACCTTCGATCAGTTGCTCAAGAACTTCAACAAGTAGTAGATTGCATGCCGGCAATGCCTTGTTTGATTAATATTGATTATTTGTTTATTCTTTTGTACTTTGAATTGATTTTTGAAATCGAGGTTTATTAGTTGTTGATTCAGATGTACCATATTCAAGTTAGACTAATGTTCGACAAAAAAAAAATACACACACACACACATCAATTAAAATATTTATGTTGGCATCTACAATTTGAGATTCTTTATTTCCCGAAAAGAAAAGTGCGATTCTTTTAAAATTACTTGTAGACTTAATTCTGAAGTTAACGAAACAATAGGGATTCTACAAATTATTTTTATAACCAGACATTAAATGACCACAAGTCACAATGGGCCACATTTGAGTAATACAAATACATCATATTCGCATTCATGTGATTTAATTATAAAACATCCAACAAAGTAGAGATCGAATGTTATTAGATCGATCATCATACGCTCTTGCAATGTGCTTTTTAAAATTCAAGTGAGGGAACAATGATTTTGTTATTCTTCCTAAAATCTAGATGTCACAAATTGACAATAAATATTGTCAAATTAAAGGTTAGCTTCTCAAAACTCATTCGTTTGATAGTGACATGCTAAATAATATACAGAGATTTTTTTTTCAAAATATGTTTTGGACATGAGGATGCCTAAAGTAATCTAGCCTAGGAAAAAGATTCAAACTTAAGTGCAAGAGGGTCCGGGCACTTCCGTGATCAACTGGCAAAAAAATCCCTAATGAAGGGAAATGATAATTACAACATCTGATGAGTTGCAATTAGCAACACATGTTATTAGAAAAGATAATCGTCATCATAGTGAATAGGAAATGAAAATGTCACCAGATATAAGGGGCTGTATTCAAGAAATTATATACAATGTGGGAGTAAGAAGAAGAAATTGATGATGATTTCATAACACATCCAGGACCAGACTTTGTGTTGAGCTTAAATCACCAAGCCGATGAGACTAAGCAGTGGCTGCTGCTTGTTCCTCCACCGCCTCCGGTTGAAGGGTGCAGACGAGGTTACGGTCACCATACACATTGTCAACACGTCCTGATACAATAGTTAACAAAATTCAATCTTCAATAAAGGCAATCAGACAATACCAAAATGAATGTACAGTAAACACTTAGCAACGTCCATGCCATTGTAGTTTCTTTATTTTTGGTGTAAATTGCATACCTGTGGTAGGCCAGAACTTGGCAGAACGGAGCCAGGAAGCGGGGAAGGCTGCATATTCCCGGGAATATGGCTTTGTCCATGCATCTCCCATGAGAAGTGATGGCGGGTGAGGAGCTCCCTGCAGAAGGAGTTCAAAAACCTTTTTATACTTATGTAAAATGAGTAACTTATAGTCTTTAGAGGAGAGAGATGATGAACTGAGATTTTACCTTAAGGACATTGTTGTGAAGATCTGCTTTTCCTTTCTCAATCTGAGCAATCTCTTCTCTGATGGAAATTAGAGCATCACAAAACCGGTCTAACTCGGCCTGCAAGCAAGAAACATTAATATAACTTTAACCCGAAGAAAAACAGCAGAGAAAAAACTAAAATGAAATCTCTGTCGAGGTGTACCTTGCTTTCACTTTCTGTTGGTTCGATCATGAGAGTGCCAGGAACTGGCCATGACATTGTTGGTCCATGGAATCCGTAGTCCATAAGACGCTTGGCGACGTCCTCAGGCTCTACCCCAGCAGTATTCTACAAGGAAAAAAGAAGCAGCAGAGTTCAATTAGAAAGATTGAAAAAGCGAGGACAAATTGAGGCAAATGTTAATAATATACCTTAAATCCTCTCAAGTCAACAATGAATTCATGAGCAACAGTTCCATTGACACCACGGAAAAGAATGGGGTAGTAATTCTGTGAGAAGTGATAGACTAAATGAGCAAACAGAGGAAATTTAACATAGAGTATAACCGTAACCTCAAATTGTAAAGCAAAACAAGAGTGAAGGAGCTAAGTGGAACCTCCAAGCGTTTGGCCATGTAGTTTGCATTCAGAATTGCTATCTTTGATGCATCGGTGAGTCCCTTGGACCCCATCATGGCTATGTAAGTATAAGAGATTGGCAAAATGAGTGCAGAGCCCCAAGGTGCAGCAGAGATGGTTCCAAGTGGCTGAGACTTGTCGGGGGCAGGAAGGCCTCCGGTAGATACCTTCAGTACAATGGCACAAAACTTAGACATCCAGCATGTAAGCAATCCAAAATTTTGAAACCAGAATTACTTTGTTCTCATGGAAAAGCTAAATCGATTATTTCTTGAGTTTACAGAATTGCATGAAAGCTTCGATGTAATGAGTAGTTACCACAGGATGGGATGGTAGGAAGGGTGCCAAGTGCTTCTTCACACCAATAGGACCCATGCCAGGGCCACCACCTCCGTGTGGAATGCAAAATGTTTTGTGAAGATTGAGATGGCAAACGTCAGCTCCAATCCAACCTGGGCTTGTCAGACCAACCTGCAAGAACAAAAAGCTTTGTCAGATGGAACACGCGACAACAAAAGAAAAAAGTTCGCATGGAAGAAACTATTTGAATTTTAAGTATAAGTACATAACTATCAAGCATGGATAGAAGGAGATACAGACCTGCGCATTCATGTTAGCCCCGTCCATGTATACTTGACCTCCGTTGTCATGAATTATCTTGCATATCTCGTCAATACCTTCTTCATACACTCCGTGAGTTGAAGGATATGTCACCTGTAATTTGAAATATGGTCAAATTATTATCCAATCTTTTTCAAATGACACAAATCCGTATCTGATCTTTTCAAATGATATCTCTTCCAACGTAGGATGCTTACCATAAGAGCTGATAGGTTATCCTTGTTTGCTTCAGCAGCCTCCTTCAGCTCTTTAATATTGATGTTTCCCTTGGCATCAGTTCCAATAGTTACAATCTTCATTCCACACATTGCAGCACTAGCAGGATTGGTACCATGTGCCGAAACAGGAATAATACACACATTGCGGTGGTGATCGCCTCTTGCCTACAGTGGGATGGTTCAGCGTGATTAGTAACAAGAATAAAACATTTAGGTCAAGACCTCAAGGTAAAGTGTTTGTTTAAGCTCGACAGCAAAGCGCTTGCTAACACATATTAAAAAGAGGGAAAACAAAAATGTAAAACTCAGGATTCCTTACTAAATGATATGCCCGAATAACCATCAGCCCAGCATACTCTCCAGCAGCTCCGGCATTGGGTTGCAAAGAGAAAGAGTCAAACCCAGTGATGGTGCATAATAGGTCACCCAAATCTCCGAACATTTCCTGAAATTTATTATTTTACAACATATAGCATCAGATTTCTATTTGCATGAAGGAATGTAACGTAGCAAAAAGAAATTTAGGGGAACAAAAGTAACTGTTTTAAGTTCCTTTGTAAGTTAACGTTTTGAGTTACCTGATAACCCTCCGCCTGTTCTGTAGGAGCAAAAGGGTGAATATCGGTGAAACTAGGCCATGTCACTGGCATCATTTCAGTTGTTGCATTCAATTTCATGGTACAGGATCCCAAGGGAATCATACTGTGGCATAGAGACAGATCTTTCGATTGCAACTTATGAATGTATCGTAGCAACTCATGCTCGGTATGATACCTAATAGATAGACGGTAAATGAAAAAACTCAGTCTAGTTTTCAAATATAGGCTGTGAGAGTTCAAATCATTTGGAAAGAGGCATACGAGTTGAAGATCGGATGGGTTAGAAACGTGCTCTCCCTTGTTAACCCAGAAGGAATTGCAGGCTGAACTTCTGGTGCAAGAGATGCAGCAGTGAAAGGCACCTGAAAATTAAACAAAGCTCTTAATAAATGGATGCACTTTATAATAAATTGAAATTAACAACTTTATGGTAAAGATATGAAATACTTACAGGCTTGCCCAAAGCAAAAGCTTTGAAAAGCTTGTCAACATCCTCCAAGGTAGTTGTTTCGTCAAACGAAACAGTGATCTGAAAAGGAGTTAACATTCAGCAACCTCGTGAAGTAAAAGCACTCCATCCTCCGTCCTCAGAGAACATTTAGTCAAATAACTGATGGAAGAGGACATAAAAAGAACTTACAGTGCTCGAGTCTACTACTCTCAAATTTAATCCAAGCTTGTTAGCAGTATCAGAAATTGCATGTGCGTCAGCAACCTTAACCTTCACAGTGTCGAAGAAGGGAAGGCTCTGAACTTCCACTGTTCCAAGTTTCTTCAATCCAACTGCAAATGCCCCAGCAAGACCATGAACCCTTTGGGAAATGGTTTTAAGGCCTTCGGGTCCATGATATACAGCATACATAGCAGCCATGTTTGCAAGTAATGCCTATAAAACAAACAATATACCCAATCAAACAAAGCCAAGTCAATCAAATTGAAATAAATGCTACTATCATTGGATCGAAATTCAAACTTTCAGCAGTTCACCCTAGAAAGGAAATCATAAGACAGATCAAATGAAGAATAGCATCCAACCTGAGCAGTGCAAATGTTGCTGGTAGCCTTGTCCCTCCGGATATGCTGCTCCCTTGTCTGCATCGCCATACGCAACGCAGGCTTCCCTGAGGAGTCAACACTAACACCGATAATTCTCCCTGGCATCATCCTCTTGTACTCTTGTGAGGTGGCGAGGAAAGCCGCATGAGGACCTCCATACCCCATTGGAACACCAAACCTCTGCGCAGAACCAACAACAATATCCGCCCCAAACTCACCAGGCGGCTTTAACACTGTCAACGCCAACAGATCAGATGCCATCACAACCTTAACCCCATTGGCATGAGCATTCTTAATAAACTCCCCATAGTCCAAAACCTCGCCCTCAGTCCCCGGATACTGAACAAGCACACCACAGACATCACCCGAACTGTAATCAACATCCTTAAGATCCGCGGTAACAACCTTAAGATCGAAACCATCAGCTCTAGTCTTGCAAATATCAATGGTCTGGGGGTGACAGTTGTTGGCAATGACAAAAGTTTTCTTCTTTCCCTTTTGGATGTTGTTACACATCGCCATTGCCTCGGCAGCCGCGGTCCCCTCGTCCAGCAGTGATGCATTCGACATGGGAAGGCCGGTGAGGTCAGTGATCAAAGTTTGGAAATTGAGCAGAGATTCCAACCTCCCCTGGGAAATCTCAGCCTGATAAGGAGTGTACTGAGTGTACCAAGCTGGATTTTCCATAATATTCCTCAAAATTACAGGTGGGACATAAGTGTTGTAATATCCCATCCCGATAAAACTCTTGAAAATCTTGTTTTTGGAGGCCAAATTCTTCATGTGTTCAATCATCTGGCTCTCTGTCAACCCCTCATCGAATTTCGGAAACTTCATCGATTCGAGTCGAATTGATTTGGGCACGGTGGCGTCGATCAGCGAATCAAGGCCATCGAACCCGCATAACTCCGCCATTTTGGTCTGCTCCTCCGGCGTGGCGGAGTTATGGCGGCGGGGAAAAGTGTCGCTGTTTTTCAATGCGTCCACGGAAATCGACCGTGTTTGGAACCCGGCATTGTGGGACGCGTTTCTCGAGAGAAGCGAGTCTGATCTGGGACTGGAGCGCGTCAAGGAGCATGGGGAGAGTGAGGAGACGTACCTCGACGGCGCGTAGAGAACAGGGGAGGTGGAGGAGCCCAGAACAGAGCTCTCGTTCTGGCGGAACTGCTTCGCCTCCGAGACCAAGCGCTTCACGAAAGCCCGGTTCGCCAGTCGCCTCGCGCGCTCCATGGAAGCTGAAAACGACTGCGTTTGGAAAAACCCAGAGGGCAGAAACTCGAAATGCAGACTGGGTTGGTGAGATAACTTGTAAAAATATGAATTTTTCCTCCAAAGTTTGTTGCTTTTTCTCTTTCTCTGTTATTATATTGGAGGGAGTGAGAAAACAAGTTGGTGGTTGTGGGTTTGTTTTTGATAAGTGAAATCAGTGGCGGCTTTTGTCTATATATAAATATTTGAATATTAAATAATTAATTTATATTAATTTTGGAGAAAATGTGATGGAGTTTCAAGATCTGCTGGTGGTGGTGGGTGGTGGGTGGTGCGTGACTGGGCACCTATGGAGAAAAGGACAGGATTATTTTGGAGGATATGAAAAACCCACAAAAAAAATAGAGAAATTATGGTTCACAAAATCATGAACGTATGGAAGGGATTGGAGGAAAGGAGATTGAGTTTCAATGGATCTGAATGAATGGGTTTCTCCAAATAGTATTGAGGGTGGAGAGGAGAGGGGAGGGAGGAGAAAAAACACGCACCAACCAATGGAGTTTTTGATGAATATCTGCTGGATTTGCAGTTGAAAATCTGGGAATCTTTTTGTAATTTGTTGGCAGATTTTCTATCACATTAGACTTATCTCCCTTTATCACCTCACACACAATAAAAACAAAATTTGACAATTAATATAAGGTTAGGATTAGGTCGTCAGTCTAACAATAAAATATCAAAATTTAGGTGTAGTCATGTAATATATTTTTCTGTATTTATTGTTTTTTAACTTTTATGTGCTACGTGTGAAATATGAACACAGTTGCATCCAACATTTTTCCAATACACTTAGGTCTAAGCAAATAAATAATGATGGAACATTTGTGGTAACGGAAATTTGGTTGAATATTCCAATTCCAAATTTGTGATTAATTGCCGGATTTACATTTTGGTGGGACCAACTGTATTTGGTGGGGTGGGGGTTGGTGTGGTAAATTTGGTAAAAAAAAAAAAACAGGGGATCATCCTTGGGAGGAGAAAGATGTCTGTGGCTGACAATCTAGTACTTGGTCTCAACCCTTCCTAGTTTTTAATCCCCGGGGAGTGGGAAGTAGGAGTCCACACTGTGTACTTTTCAGAGTTAAAATTAGGTTGCGGTGGCATGCGTGGAAAATGCTTGGTATCTACAATTTTATCACAATATAGAAATAAAAAGGATTTACAATTTTGGAAATGAAGAAAAAAAGGAAAAAAAAAATTGCAGGTAATGGCATTGTTGGAATGATTTATTATTATTATTGTTATTTTTTAACAAACGATAGTATTTACACTAAAATGAGTGGTAAAGTGGGTTAAGTATTGTAATGGACTTAACATAATAATATGGTTTAACTTCGCATTTGACAAGAATTAAACGTAATACTCTCAATTATAAGTGAAAAATACAATTAGACCGTAGTACTAAATAGTTTGGCTAAAAATGACATTGTTTCAACATCCTCATTGTATGGTTGGAAGCCCTAAAGGGGATACAATAAAACACATAAGGGAAAACATTAATTTAAAATTTTTTTTGCTCTATTTTGTTAAACGGTCAACTGAAAGTAACTACATGACAGTTACAATTACACAATTACTCAAATTATAACTATATTTAATATCAGTGATGGTATGATAGTCAAACGATTTTAACTCAATTACTTACAATTTGTAATTGAATACAAAATTTGAGACTAGACACAATTACCCAATTGTTGATAAATACATACACATCAGCTATGTAACTTGTATTGTTGCAAACTTTCTACAGCTGCTTGAATAAAACCTACTCCCTTACGATAATAAAGTATGTATTGACTAAATGTGAACGTTACATCCAAGATCTAATTTTCAACATAAGATTGATGAACGTGGAGTTAGTTTTAGTCAAAGGGTAGGTGCATTTGTAAACTCCTTGGAATTCTTACAATTGGTACGAGGGAAGGGAGGTCACTGTCGTAATGTTTTAGGCTTAGTTTGACCTCTTTTTTATTTTTATTTTTTTTTACTTTTGAGAAGAGGGATCAGTTGGTGGTGAAATTTTATGTGTCAGAAAGACTCACAGAGACATTTCTGCATCCATTAATTACCATGGAATCATCTTTGACCGTCTTTGATTACATGAACCATGGCCGAGAGGTTTCATTTCATTTGATGACATCCACTCATGAGCTCAATTTCATAACCTTCTTTTAGACCTACTTTTCTAACTCTCTTATCTTTAATAAGCACCGCCCATTACACATGATCTTGGTTTTAAAAGACGTTAGGCGTTAGTCAAGCGGTGAGTTGGGGTCTAGCACTTAGACGGATTTAAGTAAATCTATTATATGTCATGTAAATAAGTGTCTGTTTATACTTTATACTTAAAATATATATAATTACATCATAAATTACAAAATAGAATGACATGTATATTATGAACTATTGAAACATAATGAAAACATAGGGAACAAGCATATAATGTGTATTCATTTAAGTATTCAACAACTTTCTTACAATTTATTAAAAAGAAAATGCAAAATGAAAGTTATCTATTTTCTGTCTAAATGAGTCGCAACCTAGGTGTGTCTAGGTAGGCTAGGCAGATGCCTAGGTGGGTGCCTCAATAGGTCTAGACTCCCTTTCTAAATTTTCAATGTTTAGGCATTAATCGGGATGGTGGCCAACCGCCTAGCGCCTAGGTGGCGCTACGCGGGTATTTTTAAAACAGTACATATGAGTCTATGACAATATTTTACTAATTAGGAACAAGAGAAGTCAAGAATAGGAAATTAGGATTTGAAGAAGCAAGGAGTGTTTTCTACTTATTTAGTATTGGATTATGAAATAATTTTTTTTTTATTCTATATGTGCATTAGTAAGCACATGAAACTCAAAAATCCAAAATGATTTTCATTCATTTCAATCCTGTAAGTAACATGTCATTAGTTTTTAAGAGAAGTGGTATACTAATCTAATCTAAATTGATAAGAAAAACCATATTCAAACTTGGATTAAGATAGAGACTCAATGCTCTAATTAACTTGACTACTCATTCAAATATGCTAATTTCCACCATTAATCAATAGCTCACAGTTTACCAATGTGTAAAATAAATTAGTTACAATTTCAGCAAATTAATGTTCTTCAAGTAACTCTTTGGTTTTATTACTCCAACCTACACTCTAGCAAAACCACAGAAAAGGAACGAAAACAAAACAAAATCCTCGATATTAAAAGATGAGGGAGAACAAAAATGTAATGGAATATGAAAATTAAGAGTGATTGATTAGGCCACAAGACAGCTCCATTAGGAGGATTGCAGCTTCAGCAACATCCTGAGGAAACACTCGTTGAAAACCCAAACCTTTGAAACAAATATTATCATTATTACTATTAATTTTGTTGTTGGGAGATATTGATGCAGTGTCGGTGACAATGAGCTTGCTCTTATTCTTGCATCGTGTAACATTAATACTATGGCTTCCGCGCGGTTTCTTCTCCTTGTGAGTAGATGAAGTGTCAGTGGCGCCGACTACAAACCCATTTGCAGCAGCAGCCGCAGCCTCTGCCATGGCTCTTCTAGCTTTCCTCTGTCGGATTCCACATGCATTGCATAGTGACTGCAACAACACACATATGCACACAGCTGAATACTTGATTCATGAACATATATATTATATCTACCCAACATATATTTGCCTTATCACTTACTGTCAGACTATAATTTTGAACCATCAGCCATGTTTATTTATGTATGAGAATGTGCAGTCTAGATTTACAGTCTTTACAATATAGAATATTTTATAGACAGTAAGTACATTATTTAATTTACCTTGGGACCGCGAGGGCCGCTTCTCCAAAGTGGGGTTGTGCTGGTGTTACAATCAGAACAAACTCTAACATCTGGAGTAGTATTGTTGCTATTTCTGGAAAAGCTGGTTTCATCACTGTTTTCTTGATGCTGTACAACTTGGAATTTATGCTCAGCATTCTCAGCAGCTGCAAGTATATGATTTTCAGTGGTACCGGCCGGCGCGAGATCCGGGTTGGTCATCTTTTGCATCAACCTCATCTTGGAGGACATCCATTTTACTGCCCTTGGCCTAATATTATTATTACTTTTACCCACCTCTCCTCCTCTACCATTGATCTCCCTTTCATGATCAGCACATGCTGACATTAATCTATGGTCCTTGGTGCTTATGACATCCACCACATGAGGCTGAACTAAAGAAGATGGCGAGGATGCTTGATCATAAGTACTTGTTCTACAATCCCACATGTGGTTTTCAGTCTGAGATAAAATGAAAGACAATTTGAGTTCACAAAAATAATAATACAAAGTACTTTATTTACTTACTAATTGATTAGCGATTGAGTTCTGTCGGTGTGTGTCGTACATGTGAACAATCATACAATAATATAAAACACTAAAGTTAATTAGAGAACAAACGTGGCTTTTTTATTTGGAGTATTGGACAAAAGATCAATCTTACTTATAGATAGATGGTAGCAATATTCATTTGTTTTATCTGAGAAAACCCATCAAAATTAATTAATTATGAGATCACAAGATCACAAAAGTACTGGGGGTATTACAAGTTGATCATGGACTTGTTAAAGAGCGAAGAGTCAATTAGGGGAAGATTTGAAAAATATTTAAGATCAAGTACTAAAATTTCAATTAAAAGTAAATTAAACACGAAGATAGTTAAGTTTATAAATATGTACGTAGCTATGTAGGTTTTCTTACCTTGTGATGATATTGAAGTGAGTGATCATGACCAAGAGTAGTAGTAGTAGTAGTAGAACTCCCAGCTCTTTGATCTTTGAAGGAATCAAAGAAAGTAGGAAATGATGAGATCAGAGAAGAACATGATGAAGCTGCAGCTTGATTATTATATGACGATGATATAAAAAGTTTCAGGCGTTGATCCTGATCATTTGGTTGCTCGACATGGGAGAAAGGAGAGGATGGTGGGTTCAGATAGACTGGAGTCATCATATAGGAGGGAGAGAGATAGAGAAAGAGAGAGAGATACAGAGACAGAGAGAGGGGGGTGGGGGAGTTTAAAGGGTGTTGTGTGTCGATCGAGTGTCCAGCAAAGGAGGACAATATGAGATAGGGTAAAAGCTGATCAAAAGGTCCTGAGATATTCAGAAGTCTTATAAGAGAGAAAGGGCAAGAACCAGAAGAGGAGAGAGAGATCGAGAGAGTCCTGAAAGGTTGAAAGGCATTCACTTAACTTCATGTCAACAGGACTCAGATAGATAGATAGATAGATAGATAACAAGCTGCTGCTAGAAAATGACAAATACAAAGGAGGTGCTGAATGCTACTGCTCGCAATGCCACTCCAGTAGTATGTATGACAAACCCTATTTATTCATTTCTGCAGTTTTTCAACTACCCCCCTCCCAAAATTTTTATTTTTATACCACTTGACAAAAAAACTTCATCAAATACATACATACAACTCACAACATGTAAAATTTTACCGCCCGTAAAAAACTAATATTATCGTGTCCCCGTGTACGTGTTGTGTGCGTGTGTGGGGTCATAGCTAGGGTTTTAGAGGGTCAAGTATCTATTCTCATCACTGTTATTCCTCTGTGTACTTAATCTTCTAAGTATCAACTATTCTCTCACCAGAAGTCACCGCCAATACATTTTCTTCTTGTTGAGAGTATACATAATAAGATCTTAATCCTTTTCTATTTTATAATACAATCTTAATTAATCCTCTTCTTAAACTGGCAACAGCTAGAAGATATCCAATTTCGTGTTTAAACTATGAGCGTTTACAACTGAATCTAACTAATATGTAAAAACGTAGAAAGGTCTCACATCGAAAGTTTCTCATTTTGCCGATTGGTAGAAATGTCTCAAGGAGCCTATTGGGTCCTCAGACTCCACAAAAGCCAAAAAAATGGTTAGGAAGGTTCTATCCAAAAAGATTCTATAATAGTCTAATTATATGTTTGACAGTAAAATGAAACTTCAACTTCCTTCAATATATAGATTCAAAAGTAAATAGTTTGAAGAATAAATTAATACTTAGATAAAGTAAAACTAGAAAACTGTGCAGAGACATATGAAGAGACGGGTATGGAATGGTAATGTCTGTGGATAGCCTATTTGCATATGGGAGCGTCTCCCATCCTTAAGTTAGCCTTGCCAAAACTCATCAAATGCTGGCACAGGCAACAGACAGTAACACAGCGCCTCTCTGTCTCTTTTAGTCCTCCACAGGGCCACACCTGCTATCACCCTCGATTTTACTCTTCTAATTCTGATATTTTCATTTCTCTCTTTCAGCAATACCTCTAAAAATTAATGTACTTTTAATTTTTATATGTCCATTCATATATATTTACACAATCGTTATTCTCGATCATCTATATATTTCGTTCCTCTCTCTCCTTCTATTCTTTTTCTCACACTGATGATCAGGTCAAACGGTGCCAGCAATGACTACTTAATCTGAAGAATATATGAAAGCAATTTCTTTATACTCATTTATTCAGTCGTCTCACAAGATTTTTGTTAATTCTTGTCCGTTTCTAATTCCTTTTCCCCAATACATCGTCACATAAAAATCTTTGCTGCCTCTTATAGATTACATTGGTTTATACGTACAGTGGCGCTGGACCAGGGGCGCCCCTTTTATATATAAGCTAGCTGCAAGCATGCACAATACCCACCTGATGAGGTTTGCTCTACAGTTTGGCAATATATTGTTTTGGCTACGCCCGAATCAATCAATTTTGTTAAGAAAAGCAGTATAAACTCCAAATCTAATGGACAGAAAAAAAAAAATTACACCGTTTTGCATGAAAAAAAAAAAAAAAAAAAAAAACCCTTATTATCTACTATTAGAATATTGTGAACATCAAACTCAAAATTAATCGGCAAAGAGTGTAAATATTCTTGAAATCGTTTGTTTGGAGATGAGACATTTTTAAAGTTCCATGAAACTTAGTATAAATTTGTTAGGAATCAAGTACAAAAATTTGATTGAGGGATTTGAAAAAGCCAATTGAGAAAACTTCAAATGATTCTCAGAAAGATGTCACTCAAAGGTTCTTTGTTTACAGTGTTTGTAGTGCATTTGTAGTCTTTAGTACCAGTTTTATATAGTGCTTGAGTAATACATCGGTACTATATATTGTTGTGCATTTTTAACAATTTAGTCTAAATTTTTTGGGTAGGTAAAGGTTCTTCATTCAAACATAAGGTCGAGAACTTATGTTAGACTTCCATCCTTGGATACAGATGCTCTCAAGTTCTAAACAACTATCTGAGCCACTTGAATCTCAATCACACCATTTTCCTCCCATGAAATTATCTTGTTCATACAATTAGTTGTCGATTCCTATAGTACGGCTTACTTCTTTTCCTCAACCATAAACATCATATATCAATCGCTAAGAGAAGAAGAACAATACAGATGATACTAACTAGCTAGCTTGAAGCGTAAA
This sequence comes from Pyrus x bretschneideri, assembly GCF_019419815.1. Lineage (NCBI taxonomy): Eukaryota > Viridiplantae > Streptophyta > Magnoliopsida > Rosales > Rosaceae > Pyrus > Pyrus x bretschneideri. Next base: position 3,355,590 of record NW_025999390.1, on the reverse strand, counting down.
TCACGACCATGAAATACCTAATCAACAACAACACGTGATCGTGAGCTTAGAAATGTCAACATGTTGACAACGTTGGCACATCAATGATCGATCTCTCTGACCAGAAAAAATGTGCATAATTTTCACTTAAAGATAATATTAATTTGGTTATAATTCATGAATTTATGAGATCAAGAAGCATGCTACGTAAGTTGATTAATTTATTAATTTGTCATGATATGGGCTATGTACAGATCTAGGTAATATACATATATATTTGTATATATATCTCACTCGATCGTAATATATAGGAATTAGCATGCAACAAAAATATGGGATGGTTTTATGTAGGAATGTAGTTGTCATTCTGAGCTACGTGACACGACGCTACTGTGTCCTTGCTTGGTGGGCATGCAATGCATCGCTGTGTTTCGGCTTAAACCGTGTGGTAGCTCATCAAACCACATACTATATATTCACCTCCAACCTCACAATTTGTTATCCTTAGTAGGGTGTTAACTGGCAAAGGTGCATTTGGATCTCAAAGAATGGGTTCAATTTAATTTCCTGGCCCATACTTTGCCTTCATTCACACAAAAACCTAAGCAAGATTGGGCCAATACTCATAAGATCATAGTACGGTTTCTTCAACTGAAATCATTACCAAGATTCAGAGACCATAAATATGGTTTTACTCTTGAGCTCTAAACATGGAAATTGCTTGGAGACCACTCTAAACGCAAAGACAAAAGTTTATCTAATTTTAGGACCCTCCTCAGTCCTCAGTGTCCTCAATTACCCCAAAATGCCTAAACCTGAAAAAAATAGGATAGGAAGGAAGGAGAAGGACCACCATATAGTCCGATGGTTTTGCACCTAAAAGATGACAGCGACCATTACTGACTACGTCTGTCTTTAGAGTAAACCGTCACCAAACCAAATCTCAAATAGTAATTTTAATTAATAACAGCAGTGCAGAATGCAGATGGAGGTTGTAATAGTAGTAGCTTCTGTGCGTACTTGCTTGGAAACTCCTAAAGCTTTCTGCATAATTATTTCCAGATTTTCCATCAAAAAGCTCACAGCATATATAATATTTGGGGTTTGCTCTCTCACTTCCTTTTCAAATTATATAATCTCAATATCTCATTACATTGAGAATAACTTGCATGAAACGCGTTTATTGCTATTTTAACCTTCTAGTATAATAATGAAATGACATGTAAAAAAAAACTTAAGCACACTGCAACATATTTCATGCAAGTTCTTCTCCATACTTGGCTAGAAAATAAAACATTTTGTGTCTTTAAATACAGAGAGAGAAATTCAAACTTGTAGATGTATGTCATTCAATGCATACATATAAGGACATGGAGGAAAGGAGAAAGACTCGTGATCGGAGTTTAGCACACTCTTTGGTGTCAATTAAGGGGTTTGTAGATATTTTGTTGTTCACGACGAGTCTTTCAGACTAATAAGTTACCAGCTCAGTTGTGATCTTTTAATATATATAAACAACCGATTACACCCTCTATTTTCTTACGAGGAAGAAAGACATTAAGTAGCCGAACTGTAATTTGAACTTGCTATACCAAAGGTCCCAAGCCACATCTGGTGGTCCTTTTTTTCCTCCTTTGAAAATCAATTACCATCCACATGTGAACACGCGGAAGACAAGACACATCGATTTATTTCGGAGGGTAGCTTGGAATAGTTAATATTTATTGAACGATTTGGTCTAATTGTTTTGTTCTTGCTTCACTTTTGAGAGTGAAATTCATCAGTTGAAATTGAGTTTAACTCTTATCCAAATCTTAATTAAGCAGAACAATTGCTGACTAAAAAAGAGGGGATTTAAGACCAAAATTGAGTGTTTTGGATGAGACAAACTTATTACAACTGAGATGTTCGTCTAAATCATTTTAATTTAATCATGTACTGCTATGCATTTTAACTTTCTCACACAACAGTGTATGAACTTTCTCGGTTTCAAGTAGAGTTTAATTCCCTCCCAAAACTTAACCAGAACACTTGCTGACACAAAAAAGGGGACTTAAACTCAACTATATGACTGAAATTGAGTGTTTTGGAGGAGAAAGATTTACATATGAGTGGGATGCTATTGTATATTTCAATCCAATCACATGCCGTTGTCATGCGTTTTAATTTTGTCACAGAATAGTGTATGAATTAACTTGAAATACCACCACAACAAAAGTCCTTCTCGAGGGCGGTCCAACACTTTGAAGAGAACTCAAAGCTAGGTTAGCTAGGCAGAGAGAGACAGATAAGGATAATTGACACATATAGCAAATATTCTACTGTTTAAAGACTGCAAAGCCAAAAGCCTAAGGAAAGAAAAGCCACAATTACTCCTGTTCTTCATTGCATTGGATTCATTTTGAGGTGTGCTATTCACACATCCCAAATTACTTCTCACACACCCCTTGTTAATTTCTGTCTGTTGATCTTCTTTAATTCATCTGATTCAACGCCTGAAAATTAAAAGGGTGTGTGAGAAGTAAAATGGAATGTGTGGATATCACACCCCTTCATTTTTTATGGTGCAGAAAACAGGGGCTATATTTGTTGGAAAATGCTATTCACACACTCATTGAATTTTCAATTTATGTTGTGGCTACTTCTCTGGCAGCAATTTAGGTGAAGAGTGCTGGCCTATTGGTATGCTATATAAGACAGTGGGTCAACCTTACATATGTACCGAAGCAATTTCATAAGTACTTAGTACTGTGAGTCTGTGAAACATGAATTCAAGATGCGACCATATGCTAGATAATAGAGACAGTGATCCGTGGACTCGTACATTTTTGCTCAGCATCTCCAAAAAATATAGCAAATTTATTTATTTATTTTTAAAGTAGAGATGGTGGTCTGTAGACTCATACATCTTTGCTTAGCATCTCCAAAGAAGATAACAAATTTTTCTTTAAAAGTATAATCTGCTAATTCATTTGGCACTTTTATGTTACTTTAAAAATTTGTCACTTTAGCTCACTCTTCAACAACTCTTCAAACTTTATTTCTCACTTTAAAATATTAACATCTTAAGCTTAACTTATATTGTTGGTCCAAATTTTATCTTCAAACTTTTTATTAAACAATATTTTGAATAAAATATATTGCTAGACCAATTTGCTAACTGTCAGTTGCTATTTTTTTAATTTGCTACCCTCGTTGAAGGTAAATGCTCTTAGAAAATGATTTTCGTGATTTCTTTTCTCTTTTTTACATTCATATACTTTAAAAATTAATAAGTTAGAAGAAAAACAAGGGACGAAACTATGTGTATCATTGTTGACATTTCTTAAAGAAGGATAACAATTTATATGGAACGGATTCATCGTTGTTGTGGCATCCCAATCTAGTAATTCAATACCATCTGGAGGAAAAGTTACACATAACAATGCTTTATTAAATCAAAATACCAGGTGACAATGAATCTGTTCGATATAAGTCTTTTTCGTAAAGAAAGTTGCCCTAGAGACTATGCCAAGGGATAAAGATGATAAATGATGGATTCTTCTTTCAGGTGCTTAAAAAAAAATTCAACTTGCTAATGCCATAAAAGCAAAATGCCACACAAACCATGATTATGTTCAAGTGTTTGCTTCATTCAAACAAAAAGGAAATGAACTCTTCATTTAAAGAAAATGGGTAGAGACTGATACCTTGACAAAAGGAGAGGAAAAGGAAAAGAAAAGCAAAAAAAAAAAAAAAAAAAAAAAAAAAAGAAAAAAAAGAAGCAAATAAAAAAAGAGAAAGTAAAGTTGGGGTTTAGACATCAGATTCACCACAATTTCACACACAACATCCACATGAAAATAGAGTAAGACTGTATCTTAATGAGATTACCATTTTCTTCAACTGCTATAATTTACGATGGCAGAACCAGAACGCATTATTACGGACCAACTGACTTGACTTACATATCATAAATAAGACTAGTTTTTGACTATTTTGAGTCTTAAGCTTCCTTTCTACTCTTAATAAAACCTATCTATCTAAGCCATTGATTTGATATGTACGGACACTTTCTACAACAACAAAACATCCAATTGATCATCAGAGCCATGGATCAAGATCTACCGGGCCCCACGTGCTCATCAGCACTCTCTCCAGCCATTCATCATCAACCTCCCTTGCATGATCACAGCCGTCCATTCCTTCCTTCCCAACCCCCAACCCAGTATCATTCCACCCGCATTCATTCATCCACGCCCCATTCTCCGGCGATCCCCCGGTTTTTCCGGCGGGCCCCACAAACTCGACGCCGGCCATAACCGTTGACGCGGAGTCAGAAACCGACGCCCCGCAGCTCTCACTCTTCCCATTCCCGACCACCAGAGACGGCGTCGGAAATGTCGCCACCGGTGAAGACGGTTTGGTGCAATCAGAAGTAGCTGTAGTGGTGGTGGTACCGGCGGTTATCTCCTTGTAGAGCTCTTGCATGACCTTCTCAATCAACTCTTCTTTAATGGGAATCTCCGGCAAGAGCTCGTCAATGAGCTCCGGCAACTTTCCGGCGATCTGGACGGAGATGGCAGACTCCGGCGGAGGAGACTTTGGGGCAGCTGCTTCCATGCGCTGGGACTCTGATGAGAGAGAGCAGAGTGTGTGAGAGTAAAACAGAGGAGAGAGCAGAGTGTGTGTGTGTGTGTGAAAAAGCGTAGACAAGTGGATTATAAATGGGGGAGTAAAGCATGTGCCACGCTGGCAGGACTGTGCCACGTAGGAAGACGTGGACCCGAGGTAATGACTTGACGTGAGCGTATTTATGTCCTAACGGATCCTTTTCGGATTCTTTTGATGAGAATCTAAAGATTTGTAATTTATATATTTTTATTGTACATCGATTTCAGTTTTTATCAAGTACTTATTTATATTTATTTTTAAATAAAAATATTTAAAATAATTTATGATCATATAATATACACAAACACAATTACGAATATCCGAAATCCTCAAAAAAAAATTTGACAATACTCTGGACTCAGTTATGTCGGGTGAAGTCGTAGCTGAAACTGAGGAACCGGAGTCAGATTTGGGAGATGGAGAAGGACTCGTGATTCTGTGCGGTTGACATGTATCACTTGTCCTCTGTACGACCGTTGATTTTCTCTTGACCTTTTTTGTAAACGGATCCGACGGTCCGTGTTTGGGGTAGTTGGACGACTTCAAACAGTGGTGGTGGATGTCGTATAGAAGGGACAAGCCTTTCCAAAGTGGATGAGATTGTCATTTCTCACAAAAAAACTTCAATAGGGCAACCAATTGATTATGTCATTCTCACAAGAAGTGAAAAAGTGTGCATTGAGATTGTATTTACATAGGGTCAGATGATAACCAATTGTAGAGGCACGTTACCTTTGGGAGTGATCATCAAGCTGATCAAGCTGTCACAGTCGTGATATCAGTCGCACGACTGTGGGGGTTATTCTCGACAATTATGCTTGTGAAACTAAAGCGCGATAGTGGAGGTGATTATAATCATTCATAATTATGAGACTCACAAAGCAAGAACAACCAAGATTAATCACGCGAACAACTGATCCTAACATTCCTCGTGTTCTAATGTTATAGCTAGAGTTCGGTTTTTGAGAGAAAATGGTATCATTTCAAGTTTCCATGACAAAATCAATAGTGTCAACTTCTATATGTTAAAAAATAGAACCTGGACAAAGTTACAGGACAATTGCAACACCAACATATCAGTCTTCAAATCCATGTCTTCTGCACAAATTTAGCACTGGTATATTCATGTATTTCTTGTATTACTGGTATTGTACATATTCAGTGGAATCGAAGATTACATTTAGATTTGCCTAAGTCGAAGCGGGCTAGGAAAAATGCTCAGTTTATAATACGTCACTTGTACAACAAGAACCGATGAATGGATAAATACTTTGAGAGCAAGTTCTCCATAGCTGGCTCCAGACGACTTCATTTTATCTTCTAAGAAACGAGATTCTGTCAATGGAGCCAACTGATCTTCCTCTATTACCGGCATTGGAGGGCACTGTGCCATAGTTCATTATCTGTCATCAGGAAGCAGAGTCGGACTTTTGGAGCACATTCTCATCGCATGAAGCTCTTTCAGCCTAATAGCTGGGTTGCACAAACCTACAAGTTTTCAAGAATTTTTTCACATCACTGCATCTTACCGATAAACACCCTTTTCAAAACACTCCTATGTTGACTAATTCAACACAGTACACGTAGAAGAAGCCAGGTGGTCTGTTCAAAACTAGCAGACGTTAATATTTGAACAATCAAATTATTTGGTAAACAAGACATTTAGTGCTTTTCATTCGCTATATCCAAGATTCGAGTCTGGTATTTCTTATCACAAACGCCCCAGATCAAGAGATCTAGGTAAAGTTTCCTTGTAAGGAAAGTACTGGCCAATAATCCTGTTTAAAGAGCATTCGAGAGATTACTTCACATATCACATTATATTTTTTCAAAGGTTTAAGTATTATATTAATCTATGACTCAACAAATGCAAGCCAAAGGGTATGGACTATATTCGACGGAAAGAAGGTCATCCTCACCAAACTTGAAAATGTTTTATTCTTGAACAATATGGTTGCATCGCTTTACCATAAGAAGAATTAGTGCACCAGTTTTCTCATTAAAGGATAACATAAGCCTCTGTCTATGTACATGATCATACCAGAAATCAACAATTGGTCTTTCAAATTTACAGTATAACTAGGAGGATTTTTTTTTTTTTTTTTTTTTTAAATATCTGTGACTGTAACGATATGATCTGTTGGATAAAGTACCTGAACATTTTGGGATGTCCCAGACTGCAACGGATGTAGGTGTGCAGCGAGGGTCACATAATGCCCGATTATCCTCGTGATTGACATTCATAGCAAGCATCCATGATCCAACCGTGACGTCCTCATTGCTAAACATTCTCAAACTGAACGACAGGCAATACATCTATCAAACAAAGGGACAGTCCATAGGGGATGAGAAGCTAAAACTAAAGCCTAAGCCATATTTCCCACGAGGGTTCTAAATATCAATATATAATTTTTTTTGAAACGAGGCAAAGACTGACATAAAGAAAACACGAATAAAAACAAGTGGCTGACCTGCTATTTCTAGCGACTGCCAATGATGCTACCACCTCTGCAGACAGAACATAAATAGGACCAAAAGCATGCTGAAAGTATTCATTCCCGATTAGATGTCCTGATTTCTCATACCTGAACGGACATAATTGATGAATAACAGACGGATGGATTATTACAAAAAATATGTAAACCAAGCACAAAGGTAAACACTCTGGGATAACAAGTTGGAAACCAACATTGAACAAACCATTTCATTTTAGGGTCAGTGACTACTGGTCCTTTCTTCATGCATCCAATGTAGGTTTGTGGATGCGTTCGTTCCTTGGCTAGAAGTGTTGCTAGTCGATCTGGAAAATTATGGAAACATCTGTAAATTCCAATGTATTCATATTCACGGCTTCATGACAGCATATAGTCATGGCAATATAATATACCTGGACGCAAATAAATGTCATCATTGGCTTTGACATAGTAATCTGCTTCGAAAAGTTGAAATCCTGCTTTGAAAAATGCCAACCTGCGAAACAGCGTGAGAAAGCAATATGACATGAACTGCCAAGAACACAAATCCATCATCAACGTGACAAAAACTTCAGTAAAAACCGACAAATCTTACGTTTTCCATGGACGGTTTGAATATTCTTCATTGATATCAGTAACCAAAAAGTCCCTGTACTTATCGATCTCTTTCTGAAGCTCTGCCATCTTCTTTGAGTCTTTCGATCGCCCAATAACGAACCTAAATGCTAAACCAGTAGCTTGTTCCAACCTACAAGGTAAAGGCATAAATTTACTCTCCCAATAAAAGGAGCTAAAGGACATTTCAATCAGAGCCAGATTGTTGATCTTAATCTTAGTTAAGCTAATGAAAATCATTAAGTTAATCAAGATCAACCTCAGCAATTGATCATACAAAACCCAAAAGTGATATCAAACAAGTGGACATAAACTACAAATTTAGTAACTTGACAACATTCGATCGAAACCAACATCAGATTAACTGTAAAATTTAGTAACTTTACTGCAAAAAACTGAAATTTACCTCAAAAGGCCATCTGGGTCGGAAGGAAACCAAGTGTTCCGCAACGCTGAACGGCGATCGGCCGAGCCGAACCCGGTCTGAATTCCGACGAGCCCAAGAAGCTTGGGCCGATCAACCAAGCCACCATTTTTATCACCGGCCTGCCGAGACTTAGACAGAGAGTAAAACCCCCGGAAAGTGTCGTCCGATTTGCCGCATCGGAAAATGGGAATGGGGGTCGAGCGGCGGAAGGCGGCGATGGCGAAGATGGTTCCGGCAAGGCCGATGAAGAGGGAGACGAGTGAAAAGACGATAATGGGCAGGGAAGCGCGCGTGGGGACAGGGGCAGGATGGGGCTTTAGGGGCTTGAGGAGCTTGGAGGAGTAGGAGGAGGAGGTGGCGGTGTCGGGGGGGAGAGAAGATTGGCGGTGGAAAAAGAGTGGCATTTTAATCACTTGAAACAGTTCGTGAGTGAGGTTTCCTAGATCTCAGGGTCAGACTCAGAAGGTGAAGAGTGAGACTCAAGTCTCATCTATTCGGTTGCATAGTCTCAAACTTTGGGTGAGTTTAAAGAAATTTGAGGTTGGAAGTTACCATTCAAGTCCCTTTCAGTTTCACTTTGCTTTCTTTCTTTTTGGGGTTTTTTTCATTTACTTTTCTTTCTATCAGTTTTGGTTTTTCATTGCCAACTCCAATTGGTTTTCCATTTTTCAGCTTCTTCTTCCAGTGTTCTCCGTGCAAGACGGTTGTTTTTTCTGTTGATGATGTATCAATGACATATATCATTCACATGAATTCTCAGTGCAAAATGTCTTTTTACAAAATACAAGCTTAACTTGATATTCTTGATGATGTATCAATGACATAATAGAATCGACATGTTATTGATACGAGTTGTACGTATCACACGAAGCATAATTAAAAACCGTCTAAAAATCATAGATACACAAATTTGTGAATACTAAGTTTTCATCAATTCTAGCAATTGTGATTTGTAAATTTATCTTAGCCAATTTTCTAAAGTTAATTAATTAAAAACAAGATAAGTTAAATTGTTTTAAGAATCATTAGATTAGTGAATATAGTTTGGACTGAAAATTAAATAAATAGAATCAATTTTCAATTATAGATGGTGGCCTAGTGGTGGGACAAATTTTAGACTTGTATTTGACACGACACATTCTAGGTTCGACCCCTGGCATTGATGAATCACACGATGATGGATAGGCTAAAATGTTTTTGTGAGTCTTCTCAGCTCCGAGAGGGTGGAGAAGAATTGCATTAGAGACACTTTGTTTAGTTTTCTTGTTTTTGAGAAAGGTAATGGAGATTCTATATTACATTTGAGCCATAACAATCCGAAAGACTACAACTAATCTACAAGCATGTAAGAAAATCCCGCTCTTAATCTCTCACCTCTCTTCCCTATCACATAAACCAAGTGGAAAGAATTTCAATTTCACTTGGATTATTAAAACATTAACCAAGCAAAAAACAAAGAAACTAATTAAGCCCAAATTGCAAGTAATGACATCAATCCAGCTCCAACAAAGAGACAGCAATAAGATACAACTTGGAGCCTGAAATCGCAGCTCATCCTCTTACTTAGAAAATCAGCAGCAATTAGGTCAACCAAGGCCATGTACACTAGAATTCCGGCTGACATGGAATCCAAGATGCCTTCTGCGACCAAAGCTCCCGGACTGTACGGGTTGTAGAACGAGGAAATGGCAGTCCCCACGCCTATCCCGAGCGGAGTTGTGACGGCAAAAAAGCAGGCCATTAGGGTTGCTGATAGGGTCTTGAATTGTGCTTGAGATATGCAGCCTCCGAGTGCAAAACCTTCAAAGAACTGATGGAATGACAATGCTGCAACCAAGGGTCTGATGGTGCATGGGCTCTCTGAAACTCCTAGTGATAAGCCTATGATCACTGAATGTGATACAATCCCAAGTTCCAAAATCTGCACAAAAAACAACATATTTAACACCTCTATACTAACAAACCGCCCACAAGCATGAATGTCCAGATCAGTCAACGAGCGCGACTGATCCTAATGTTTGATAAACAAGGTGAAATTTCAATAAATCGTACTCCAAGATAGTATGACGATATAATATTTCATATATATATATATATGTTTAGTAATTTAGCACATGCTACTTGAAACAAAACTTTTGTTCTTAATATTAGAGACAACAGAGGAAACAAATTAAAACCCACACCAGACAATTCCAGTCTCAACTACCCATACCCTTCCACATGGATGCCATCAGCATGAAAAAGTTTAAGAGGTTTAATCAACTTAATGGGATTAACTTTTAAATTCGAGATGCCGTTCTTATTTTTATTATTTCGTTTTCTTTTTTGAGCTTTCATGCTTTTAATAAAGGAAATTGTTAAGATTAATTGCACATACGCGTGGACATTTATTACTAAGATTAGCTTAGTATGTGCGATTTGATTCATGGCCCTTAAATGAGAGAGAGAGAGAGAGAGAGAGAGAGAGAGAGAGAGAGAGAGAGAACTTGCCCAAATCAATCCAAATAGTGAATGTGTCACCATAACCACAAAGGTTAATACCTTTCGGTTCATGTTTTGAGTCTTTGACCTCCAAGAACACCATTATCATGAGTAGGCCCGACCTAGATTAGTAGAAAGTTTAACATGACACATGGCAAAATGACACATAACGTTTACAAAAATTGTTTTTGTTCATCACACTCAAGTTTACCATCCTATTTATTACCATTTAATAAGTTTAAATTTTAAAATCTATACAGTAAATAAATACAAATCTTAAAATTAAACTGAGACTCGAGCATGGCGAGCAAAAATACAGTTGCCCTTACTGTGCGAAGTAGACAAGCGAAACTCCCTAAGCCACACAAGTTAGAGAAGCTACATTGTTTTGAGCGCCACACTTTAAAGAGCAATAATTTACGCGCAAACAACAAATGTAAAGGCGGTAAAATAAATATAAAACCGAATAAATAAAAAGTACCTGGGAAACGACGACGTGCCGAACACCACCATCCTCGTCATCATCCCCGAACCCGTGAGAGTGCCCGTGCCCGTGTCCGTGCGAATCGTGCCCGTGGCCCTGTTCGGGTTCCCTCTTCACGTGTCCATCACATGCTGCCTGCCCATGCGCGTGGCTGTGTCTGTGGTGCGCCGCGTGCGCATGCATCCCCACAATGTGCATCCCACCGCCTTCCTCTTCCCCAAACACCTTCCCATTCCACTCCTTCGCCGGCTGCACCGGATCCACACTCGCCACAATCTCCGGGTCATCCGACCCGACGCGCACCTGGTCCTCGGCGGGCCGTGCCTTCCTCTGTTTCTTCTCGTAATACTGGGTCCCAACAAAGTCAACGAGCAACGTGGCAAGCGAGGCCATCATGGCGAAAAAACCGGAGAAGGGGAACTTGGTCCAGGGGAATTCAGGTAGGCAGGGGTTGTTGAGGGCGTCTGACCCGCCCGAAAGCATGTGGACGAACCCGGTGGCAAGAATTACGCCGGCGGCGAAGGCCTTGGCGGCGACGAAGAGGCTGCCGTCGGTGCGAAGAAAGCTGCTGTTCCTACCGACGAGGGGAATTGCGACTCCGACGACTCCTGCGACGAGAATCGAGGCAACGGCGATTAGCTTGAGGACGAGCGCCGCTGACTCGTCACGGCAGGCCTCGAGCTCCGCGCTCTCGCAGCTCGTGTTGGACATGGACTGCAAAAGGGACTCTGTTTTGAGCAACAGAATTGCAAAAACAAAACAGATTTTAGAAAATCGAGACTTGCTCTTGTTCTTTAATTTGTTAATTAGGGTTTAATCTTAATTTTAATTCGATTGCAGAAATCCCAAATGGGCTTTTCGGAGTGGGAGATGGAATTAATTAGTAATTACCTTTGAAAAGCCGAGACTTTTCCAGGAATCCTGGAGGGCAGAGCAAGGGCCACAGATCCTACACAAAAACGCAGCGTTTGAATCAGAGAATTGCAGAGAAACGGGGAAATCGAGAGAGAGAGAGAGAGAACCTCAATGAACAACATGGGAATAGTAGTATGTGGGTTTTGTTTTTCTGGGTTTTATAAAAGATAGAATCTTGTGAAAACTGATGATCTGATTGCCGAGCACGAATCCCGATAGAGTTGATTTCTTTCGATCAGACGAGGAGACGAGTTCGGTCATGGCATGTTGGGAGAGAGAGAGATATATACAATAATACAAATATTACAGAGAGAGGAGGTGGAGGGAGAGAGAGTGTGTCGTCACTTTTGGACGAAAGGGAGGGAGCGCGAGAGAGGTGGAGGGGTTGGGGTCGCGACTTCGTGCTAAAGTACGAGCGCGCGGGAGAGTGTCGACATTTATCGCACATTTTTGGAAGGTAAAAGTAACTTAAAAAGATGGTGAGTTGCTATATATGGATGAGTGTGAGATGATTCGTGAACGTTTTAGGCTTGTGGGGAAAACAGGTTCCGGCTTGTGTCTTTATGGAGACTTACTTGTTATTTCAGTTATGATTTATAAACTTTTATCATATAAATATCATAATTAGAATCGTTCACTTGTTATTCTGCTTACAATTTATGAATTCTTATTATACGAGTATGATAACCAGAATCGTTCATTTTCTTTATTATCATCTAAATATGATATATGCAAAAAATAACTCAATTTGAAGATCTTTAGCTATTAATATGCACAAAACAGATAAATGGTTCATCATAAGAAAGGTACTTGTTATCAAGACTGTTAATTGGTTTGTCATGTACTGATCTTTAAATTGAATGATTTTTTGCTGATATAATTTTTAAATAATGATAAAGATAATAAACAGTTTTGATTATAATGCTCGAATGATAAAGTGTTTTGTCACTTTTTTGTTTAGGACTACATTATTAAACAATTTTGGGCTCTTTTCCTGCCCGTATTCTGTGTGTCATTGGAGTCACATTTTTTCTCTGAGTCAAAACCTTTAGAGGTTTTATGATCAAACTTACTTTGTTGCTAGGTTCAATATCTAATTATAACTGCTCGCTAATTATGTAGCCTAAGTTTATATCTCTCACTGGTAAGCATAGAATACTGTTTTATGTACAAAACGACTTTGTTTTGCTTGAATTTTTATTTTGAGTTTTGTGTTTGGAACTTACCAGTTACCAACTTAGACGAAAAAAATTCTTTGTTACATATGCACATTAGCTTTCAAATTACACAAGACTAATTGTGAATTTGAGAGTCTCGATACAAAGTATATTCAAGCATTAGAAAGGTGTTACAAATAAAGTCTGAAAATTCATAAATTTCGGGTGAAGTCAATCAAAAATTTAAAACTGTCTAACATCTAAGTGTATTCAATCACAAATTTGTGAGATTTTTCAGTGTGCTCAGGACATAGGGCGGAACATCACATGTTATTATAAAATTGAAGGAATTTTTTTTTTTTTTCAAATGTCCCTTCAATTGTATAAATGTATAATGATATGTATTGTCCTGCTCTGTGTCTGGACGTTAAAAAGTTTTGTTTTTTTTAGTAAATATTTGAAAAGGATTTTAAATGTTATGAATTTTGGTAGATTTTTAAAAGCATCCTTCACCTACTTACCTTGATATTTGGTGAGAATTGACTTAAATTTATAACTCCATGAAATCTTTTAAAATTTCAATTTAATACAGCTTATGTAATAATCTTGCTAGTGTCTCGTATTTAGCATGTAAGTTCCACTTCCACACGTAAAAAATTGGTAATGAGTTAATGAAAGCAATTTAGACGTAAAAGATTCGTAAAACATGATTAAGTTAATGATTTTTTGGGCCAACTATATCCGAGTAGGGCGATGATCACGAACCTTCATTCATACCAGAACAAATTCGTAATCATATTTAAGGTGTTGGTAATTTCCGCTAAAACAAATATTAACTCAATCATAATAATAATATATCGAATCGACAAATTCGTAATCTATGTCAGTGTAATTTGAGTTTTTTTTTAAGGGATTGTTATATTTTAGGGCTTCAATAAGATTGTTTTTAGATTTTAACCTGAATGGTTTTCAAAATCCAATATTAACCCCTATTTTTAAAGCTGACCATATTTAAGTAATTATAACACATTTCTTTTTTTTTTTTTAACTTACCATTCGAAACTCTTTACCCATCCATAATTAATGTTTTGTTTGGTGCTCCAATCATATTAATATATACAAATTTATTCAAAATTCAAATTCTTATTATTAAAAAAATTCAACAACAAAACAAAAACAATTTATACATAACTTTCGGTACCTTATTTTATTCATAGGTACGGAAGTATCTGTATGAAGATATCGGTACAGTACTATTAACTTTAGGTACCTTATTTTACTCATAGGTACAGAAGTATCGGTTCGTAAGTTTCGATACGAATGTATCGGTACATCATTTTCGGTACGAATGTATCGGTACTTAATTATTGTATCTAAACATGTGTATGTACATACATATATGCATATACATATATAAGGACAAAATCACGCACACTAAAAAATATATGATTTTTCTTATTACGGGAACTTAGTAATAACTATTAATGATAAATAACATTTTTATTATTTATGGGAATGAATATATAACCTACAAACAAAAAACTCAATAATTATTCCAACCTATTCAATATTAAATTACAATTAAATGCCAAGAATTAGAATTAGTTTTTAATTTTAAACATAGTTTTATTCGAAAAGTAATCTTAGATAATGATTAGAATAGATTTTTTTTCATTTTTTAATAACAAAGAGGAAAAATCTGAAACCGTAATGTCAATGACAAAATTTATTAAACTTTAGAATACCTCGCCATTTCGAAATGGAGCCCACATGTCATAGACTTTTACTAATAATTTAGATGCCACTTCGGCGAATCGGGTTGTATACATAAGTCACACACTGATATCATGTATTGTTTATATAAGATTGACTTTACATGCTACCACAGTAACGTTCTGAAAGTTTTTGTTCCTACCTACCGACCTTCTTTTGTTCACGTTACCACCACTTCTACAAAGTATTGATGACATAATCATGATCGCATGCGCGACTTCCTCATTCGGTGTGGGGATAATCTTGAGATGGACAACTACAAGGTGGGCTAAAAGCTGACGCAGGACTTTGGTACGTACGTGATGCCCCCATTATTTATTCTCTGATCTTCCTTTTTCGTGCTGTCCCATGCAGATGGAGTTTGAGATTGGTAATCTTCGTTGTCAGCAAATTTGAGGTTTGAAGATGTTGAAGATCGAAGCGACTGCAGGAGTTGTCAATCCCACGAATATAGATTCTCGGCTGAGGTCAAGACCACATCTGCATAGCTACTAGTACTGCAATTTACTCCGGTCCAAGAACAGTAGTCATACTTGCATTCCAAGTAATAAGCTTGGTGGAAGCAGAAGAATGAAGGTAAGGGTTTGCTTCAAGTGGAGCATGTTAACCTATGAACCACCAATTAGATTAAGCTACTAGAATCACAATTAGCAAAACTCAGAACCTTATTACATACAAGAATTTGTAATGTATTAACCTGAAGAAATTCCACTCGATGAAGCCATGTATGTTGCAAACCAAAACCTGTACGCTGTGAACCTTCTCCTCTCTGTCAGATTGCCTTTTGCTCAAACTAAGAATATGGCTGAGTTCCAAATAAGAACGTTAATATGTGAGAGCAGAAGCCAACCTAGACACACACATACACACAATCCTCTCATGACATAATAAGGACTTCCTATTAGAATCCAAATGAAAAACAACCTATGTTTTTCCATCACATATCAGTTTCAATCGAATCTTTTATAAACAAGAATTCAGCTTGCCAAGTCCAACAAGGCTTCCTTATACTTATTGGATTTCAACAGACAATACCGAAACATGAAAAACAACCTATGTTTTTCCATCACATATCAGTTTCAATCGAATCTTTTATAAACAAGAATTCAGCTTGCCAAGTCCAATAAGGCTTCCTTATACTTATTGGATTTCAACAGACAATACCAAAACATCCAATCTCATGTTCATGCTCTTACATTCTCCCATTTGAATATCAGATCAATTTCAGACATTGCCTTACCAATTTTAAGGAGTGATCGCATAACCTAATTAAAAACTCAATATCATGACTAATGTACCAGTGCATCTCAAAGAACAAAAACTAAGAATTATGAACTACAAACAAGAGGTAGTATTAATTCAGAGCTCAAATGTATCCACTCTGCAATTTATAACTCATGATTCAAACTTGATATGGCTAAGTAAATTAACAAACTTGCTCCCACTTGTCAAAACATTAATCACCAAAGAGAGCAACATATTCATCAAAAGAACAATTCATAACTAAAACTTTAAAATAGACAAATAGTTTTCCAAAGTATCAATTGAAACCAATTCACAATCTAATCTGTCTTCGAAAACCACAAAACCTCAAAAGATTGAAGTAATGAGCCTTGAGACATTTATTGAAACGAAATTAAACAAACGAGCCATAATTTAAAATAAATTAACCTTAGTTGCATTAAAATTGCACTTCTTGTTTCATAACTGCAATCCATGTTACTGAAATGCGAAGTATTACTCCCACTGATCTAACAATTCTAGCAATCCCATTTTTGCAACATGTCGTTTAAACTCTCCAATAGGTAATGCTTTAGTCAAAGGATCAACTAATATGATGCACTTCAATCACCCATTTCTTGACTTGCTTCTTGACTTTAAGAAACTTCACATCCATTAACCTAGAAGCTGAAGTTATTTTGTTGTTCTTGGCAAAAAAACATTGTTGAATTATTGTCACAATGCATTTTCGCAAGCCTTTGAATTGAACTAACAATTGTCAATTCTGATATGAAATTCTTCAACCAAGTTGATTGTTTCATGCCCTTAAAACATGCTACAAACTCAGCCTCCATAGTAGATGTAGCAATAACAGTTTGTTTTGCACTTTTCCATACTTGTTCTCAGAGATGTTGTTCACATTGATCCCTATGAATACTCTCGAACACAAAATTTAAGTGTTTGCACTAAGGAAAAGTAAAAAAACTTGTGAAAAAGATGCTAAAATGACTAAAATAGCCCTGAACACAACACATGACTTATATTAGATGAAAAACATAATGAAGTTAGGGTGATATGACAAATTAATGATTTCGGAAAGTTGATATGACAAATTGCTTAAAGTTTTAGTTTATATGACAAATTAAAAAATGTATAAAAGTTCATATAACAATTCAAAAAATTTCCTAGAATTCAAAATGGTGCTTAAATGGTTAGAAGAAGAGACAATAGAGAATTCCCTTCACTGCCCCAACATGAACAAATTAAAACCAAGTCATACTGGCTCATCTGTGCTGTCTTCCCTTTTTGAAACCCCAGCAACTTAAGTAACTCAGACGCCCCGGAACCCAACGGCTGGACAATTTTAGAGCAATTCCATCCCTACAAATTGCCCCACCTATTGGGTGAATAAACCCCCAATCCCTCCAAAATCTGCTCTAGCCCATGCCAATTGCCCCACCTATGGGGTGGGCCCATTTCCTAGGCGAGAATGGCATGAGGCCTTGCTTGAGGGTATATGACACTAGGATGACGTCAGCCATGTTATAAATTTTTTTTATTGCCAGAAGCGTGGGTGTGAGTCGTTTGATGAAATCCAGGCGGCAGGGCCGTGTAGCAGCAGTCTACAAATCTGGGCCGTTGGATTTCCCAAATCCGACGGTCCTTTATTGTCATCTAACGATCCATATGAACTGTGGCGTGACGGTGACATGATTGTAATTTCGGACAATAACACGTGGCGTGACAGGATTAAATAAAACTTCTATTCGAAATTAAACATAATATTAATTTTTTTAAATAATTTTTTAATACCAATTGCCTGGGCAATTTATTTAGATAATGGAGATGCACTCGGACAATTACTGTTCAATAAAGCAATGCAATACTTGCCAATTGCACAATAGCCCGAGCTATTATTTCCCCTAAGAGGTGGAGTTGCGCTTAACAAAACCATCAATTTCAAATACCCTGAAACGAAGATTCCAAGCTTGAATTGTTTGTAAATACAGCAGCTTTCATCAACAAGAAGACAACTTATTAACCAATTGACATTGGATTATCGAAGGTTAAACAATGCCAATCATAACTGACTAAGCAAGAACCGAAATTTGTATACATCTTTCGGATGTGGGAATCAAGGAATTCGTCCATCTTTCTTCTTCAGTGGTACCTGTACACTGAGAAACTAGGTACAAAAAAACTACTTAAGATCCCTGTTTGATAACCATTTCATAAACGGTTTAAAAATTACTGGTAGTAAATTTTTTTCACTGTTGGCAATTACAACTGTTTGAGCAATACCCGGAAGTTGCGTAATCGTAATTTTCTTCCTTGTTTCTTCTTCAGTGGTACCTCCACTCTCAGAAACATGTACAGAAAATACTACTTAGTATACCTAACTAAGTCTAGTCTCCTACTTTAGTTTAGAAAGGGTTTCATACAGTTGAATTCAAGTGCACTGATGTGAGACAGTATTGGATTTTAATTAGATGCCGAGGTGCTACTGATCTTGACACTTGTGGTCATGATTGAAGCAGCCGATGTAGCTATGGTGAAACTCTGTCATCGATTCACTGTTTCCACCATTACTTCTCGTTTGAGTTAATATCATGACTATAATAACCATACAACCTTGTTTCTTACGAATGAGGAAGAAACTTCGTCTAATTCTCTCCTGATCAGCAGTTAGTGACTCAGTTGTAAGTGGAAACTTCCTTCTGGTTTAATTAGTTATTTTCTTACTTTCAAGTTGGTTGTTGTTTCCTTGTTTTATTCCAATTCCTACCGTCTACATGAATTCCAGACTTTCCGGAGAGTATTCGTTTCGAACGTGACCTGGAATCCTATGGTCAAGTTCATCGACCCTGTTTTTATTAGGGACAGACAACTCACTAGAGTATTGCCCAAGAAAGCTATTGATTTAGACTATAAGTTAACAAACAAAACAATATAAGAATAAACTATCAAATTGTGCTATGCAATCATCAACCCCTTAAATAACAGAAAAACTTCTCACCTCACCAGCACATGCTCTATATATATAGAAATTTGAGGTGTGTGAATATAATCTCTCTATATTGTTATAAATGAAATTTTCAAACTTGATCGTAGCCCCTAAATTTGCCTAAATGTTGCTGATTTCAAAAATCCAAAGTCAAATTCTTAATTTGAAATGGTGTAAAAGTTCAGGGGCAAAACAGCAGTTCACCCTTGTTTTCATATTGAATCTGTATTAGTCAAGGCACGACAACCGTAAAGGATTGGCACCCACCTTTTGAAAAGTTTACGCACTTGGAAATTTTGGTAACTGAAATCCAAATTCACTTTTTGGTGTATATACCAAACAAGATTTTAGTTTTCAAAAAAGTAAAAATAAAATAGTTATTGAACGGCCTCTAAATTTTTACCTTTTTGATTTTTAATTTTCAATTTTTGTTTTGTTTTATTTATCAATCAGGCAAGATATTGATAAAAATGGAACCTTAACTTAGCACTAGAATTGGAGAAAAGTGTGAATTTTGAAAGTTCAGACCGTCCCAGAAATTACTATTCCAGGCCCCTGGAAGCTACGATCTCCATGGATCACGAAGAAGAAGCTTTTTTAGGTGGCATTGACCATTTGCCAATTACGCAATTACAAAACTCTTTGAGCAAAACCCAGAAGTTGCATTTACCTTGCTGATACTGTAATCAAGGTTTTTCTTCTTTCTTTCTTCCTCTCTGAGAAACAAGTACGAAAAAACTGCTGAGTATAAACTACAAAATTGATAAATTTAATTCAGAAGACCAAGTCTCCTGCTAATTGAATCAAAGGCATTGATGCATTACAGCATTGGATATTAAATTAGGATGCAGAGGTGCTACTGACTTTGACATTTTTCAGGTCAAGTGGCTCGCTGTATCCACCGTTACCTATTGTTCTTGTTTTTCTATCATGACTATAACAATCCAATTAGTCTGTGCTTATGTTGGTTTATTCAATTTTCTTGTTAGGAATGACGATGAAACTTCTTCGAATTCCATCCTCATCAGCGGTAAGGGGAAACTTCCTTATGATTTAATTAAAGGAAACCTAATGAAAAGGGCTTGAAAACTTTGAGTTTTAACAATAAAGACAAAATAAAGGTAAAGTGAATAGTACTAGGTTTGACTTTTTAGTGTAAAAATGTGGTTTTTCGTTAAAGTGAATAGTACCGTGGATTTTTCGTGAAAACTCCCTCTAATTAATTCTTTTCTTATATTGAAAATGATTGTTGTTATATTCAAAATTCTACCGTCCATCATCTTAGCAATAAGTTTCTTTGTCTCTCTCAACACCTCGAATTCCAAATATTCCAATAGAGTATTGAAAAATGACCAAGAATCCTATGATCAACCCTGTTTTTCTCCTCTTCTTCCTAACATTTAGAACGTCCTTGGCCATGGCACAAAACACAACAGTAATGCCATAAATGTGGGAGTAGTTCTTGACTTGGATACCTGGTTTGGGAAAATGGCGGTGAGCTGCATCAACATGTCGCTCTCCGACTTCTATGCCTCTCATCCTTACTACAATACTAGGCTGGTTCTAAACACAAGGGACTCTGCGGGGGATGTTGTTGTTGCAGCAACTGCAGGTTCTTTCTCTACCTCTTCTCTTTTTCATGTTTTCTTTTTGCTTCATTCAAACGTGTTTGGTCTCCTTTTACTATCTATTAGAATATTAATGGAGTTGACGCCCCTTATTGGTTCAAATGGTCGCACTCGGGGTCGTGGGGTCTTCCACGTTATTTGGTGTGGTTAAAGAAACTAATATACCAAATTTTTTTGCCAGAGATGAAAATTTTGTCACCTAATGAAGAGCATAAATATGATGTCGTTTGGTACTCTTACTTGGAGATGCTAACTGTCTCTGATCTGTCATGAACTTCTTGTAATATACTCAGCACGACCAAAGGATGACCGGTATGGCTCATTCAAGTGACCCCAGTCAGTTTGGCTTAGTTGGGTAGGACCAAGTTTGTTTGGATCTGTTTGGGTTGGATTTTGTGTGTGCTCAACCATTATAATTGTCTATAGGTGAGGGTGCGGGGATATTTTATTGAAGTGCAAGCCATCATAGGCCTAGAAATGCTTATAAAGAAAAGGTGTCATATCTTCTGGTGAACTAATCCTGACTTATCCTTATTTCTGGCTGAAGTTGCATCAGCGTTTAACTGATTTCCAATTTTCACCTTTGAAACAGCTCTAGACTTAATAAACAATGTTGAAGTGCAAGCCATCATAGGGTTAGAATCATCAATGCAAGCCAACTTTGTAATTGATCTTGGAGATAAAGCTCAGGTGCCCATAATCTCATTTTCTGCAACAAGCCCTTCCCTTCGGGGTTCATATTTCTTTCGAATTGCACAGAACGACTCATCTCAAGTAGACACCATCAGTACCATCATCCAAGCCTTTGGTTGGAGTGAAGCAGTCCCCATCAGCGTTGACAACGAGTTTGGGGAGGGAGTAATACCCTATCTGAGTACTGCTTTGCAAGCAGTTGGAGCTAATATGCCTTATTGGAGTGTCATTCCTGTGGTGGCCACTGATGAGGAAATTGTTGCAGAGCTTCGCAAGTTGATGTCAATGCGAAACAGGGTCTTCATAGTGCATATGCACTCTTCACTTGGCTCTCGGTTTTTCTCAAAAGCAAAAGACATTGGGATGATGGGTGAAGGCTATGTTTGGATAATGACAAATGGGATGACTAACGGTTTTAGTTCCTTAAATTCTTCTGTCAACATAGATAACGCTCAAGGGGTGTTGGGTTTAAAGACTTATGTTCCCAATACAAAAGAGCTGGAAAATTTTAAAGCTAGATGGCAAAGGAAATTCCAACAAAACAATCCAACAATCCTCGACGTTAAACTGGATGTTTTTGGACTCTGGGCCTATGATGCTGCTTGGGCTCTAGCCATGGCAGTTGAAAAGGTTGGGACTACAAATAACATTAGCGTCCAGAAGATGAAAAGTGGTCCTGAACTTGTCAGAGAACTATCTGATATAAGATTCAGAGGCCTTTCAGGAGATTTCAGCCTTATTAATAGGCAACTACAATCATCAACTTTTCAGATTGCCAATGTGAACGAAAATGGAGAAAGAGGAATTGGATATTGGACACCCCAAAATGGACTTGTAAGAAACATATATCCGGATAAAAGTACCAGCAGATACTCGACTTCTACTGCCAGTCTTGGACCTATAATATGGCCTGGAGACACCACCTCAGTTCCAAGGGGTTGGCAGATTAGTGCGAATGGGACCTTAAAAATTCTAGTCCCGGTGAAGCTAGTGTTTGATGCATTTGTAAATGTAACGTATGATTTTAGAACTGGCACAACTAATGTCACTGGATACTGCATAGATGTATTTAATGCTGTAATGGAAGCATTGCCTTACGATGTTCCTTACGAGTTTCATCCATTTGCAATGCCTAATGGTGAGAGGTCTGGCACTTACAAAGATTTGGTCAATCAAGTATTTCTCAAGGTAAAAGCTCTTTTTCCCCCCTATTTTTTAAAACTTATTCCTTGGAAATTGTCGATTTGTTGAAAGATTAACATTTTTACTTGACAGAAGTATGATGCTGCAGTCGGAGATATTACCATTAGAGCAGACAGATCCTTGTATGTTGACTTTACGTTGCCATTCACAGAATCCGGGGTATCAATGGTCGTGCCTATCAAAGGAAACAGTGGTGGTAAAAGCACCTGGGTGTTCTTGAAGCCTTGGACCGGAGACCTTTGGGTAACAAGCCTCTGTTTTTTCATGTTCACTGGTTTTGTAGTCTGGTTCCTAGAACACCGAATAAACCAAGACTTCCGTGGGCCTCGATGTCACCAAATTGGCACTAGCTTATGGTTTTCCTTCTCAACCATGGTTTTCGCACATCGTAAGTTCCCTTCATGTTTAATCACTCTTTAGTGGTAATTATTCCTTGTAGAAACAATTGATATACACTCTACGAACTAAGCAAATCGACAGCTCTTTCTGCTAATGAACTAAGCAATTTCCATACCTTCCATCATTTTTCTTTGTTTGTGAGAAATAAACATCAAATGGTGAAATGAGCTTTATTTACATATATGATGCTTCGCTGATGCCATTTCTGTTGAATTTTTGAAATAGGGGAGCAAGTAATGAGCAACTTGGCTCGGTTTGTAGTGATCATATGGTGCTTTGTTGTCCTCATACTGATTCAAAGTTACACTGCCAGTTTAACATCGATATTAACAATCCAACAGCTCCAACCAATCGTTACCGATGTAAACCTTCTCATGAAGAATGGGGACAATGTTGGCTGCCAAGCAGGTTCTTTTATTTATGGGATTTTGAGTCAGCTAGGATTTCAGGATGACAAACTAAGGGTCTATAAGTCTGTGGAAGAGTTGGATCAACTTCTTCGAATCGGGACTGAAAATGGAGGTATTTCTGCGGCTTTTGATGAAACCCCCTACATGAAACTTTTCCTTGCAACGTATTGCTCAGAATATACCCTTGTTGAACCAACATTCAAAGCTGATGGCTTTGCATTTGTAAGTTCAATTGTTTCTCTTTCTCTGTTTGTCTTCCTGGGTTTCTCTCCTTCAATCAGTACATGTTTTCTGATGTGGGATTTTTTTTCCCATTGGGTTACCTGCAGGTATTCCGGAAAGGTTCACTTCTCACTCGTGATGTTTCAACGGCAATCACTAAAGTGCATGAGGGACATCAGATGAAGGCCATCGAAGACAAGTGGTTCAAGAAGAAAGCAAGTTGTTCATCAAACCCCTACACTGCGGGATCTTCCAATACTCTTAGTCTCGATAGCTTTTGGGGCCTCTTCATCGTTGCTGGGGTTTCTTCGTCACTAGCTGTTTTCATATTTGTAGCTATGTTTCTCTATGAAAATAGCCAAATTTTGACACGCGTCGATTCAGAAGCCTCATTTTGGACAAGAATTCGTGAAATATTAAGAGTGTACGACCAGAAAGACTGCACTTACCATGCTTACAGTAATAGCCAGCTGCAAGATAATGTTTGTGGTATAGCTGTGGTTGAATCCTCACCAAACACCAGCTGTTCCCCAAGGCCGTCGTCAAGCTCTTCCGACTGCTCTGAACCACACATTGTTAATCAAGAGCCGGTGGGAATTCCTAATTCTACCGAGCAGGGTGGTGTTCTTAGTCCCAATGGTCAAGCAACTCAAGACGGTACACATGAATAATCATTACATTAGAGTATTGCCCAAGTAAGCTATTGATTTATAGTATGTGGTTTCACAAAATTTGTAGTATGCTCTGTTATTTATAGATCGGGTGTTTTAGTTGTTAGATTTTTGTGACTGAATTATTGACCAAGACAATTCCAATCTCAACTGCCCATATCCTTCCACATGGATGCCATCGGCATGAAAAAGTTTGAGAGGTTTAATCAACTTAATGGGATTAACTTTTATATTCAAGATACCATTTTTATTTTTATTATTTCGCTTTCTTTTTTGAGCGTTCATACCTTTAATAAAAAATATTACTAAGATCAGTTGCACATACACGTAGACATTCATTACTAAGATTAGCTCAGTATGCGCGATTAATTCATGACCTTTAAATTAGAGAGAGAACTTGCTCAAATCAATCCAAACAGTGAATGTGTCACCATAACCACAAAAAGGTTAATACCTTTCGGTTCATGTTTTGAGTCTTTGACCTCCAAGAAAACCTGCCATGAGTAGGCCAACCCGACCAAGATTAGTAGATAGTTTAACATGACACGTGGCAAAACGACAACGTGCCGTACACCACCATACTCGTCATCATCCCCGAACCCGTGAGAATGCCCGTGCCCGTGTCCGTGCGAATCGTGCCCGTGGCCCTGTTCGGGTTATCTCGTCACGTGCCCATCACATGCTACCTGCCCATGCGCGTGGCTGTGTCTATGGTGCGCCGCGTGCGCATGCATCCCCACAATGTGCATCCCACCGCCTTCCTCTTCCCCAAACACCTTCCCATTCCACTCCTTCGCCGGCTGCCCCGGACCCACACTCGCCACAATCTCCGGGTCATCCGACCCGACGCGCACCTGGTCCTCGGCGGGCCGTGCCTTCCTCCGTTTTCTCTCGTAATACTGGGTCCCAACAAAGTCAACGAGCAACGTGGCAAGCGAGGCCATCATGGCGAAAAAACCGGAGAAGGGAAACTTGGTCCAGGGGAATTCAGGTAGGCAGGGTTTGTTCAGGGCGTCTGACCCGCCCGAAAGCATGTGGACGAACCCGGTGGCAAGAAATACGCCGGCGGCGATGAAGAGGCTACCGTCGGTGCGAAGAAAGCTGCGGTTCCTACCGACGAGGGGAATTGCGACTCCGACGACTCCTGCGACGAGAATCAAGGCGACGGCGCTTAGCTTGAGGACGAGCGCCACCGACTCGTCGCGGCAGGCCTCGAGCTCCGCGCTCTCGCAGCTCGTGTTGGACATGGACTGCAAAAGGGACTCTGTTTTGAGCAACAGAATTGCAAAAACAAAACAGATTTTAGAAAATCGAGACTTGTTCTTGTTCTTTAATTTGTTAATTAGGGTTTAGTCTTAATTTAATTCAATTTCAGAAATACCAATTGGGATTTTCGGAGTGGGAAATGAAATTAATTAGTAATTACCTTTGAAAAGCCGAGACTTTTCCAGGGAACCTGGGGGGCAGAGCAAGGGCCAGAGATCCTACACAAAAACGCAGCGCTTGAATCAGAGAATTGCAGAGAAACGGGGAAATCGAGAGAGAGAGAGAGAGAGAGAGAGAGAGAGAACCTCAATGAACAACATGGGAATAGTAGTACGTGGGTTTTGTTTTCCTGGGTTCTATAAAAGATAGAATCTTGTGAAAACTGATGATCTGATTGCCCAACACGAATCCCGATATAGTTGATTTCTTTCGATCAGGCGGAGGAGACGAGTTCGGTCATGGCGTGTTGGGAACAGGGGTGACAAATACTCATTGGTTATTGATAACCGTGATTATCCGTCCATTTAAATTAAACGATTACGGTTATGGATAACCGTTTAGATAAATAAACGGTTATGAGTATTACCATTTATCCGTAAAATTTAAATGAGCAATTATGAGTATTAACCGCGGCTATAAACGGGTAACCATTTACCCATTTATTTTATATATGTAAAATTAACACAAACCATGTTCTCGATCCAATAATACTAAGCACCCAATAAATTAACAAGGAATTCAACGGTCCTTCTCTCAATAACACTGCTACAGGCATGATGATTCTCATCATCAAGGAGTTTTTGCATAACAAACTCTATGAGTGATTTATTCAACCAGCCTGAGTTTGTTTGACCATAATGAATGTCATCTTTGATTAATATCATCTGCAAGAAAACAACTTGCTTTCCACACATCAATAACCACTCATCTCTAGAGGCAGTATCTTTCTCCAGCTCAACGAAATCCATCCGAATCCATATGCCTTTTTTTGGATTAAACTTGGCTTGGATGAGAGGTTTTAGATCTCTTGAGATGAAGGTGGATTCTGCTACTGTTGTGACTCTTGTTACTTGAAGATGGACTGGAAACTCTCCTCCTCTGCTTCTTCAAAGCTCAAAACTTTCACACTAATTGGATCAAATAAGCCTTGTTTTTAATACCCTTTTGGAGTTTGTTCTTTAAGTCTGTTAAATTTTTTATTTATTTTTTTGTCTGATTTGAATATGTGGCTTTTGTCTCCCAATCTCAAAAGCATATAGTTTTATACATGTCAGTAATAATCCACAATATCTCAATTTTTTTCCAAGCAAAAATAAATATCTCAACAAGTCAGTGCTTCATTTGGTATTCTTCTTTCCAGTTCCATATGTTCTATAAATATCTCAAAATCTATTTACATCCCTTTGTTCTATAAAGAACAATTGATATGTAAAAATTATCTTATTTACATCTATGTAGTTATAATACGCATTAAAAATATATTGTTTTCTAGGTCCCAACTTTTCACATTGTTGTTCAGTACTTCACTCTTCTGTGCAGCAAAGAAATGTTTTTCTTGTACCATGCATAGGATTTTTAGAAATGGATCAAAACTAACATGTGATATAGAACTTCTGTGTTTCACCTACTTATTGATTGGGTTACAATCTCAGCACGAGAAACTCATTCCATGATCTGAAAAACATGGAAGAATTGTATAGCTAGAGTAGACAATCTAACCTTCAATTTTTGAAATACAAAATAGGATAAATTTGCTATATGGAGATCCCACAACAGAACCAACTTATAAATATTCTAAACTCTCATCCAAAATTCAAACTGTCTGCAATTCTATACAAAAATATAAACTTGTATGACAATTACTACAATTCGAAGTAAAATTTAACATATGCAATAGTCGAATTTAATAACTCAACAATATTAATATTCTCAACAGAGAGAAAAAAAAAAAAAAAAAGAGCACAAAAAACTGAAACCCAATATAAAAAAATTCAAGACTTTGTATAGAACATAGGCTTTACCTTTCTTCAAGAACTGCAATTGAAATTGTAGCAGTTGCATTTGTTGGGTGGTGGGAGTCATTTCGCCGTGCAAGAGTTGCTGAAAATTTACCAAAATCTTAGTAAGATAGAAAAACAAAAATAGTAATCACAAAACTCAAATTTAAAGCATAGTTTTGTAGCTCCTAAATTTTTTCTAAGGAATGCAAACACTCTTGCCTATCTCAGATGGCTATAACTCACGAATCCAAATCTCATTGAATCAAGCCTATTCTCTTAAACCAAACATGAAATTGTTTCATGATCTGCAACTAATATGATTTACAACTAAAAAATAAAAATAAAAATAAAAAATTAATCAACTCGAAATCAAATATAAATCCAATTCAATTTAAACCTACCAAGCATAACAGAACAAATCATAGATGAACAATCAATCAAACAGAACTGAATGAGACTTAGCTGCTTCAAAAATTTCACATTAAACCCAATTATAAAGCACAAAATCCTACCCAAAAATGAAAACAATGATAAAACAAAGCAAAAATCGAACAAAAGGGGATGGGTACCTCTGTTTTTGACTCAAGATCTCTGCGTGCTTTGAATTTCTGCATACAAAATATATTACTTCTGTAACACATGATAAAATTTGGAAGGTCTTTAATAGCTCTACTCTTCGTGTCAATTGATTTTTATGATAACATCCTGAGTTGGTATATAATAAGATTCATGTTTGCTTATGATTTTTTTTTTTTTTTTTTAATTCCCAAGCAAGAGGATTAGTAATGGTAAAGCTAAAGTTTGGGGATCCATGTGTGATTTGGCTTTTGATGTTCAAATGAAGGAGAATGCATTTGTCAATGTCAGTTGGTAAATATTTGATCGAGTAAGAACTATGTTTAGCCACAAAATACTATCATGAGTCAGATGGAAGCATTAAGGATTAATTTTCATTAATAGTATTCAATCTATTTGCAGACATTTTGTATGATAATCCTTTTTGAGTTGTTAGTCAGATCAATAGGGGATTAAATTTAACTAAAATGTTAACGCATTTTAACTAAAATGATAATACAATTCAATATCCTTCTCTTTGAATTGGACATTAAGTAGAAAATATTACCCACAAATCATCCAAATATTCATAATTATGCATGAAAAATAGAAATTCGAAAAATAAAAATTAAATCACTTACATGGCGGGTCTTCAGCAAGAATAGCATTGTTGCAACCAAAATTGATACCAATAAGCCGTACGAATCTTATTGATTATGAGTACCAATTTTCTGGATCGAGCACTGCGGGGTAAGATCTGCACTTGTGGGTAAAATCAAATTAGGTTGTATTTAATCATAGGTGCACCAGAAAATTATAAAACCCCAAGATGACCAAGAATTCTATGATCAACCCTGTTTTTCTTGTCTTCATCTTACTCTTCTTCTTTACCAAGTTTGGTCAAACCTTTCAAAAAATTTAACCATTTGCCAATTATAACTGTTTGAGCAAAACCCAAAAGTTGCATTAATTTACTTTGCGAAGAAATGTTCTACGTCGAAAGTTAAGCAAGCCCATGCACGGGAGTTTAAGGAGTTGGACTACTTCATATTGTCAATTGATTTTGTGGTGAAACCTCAACTTTGACTTTCCATCTAAAAAACAAGTACAAGAAAACTACTTAGTATAAAAAAAATCATTAGAGTACAGAGTATAAACCAAGTCTCCTGCTTCAGTTTAGAAGAAGGTTCATTGAATCAAATTCAAATGCGCTGATGAATGCCATTTCTTCAACACAATGGATCAATGTAGCTGTGGCAAAACTGTTTTGACTCACTGTATCCACCATTACTTATTTTTCTTCTGAGGTAAATACTGCTTTATTCAATTCTTTCTTGTATTCGAATTATGAAAAACCATACCAGCTTGTCACGAGAAACCATACACGCTTGTTTCTTAAGAATGAGGATGAAATTTCTTCGAATTCCCCCTTGATCAGCAGCTATCAAGGCAGCTAGTGACTCAGTGGTAAGGGGAAACTTCCTTATCATCAACACCATCAATTTATTCCAGCCCATTCAAAAGAGCATACAAACATGACCAAGAATTCTATGATCAACCCTGTCTTTCTTGTCTTCATCTTACTCTTCTTGTTTACCAAGTTTGGTCAAACCTTTCAAAAAATTTAACCATTTGCCAATTATAACTGTTCAAGCAAAACCCAAAAGTTGCATTAATTCATATTATCAATTGATTATGTGGTGGAACCTCAACCTTAACTTTCCATCTAAAATCCAAGTACATGAAAACTACTTGGTACAAAAAAAATCATTAGAGTATAGAGTACAAACCAAGTCTCCTGTTTTAGTTTAGAAGAAGGTTCATTGAATCAAATTCAAATGCGCTGATGGATGCCATTTCTTCAACACAATGGATCAATGTAGCTGCGGCAAAACTATCTTGACTCACGGTATCCACCATTACTTATTTTTCTTCTGAGGTAAATAGTGCCTTACTCAATTCTTTCTTGTATTCGAATTATGAAAAACCATACCAGCTTGTTTCTTAGGAATGAATAGGAATTTCTCTTCTTGTATACAAAACGAAAAACCATACCCGCTTGTTTCTTAGGAATGAGGATGAAATATCTTCGAATTCCCTCTTGATCAGCAGCTAGTGACTCAATGGTAAGAGGAAATTTCCTTATCATCAACACCATCAATTTATTCCAGCCCATTCAAAAGAGCATACGAACATGACCAAAAATTCTATGATCAACCCTGTTTTTCTTGTCTTCATCTTACTTTTCTTCTTTACCAAGTTTGGTCAAACCTTTCAAAAAATTTAACCATTTGCCAATTATAACTGTTTGAGCAAAACCCAGAAGTTGCATTAATTTACTTTGTGAAGAAATGTTCTACGTTGAAGGTTAAGCAAGCCCATTCACGAGTTTAAGGAGTTGGACTACTTCATATTGTCAATTAATTTCGTGGTGGAACCTCAACCTTGACATTCCATCTAAAAAACAAGTACAAGAAAACTACTTAATATAAAAGCATCATTAGAGTACAGAGTATAAACCAAATCTCCTGCTTTAGTTTACAAGAAGGTTCATTGAATCAAATTCAAATGCGCTGATGGATGCCATTTCTTCAACACGAATGGATCAATGTAGCTGTGGCAAAACTGTCATTGACTCACTGTATCCACCATTGCTTATTTTTCTTCTGAGGTAACTACTGCTTTACTCAATTCTTTCTTGTATCGAATTATGAAAAACCATACCAGCTTGTTTCTTAGGAATGAATTCTAAGGAATGATAGGAATTATGAAAAACCATACCAGCTTGTTTCTTAGGAATGAATAGGAATTATGAAAAACCATACCAGCTTGTTTCTTTGAAATTTCTTCTTCGTTTGAATTTTCAAATTGATTGTTGTTATATTCAAAATTCTACCGACTATCATCTTATAAATAAGTTTCTTAGCCTCCCTCACCCCCGGCCATGAATTCCAAACCATCCAAGAGAGAGTATTCAAACATGACAAAAAACGCTATGATCAAACCCGTCTTTCTTTTCTTCCTTTTCTTTAAAATTTTCTTCGTCGGGGCACAAAATACAACATTAATCCCAGTACATGTGGGAGTGGTTCTTGACTTGGACACCGGGTCTGGGAAAATGGGGATGAGCTGCATTGACATGGCCCTCGCCGACTTCTACGCCTCTCATGCAGGCTACAAAACCAGGCTGGTCCTACACAGAAGGGACTCTGCAGAAGATGTTGTTGTTGCAGCTACTGCAGGTTCTTTCTCTACCTCTTCTCTTTTTTGTGTGTTCTTTTTTCTTCTATTACATATGTTTCACTATCTATTAGAATATTAAAGGTGTTGATTCCCAATTGGTTCAAATGGTCGGGGTCTTCCACGTTATTTGGTGTGGTTCGGTACTTTCACTTGGAGATGCTAAATGTCTGTGATCTGTGACAGACCAGGAGTCGGGTCAACCCGGGTTGGGCTAGGGTTGGAACCGGGTTGGGCCTTAGGGTTAACTGGTTTTAGGGTTTTGGGTTTAGGATGAACGGGCCGAAGGCCCTGGGCTGCACAAATAAGGGCTTAGGCTTAAATGCCCGGCCCAGAGGCTTTTGGGTTTTTGAAAGAAAATAAATAATTAAAAATAAAAACTAAACGGGCTGGGTTTTGGGTCTAACAAGCCTAAGGCCCGAGTGCTAAACGACCCAAAGGGCCTGGGTTTGGTATCTTGCCGGGGAAGAAGGCGGAGCCTTCCGTGCTCCGGTCGACGGCCAAACTCCCCTATACTCTACGATCTAACTAGGAAATCGAAGGTAGAGACAAAAGGGAGAGATCATTACCTTTGGTTTGCCGTGAAAATGACGAAGATGGACGGAAATCTGGGTTCAAGGGTCACGGGTGCGCCGTGGGTTTTCCTGGGTTTATAGACTTCACCGAGCTCCACAGAGGTGAGGGAGAGTGAGAGAGAGTCCACGAAGCTGCTGGTGGTGCTGCGCTGTCGTCGTGGTGGCTCAGGTGTGTGTGGGTTCGATCGGGAAGGGGATTGAGAGGGAGAGGTTCAAGAGAGAGATAGAGGGTGAAAAAGTGAAAGACGGTGAGAGTTCCGAGAGAGCTTCGGGGGAAGGAGAGGAGAGCTCTGAGAGAGGTGTAAAGTGCACGGGAGAGGGAAGAAATAGAGGGAAAGGGAATTGAGCCCCAAGGGACAAAACTAAAACACGTGCGGGCACACAAATTAAGACCCCAAACAATTTTTAAAATTGGGGTTTCATAGTTATAATACTTCGTTTTTATATATATACTATCAAATTTCGAATTTTGTTAATTAATTCTTGTTCTTCTTCAATTCACATGTCTTTAATTTTATTTGTTTTCTGAAATTGCTCCAACGCGGCTCGTCCAATTGACCCTGGTCAGTTAGGCTTAGTTGGGTAGAACCAAGTGGTTGGGTTGGATTTGTATCGTGGTCAACCATTATAATTTTCTAGACATGCTTATTTCTAGCTGAAGTTACATCAGAGTTTAATTAATTTCCATTTTTAACCTTCGAAACAGCTCTAGACTTGATAAAAAATGAGAAAGTGCAAGCCATCATAGGGTTAGAATCATCAATGCAAGCCAGCTTTGTAATTGAGCTTGGAGATAAAGCTCAGGTGCCCATAATCTCATTTTCCGCAACAAGCCCTTCTCTTCAGGGTTCATACTTTTTCCGAATTGCGCAGAATGACTCATCTCAAGTTAAAGCCATTAGTAGTATCATCCAAGCCTTTGGTTGGACTGAAGCAGTGCCCATCAGCGTCGACAATGAGTTCGAAAGGGGAGTAATACGGTACCTGACTGCTGCTTTGCAAGCAGTTGGTGCTCATGTGCCCTACCGGAGTTTCATTCCTTCAATCGCCACGGATGAGGAACTTGTTGCAGAGCTTCGCAAGTTGAAGTCAATGCGAACCAGGGTCTTCATAGTGCATATGTCCCCTTATCTTGGCTCTCAGTTTTTCTCAAAAGCTAAAGACTTTGAAATGATGGATGAAGGCTATGTTTGGATAATGACGAATGGGATGACCAGCCGTTTTATTTCCTCGAGTTCTTCCGTCGACATAGATAACATGCAAGGGGTGTTGGGTTTAAAGACTTATGTTCCCATTACAAAAGAGCTTGAAAGTTTCAGAGCTAGATGGCAAACAAAATTTCGACAAGACAATCCAACTATCCCTAGTGTTAAATTGGATGTTTTTGGATTGTGGGCGTATGATGCTGCTTGGGCACTAGCCGTGGCAGTTGAGAAGGTTGGAACAGCAAACTTCCGCTTCCAGAAGATGAATGATTCTGGCAATTCCACTGGTTTGGAGAGATTAGAGGTCTCTCAAAGTGGTCCTGAACTTGTCCGAGAATTATCAGGTACAAGATTCAGAGGTCTTTCAGGAGATTTCAGCCTTATTAATAGGCAACTAAAATCATCAACTTTTCAGATTGTTAATGTGAACGACAATGGGGAAAGAGGGATTGGGTATTGGACACCCAAAAATGGACTTGTAAGAAACATTAAATCGAACAAACGTACAAGCAGACATTCTACTTCGAAAGCCAATCTTGGACCTATTATATGGCCTGGGGACAGCACCTCGGTTCCAAGGGGTTGGCAGATTAGTAAGAACCGGACCTTAAAAATTCTAGTCCCGGTGAAGATAGCGTATCATGAATTTGTAACTGTAAAACATGATTCTAGAACTGGCACAACTAGTTTCAGTGGATACTGCATAGATGTCTTTAACGCTTTGATAGAGGCATTGCCGTACCCAGTTCCTCATGAGTTTCTTCCCTTTGAGGAGCCTAATGGTGAAAGAGCTGGAAGTTACAATGATATGGTCTATCAAGTAGCTCTCCGGGTAAAACCTCTTATTCTACGAGTTCTTCTTTCTTTTTTCCCCTATTATTTTACAGTTTATTCCATCGACATTATGTAAACATTTCCACTTTTACTTGACAGAAGTATGATGCTGTGGTTGGAGATATTACCATTAGGGCAAATAGATCCTTGTATGTTGACTTTACATTGCCGTACACAGAAGCGGGGGTATCAATGGTTGTGCCTGCCAAAGGAAACACTGGTGCGAAAAACACCTGGGTGTTCTTGAAGCCTTTGACCTGGGACCTTTGGGTAACCAGCTGCTGCTTTTTTATTTTCATTGGTTTTGTGGTCTGGTTTCTTGAACACCCAAAAAACAAAGACTTTCAGGGGCCTCCACATCACCAAATTGGCACAAGCTTTTGGTTCTCCTTCTCAACCTTGTTTTTCGTACATCGTAAGTTCCCCTCATGTTAATCATTCTTTAGTGATCATTGATAGTGTAGAGACAATTGATATGCGCTCTATGAACTAAGCAAAGCAATTGTTTTTTCGACGACTCGTTAATGCCGTATCTGTTTTGAAAATTTGAAACAGGGGAGCTAGTGTTGAGCAACTTGGCTAGATGTGTAATGATCGTATGGTGCTTTGTTGTTCTCATACTAACGCAAAGTTATACTGCCAGTTTAACGTCAATATTAACAGTCCAGCAGCTCCAACCAACCGTCACTGATGTAAACACGCTCATTAAGAATGGGGACAAGGTTGGCTACCGACGAAATTCTTTTATTTATGGGATTCTGAAGCAGGTGGGATTTCAGGATGATAAACTTAGGGCCTATTATTCTAGAGAAGAATTGGATAAACTTCTTCAAGACGGGAGTGAAAACGGAGGTATCTCCGCTGCTTTTGATGAAACGCCCTACATGAAACTTTTTGTTTCAACTTATTGTTCAAAATATACCATCGTCGAGCAAACATTCAAAACTGATGGTTTTGCATTTGTAAGTCCACTTGTTCTCTTACTGGGCTTCTCTCCCTTAACTAGTACATGTTTTCTGATGTGTGATTTTTTTTTCCGCAGGTCCTTCAAAAAGGTTCGCCTCTCACGCGTGATTTTTCAACTGCAATCACTAAAGTGCACGAGGGAGATAAAATGAAGGCCATCGAAGATAAGTGGTTGAAGAAAAATGAAAGTTGTTCAAACTCCGACACCGTGGGAAGTTCCAACACTCTTAGTCTTGATAGCTTTTGGGGCCTCTTCATCGTTGCTGGTGTTGTTTCATCACTGGCAGTCCTCATATTTACAGCTATGTTCCTCTATGAGCATAGCCACATCTTGACACGCGCAGATACAGAAGCCTCATTTAGGACAAGAATTCAGGAAATATTAAGAGTATATTACGGAAAAGACCTGACTTCGGATATATCTAGGAAGAGCACGCTGCAAGATAGTGATCATGGTATAGCTGTGGCTGAATCTTCACCAAACAGCAGCCGTCCCCCAAGGTCATCATCAAGCTCTCCCGACCCCACTGGACCGCACATTGTTCATCAAGAGCTGGTGGGAACTCCTAATTCTTCCGTGCATGGTGGTGATCTGAGTCCCAATGGTCAAGCAACCCAAGACAGTAGTACTCATGAATATGGTATTGAGTTAACTTCCTCCCCAAGTGGTGAGTGACAGAACTAAACCCTAAATTAGAATGGACCATTGACCAAGAAAACTATTGATTATTGTGTCAATATATATTCTCCCTGTTGCAGTCCTATTGTATTAGAAATGTGATTGTGTAAATTCTAGTGTATATAGGAATATCTTTGTATATTCACTTTAGTAGTTACAGTCCTATTGTATTAGGAATGTGATTGTGTAAATTCTACTGTATATAGGAATATCTTTGTATATTCACTTTAGTAGTTAAATTTCTGTTAGAATTGTAATCATATTAGAATAATGATTTAACCTATCATACTACTATAAATAAAGGGACAATGGGATGATACAACACACATAATTACATCTGTGAAATCCATTTCCTGGATTGCACTGTTATAATCTACATATTTGTATTGTTGAGATTTTATATTATTTTTTGAGAAATTATATTAAATTATTTAGATTTAGATTTTAATTAAATTAGTTACGAAGTTTGAAGTTTGGAAAGTAATTATCTAAAATTCGTTGACCTTTCAAGGTCACAAGTAACGTATTTGAATAGATCTTGAAACTACGAACGCATAGGTGGAAGTCATTTGCGAGTCCGAATTATAACAGTATAGATACAAACATTTGAAGTTGTATTACTAAACTATAGATTTTAAATTTATTTTAAACTCCCACAGAAAGAGGCCAACCATATTTATGCGAGTTAAGGGAACCAATCAGAAAAAGGAAGGAGGAAAAGCAGAGAGGGGAGGAAACACACAAGCAACCTTGACCCGATTTCAAACCCCGACCCAGTTCCTTGACCCGGTTGTATCTCTTCCGTCTGACGTCTGATTAAGGTGATTTTGGTGTCCATAGAAAGCCCTTGGCGAACCCAACATCTTTGTGGTATTATATTTCTCAATTTGTAACCCAATTTTACAAACTGAAGCCACAAAGTCCACGGTTTTCCGGCAGATTTCTCATTTTTTTCGTTGAATCCGACAATGATTACCGTTGACCACCACCACCAAAAGACTTTCCTCAACCTCAGGAAGAAAGCTCATGCATTGGTTGGGGTGTCGTAGTTCGTTTTGGCATCGAATCAAGAACACTCAATTCTAGGGTTCCAGCCATTCGTGGGCGATTTGAGGTATTTTCCGGCCAAACTGGCCTTAGTCACAGCTATGAAACTTGCTCTACTCATTGAGATCTACATTTCTGTAAAATTTGGTAATTTTTAGAGTTAGTTGGAAAATCGGGTTTCTGTTCGCCGGAAACCGTCACCTGCGGCGGCGCCTAGCCAGTGGGCCACCGATGCTATCTTAAGCTAAATTGATGTCCTTATATCAGATTTGATATCCGTATGGTGTGGTTTTATTGTTTAAACATAGTTTCATGACGATACATCACTTGATCATTGGATGAATCGCCAATTTGACTGTTGGATCGTCACCAAACCCTAATGAGTTATAGAAGATAATATTTGAGGATAACTGGAACTGACGGATCAGGAATCCGACATACGGATCTTCCCGGATTAGATTTCTAAGTTAGTAAAATTAATTATTAACCGTCACCTAATTCTAGTAATTGGCGGAGATTCGACCGTCGAATCGCGATGATATTTTAGTATGTTGTTCTTTGAGCATATTGTGGACCTTAGGAAGTTACGGATCTAGCTTATGATGTGCGGATCTTCGGGATTAAATTGCTAGGGTGTGGACCCCACCGTTGACGTTTGGTCAACAAGTCTTGAACCATTTGAATTACTAAAATTAGTATTACTAGATACTCAATGAAGCTTTGCGGACTTGTCTCAGCGAATGACTTTAATATATGTGATATGGTGATTACCCGATTCTTTATATTAATATCATTTGTGGATTTGACATGGTTTTACAAATATATTTTCTGTTAAAATGTGATTCTTTTATAATTGGCCATCGATCTATTTTTATTAAATGTGATTTGATTCATGGATTGGTAATATTTGTGAAAAAAGAAATTCAAATTGCGTAAATTGAGGGCTAGTAGGAGACTATGACTAATAATGACCTTGCTTGGTTAATCCGCATTGGGGGGTCATTAGTAGTGGTCCTGCTTAGTTAATCCGCATTGGGGGACCATACTATATATGGATCGCGCTTGGTTAATCCGCGTTGGGCGATTCTTATGGCCATTTATACTTAGGGGTGATCATGCTTGGTTAATCCGCGTTGGGTGATCACTGCCCAACAGTTATATAGGTGTGACTCTGCTTGGTTAATCCGCGTTGAGGGGTCACTACCTACCTGATTATCTCGACCTTGCTTGGTTAATCCGTATTAAGGGGGTCACTAGTGGTCCTGCTTGGTTAATTCGCATTGGGGGACCATACTATATAAGGATCGCGCTTGGTTAATCCGCGTTGGGCGATCCTTATGGCCATGTATGCTTAGGAGTGATCATGCTTGGTCAATCCACAGTAGGTGATCACTTCCTAACAGCTGTAAGAGTGACTCTACTTGGTTAATTCGTATTGGGGGGTCACTGCCTACTTGGTTACTTTCTCAGGGGTGGCTCTGCTTGGTTAATCTGCTTTGGGGGGCCACTTCCTGTTTGGTTACTTATGTAGGCTTTGGCCGAATTGCATCCCTCTAGCCTTAGTCTTTAATGTACATATGAACGATGATTTTTGAGAATCTTATGGTTTGAATTAGAAAAGTCGTTGGATGTCTGGGTGACTCATTCGGAGTTTTCAGGGGCTTGATTATGATTTCATAAAGCATGGTTATATACTTGATGTTTATAGATTGTGATTGATCGTTAATTTTTATTCAATTTCACATACTTGTATTATTGTCACTCACCCGCGCTTCGCAGCTTATCCAAGTTCTGATTTGCCCAGTGCACCATTTCCATGATGTAGGCACTGATTTTACATGCGACAAGTCTGGGTAGATTACGAGAAACCGATTGATATTTTGGTTCTGTTGAGTGGTACGGAACTCGATGTGGTTGGATTCCGTTGAGTAGTTCAGAATCCTTATTTTTGCACATTTCCAAAAGGTTAGTCTAGAACCCTAGATTCGAGTGAATGAGAATTATCCACATTAGACCTTGTGAATATAAATTAGATTTGCCATGTTGTTACTCATAATCCAAGTAGGAAATTATATAGAGTTCTTTAATTAAATACGTGAAATGATATGTTATCGTATTGATTGATTAACGTAGTTAAAGGCTAAGATCATGCATCCTTGATTCATGAATGGATTAATTGACGGGATTGTGGGATGACGTTGGATATGATTGTTATTATTATGATTATTTTAGTTGATCAATGTGGCTTGAGAATAATATTGTGCTTCGTTGGTTATTGGATATGTTACATGTTGTGGATGGAGGTATCATGTTGAAAACATAGTGACTTATATGATGTATGGAACGGAAACCTTGAATGTCATGTGGGTTTGTTATGTAGCCACGAATCTAGTAATTCATGCTTGTTAAGTTCTAATAATTGATTGAGGAATGCTATGCTTTTCGATTTGAACGTACTGTGATAAACGTCGAAGTGTAATGAATAATGAACTACGAATGGATTGATCCCTATTTAGAGTATGTAGGCAGTCTAACAAGGATGTTAGATGCAGCTATAAAGTCTACGAAGAATTATTGCGCAATTGGATCTTAAGTTGTGTTTTGCCATTTTCCGAAGGCATGGTATGTTAGAGATATGGGTATTTGGTGATGTCACGTGTCAATCCTGGACGTATATAGGGATCGGGGCGTGACAACATCTTTCTCTTCTCTCTCGTGTCGCCGGCTTCTCTCTTTCTCTGTCCTAAATACAGTTTAGTCAAATAGGCCTACAATACTCCCTATATTGTTTTTCATCTTAATTAATGACTTATGACATTAACTAACAATTTTGCTAAGGAATCAAGTCTAAATTAGAAAGAAAAAAAAAACTTAGCATAATTAGGAATATTTCCATCTAACTTATCATGGGTCTATGTCAGGTGATAAATGAGAGAGAGAAATGCAATTATATTTTTAAATGAGAGAGAGAAATGCAATTATATTTTTTATTAATTTAAGTGTCTTTCAATAATTAGATACATCAACCCACTCATCATATAATAATCAGCAATGGAATATGAGTGTGTTGAGTAATCTCAACTACATTTCTTGAATTTTAACCGACCCTAAATTCCATATGCTAGAAGAAAGATGGCTTATTTTCATCCCTTCGCCATCTGGAGGTGATTGATTGTTTCTACGAAGAGAATGTCAGAATTTCGGCCCTTAAATTCAGTGTTCAAATATTGCGGCTTAAGAATGCCATCTTTTTCATCAATGCTCCCCAATTGACAAAGACATTATTCCGCACATGGGATCCTGTAACTTCACAATTCGCTGGTTTTTATGTGCTTCAAAATCTCTCCCTGCTCTTATCTTTTTCTGATGAGGTAAGCTAAATAAGATTATTGTATGACCGTTCCAGAAAATTACTCTTTCAGGCCCCTACAATATCCATGGATCATGAAGAAGAATCTTCCTTGGAGATATGCTAATGTTACTTACATATCATTACTTTGTAAGACCCTGTGTGTTTTAAAATTTTACTACCAACAGATTTAAGCTTGCGGTTTGTTGGTTGTAAATTTAGCAGCTTTCATCTCCATGCATGAACCTGAAGCTTTTCAGAAAGAATACGTTCTCCAAAGCTTGGTAATACCAGTGCCTCCATCCGCCACAAAACATGAGTGAGCCAAATGACAACTTCAAGGCCAACAACATATCCAATTTCAACACTCAGAACATCCAATTAATCTCATTACCTGAATTCAAATCGCTTCCACTTAACATTCAACTGCATTGGGTATCCGGACGGACATCCAATGCCTTGGTAGAATTTATTGGATCGCAGAATGAGAACAAACGTTCTTCAAGAAGCAGGGGATGGTATCCGTTATCTGATTGTATCCAAGGTTTAAAACCACTAATTTTGTGCAGTTGGCAACAGATTCAGGAAGCTGACCTTTGAATTTGATTTGATTTCCACTGACGTCTAGAGTTTCTTGGAACTATCCCACCGAGATTATTGCTTGAAAGAGAGAAGATATGGTATTCATCAAGAATTCACCAATGTCAGTCGGTATGCTAGAGCTACAATAAGTGACTTGTTTAATTCATACATGGCACCAGAAGGAAAAAATGAAATTGGTTTTTTCTTTTTGGAGGAAGTGTGAATTGAAAGTTCTGGCCAGCCCAAGAGATTTAGTTGAAAAAATGAAGCTACAATCTCCATGGATCACGAAGAACAAGCTTCATTGGAGGTAACTTTTTTTAGGTGACATTGTGTTGATACCAGTTAATCAAATTTTTTTACCGTCGCCAATTATGCAATTACTAAACTCTTAGAGCAAAACCCAGAAGTTGCATTTACCTTTCTGATACTGTAATCAAGGGTTTTCTCTCCCAAATTATTAGACTTAAGATGCTGAGGTGCCACTGACCTTTGATATTTTTGAGGTCAATACACTAGGAACTGAAGCGGTGGATGTAGCTAGGGTGAAACTCTATTCTTGACTCACTACATCTACCACATTAATAGACTTGTGAGACCGAAGGTGTGCCACATCAACACACAAACAAAATTATTGATTAAATTCAAACGGAAAGATCACATTTGATGTGCGGTGGTCGAAGTTAATTATATTTATCGTTTTTCATTGTTAGGGACCAAACTGAGGAGTTTGGTCAAATCAAAATATTGCATTAGTTAATTCTCTTCCTGTATACAAATTACGAAAAACCATTCACGCTTGTTTTTTAGGAATGAGGATGAAACTGTTAAACGTGAGTCGGTATATAAGGGAAAAAAGGAATGTAAAATATTGTAAATATTAGGAGTCCTTTATTTGGCAGGATATTGTTTGTATCCTTTATTTATTTCCTTATGGAATAAAGATTGTATATGTATATTAGAGATGGCAACGGTTTGATTTGGGAACGGAAATACTGTATCCATCCTCATAACCACAAAAACTAACCATATTCATAACAACAAATTAACTGTCGGGGATTATCCATAACCATACCTACCGGGTAACGGATTCCCTATCGGTTAACGGTTAAATCCCTCTTTGTTAATAAAAAATATATATTCATTCAATTGACGTATGATAATTTAGTAAATATTAATTTCGTCATTAAATATTTGATGTATAAAATGATTTAATGAATGGATCTTGTGAAGCATAAAAATTAAAGCTAAACGTTGATAATGTTGGTTTGATCTTTGATATCTCTCATAAGTATCATTAAATTCTCATAGATTTTGATTCATATTAAAACTTTTGAACTTTTCCACAAAATGTAAGTTCTGTATTGTCAAGATAATGAATTGAGTGAATAATAAATATATATATATATATAAATATATTTTAATAATTTAATATTATATATAATATATATTATTTGGTTTGGATTTGGAGATAAATATAGATTGAGAACCCCTACAACCATATCCAGAACTATTACCGAATAATAATCACGGTTTTTCTCCATACCCAAAATATATCCGAATTTTCGTATCCAGATC
Organism: Pyrus x bretschneideri; assembly: GCF_019419815.1. Taxonomy (NCBI): domain Eukaryota; kingdom Viridiplantae; phylum Streptophyta; class Magnoliopsida; order Rosales; family Rosaceae; genus Pyrus; species Pyrus x bretschneideri. The sequence continues at coordinate 3,313,305 of NW_025999390.1, read as the reverse complement.
CAATTCATTCAGACAATTATCCACGATTATCGGGTTTAACGGTAACCATCTTTTCTTTTCACAGTAACTCATCCAAACTCAGCACCAAACTCATCCAATTAACCTAATCGTATTAAAAACCTAGCAAATCTCCATAGAATTAAGTACAGTTGGCACTAAATTATCCATCTTTTCTTTTCACAGTAAAGCAATGAGAAGACCATGAGCAAGTAAATCTGGACCACTACGACCAAAATTCCAGCAATCAACAAAACCTAGATCAACCCACCAACCACAATCAACTGTCCAATATTTTGCATTTACCATAAATAGAAGAAGAAGAAAAAAAGGAAAAAACCATACATAAATTAATTACTGGATTTTCCTCTGTTTTTTTGTTAACCTTCGTTGGGGTGGTTTCAGGTCTGAAGTTTTGGTCCGACCAGGAATTTTGGAAAGAGAAGGAGAGAGAGAGATAGAGAGAGAGAGAGAGAGTTGGGCGCTGCTGGTTGTTCGGAGAGCAAGGCAAGGAGAGGTTTGAGAGAAACAAAAGGGTTTGTGAGACAAACAGAAACGGAAATAAGAGTCCAGAAGAGAGAGAGGCTGTGGTTCACGAAGAAGAGAAGACACGCGTGGAAAAGGAGGGCAAACGCGTGGCAAAGCCGAAAATCCTCTCCCCTCTCCCCTAAATCCCGGCGAACCTCTCCCTCAAAGTCCAACCCGTACCCTTCTGCCCCCCTTCCCTCTCTCCCCCCAATTCCAAGTCCAGACGAAATATCGTTCTGAAGTAATAAGTCCAGTGGCAATCTTGTAAATAAAGCGAAATTTGGGCTGAAATCAAACAAGTGGTAATTTTGTAAATAAACTGAAATTAACTTAAAATTGCGAGAAATTTTTAGTTGTGACGGAAACACAAGTGATACTAGGGCTGGAAAAAAATCCCAAAAATCCCAAACCAAACCGAAAAAATCCCGATCCCAAACCAAAAAAATCCCAAACCAAAATTCCCGAAATTTTCGGTATGTAATCCCGAACCAAACCGAAATTTTCGGTATGGGATTCGGTATTCCATCTCCATTTTTTCGGTATTCCCATACCGAATTGAAATAAAAATTATATATATATATATAATTTTTTTTATTATAAGAGAATTATTTCAACCGTTCATTGTTTTAGATTTAATATGTGTATATATATATATATATATATATATACAATTACCAACAAGAAGGGAGCAACCACAAGCATCAACAAGATCAAGGGGACGAAGGGGCCGAAGAGGCCAACAATATTTATAGACTTTAAGCTTTGCTTTTTAGCTTTTGGTTTGTAACTTAATTATTGAAATTTTGGCTCATAACTAATTTTTTTGATTTTGGGTTTGTTACTTTATTTATAAACCTTGGGTTGTAACTAATATTTTTGCTTTTGAGTTTGTTACTTTATTTATTACTTTATAATATGTCAAATTTTAGCCTAAAAACATAATATGTCAAATTTTAGTCCAAAAGCCCAAAAACATTTCGGGATTCCCGATTTGTCCCGAAATCCCGAAATTATTTCGGGATTCCCGAAAATTGGGATTCCCGAAAATTTGGTTTGGGATTGGGATTGAATTTGGAATTCCCAAAAATTTCGGTTTGGGAATCGGGACAATGGTTTTGGTATGGGATCCCATACCGAACCACCCCTAAGTGATACACCACATATTTTAATAGTAGTGGTGAGAAATTTTACTTTTTAAGTTATTAATTTTTTAGCACACATATCCCAAAATTTGTATAATGACACGTGGTGTAACACCTTGTGTACCGATCACACTGAAAAAACTCTCCAAAATTGCACAGTGCCACCTTGCCCCTTACTTAAGACTAAGGTAATGGGAAATTTCTTTGAAATACCTCCTCATCAGAAGTCAGCGAATCAGCAGTAGGGGACATTTCTTCTTCGTTTGAATTTTCAAATGGACTGTTATATTGAACATCCTACTGATTATCATCTTATAAATAAGTTTCTTAGCCTCCCTCACCCCCGGCCATGAATTCCAAACCATCCAAGAGAGAGTATTCAAACATGACAAAAAACCCTATGATCAAATATATTTTTGATTAATGTAAGTGTCTTTCAATAATTAGATACATTAACCCACTCATCATATAATAATCAGCAATGGAATATGAGTGTTTTGAGTAATCTCAACTGCATTTCTTGAGTTTTAACTGACCCCAAATTCCATATACTAGAAGAAAGATGACTTATTTTTAGCCACGTGTCTTGGAACTCGATTTTTAAATTTCTTTTTACTCTATAATTTAAAAGTTATCATTTTACTCTCTGAAACTCAAAATTCGTTTCATCTTGCTGCCAGGAACTCAATTTTGATCTCAGTTTGCCCCTTGAAACTTGAAAGTTGTCTGCTTGCAACTCAAAATTCTCTCTCCATTGCCTTAGATTTGTTAATTTTTTATGTGGGTTTGATTTGGATGAGTCGGGCTAATCAATTTTTTTTTCATCTATTCAATTTCTTTTAAACTTAATTTTCTCTAATTGTTGAATGTTGACGCATAATGAAATTTATAATTATATTTATTGCACATGTAACATAGTCTTAGTAAGTGTTGATCCCACATATATTTTAGAAAGCGTATTTAAAAATAAGCCAAGAAAGATTAGATAAAGCGTTAAAGTGCAATTAAAACTACAGAGCTAGACAAGTCTTTTCACACATAAAAAGGATAAAATTAAAGAAAAACTAATGAAAAAGGCTTGAAAACTTTGAGTTTTAACCGAAATGACAAAAAAGGTGTTGTAGTTAATAATACCATGAATGACTTTTTAAAGTAAAAATGTCATTAACGTTAAAAGTGAATAATAGCAGAAGTGTTTGGTTAAAACTCTCTAAATTTAAGTCTAACAAAATTGAAACAATAGAAAAATTAAAGGAGAAGATGATTGTTCATCATCTTCTTCCCCTCCCACCCGAGGCGGGTGAACTTTGACCACCTTTTGAACCCCAAACCTGGGCTTTTATTACTACTATCACTTGACCACAATAGCTTGGGAAATGCAGTAGTTATCCTGTTATTCTTGCTGCTTAAACTGCTTCTGCTTTGAGGAGCTGAAGTAGTTAAATTCTGAAACGGGATTAATAAACTTTGATTTAAAATCTAAAATGGTCTGTGGATGTCCATATCAATTGGGAAATTTTGGGTTTAAGGGTGAAGGAAATGGAGTCACTGTTTTTTCTTGGAATTTGAAGGAAATATTCATGGAAGCAATCAAGCTTTACTATCCATTTTGCACTCCTACTGTGTAAGATGGGTTTGTAGACAGTGGATTATAATGGAGTTATGGCTCCACGAGGAGGGCACGGTATTGGTTGATGCAGCCATGACAGAGATAACAAAAAAGAAACTACCTCAAATTGACAAAGACATTATTCCGCACATGGGATCCTGTAACTTCACAATTCGCTGATTTTTATGTGCTTCAAAATCTCTCCCTGCTCTAATATTTTTCTGATGAGGTAAGCTAAATAAGATTATTGTATGACCGTTCCAGAAAATTACTCTTTCAGGCCCCTGGAAGCTACAATATCCATGGATCATGAAGAAGAATCTTCGTTGGAGGTAAGCTAATGTTACTTACATATCATTACTTTGTAAGACGCTGTGTGTTTTAAATTTTTACTACCAACAGATTTAAGCTTGCGGTTTGTTTGTTGTAAATTTAGCAGCTTTCATCTCCATGCATGAACCTCAAGCTTTTCAGAAAGAATACGTTCTCCAAAGCTTGGTAATACCAGTTCCTCCATCCCTCGCAAAACACGAGTGAGCCAAATGACAACTTCAAGGCCAACAACGTATCCAATTTCAACACTCAGAACATCGCAATTAATCTCATTGCCTGAATTCAAATCGCTTCCATTTAACACTCAACTGCATTGGGTATCCAGAAATCCAATGCCTCGGTAGAATTTATTGGATCGCAGAATGAGAACAAACCTTCTTCAAGAAGCAGGGGATGGTATCCGTTATCTGATTGTATCCAAGGTTTAAAACCACAAATTTTGTCATTAAATATTTGATGTATAAAATGATTTAATGAATACATCTTGTGAAGCCCTTTCATCTTAAACCCATACCCAAACACTCATATTCTTCCTTGCTTCTTCCCAGGCCCCGTGTCCCCACCTATTTCCGTCTATCTCGTCCCGCAAACCTCTCCTTCGACCACCTTTCCAACCACATCCCCTCCCCCGTGGATCCACTCTCATCCCCTTCTCCGTCCGCCCCACCCCAATCTCACAATTTGTATAGTGACTACAAAACCAGAAGTTATTAACTTTTTAGCACACATATCCTACAATTTGTATAGCGACACATAATGTAACACCTCGTGTGTACCGATCACACTGAAAAAACTCTCCAAAACTGCACAGTGCCACCTTCCCTCTTACTTAAGACTAAGGTAATGGGAAATTTCTTTGAAATACCTCCTCATCAGAAGTCAGCGATTCAGCAGTAGGGGACACTTCTTTGTTTGAATATTCAAATGGACTGTTGTTATATTGAAAATCCTACCGACTATGAATATTCAAATTCAGCAGTCAGCGATTCATCATCTTATAAATAAGGTTCTTAGCGTCCTTCACCCCCGGCCATGAATTCCAAGCCATCCAAGAGAGAGTATTCTAACATGACAAAAAACCCTATGATCAAACCCGTCTTTCTTTTCTTCCTGTTCTTTAAAATTTTCTTCGTCGGGGCACAAAACACAACATTAATCCCAGTACATGTGGGAGTGGTTCTTGACTTGGACACCGGGTTTGGGAAAATGGAGATGAGCTGCATTGACATGGCCCTTGCCGACTTCTACGCCTCTCATGCAGACTACAAAACCAGGCTGGTCCTACACAAAAGGGACTCTGCAGAAGATGTTGTTGTTGCAGCTACTGCAGGTTCTTTCTCTACCTCTTCTCTTTTTTGTGTGTTCTCGTAAATATGTTTCACTATCTATTAGAATATTAAAGGTGTTGATTCCCAATTGGTTCAAATGGTCGGGGTCTTCCATGTTATTTGGTGTGGTTCGTTACTTTCACTTGGAGATGCTAAATGTCTGTGATCTGTCACAACCTTGGTGTATTCCGCTCAGCACGACCAAGGATGAGCCAGTATGGCTTGTGGGAAATTTAAATATTAATTATTTGATTTTTGATATTGAATGAAAAAAAAAATTAACCGGTGGCTGTTTCTTCTTCTATTAAGTGCTGTGTCTGAGGAATGTTTTTTTTTTTTTTTTTTTTTTTTGGTCAAACGATAGATTTTGTCAGATTAGGTATTAGATTAACTACTGGCAGGGTTTGAACCCGCGTTGTTATGCAAATACTCTACACCTTTTCACCGGCCACTTACGTATGAGGAATGTTGTTAATTAGTGTTGTTTTGTTGAAGTGGCTGCCCTTTGGCTTGCTACTGTTTTTTGGCTGCCGTCAAATTTTTTTCTGTTCATACAAGCTATCTTCGCATTTCAAAAAAAAAAAAAAAGTTTGTTAGTTTTCTCCAAGTTTTTCATTAGAACATTGCATCCAGACAAGCCTCAATCTCCAAGTTAGTTTTCTACAACTGTACACAATAATTTTTTTGTTGATGTTTTACATAAGTTTGTTGTTATAACATAAATGAACTGTTATAATACTTCTTTTTATATATATATATGCTATCAACTTTCGAGTTTCGTTAACTAACAAGTGCATGCTGTTCTTGTTCTTCTTCAATTCATATATCCTTAATTTTGTTTGTTTTCTGAAATTGCTTCAACGTGGCTCATCCAAGGATCTGGTTGGGTTGGATTTGTATCGTGATCAACCATTATAATTTTCCAGAAATGCTTATTTCTGGCTGATGTTACATCAGAGTTTAATTAATTTCCATTTGTCACCTTTGAAACAGCTCTAGACTTGATAAAAAATGAGAAAGTGCAAGCCATCATAGGGTTAGAATCATCAATGCAAGCCAGCTTTGTAATTGAGCTTGGAGACAAAGCTCAGGTGCCCATAATATCATTTTCCGCGACAAGCCCTTCTCTTCAGGGTTCATACTTTTTCCGAATTGCGCAGAATGACTCATCTCAAGTTAAAGCCATTAGTAGTGTCATCCAGGCCTTTGGTTGGACTGAAGCAGTGCCCATCAGTGTTGACAATGAGTTCGGAAAGGGAGTAATACCTTACCTGACTACTGCTTTGCAAGCAGTTGGTGCTCGTGTGCCCTACTGGAGTTTCATTCCTTCAACCGCCACGGATGAGGAAATTGTTGCAGAGCTTCGCAAGTTGATGTCAATGCGAACCAGGGTCTTCATAGTGCATATGTCCCCTTATCTTGGCTCTCAGTTTTTCTCAAAAGCAAAAGACTTTGGCATGATGGATGAAGGCTATGTTTGGATAATGACAAATGGGATGACTAACAGTTTTATTTCCTCGAGTTCTTCTGTCGACATAGACAACATGCAAGGGGTGTTGGGTTTAAAGACTTATGTTTCCATTACAAAAGAGCTTGAAAGTTTTAGAGCTAGATGGCAAACAAAATTTCGACAAGACAATCCAACTATCCCTAGTGTTAAATTGGATATTTTTGGATTGTGGGCGTATGATGCTGCTTGGGCACTAGCCATGGCAGTTGAAAAGGTTGGAACAACAAACTTCCGCTTCCAGAAGATGAAAGATTCTGGCAATTCCACTGGTTTGGAGAGATTAGAGGTCTCTCAAAATGGTCCTGAACTTGTCCGAGAATTATCAGGTACAAGATTCAGAGGTCTTTCAGGAGATTTCAGCCTTGTTAATAGGCAACTACAATCACCTACTTTTCAGATAGTCAATGTGAACAGTAATGGGGAAAGAGGGATTGGATATTGGACAACCAAAAATGGACTCGTAAGAAACATTAAATCGAACAGAAATACAAGCAGACACTCTAATTCTAATGCCAGTCTTGGACCTGTTATATGGCCTGGAGACACCACCTCGGTTCCAAGGGGTTGGCAGATTAGCACGAATGGGACCTTAAAGGTTCTAGTCCCGGCGAAGCTAATGTATGATGAATTGATAAATGTAACGTATGATTCTAGAACTGGCACAACCAATGTCACTGGATACTGCATAGATGTCTTTACCGCTGTAATAGAGGCATTGCCATACCCTGCTCCTTTTGAGTTTCATCCCTTTGCAAAGCCTAATGGTGAAAGAGCTGGAAGTTACAATGATATGATCAAGCAAGTAGTTCTCGGGGTAAAAACTCTTATTCTACGAGTTCTTCTTTCTTTTCCCCCCACTATTTTACAGTTTATTCTATCGACATTATGTAAACATTAGCACTTTTACTTGACAGAACTATGACGCTTTGGTTGGAGATATTACCATTAGAGCAAATAGATCCTTGTATGTTGACTTTACATTGCCGTACACAGAAGCGGGGGTATCAATGGTTGTGCCTGTCAAAGGAAACAAGGGTGCTAAAAACACCTGGGTGTTCTTGAAGCCTTTGACCTGGGACCTTTGGTTAACCAGCTGCTGCTTGTTTATTTTCATTGGTTTTGTGATCTGGTTTCTTGAGCACCCAAAAAACAAAGACTTTCAGGGGCCTCCACATCACCAAATTGGCACAAGCTTTTGGTTCTCCTTCTCAACCATGTTTTTCATACATCGTAAGTGCCCATCATGTTAATCATTCTTTAGTGATCACTGATGCTGTAGAAACAATTGATATGCACTCTATGAACTAAGCAAAGCAATTGTTTTTTTCGATGACTCATTAATGCCATATCTGTTTTCAACTTTTGAAACAGGGGAGCTAGTGCTGAGCAACTTGGCTAGATTTGTAGTGATCGTATGGTGCTTTGTTGTTCTCATACTAACGCAAAGTTATACTGCCAGTTTAACGTCAATATTAACAGTCCAGCAGCTCCAACCAACCGTCACCGATATAAACACGCTCATTAAGAATGGGGACAAGGTTGGCTACCTACGAGGTTCTTTTATTTATGGGATTCTGAAGCAAGTAGGATTTCAGGATGATAAACTTAGGGCCTATTATTCTAGAGAAGAATTGGATAAACTTCTTCAAGATGGGGATGAAAACGGAGGTATTTCTGCTGCTTTTGATGAACCGCCCTACATGAAACTTTTTGTTTCAACTTATTGTTCAAAATATACCATTTTCGAGCCAACATTCAAAACTGATGGTTTTGCATTTGTAAGTCCTCTTGTTCTCTTTCTGGGCTTCTCTCCTCTAACTAGTACATGTTTTCTGATGTGGGGATTTTTTTTTTTTTGGTTGGGTTACATGCAGGTCTTTCAAGAAGGTTCGCTTCTCACGCGTGATTTTTCAGATGCACTCACTCAAGTGCGCGAGGGAGATAAAATGAAGGTCATCGAAGATAAGTGGTTCAAGAAAAATGAAAGTTGTTCAAAATCCGACACCGTGGGAAGTTCCAACACTCTTGGTCTTGATAGCTTTTGGGGCCTCTTCATCGTTGCTGGTGTTGTTTCATCACTAGCTATCCTCATATTTACAGCTATGTTCCTCTATGAGCATAGCCACATCTTGACACGCGCAGATACAGAAGCCTCGTTTTGGACAAGAATTCATGAAATATTAGGAGTATATTACGGAAAAGACCTGACTTCGGATATTTCTGGGAAGAGCACGCTGCAAGATAGTGATCTTGGTATAGCTGCTGCTGAATCTTCACCAAACAGCAGCTGTCCCCCAAGGTCATCATCAAGCTCTCCCGACTGGGTTGGACTGCACCTTGTTCATCAAGAGCTGGTGGGAACTCCTAATTCTTCCGTGCATGGTGGTGATCTGAGTCCGAATGGTCAAGCAACGGCAACCCAAGACAGTAGTACTCATGAATATGGTATTGAGTTAACTTCCTCCCCAAGTGAGAGAGACAGACCTAAACCCTAAATTAGAATAGACTATTGCCCAAGAAAGCTATTGATTCAGAGTAAATTATTTTGTAAATATATATTCTCCCTATATTGTTTTTCTTATCTTAATTGATTATTTATGACATGCAAGGGGAGTTGAAGAGATTGATGCCTTCCCTCATCACCCGCCACTTGCAAGAATTTATATGCAGCCAGAGACAAGTTCTCTGCAGGGCTATGTTCTCCCTGAATCTCCGCCTAACATTTTGAAAACTCTTCGACTGTATACCACATTAGTCGCTAAAATTTTTCACTGCACAAAATGGCTGGAGGTGGCCGAAAAATGGCCTGAAAGACTACCGTCCATTGAAAAACTGGTAACTCGCCGGAATTTATGGGCAAACTTTAAACGTCCATAACACTTTGTCAATACTCAACCAAATTGAGTAATTCAAAAATGAAAATCATATCTTGGAATGAGACGAACAGATTGGTACCTTTCCCGATGGCTAACTCGCAGTGGTTTGGTCGGAAAATGGTCTGGAAGGTCACGGGTTCGTCAGAAATTGGGCAAACTTTAAATCGTTGTAACTTTCTCATTTTTCAACCAAATCACACGATCCAAACATGAAAATTCATCTACACATCATGAGGAATCAATTTATACCTATTTTGAGTCCAGAAGATGGCTGAAATTTTTCTGAATCAGGCCTAGAAGTCTCGGCCCAAAACCTCGTTCTTCGAACTCGTGTTTCGGGTTCGTTTTCATTGAAACAAAAACCACAACAGAGTTTATGGTGGTGAGGACATGCAGATAATGGTGGTTTTGGTGTTCAACAAGCCAAAATTTTGGTGGTGGTGATGGTTTGTTTCACAGAGAAAGGGAGAGCCGAGAGAGAATGAGACAACTCTCGAGAGGAAGAGGGAACGGGGAGAGAAAAAGGAGGAGAGAGAGTTCCAGAATTTTTTGGGTGCCCACGTGGCACGCACCCAATGGTTTGACAAAAATATCACATGTCCAATTAATTATCAATTTACCAAAATATCATCGACGTTCAAAACCTTATAAAATCTTCGTTATTATTCCAAATTACGTTCTGTTTGTGCCCACACGTTTGTCTCGACGAATACTATCAAATATATAAAGATAAGTGAAAATATACGTAGGGATGAAATACGCCGTAAATATAAAAGTGTCAAAACTAAGAATACGAAATACGTAATTTTAAATAGTGAAATCCGGGAACAGGATTTCACACAAAAGGATGGGATCTCAAGTCACATGCATTCGGATAAAAATATGCGTCACCAATAGCAAATAAGCATATTACTTAATCAACACTTAATTGATAATTCAATCATGAACAATTGCATCATTTATTTTGTACAATTTAATTTAGATATTTAGTCTCTCTAGCATTACCTAAAACAAACAATTTGAATCCACTAGGAACAGTTAGAAATACGAGGTTAAATTTTAGATTTTTAGCACCTTGCATTGAAGATAGCCTAATTACCTGGATATATTCAATTCCCTTTGTGTATTTTGTGATTGGGTATCTAATTCCCTTGATATATAAAACAGTGTCTCCTAATAATTTGCTCCTTTTAGTTTCTTATCTCAAACTCAACTGTAAAAGTAACCTAAAACCAGTGGGATATGTATATCCCAAAAGTCAAAGCAGTACCCGTTAAAACGCACCTGACCAAGTATCATACGTTAAACGAAGCTAGGTCAGGAGACTAGGACGACCTTCGGGGCCATGGATCACACAAGACCCTTGATGGAGGTATGAACTTTGCTATTTGATTCGTCCCACACAGCACAATTTTCTGTTTTGAAAGTTAAAAGAAGTTCAACTTACCTGGGGTAATTCTAGGGATTGCAACGGGACAGATTAGGTTCAGATGTGTTATCCACATAACTGAACCCGTTTGTTTTCTCGGTACCCGAAACCGTAAAAAACCCGAACGAGTATTCCCCGTAACCAAATTCGTTGGGTAAAGGACTCCCCATAAGGTAACGGTTTTTCCGTTATGAACCGACCAAGAATTACGCACCACACTAAGTTTGAAAAATAATCCTACACCCCAATATCAGGCATCCAATTAAGCAGAGCCCCTTACAAGTTATGGCAATTATAATGTGATGATAACATCAAGAACCACTAACAAGTAACAAACGTTTAATTTAATTTCTGGTCCTTAATTGGTACACCCTCATATCCTTTACACCTTAAAACACGCATACAGACAGAGAAGAAAGAGAAGGATTAGCTATTAGCTACTGATGCTGAAGCCGTAGTAAATGTCACAACCCACACAAACATAACCAAAAATAAAAACCAAATTAAAGAAAAATAGAACCTAGCTAAGCTATAAGACAAAGAAGAAATCTCCTTAGATAAAAAAGACTTAATGATATGCACCATTGGTTGTTGGAAGATCTGACGACCACGCGGTAAACGCCGGGTTCCAGTAACCCATTTCGCCACCGCCAACCACCGGAGCCGAATCCAAAATCGATGACCAACAATGAAACCGTTTTGTTGGTGATGGCTTGGAGGTGGCTGATTTTGGTTGTTATTGTTTCTCCAGAAAGAGCTGCACAGACCAAGTGAAGGAGCTGCACAGAACAAATAGGATTCCTTCCCAAAATTGAAGTATTGAACCATTTTTCTAACCTTCGAGTTCTTCCAGATTTCATGATTCATTGAAACTTGAAATCATTAAAAATTTTAGAATAAAGATATAAACCATTGAAGTTTGCACTGCACTTTCAAGACCCCTGGAGTCTCCCAAGAAGTATTAAAGTTGCTGGAGAAAAAAAAAAAAAAGATTTCATTTTTTTATAAATAAAAATGTTTATATTTTTTATTAAAGAATGAAAACGGGACGGGTTCGGTACGGATTCAGAGCGGATACTCCTATAATCATAACCAAATCTGAAACAATTTATCCAACGGTTACCCATAACCGTAAAAAACCTGAAATTTGATCCCCGAAACAAAACTGTTTGGGTTAGTTACCTGCGGGGATCGAATTTGACAGATTAAATTACCATCCCTAGGTAATGCATTTGTTTGCATCAGGCCAATGGGGGCCAGATCAATGAAATACCTGATTGTGTTCTATCATATATTGTGTCTATTAACAACCAAAGATTTGGTTAGAACCCGCCTACTGTCGAAAAGATGGCTAATTTCCTGGGAATCAAGGAGAAATCTTAATTTCGATTTTCCCAACATGTTCAATCATGGTCTTCCTCCAGATGCACTAAAAAGTGATGCGCAGGCCGAAAGGTTCTTCCCCCACGGTAGATACTATGATCAGATTCATGAGGAATTTGCGAAACGAGTTCAACAATTCTTGCAGACTTTTCCAGGACCAAAGATAGATTCCTTGAGGACCACTCTCTATGATTGTTTTTATAAGTATGAACACATTTTTTATGATTGGTTTACTCTTGCATTTGGAAGGGGAGTTGAAGAGATGGATATGTTCCCACACCCGCGACTTACTAGACTTTATAGGCAGCCGGAGACGAGTTACTTGTTTCCCAAGTGGCTTTTACATATATCTAACAAAAAAACTGTTTCGAATTTGAAGTATTTATCTGTGCAGCGCTATGTGCTCCTTGAATCTCTGCCGCGATTGAACAATTTGAGAACTCTTCGACTGTATACTACATCAGTCGCTAAACTTATCGCATTCTAAATTTTTTATAGCGACGTTGGAAGAACTAAACCAAATGTTTACAATTGCACTATTGCGTATTATCCTGGTTGTGCAGACGTATTTACTACTACAGCAACAAAAGACACATCTACCCTTGAACGTCTTTAGCTTGTCTTAACCCATTCTAATCGAGATTCATGAGTATTGATTTTTCGTTACTTACAAATGATTAAGAATCGTTCGAGTGGTTATAATCATTTCCTGTATCTGAGTTGAGATAGGAAAATATTGCCATACGCTCCTAGTACAAGTTCATGTACAAGTGGAGATTTTGGTGATGTACGATGATTATTGATTGACTTCACAAGTCAATTCGTGTTCCGTTGGTCCAAATGGACAAGATTTTACACATCTTGGTAAAAGTGCCCAATCGTGAATCCATTGGATCTTCTGACATTTCAATCAATACCTACTATGACGGTAATTCCATTTTTACCCCTATGTACTGAAAGGCATTCCAATTAACCTTGGGTACATGTCTACCCTACTACACTTCGTATTGCCTTGAAAATGATGCACTGTCTAAGAGAATCGTTGACGTTGGAAGTGCAGTCGTGACCATTAATTACTCAATCACCCAAGAAATACTCAGTTGAACAAATCTTATCGTGGTGATTGATTATCTCGAAAACTACCGTTGTAGTTGATGTTATGCATTCGATCCAGTTTTCTCATACACTAGATTTGATGGGCTTGCTTTGATCCTCAAATTCTCGAGTATTTTTCTAGCCTTCTTGACGTAGTTACTTTTCACTAAGTTCTAGAGAACTTCACTATGGATTTACTTGCCAAGGCATTGCAGACTACGTTGGCTCAATTACATGGCAGGTGTGCCACTATTGTATCTCTTCGTGAAGCAAGTTTTACTACTAAGTTTTGGAGAAGTCTTCTTGAAGACCACATGTAGTAAGTTTTGTCGTCGGCTACATTTCACCCTCAGACTAACGGTTAGTCTGAATGATTTAACGGGACCTTCATGGTGTGTTACGTTTATATGCTCTATATTTGTAGCAAGATCGTATTAGACACTTATTTCTGTTAGAACTGCTTGTAACTACGGTTACAATTTTTGGTCTTGTTTGTGACACATTTGAGGCGTAGTTTGAAGATTCTTCTGTTAGCACTTGTTTGACAGAGGAGTTTTATGAACAAGTGTTCAATTGTGAGAGTTCACAATATAGAATTGTTTTATTGTTGTTGTTGCCAAGGGGGTAGTGTGTGAGCACGGTAGAGACTTGACCGGACGTTGTTTGTGTAATTCCCAATGGGGCATGATGGTAGTATTGCACCCTCGGAAATTTGTTACTTACTTATCATGATAATAGTGAGTTGTCGATATCGTGGGCTGCAGACCATAATATCAAGGACTTATTTATTGGATTCATTAAGCAAGTAAATAGGTAGGTCCTTTTACATTAGTGTACTTACTTGTGTTTGTTGTATTTTACCTATTTATTACTTGGGCTTGACCTAAGAATATTATGTACTTACTTTTGGAGTACGCGATGCGGGAATGTAATAGAAAAATCCTATGTTCAGTTTTGCTATCAGTACACTAAACCTTATGTTGTTATATATATGTATTTTTGATGGGATGTTAGTACATATAAATATTTTCGACGTTTTGTTTTTACGAAAACTATTATATTATAGTATTGTACTGAAGAAGAAGGAAAGTATGAGTTGGGGGCATGAAAAAGAAAGTATGGCACTCCAATCGCGACGGAGTGGCATCTCTTTTTGTACAACAACGGGGGTAGATTGTGACAACCCGTCCCTACTTTTCACTGTAATTTCTTTTCCATTGGTGTGAACTTTTTAGACAAAAGTGGAATCTAACGTGGACGTGGTTGTCGACTTTCGGTTTCATTTTCCTGGTTTCATACTAAATTAGTACTCGTTGTCACGAATGCGTGAGCGCGTGTTAGACTCGAGTCAAATCTGTAACGAAAAAGTTACGCTTCATTAGAGTATGTTAGTCACGGATAATTTTGTACACGCATGTACGAATTCACAGTGTCGGAAACTATCAAAAGGATAGATTTGTACATTAAAAATTGAACAAATTCATCCAATCCCTAAAAGGGATCCGGTCCTCTTTCTTTCACACCCATCCACTAATCAACTTTTGCTTTTTCCTTCTTTTCCCCTCCACCACTCACATCCTTTCCCTCAATGTGGGCAACCAATCAAAAGTCATCACCAATCAGATTTTACCCAAAAATCCGTCCTCAACTCACAGCACTCAAACTTCACTCTCTCAAACCCTTTCTCCTTTCTCTGCACACGCAGAGGGGCCGAAAGGCCATGCACCAACCCCAGTCACCATCACTCGACTTCTCCGGAGAGTTAGACCGTCGGACCACCACCGTGCCCTGTCCTTCTCTATTCTGTAAGCTTAGACCGTGAGCAATGAGCATCAACCATGAGTGGGGCTTGCACTGCACAGTGGCCACTGCCACTGTTCATCATCTTCTCCAATGAGTTCTTGTCGAGTTCGACCAAGGTAAGGTCTCTGGACACTAGTTTTGAATTCCTCTCATCGAATTTGTGGATGTGTGTCTCATTTTCAGACATCTTCGTTTCGACTACATATCTGTGAGTGGGTAGTATATTCTTTTATATATATATATATCGATGTATTAAAAGCGTGAGGCGTGGGCGAGGCGTCCGAGGTCAAGCCCAACCTAAGCGTGAGGCGTGAGGCGAAGCCTCACGAGATTTAATTATATATATATATATATATATATGTTTTATATATTATACATATAATTGTATAAAAATAATACTATGTAAAATAAACATCTATTCTCAATTTTTCATTCAAATCCATAGTCATTCAAAAGATAATATCATCTAAATTCATCATTCAAAGGTAATATCATCCAAATTCATCATTCAAAAGGTAATACAAACAAAGAAAACAATCATTCATCCAAATCCTATTCATAGAAATCAAAATACAACCAAAGATATCAATCAATCATCCAAATCCTCTTCATCTAAATAAAAGGCATCATCCTCTTCATTGCCAACTCTAGATGACCTTGTAGGGTATGTCATCAATTCATCAAAAGATTCTTCCGAATCATATTCTTCAATGCCCTAAACAATAAACATTAGATGCAAGCATACAGTTAATGAACCAACAATTTATTAATTAATTTATATACCCTTGTAGTCCCGACTACTTAGGCCTAGCATTTTGCATGTAGAAATGTTTGGGTTCAACTAATTGTATCTAAGTGCCAATTTATGGCACACAGTGTAACATTAAATTGTTGATGCATCTAAGTGCCGGTTGGACTGAAACAGTGCCCATCAGCGTTGACAATGAGTTCGGAAAGGGAGTAATACCTTACCTGACTACTGCTTTGCAAGCAGTTGGTGCTCGTGTGCCCTACTGGAGTTTCATTCCATCAGTAGCCACGGATGGAAATTGTAGCAGAGCTTCACAAGTAGATGTCAATGCGAACCAGGGCCTTCATAGTGCATATGTCCCCATCTCTTGGCTCTTGGTTTTTCTCAAAAGCAAAGACTTTGGCATGATGGATGAAGGCTATGTTTGGATAATGACAAATGGGATGACTAACGGTTTTATTTCCTCGAGTTCTTCTGTCGACATAGATGACATGCAAGGGGTGTTGGGTTTAAAAACTCATGTTCCCATTACAAAAGAGCTTGAAAGTTTCAGAGCTAGATGGCAAACAAAATTCCGACAAGACAATCCAACTATCTCTAGTGTTAACTGGATGTTTTTGGATTGTGGGCGTATGATGCCGCTTGGGCACTAGCCACGGCAGCTGAGAAGGTTGGAACAACAAACTTCCGCTTCCAGAAGATGAACAATTCTGGCAATTCCACTGGTTCGGAGAGATTAGAGGTCTCTCAAAGTGGTACTGAACTTGTCCGAGAACTAACAGGTACAAGATTCCGAGGTCTTCAGGAGATTTCAGCCTTGTTAATAGGCAACTACAATCATCAACTTTTCAGGTAGTTAATGTGAATGATAATGGGGAAAGAGGGATTGGATGTTGGACACCCACAAATGGACTTGTAAGAAACATTAAATCGGACAAAAATACAAGCAGACACTCTACGTCTAATGCCATTCTTGGACCTATTATGTGGCCTGGAGACACCACCTCGGTTCCAAGGGGTTGGCAGATTAGTGCGAATGGGACCTTAAGAATTGGAGTCCCGCTGAGGTATGACGACTTTGTAACTGTCAAACATGATCCAAGCACTAACACAACGAATATCAGTGGATACTGCATTGATGTCTTTACTGCGGTAATAGAAGCATTGCCGTACCCTGTTCCTTGCGAGTTTCATCCCTTTGCAAGGCCTGATGGTAGTGCTGCTACTTACGATGGTTTGGTCTATCAAGTAGTTATTGGGGTAAAAACTCTTATTCTAAGCTTTATTTTTTCCCATTATTACTTCATATTTTTATTCTATGAAAAACATCGATTCAAATGTTAAAACATTAGCAATTTTACTTGACGATAAACTCAGGCCCTATTATTCTAGCGAAGAATTGGATAAACTTCTTCGCAACGGGAATGAAAATGGAGGTATTTCTGCTGCTTTTGAAGAAACTCCCTACATGAAACTTTTTATTGCAACGTATTGCTCAGAATATACCCTTGTTACACCCCCATTCAACTCTGATGGGTTTGCATTTGTAAGTTCCCCTTGTTTCTCTGTCTGGGCTTCTCTCCTTCAATTAATACATATTTTCTAACGCTGGATTTTTTTTTCTTTGGGTTATATGAAGGTCTTTCAAAAAGGTTCACTTCTCACGCGTGATATTTCAACTGCAATCATCAAAGTGCGCAAGGGAGGTAAAATGAAGGCCATCGAAGATAAGTGGTTCAAGAAATATGAAAGTTGTTCAAACTCCAACACTGCGGAAAGTTCCAACACTCTTAGTCTCGATAGCTTTTGGGGCCTCTTCATCGTTGCTGGTGTTGCTTCATCACTAGCTATCCTCATATTTACAGCTATGTTCCTGTATGCGCATAGCCACATCTTGACACGCGCAGATTCAGAAGCCTCATTTTGGACAAGAATTCAAGAAATATTAGGAGTATATTACGGAAATGACCTCACTTTAGATACTTCTAAGAATAGCACGCTGCAAAATAGTGATCATGGTATAGCTGCGGCTGAATCTCCACCAAACAGCAGCTGTCCCCCTAGGTCATACTCAAGCTTTTCCGACCCCGCTGGACCGCACATTGTTCATCAAGAGCTGGTGGAAACTCCTAATTCTTCCGTGCATGGTGGTGATCGGAGTCCCAATGGTCAAACAACCCAAGACAGTAGTACTCATGAATATGGTATTGAGTTAACTTCCTTCCCAAGTGATGAGAGACAGACCTAAACCCTAAATTAGAATAGACTATTGCCCAAGAAAACTATTGATTATTGTGTCAATATTTAGGGGAAAAAAGAAAAAACCTTAGCATAATTGGGAATATTTCCAACTTATCATGTGTCTAGAGAAATGCAAATATATTTTCGATTAATGTTAGTGTCTTTCAATAATTAGATACATCAACCCACTCATCATATAATAATCAGCAATGGAATATGAGTGTGTTGAGTAATCTCAACTACATTTCTTGAATTTTAACTGGCCCCGAATTCCATATGC